>NC_059502.1:36554811-37270436 GCF_914767665.1 Harmonia axyridis | reverse complement strand
CCCATCTGAATTTTTTGTGTTGATTTAGAAAACATAAACACAAATATAAACATGAATATACCTAAATTCCCTAATACTCCACTGAATAAAAACCGTATCCAGCGTTTTTGTCTGCATGGAATTTGAGCTTCAGAAAGAATTATCGTTTATCGACCTATGTAGGTACCTACTTGCAGTTCAAACTTATTGGCTAATCCTGATATTCCAGAATTATTGAAACAAAATTTATAAACAAATATAAGGTTATGAAATCATTGTGTCAATATCATAATATTTTTTTGTATAATCATTTCATGGCTCGCACTTGGATTTAATTTCTTTTGTTTTTTATGTTTCACATGGAATGTATTTGGTTTAATAAGGTTTCATCTCTTGTAATCTTTTTCCCATTCTGTAATTGACTTAGGCTGTTGAAGGGTGTAATAAATAAATGAATAAATATCTTCACTATTTGATATATTTTTTAGAAATATACTCCTTTGTCAAGGAATGAAATTCCAAATTGATAAAATATTAGAATCATATATTTTGTCAATTTGGATTTGTAAGAATTGTAGAAATACAATTACAAATCGATCGAATATTAAAATAGGATATCCTGTCAATTTGGAATCGTGATATTAATATTTATCGTACCATTCAATAGAAAAAACGTTGACTCATTTATCTTTTAATACTTACAGTCATAAAATCCAGGTCTTCCTTCAGCAATGGTGAAAAAAACAGCCACAAGCACGACCTGAAAATGTTAATAAAGTTATTGTACCTGTGTCAAGTCGAATATTGAATAAAACTAAATCATCATAAAACAGTTCGTCCTTCCGATATTCTAATAAAACTGGTGAGTACGCCCCAATTAGGTTAGCGAAATTATGGTCACAGCAATAATCACAGAAGTAATTTTGCAGATTCTGTCGTTACCTATTGCTATTAAAGTTGTTTTTACCTCTCATGAGCATAATGCAATTCTGAGTACGTTTCATATTACGAATCTCTCAGATAGTGTGATATTGTTGTCGTTAAGATGAGATGGTTGAATAAGATATATCCTCAGAATTATGTAAAGAGTCATCTGAATATTGAGCGCAACATTTGATGTAAAACTGCTTCTTTCTGCAATTATGGTTTATTTATATTATTAAAATAACAAAAATATGAATATTTATAACGTTCAATGATTATGAAATCCTTGTCGATGAAATCCATAAATGAAGAGAAGGCTTGTGGAACGCTGCGTTATTATGTTGGGAAATAAATTATTTTATTTAGAATCCTTGAACTTGAAGTGAAAACACTCAAATAAGAGTATTTTTTTAACATTATATGTTGGAGAGAGTGAATGCTTCGAAGACGGCCAAATTTGTGGAATTAAAATATCCATGAGACATTTGTATATTAATTTCACATAATGAAATATTCTGTACAGATAGTAGAAACATTGAAATAAGATACATAAAAAAATTCATATCTTTCTTATTTCCGACGCTATAAAAATCAATATTAATTGTTCATGTCGTTAAAGAATATTCCAGTGCAGTACGTCGGGTAGTGAAACATATAGCATCTGTTCGTGATGATCTAAAAGGGAAGCGATAAACCTTTGATGCTCTAGTAATATTGAGAATCCAAGAATTTATT
This sequence comes from Harmonia axyridis, assembly GCF_914767665.1. Classification (NCBI taxonomy): domain Eukaryota; kingdom Metazoa; phylum Arthropoda; class Insecta; order Coleoptera; family Coccinellidae; genus Harmonia; species Harmonia axyridis. The sequence continues at coordinate 37,268,798 of NC_059502.1, read as the reverse complement.
ATCCGCGGCACCTGCAAATGACGCTGAAGGTTGTTGACATTTCGATGTGCACCAGAAATACGATCCAATTTGATGATGGCTGTAACAATAGCCGTGAAATGGATTGACTATCCCTTGTTATCCAAGTACTTTCACGTGTTGGATACATTTGGTGGTACAATACGGAGGTAAAATTCATGGGTTCAATTATTTTTTTGAGTCTGTGGATATACAATTTAGATATTTTTCTTAATTTCTGTTCATAAACCCAATACAAATTGTAATAAAATTGATCATTCAAAATTTTGATAATTTTTCTAAGTTAATATACAAGGGATTATAATGCTGAAGGCTTTCAAGGTCAGATTGTGTAACAAAGTTATTCAATTCAGATTATAAATCGAATTGACCACCTGCAAAATATCCTAGAATTGTTTAACTCTCTAATCTGAATTAATTGCTTCCGATTTTACCGAAGGTAGGGAGGAGATATGTGATCATTTTTGGGATTAAAATAATTTATGGTCTCCGATTCAGAAATTTCTCTTCAAAAAATTATTACTAAACCTCGTTTTTCTGTATGTCGGTTTGTATATTCGCACATCTATGTAACATCTTAAACTTACAATTCTCATCCGATTTTGATGAGTTTGGTATGGATATTCAGATTGGACCACAGGAGGACCGACCAAACGTGAAATTCTTAGTCTTTCTCTATCTCGCTTTTTACTCGACCGATGTTGACGAAAAATCGTACGAATCTTTGAGTCGGATTTAAAGTAGGTTGGTGAAAATTTCAGCTATATTGGATGTAGTTACAGCATGTTTTTCTCATGCGTAAACGTAAAATACCCACGCGTTTTTCAGATCCTACTAGTCCGATTCTGTTGGAATTTGGGAAAATATGAGTATTCAAGGAATGTTATTAAATGTTTTATGAGAATTTCAACACTTTTCATTATACCTTTTGCATTGCACAGGCGTGAATATGATTTTTCGGAAGATAATAGTAATGAATGAAAATAGTGTTTATGAACGAATATTAGTTATTGTGGACGACTAATTTTTGGGAACGGAAATTGAAGAAGGATAGTGACTCACACATTGGCCGAGAATTTATCTATAAAGGGTGATTTATTAGATCAGCGACAAACTTTGCATTATTTAAGGTCATACAATTCCAACATAGAAAAAAATTATGGGAACATATGTCCGATTTCTACTACCTATTTGAGTGACTTCAAAAGATTCTTTAATGTCTATTGATGTGTTTTATTAATAAAAAAGTGTATATCAATAAAAGAAGAAGACCAAACTACTTGAAGGATCATGAAACTACTTATTTAGATTGATTTGTTTGTAAATAAAAAATAAAAATCATTTGAGTTGTATATGTATCTTCATTGTAAAAAAAACGTGTTATTTAAAGATAAAGAAAACTCTCTATGTTTTAAATGTCATAGAAATGTCACAAAGGACGCCTGAACGTCCGACATTGCTTATTCACTACTTGATGGTAGACATATTGAGTTAATTGAGTATAGAACGAATAATAAAGTAATCTTAAATTAAATGATGAGCTTTATTTAACAATCAGGGCGTTAGATTTTTTGACTATATGCCTTTCAATTTGCAATCTTTGAAAAAACAATCATCCAAAAATGTAATTAAGGAGTTTCTATTCGATTTAGGAATTTCTCTCTGATTCGTTGATCACTCAATAGAATAGTAATTATTGTAAATAATACAATAGTATTGATTGAATTATAATTTCACTGACTTATTTTATACACATTGTTTAGTGTCCTGAAGGATCAATATATTATTATTATAATTATTCACACCTCTATACTTCAAACAATATAAAAGTATTGTTGGAATGCATTCGTTCCTATCTCAAACCTGCGATTGTTGACAACGGATGAAGAGTGGTTAAATTTTCGATAGCTGATCATTTTCTTGGTATACTTACATATACTACCTATAGCTATTATATTCTATTCATGGTAAAATTCGGCATTGGAATAAATTTCATTAAATCGCATATTTTGTTTATTAGAACTCGACAATAAACCAACAAAAATGTTCATTTTTTTTATAAACATATAGGAGTACCTCTACAATATTTTTTTGAATACCAAAAAAAAAAAATCGAGCATTTATTTTCTCATGAAATTGACCGACAAATGCGATCCTATTAACTATATTAAGATAATCTTGAATAATCTATAGATATATTAGAGGTACCTTATTGTATTCCTTTTCATTCAGTTCATTCAGAAGCATATCTGTTTCAAATAATTGTTTTTCATTTCAAAATGTCACAAGTAGGTAGATATACTAAAAAAATCTTCAATATCATAAAACATTACCCACAAACTGTGAGGTAACGAAAACATCTTCAGTTAGTATTACCAATAAATCAATATTATCGATATGGTTATCAATATGTTTACCGGTTTTATTGTATTCTAAATTAGTACTAAAATCTAGGATTTATAAGATCTATTCAAAATATTAGCCACAATTTTGAAAACGATTTAAATGTCGCAAAGGTATTTTATACGATCACTTACGGCTGATTTACAGGTATCACAAAACATTTCAACAACCACCAAATTATGAACCAATTGAATTTGTTATTTCACTGGATAAATTCTTATATACTAAGATACATTCATTTCAGAAGAAGGGAGTTGTATCTTGGTGCCGGTGAAAGTCTTTCTCTTCAGATTAACTTGAGTACAATCGATCCTTTTCGATCCAATTACAGTTCTTTGAACTTGACGACAATCACAACCATCCGACTGCAGCTAATTCACTTATCTACATCGTTGTACGATGAAATCCCTTTCATTTTCTTCATATTGTTGATTTCTGGAGGTCTATATTCTAGTGAGTGGCAAAACATATTCATTTCAAATTGTTATTCAGAATGTTAATTTCATATACATAATTTGTAACGATGTTTTGATTCAATGAAAATTGGTGGAATGGTTGGAACAAATAATACATATTATAGGGTATCAACCGATTTATATCAATATATATTTCTGAACACAAACATTAAGAGTGCGATTTATTTTTTTGCTTATTCTGGTCACAATTTCGGTTTGTTCGAACATATTTTGATGGAGTGTTTGATTTTTTTTTTGATAATAATTTTTTTGTTTCGTTTCTGGCCTTAATATCAATTTTAAAAATTTTCAAATCGCTATTGCATCGTATCTTCGAATACACAACAATGAACAACATGGTCGAATTATGTACGATTAACATTTCTGCGTATAAATATTATTGCGAATTCATCATCATGGATAATATTTAGCTTTTTCTCAAACCAAACCATCAATACATTATTTGTAGATCAAGTGCCTCTAGGATTTCGGTATCGCTGTACACAATTTTTGCTCTGCGTGCAATTTCTGTGAGATCCTTGGTAACCCTATATATCACAAAGTACCATATTTATATCTTCCTGAAGATTTATTTTATCAGTTAGAAATGTTTGCTTCTGTTTATATCATGGTTCTTTCCAAGCAAACGAAGCATTATTTTTGAGCACTCATTCCCGAACAGAGGGCTGTACCTATCCTTTCATTACGATGACGAATCATTGGTAAAGTTCAATTTTGTTCAACCATACTTCCTACGAGTGACGTTGGTAATCTCAAGATGTTGAAAATATCGTTTGTTTTTATGAAATACAATAATACTCGGGAAGGGAATTTTTTTTTTCAGAACTAACAGGCGAACCTCTAGTGAGCATCTGTTCATCATGTTTATTCGTAATATTCAATAGAATATTATGTTAGGTTGTGGTGAAAGCAAATAAACTTCATTATTATTACTTACTGTAAGTATTTATCTAAACATTTATCAAATGTTTGAGGTTATATTGAGAAAGGTCAGATCGAATTATCTGGAATTTTATAAGTCATACTGCTACGCTATTGTTGAATCACAGTAACATTTTGAATTAGTCAGATGCAACTACTCTCAGTGATCACAGAAGTACCTAATATTTTCTTATAGGTCAAATCATTTACTTGTACTTTATTTTCCCTAAAGAAATTTAATAATGTGTGTATCCCCGTAACTGGAAGCATTACTGACACATCCGCTGTCCTCTTAATAGTATCTTCGTAGTAGTACCTATCAAATGAAGTCCATGGCAATAATTTAATGTTTCTTAAAGAAACTTAAGAAGTCAACTTACATAGACAACAGTCTCATAAACTATCGATTTAATTAAATAATTAAATCGATAGTTTATGAGACTGTTGTCTATGAGTCCGATTTATTTTTGCTTATTCTGGTCACAATTTCGGTTTGTTCGAACATATTCTGATGGAGTGTTTGATTATTTTTTTGATAATAATTTTTTTGTTTCGTTTCTGGCCTTAATATCAATTTTACAGGGTAAATACCCTGTTCACTTTTTATTGTATGGTAAAATTTGATTTCAGGGTTGTTTCTGAATATATTTATTGTTCAAAGATTTAAACTGTCATTTGATAGACAACTTTTCGGGCAGTGCCCTTTTTAAAACCTGTAAAATAGAATGGTAATAGTAGAAATAATAGAATTTCAATTCAACACATGTCAATAAACAGAAAATAGCCATTATGATCAACTACATTGGCAAAGCCCAAAAACTAAAATCACCTATCCACAGACCGACCATTATACAAGAAATTTCCTCATTACTGACAAAAATAACTACCCTTTAGAACAGATAAAAAGGTTGATAAAACAGCGTTCACACAAACTATAAAACACAGAGAATTCTTCAAACAGAAAAGAAGAACCCATAACGTACATACCAATACCGCACATACCTACTCTATCTGAAAAGAATAGAAAACATTAAAAAATCATACAACAACATAAAAATAGCGCACAAAGTACAAACCACATATACAAATTAAAAATCTATACAGCAAATTCAAATCACCGAGATCAACGGACGAAACATCACATGTTGTCTACAAGATCAATTGTAATGATTGTGCAGGTGTATACATAGGGCACACGGAACAGCAACTGAAGGACAGACTAAAAGGACACAATGATTCCAAGACACCGACTGTATTATTTAAACACAAGACCGCGCATGAGCACACATTCAATTACGAACTAACAGAAATATTATACAGAGAACCAAACAAAAAATCTAGAGAATTTGTAGAAATTATACTTATAAAACAACATGAAAATTCTATTAATGACAGAACCGACATAAAGAATTCACATAACATCTATTCCACACTACTGACCAACATTAAACAGACAACCGGACATCAGAAAAAAGAAGATATCGAAGTTGACCAACACCCAACTCTATTAAACATCATAACCTCACGTCATTAACACAATAACGTCCGACAAAATGAGTTGGTGAAACAAAACTAGAATATGTATATCTAAATAAGAAGAAAATAAGTGTACATATGGAATTAGATCTCTATTCAATATAAAAATTTACCTATCTTATGTACTTGTTCGATTGTTGTTGGTTCCATTGTGATGTTCATTAAGTATGTTTTTTATATTTTACAGGCTTGAAAAAGGGCACTGCCCGAAACGTTGCCTATCTAATGACAGTTTAAATATTTAAACAATAAATATATTAAGAAGCAACCCTGAAATCAAATTTCACCATACAAGTCTCATAAACGTTCACATCCAAATCTGTGTATCTGCTTCTCTAAACTCTATGTATAAGTGTGCTATAGCAGTAGGTATAAATATTGAAAATAAAGTACATTGACAATGATACATTAACCAGATAGATAATTAATATCGTATGATATTATTACATACTTGAAATTTTACTTCTTTTTCTTTTTGTATTTTCTTCATTCATTACCAAGTATCAGCCATTTTATTTATTTTATAGTTGTGTTGGAAAATATCACACTGTGGCTCCAAGTTTTTTATCCTAGACCTAGAACGTGTAATAGGCATGAAACGAATTAAAAATAAACATCAAATGATGGTCCATAAATATTTATTTATTTATTTTTTATTAAGAATTTAGATCATTCGTTTCTAATATCACTTTGCAATTACATACAGATATGAAATATTTTCTTGAGTTTTGTTACTCTTAACGCCCAACCCCATAAATTAGTGAATAAAACATACCACTGCAAGTTCATGTTTGAATATCCTTCTAGACGGTCTTGTCAGTTTGGAGTTGATTGAAATTCCAATTAATTTCGAAAGTAGGTTTAAATTTTCTGTCTCACTTCAGTTTACACAGTGTTAATATTTGTAATCCTGTTCGCTATAAATCTGGACAAAGTGACTGAGACACTTGTTTACAGCTAGAAATATTAAGAACTAAAATGAAAGAAATGATTCCAGATATCCCGTCATTTATTTCCGTTTCCCTTTCCTGTTAACTTTTAGACATAATAATTAAAATTAAAATTCAAATGATCACTAAAATGATTTTCTCACAGGACTTTTTGTTGAATTTTATGAATACTGTGAGCGGAATTGAATGAGTGAGGTAGCTTTTGAATACTTCTTTGGATTATGCCGAGGAATATGCTAAGTACCGAAGGTAAGCATGACATTCGAAATCTGAACACACCCTGAAACTTTTAAATTCTAGGTCTTTTCTTTCGGGAATTATCATGTTTACTGCCAGAGGGTCAGGCATACTTGAATTCGGCATTGAATTTGACGACGTTTGAGGTTTGACATCCGAAAAATACAAACATTGTGATGAAGTGATAGTACAGGAAACGTACGCTCAAAAAAAAAAGTGATCGTCATATTGATAATGTCACTTAAGTCGATTCTTTGAGCATACAGGTCGTTCCTGACCTCGTTCATGAACGTTCGATATCAATCTCCAAGGTCGTTCGAATGAAACTTTTTTTCAGAGCTTAGGTTCATTCAAAACGACCCCCTTCCATCTTTCAGTATGCGTATTCCCTGGAGCGTGATGATTCGACCAGGAAACGTCGGGTGCGATGCTGCACGTTCGCACGGTAACCAATCCTGAATGGAAATGTCTGGATAATAAACAGGAGCGTTCGGAGGGACACTCAATTCAGTCCGATTATTACAGAAGCGTCCGTAACGTTCATTGATGTAGGAGGGTATTTCTGTTTATCTTGACGATATCGCGAAATGGAACTGTAAAATTGGACGTGGGATGTTATGATTCATTTCTTGCTGAACTATATTCATGCCTTTATTTAACATATAGATGGAATACGTCCCTCGCATATGTGAGACGGAAAAGTTGGACTTATCAGTGAGAAACTCTTCCAGGGGAAAAGGCGTCATGATTTCATATCCTCTCCTTTAACTTCATATTTTTTTCTTTTGTCACTGATGACAACGAAGGTGAGAAACAGTGTACAAGATAATTGAATAAATCATAGGGAGTCATGCATACTGTTTAGATTTTGCTGAACTATGATCAACTTTTTCCTAGATAAGACGAATCCTGGTGACCCTAGTTTTTTTTTTTTCACTCGGATGTTATAAATGTCTGAAGTTCCAAAGATTGACATAACTATGTCTATCTGTTAATTATGAAACAAACAGTGAACTGCTCTACAGTCTACATATAACACTTTCCGGTCCTTACCAGTAAAAACTCATTTTTCTATGAATTCCGAAGGTGTATATGCAGTCCTACAACTTTTCATTACTTTTTCTGTAGGAAGGATTTTCTTTGCTCTAGAAAAAGTCTTCAATTTCGGAAATCATTTCTCCATTAGATTTTTATCCCTGAAGCATTATTTTGGGGTCTTCAAAAAGCTAGAGTAATCACCTGGGACCATATTATAAAATAGGTGAAAGCAAAATAGGTTGTATTTGACAATGGATTTAATCATTTTCTGTCAAGAAGCATTTGATTTTGCATTCGGCGGCGTTTTTTCTTGATTTATGCATTAATAATGAATAAAGTGTAATATGTACTACTAAGGGTTTTATCTTTGTCAAAATAGTCAATGAACAATACACTATGCAAGTCCTATGATACGAAAGGTTGACAGCCGATGTTTGAAATTTTGATCATTATGGACGGCTTTCACCAACTGCATTCCACTCAGCTAACGATCTCTCTGACTCATCAGGATTATAGCGATGAATGTTTCATCTACTATCACATATCGATGCAAAAAATTCTTTTCATTGATTGCGACCTTTGGATAATGGGTGAAAAAGTGGACCTTACACTAAGTTAAAAAGTTGAAAAATCAGGAAGGTTGAATGTGCCTGAAGCTAGCATACGACACATAAAGAAAGCAGTTGAATCCGGTTAAGAAGTAACCCCTCAATGAATAAAGATGTGGAAGAAAGCAATTTTTCATTTCAAGGTTCTAACGATGCCTGAAGGAAATTTGTCTGGAAAACAGATTTGCAACCACTAAAATCATCGAATCCAAAAACTGAAAGATGCTTATGTGTTGCTTCTGAGCACATTGTATGCAGAACATTGAAGGATTTAGATATCCTAGGCCTACCGACCTGTCAACAAACCAAAGTTAACAGCGGCAATGAAAGCGAAGTCCTGAATTGGGACAAACAGCGTCGAGTAAAAGGTGTGGACTTCTGGAGAACGGTGATTTGATATTAAATTAAACATCCACGATTGAATAATGAAGAAACGACATTGAATATCAATATTCTCATTCTGTTTTATGTTTTTGGTAGGTCTGCTTCAGCGGTAAGAGTAACTTTGAAATTTTGCAGGAAAAAGCTCAGTTCGTACTTCGTGCCATGAAAAACCATTGTATCCAGACTGCATCGTCCAGACAGTTAAGCACCCTACGGAAGTGATAGTCTGATCAGTGGTCAGCGAAAAAGGTACCAGGACATGGTAAAAAAGAAAATAAGACAAGATCAGTACAAAAAAGTCTTACAAAATTGGTTTGCTGCCACAAATCAGAGACTGGTTCTCCAATTAAAAACCACAAAAAATATATTAAGTAAGGGCTCCATACCCCTCAGCCCAGTCTGTACCTAAAATCATATTCACGTGAACAAAATATCCCTTCGTTGGATTGTAATAACCCCCACATGAACCCCATCTGTTAGAGATAATGAAGAGAGAAGTGGCTGAAAATGTGAACATATCCAGAATACAGCTAGAAAAAACATCCACGTATGAAATTATCATCCACAAATGCAGCAGACTATACAATCTTGCATTGATACTTCGCCGCGAAAAATTGAAGCTCTCATAGTAGTATAAGGTGGCTCAACACAATATTAGAATTTCGTTTCCAATTATGTTAAAACAGTAATAAATCGATATTTCTCATCAAATATGATGTATTTTTGATGAAAACCATTGCCAGATGAAGTATATCGAACATATATATTCAATTTAATAATTTATTATTCAAAAGCCAATTTGAAAGCATTTTTAATCAGGAATCTGCATCAAATCAATGGTGCGTCTAATAATTTGGCCAGGGACTGTATAATTCAATCTATCCAAAATATCTCCAGATCAGGAGTCGTTATGATACGAGCAAAAGTGCCTGTGTGACTCGTGAATTCTATTCTTCTGATTTTCAATTGGCTTGAGCCTTATATGGCTTAAGCTTATTAAAGACAAATACTGCTTTTATACATTATCCAGTGAGGAATTTTCTAGGAAAATCTTGAAATCTACAGAATTTTTATTATAATGAAAGTAAAATTAGGCACTACCAGCAATTTCGCCCACTACATTATTATAGACGACAGTCTTCAATTCCATCCTTGTAATGAAAGAGGAAAATATCTTTTGGTGCGATAATATAAGAAACCTTGCAATATACAGGGTAAATTTTCGAAAAAAATATTTGTGCCGAAATATTCGGAAAAATGCCACATCGCGACCATTTTTTCAAAATAATCCCATTAACTCATAAACCATTGAGTTTTTACCCAGGATATGGAATATTGCGGAAATTGTCATCAAAAAAGCTATCTAATGATGTAATAATATACCAGGTGTGCCATTTTAAATTAGGAAATAGTAGTCTGTTTCTGGAATAACCGGAAATTTTAGATAGCTGAAAATATTTAAAAAAAAAAATAATTGTCTCAAACCCCAATATTCAAATTTTCAGCTCAAAATTATGATTAGTTTTCCATGAACGTCTAATGAGTCTTCCCGGTGAATCACCTTATATATGTACAAGTCAAAAACTCACCCCGTATTGTAACCAGTGTTGTATCCATGTGGATGCACGTAGGGTATTACTCTCCCGGAGTATGACTGATACCCCACCCGAAGAAAAAGACTATCTCTCCAAATAAAAACGAATTTTTCCCTTTTCCTTCCCCCCAGATGTTGAAATAATTTTAAGTAATTAATATAAGTAGCTCACGCTGGTTCCAATAACATTGTTCGTTATTTTCAGAGATAAAAACGATAATTTTTTTTTATTAAATGTTTGGTATATTTTTTGTCACTATATCAAATTTAACAATGAAATATATTGAGAGAGATGAATGGAAAACTTTTCCGTAATATTTTTAAATTCAGGTTTCTTCAGATGAAATTATATCTTCTGCTGCTTTATAATGCCATTGTTTTCCCTGCTGTACCATATCTCATCCGAATAAAAAAAATTGAAGAATCAAGTAGGAAAAATGGTAAACATCAAAACATTCGATAAATCGAAATTGGATATCAATGAACCGTGCCGTCTCCATATGGCAGGTGTTTGACAGCCTTATCCGCATCTTCTCTCGAGCCTTAGCGCTCTCCGAAAAAGCGATAGGACGTGGAAGCTGGCATCGAATATAGGAATGAGATTCAACTTTCCCCCTATCAAGCAGGATCAAGGGGTGTAAACGAGAGACGCCAAAAGAGCTAGTCCAACCACCAATGCATGCATATTCCCTTGATACTTCTCAACATCTCAACTCGGTCTGATCCTCGAAACGCTGGCTGGGAGCCTAACCACGCAGATGTCTGACAAAGACATGCATTATCATACGACTCGTCGCTAGGTTTTAATTGAATAATAATTAGAAGACTATCACGCAAACTAGGCGTCCCGTTGAGAACGGTCTTTAAACTCGATTACCGGAGTTTGTGATTAAAATTACACTGAAGAAGTTGCGCAAAGATTTCCGCTCCTTTTCGCACCGTTAGAGGTGATGCTGCGATAGAAGTTTGGAAAATGACGGAGTTAATTTATTGAAGGCTATCATTTTGATCAAAAAATACTTTTTAATCAAACACGCAGTTTCAATCCTTTTTCCAAACGCATTTTAAGTCGGAAAGAGTCACTTTCCCGCACGCAAGTATTAAAGAATGAATCAAACTCTGTCATGTCTCTATGCACCGAACGCGTAATTTTGATCAAGGATGACATAACTACGGTGAGGACATGCAGAATTACGTCCGTCATTCATGTGTATAGGAATAATTGATCAAATCTATTGTGTTTCGATTTATTTCAAGCGCTTGTAAAAAAATATTCTTCCTAATTATTGGGAAAATATATTTTCCTACTAGCATTTCGAAAGTATAACTTTCCACACGCATCGACGTTTGGAAAGTAGTACTTTTTTTATAACGTCAGTCGGTGTCAAGACGAAAACTCTCCTTGAAAGAGTTTCGTTTACGCTAGTAGGAAAAATATTGTTCCTAACTCATGTGGAAAGTGCCTTTTCCGCACTCGACAGCTTGATCGAACTCCGCTTCGCGTCGTTCGTTCAACTGCAGTCTCTTGCGGAAAAGTATCACTTTCCACACTTGTTAGGAAAATAATTATTCCCGCACTCAACTGCTTGACCGAACTCCGCTTTGTGTCGTTCGTCAACGGCATTTTCATGAGGAAAGTACCACTTTCGTTAATTGTTAGGAGAATAAAGGTATAAACAGACCAACGCAGACTGCGTGAGCGATGCGGGAACGGGAGCGATGCGTTAGATGCGGCAGCGGACAGATTGAATAGCATGCACACCAACGCGATAGTAATAAGACAAAACTACTGTGCGAACTGCTGGAAAACACTGCACGCTGCGAACCGTAATTAATTCGCAGACATTCCGCAATTCGCATGCGTCCTATTCGTACCGGTATGCACTCCTTCATATCCCACCGTTGATTTACATCTCACAAAAGTTTCGTTTCCGCCCCGCTACCGTAGTCTGCGTTGGTCTGTTCATACCTATTGTCATAACAAAAAAATACTGAATAATACTTAGGCATACAACTTTGCTTCCGACGTTTTTCCCGAAATTCGAGGGCTTCATTGTGAAAATTGGTTATACATTTATGATTGAATGTATTGTCCATCGCTGGCTACTATCTTCTGCTATCCTTTGGACTACGTATGAATCTCGAGTCCAAAAAACTGGTCATCTTTTGATACACGAATCGATCGAATTTTTTACTTTTTCATAAAACCGGAAGTTCTGGTCAGACAGGCCGTGTGTCATTGATCGAAACAAGTGATAGTAAAAGGGAGGGTATTCGAAAAATACAGCGGGTGGGGTAGGACTCCCCATTTCAACGTTTTCAAGTATGTCTTGACCACTTTTGCAACATGGGGTCAAACATTGTCATGCTCTAAAATCACTTTATCATGTCTCTTGTTGTAATGCGGCCGTTTGTCTTTCAATGCCTGGCTCAAACGCATTAATTACGTTCCATGACGATCGTCTGTGGTTTTCTCAGTCAGTTTTGATTCATAATACACTACCCCGAGCTGGTCCCACCAAATACTAAGCATGACCTTGGAACCGTGAATATTATATTTTATTTTATTTTATTTTTATTTTATTTTTATTTTTTTATTTTGAAAATAATACATCCAACAGGCCATAAAGCCCAATTACAGGTGTACATAATTAAACTATCTATTAAATTATACAATAATTATACTATCAAAAAAAAAGAAAAGAAATAAATCATGATAAGCCTACTACAAAAGTTTTTAAAAAATATAATTCAATTCTGAAGTGCACTGAACAATAAGTGCTTAAATTGGTATAAAGACAAGAAGAATATATCTACATTCTGAAGATTATTATAACTCCTGCACATTGACGTAAGTGGACAATAAAAATGATGCTGAGTATTAGGTACATCAATATGGAAAGTTAAATGTGATCTGGATGTAAAACGAGGAACATTCAAACATATTGACGAAAGAAGAATTGGCGAATCGATACGTCCGTGAATTATTTTATAAAGGAAAACCAAATCATTAATTTCGCGGACCTTTCTGAGCGAAATGAAATTGAACTCATCCAAAAGAGAGTCGTAACTGTATCCTCTATCGGGATAAAAACATATTCGGCTGTCAACGTAAAAGCATGGCTTGGATATCTCCATAATTTTTCTGTGGTTGGGAATATTTAATTGCACCCATTTTTCGATTCAAGTAAAAATGGGATGCAGATATTCCTTCCGTATTTGCCTTGCAAGCAGCTGTTCACAAGCAAACAACGTTCAAAATCTCTCCGCTTCAACTAGAACGGCACCTAATTTCCTCATTTCTGAATCATTGCCATTACATAAAGGTTAACTTCTGCAAAGGTGAACCGATATAGCTCACAACTGGACGTAGTGGTTTGTCGGTTTTTGGATTTAAGGTAGACCGTAGATTTTTGGACATCTGGATGAATTTTCTATGGGTATAAGTTGTTTCTTTAGCTCTTCATCCATATTCAAGTTTTAAATTTTGGCTCTTGTATCGACTTCTAGATATGTGGTTGGATCCCTCTGGATTATTTTATAGCAGATGTCAGATAAGATTTGTTCATGTTTGAATCATATTCTTCGATGTCCATTACAACTGTGGCGTTACCTTTATCAACCGGGAGGATAATCACTTTTTCATTATTTTTAAGTTCCTCAATACTATATTATATTTATATAAAATATATAAAAAAAAATAAATATAAACATGTATCATATTTCTCGTATCGTATTAGGGTTAGAAGGCTTTGCATAGTTGAGAACATGTACGATTTCAGTCCTCATAATATCTATTGTTTCAGACGGCATATTCTTCAAGGTTGGCTCAACCGATGAGATGATTTCCTAGATTGGTAGGTATTCGTTATGGAAAAATAGCAAAATTAAAACCTCTTTCTAATAACGAATTTTCATGCACATTGTGGACTATCTTGGTGTTCTGGTTGTTATACGAGACATTATTTGCCTGGTATATAATCTCTCATATTTCTTCTGTTGACTCTCTGTTCTTATATCCATCTCGATACATTCTCTCCAGAATGCCAAATGTTTCACTCTGCACCACAATTCTTATATAGACTATTTCCGAAAGACAAATGTAAGATGTATAATTCTCTGCTCATCCAATATAATTGCTGTCTTGTTATTTTGATAGATTCACGTAAGAGAGCCAGGCTAGGCTTTTGAAATATTATGTATTTATAATATGATATATCAGTTTTGTAATTACTGAAATGACCCCTTGATCTCTACATCGGCAAAGGAAAGTCAGATCGCATATTGGGCGTGTTCTTTTAGTTATCAATTTTTTGTAAACAATACACTTTCGCTGGAAATTCTTCTCATGAATTTAATATTCATTTTGAGATTTTCACGGATGGAAATATAGATAGCCGCAAGACTTTTTTTACACTCCTGAGGTAGTTAGTTTATCAGTCTACAATTCTGATGAGATTAGAACTCTGCGCCCCAAAATCTTGGAAAGGATAATATGTAGTTATAAGAGATGCCTACACCAAATCAAAATTTTCAAAATCAACCATTTTCGCATAGGTGGCAAAATCTGGTTCACACATTCAGGGATTCAGGATACACCGTCGAACAGAGGAACTCGATTTTGATAAAAAAGGGTATCTGTCTAACTTTTACAGTCACAAGATCAAGGTTATATTACATATTACATTTCCCCGCAGAGAGCAAGAAGTCGGAAAAAAAACAACAAATGCGATTCATAAAATATAATCGCTATAAATCTTGTCTTCTTTTTGAATGATGCCGCATCCCTAGTAGTATGTATTTACATTTGAGTCCCTCTCTCTGGTTCCGCTTTCGTATGCGAGCCTGATATATTGCTACAAGTAAAAATCAGACATGGTGAATCCTCGCCTATTTCATATGAAGGGAAGTGAGTACTGGGAAAAATGTTCATATCTGAAGATTCAACCAGTGGATTCTATTATATTACAATCGTGTCTCATAATATTACCTCGACTGCAATGATCCTGTCTAATATTTGATTTCGTTCTTCAGTGTTGAATGTAGCGACATTTAGATTTTCAATTTTGTTGAAAAAAGCTTAGTATTATTTATGCCATTATTGAGAAGTCATGCAATTTATTACATCATTACACTACATCTTTACTGAGTTCGCCCTAGTATTTGTTAAGGGAACAGATGATTTGTTGATGTGAGTTCACTGTTGCTATTTCTGGGTTATTATTTCTTGTTTAAATATAAATAATATAATTTTTTGTATTTTCCAGGATATTTGTATTTTATTTAATTTTTTATATTTTTTTTATTTTGGGTTTATGTATTATTTGCAATAAAGGCACTATTATTATTATTATCTTCAAATTTTTTATACTTCTCCCACCTACATGATTATTATCATGTATTCTCATCTATTAATGAGATTTAAAACAAGTTTAAATTCATATCATTATTCTTAACTTCACCTCATTTGCCATTTCTTTCGATTCAGTTCGGTTGAAAAAGTACAGGCCATTGAAAATCCATGAAAAAATATAATTTTCTCGCGAATGGTTTTATCGAAAAAAATAATTTTCGGAATATAGATCTTCCTTGCTGAGATTAATCTTCTCCGAACACCAAGTTCAACATCTTCCATATTCTTTATTATGACCATTATATTCAATCAAAAAACAAAAATCGAAGGACCCAACCTTTGAGAATAATTTGAACGCTTATTAATGAATATTTTACCATGTTGAAAGTTGAAAGTATTCTTCATATTTTCTCGTATAATGTTTCGTTTTCTAATGATGTGTAATTGAACAAAATTATCTCTGAAATCCAAATGTAGAAATTAAACACTCACCCTGTAGGTATACATATGTACTACTGCATATACTATACAGGGGTATAACATACATTCATAAAATCTCGAATAACTCTTGAACTATTGAATTTGGGAGCATAATCATGTTTGGACATTATTTATTATTATTTTCCTCCGTAAAATCCAATCATAGAAATATAGGGTTCTAATTTGAAAATCGAAAGTTATAATCAAATTTTGTTCACAATTTTTGGCACAACATTTGAAACACCCTGAGATGATATTTCTCAAGTTCAAGACATGCACGATATTCCTACATCATTCTGGTTCGAAAAAGTGAATCAAGTATACGCATAGGATATCCACAGTAAAAATAATTCCCTTTTTTTCGTTCTTTTCTTAATATTTGAAAACTATAAGGACTAACACAAAAATTTTAGGGAGGAGTAATTGAGAATGAAAATCTTGATAATATCTGAGACATACAATGAAAAAAATTTTTTTTTTCATTTCTTGTATAACCGGAGATACGAAAATTAGCTGAATAAAGCATCACGAACAATGTCATATTCCGAATTTTCAGATTTTAAATAGGCCCCCGTTCTCCAAAAATGTCTAATAGGCAGTCGAACTTGAAACACCCTGTATATACTGTTTATACGATTATAAACTGTTATGATTTTTCTAGAATCAAAATTTCTGAGTCGTAGAGTTTTATAGGAAATAAAAGATAATTCACTTATATCTCAGTTGGTTTCAAAGATAATATTTAAAATTAAAATGTAGTAAATGATTGTAGTAGATGAAATATTCATAATATATATAATGTTAGTTGGAATTAAGTTTCGTGAAGTGATGAATTTGATTGCTGCACAAGATAACAAAATTTCAAAATTGAATGACAGCATTGCCATGATATATGAAATTTCGATCCGGATGTAAGATTTCCCGCTGAATCCGAATCTGCTATAAAAAAGATGGGTTTACATTTGAAATTTCAAATTTGAGCCTCATATCTCGTATAAGGCCCTTTTGGGTCCAAAATCTGATGGGTCCATTCGATTCCTCGGGCGTTTTAAATTCACCGTTTTGAACCACCTGGTATACTTTTATTGTATGCTTTCTCGTAAATTGTTTCGAAGAGAATTTTTCGCGGCAATATTTTTTCAGAAATAATACTCTATAAAGCCTATCAGAAGGTCAGGTTGAAATATGTGTCTATTTATTACATTATGTGACTCGAACTCCCGATCTCAAATCAGGAGTGCAGAACTTCAGAAACTAAGCAAAAAAGCACTATTGGAAGAAAACTTCTCATGATGAAATATTCTCGGGTACAACTTAGCTCATAATTCTCATTACCAAGTCCAATCCATCCATCAAGCACAAAGCTAGCAGAATATAAAATTGAATATCCATTTGGGAATCCAACAATCATTTCTTAATTGCGAAAATTCAAATGGGAGGAATGATGAAGTATTTATATTTTGAAAGAGGAATAAAAAGCAAGCGAAAGACTCAAAGTGGAAAACGCTACAGCGAAATTGAATTCGAATGAGTTTCTGATTCTCTTTAATGAATACCAGAGGGTGAATATCGTGACTGAGGAAAACTGATAAATTGTCGAATATACGATAACCAACAAAAAGTTCAGCTGTTTCATGGAAGATATTTCGTCTTTTCCAATTCATCCTTCATCCGCCGTTTTATTCGAAAAATACCTAGGAGATGGAAAAAAAAATACTAAATTCCTTTGTTTTCCAATCAATGAATACATAGTTTAATATATTGCGGTCTGCATAAATGGATAGCATAATTAAATTTGATCATTATTTTGATCTTATTGCTTTTTTCGGAGATATGCAGCTTGGATGGATCACTCAAGCCGACTTTGTTCTATATTCAACTAGATATCCTGAAAGTAGACAACAAAATAGCAAATTTTCGCACGTAAACAATTGTCATTGTTCACTAAGTAATGCAACAAGAGTATTCTCGTAGGTGTGGTTATCTTGTTGATGATACCTGGGGAGTAGGCAGATTGAGACCCCGGCGTAAAGTCAACGGTTCTTGAAAATGGCTCCAAAATCGGAGCCGAAACGTCGAACACGACAAAATATTAGACGCGGTCCAATCCGGAACACACAAAGTTCATATATATATATATATATATATATATATATATATATATATATATATCGTGAATCTTAAAGATTCACGATATTTATAGTACGACTGTTATCTGGAGACATATATATATATATATATATATATATATATATATATATATATATATATATATATATATATATATATATATATATATATATATATATATATATATATATATATATATATATATATATATATATATATATATAATAGATAACAATGTTAGGATGTTTCGATCTAGGAAATTCAGTGATACACTTTTATAACATCCAAGCTTTCGAAACATCCTAACATTGTTATCTATTAGATATATTGCGATCAATAATTTTCTTACGAATTATATATATATATATATATATATTTTTTTTTTTCTAATCACCATAATGGGTTAGCTCCGTAGAAAAGAGCCGGGTCGACTCACGACCAAGGCTCTCCTAGGTTGTTGTCAAAACCATCCTGACAATCCTTGTTGTCCACAGTATTACCTCCTTCTGAGCTGTGCTGATCAACTCAAGGTCTAGATCAAGGAGTTTTATATTGTCTGGAAGGTGACTTTCCACCAATCCGTTGGTGGTAATGATCAGTGGGAGAATAAGAACTGTGTTCAATCTATACATTTCCTTCATTTCAAAAGCCAAATCATGGTATTTTGTGAGCTTCTCAGTGTATGCCTTACTGATGTTATCATCGGCCGGAACAGTAACATCTATGATGGGCCCGATCTCTCCATAGTTCTTCGCCTTATCCGGTGTCTCTCATTTCTTTGTCGACGCCTTCCCTCCAACTTTTCCTTGGTCTTTCCTCATGCACACCCTCTAATAAGGAAGGCTTGCGACTACGATGAAAAAGCTCCTAGAAAACACAATCTACCGAAGATGGCATTTCCCTAGGAAGTGTGTGTTGAACCAAAACCTTACTGGCACAAAGATTGTGTCATGATTACATAAACTTTCCGAGTGGCATATTGCCACCTGCTAAAGCATAATCAAAATAACTCACCAGAGGTGAATTATATTGAGATGGAGCAGTAAATGGCTAATAGTCTGACTGCAAAAGAGAAAGAAGTTCTAAGTTCTAAGTAGTTAATTGAGTTAATTCCAAATGTAGCCGCTCAAGTCGAAACGTGTCGGTTAATCGAGCGTATTTAATGGTGCAATATGCAGCGTGAGGTTTTATAGAGTTTAGTTTGGTTTTTTGTTTAGTTTTGTAACGGCTGTAGGAAATTCATTTTTTCTTCTAAGCCTCTGAAAGACCTGTCAGAATATTGAAATTTTTACGAAAAACTTATTTAGAGTTTTTACTCTTAATTGCTGAAACATGCTTAAAAATTTGAATACATTTCTCCTGCGCATATAATTGCAATAATTTGTCAGGAGTTGCCAGGTTGAAAAAAATGTTGCCTAAAAAGAAACGAACAATAACACTTTGTATTAATTAACTTTTTTGACGTTTCGAAGTCCAAATCAGATTTCTTCATCAGACAAACTTCAAATATTCGTTAGTCGTTAGTCTATTTGATTAAGAAATTTTCTGTTGTCAATTCATTTTTCAGTAAATTCATAAAATATGTATACTATCTAATTCTACTATATGGAACAAATATCACTATTCTTCACCTCTATAACTTGAATTTCCATTTGGTTTTCCTCCATATATCAGTACCTCTGTAAGTCGAATTTAATCAAGAATAACCTGTAAAACTCGAACTATGCCTATGTCGAACTATCCGTAATTCGACGGAAAAGCTTGGTCCCGTGATGTTTCGAGAA
Organism: Harmonia axyridis; assembly: GCF_914767665.1. Taxonomy (NCBI): domain Eukaryota; kingdom Metazoa; phylum Arthropoda; class Insecta; order Coleoptera; family Coccinellidae; genus Harmonia; species Harmonia axyridis. The sequence goes on along the minus strand of NC_059502.1, from coordinate 37,248,886 downwards.
CAAGAGTCCAATGTATATCAATGTATAATATTTGTATACATTTGAAATTTTCTTGGAGAAAGATCACACCTATAAAATAATAAATTCAGATAGAGGGAGTGTACCCAATTTTTACGTATGCCCAACGTGCTTACACGACGTCAGATTGTGATATTTTTCCAAAGGCACAACTTCACTGAATTATTAGAATGCATATTGTATTGAACGAATTATATTTATTTGAGCAATTCCCGATTAAATAAGAAAATTTGAATATTTAGAATTTTTTCGCCTAATTGTCGAATTCATTAACATGATGTACTAAGTTCACCCTGTTAGCCTATTATTTAAATCTTTTTTGATGTAATATTGACTACTTTCAATGTGATCTTGTGTCAATGACCATAGCTGTCGAGACACGTTAATTTAAATAAATAAATAAATAAATTAACATTTGATGAAATACTTGGTCAATCAGTTTGTACATAAATTTTTGTATGAGATAAAAAATAACAAATATTGTTAACAAAAATTCTTCACATCGAAGCACTCAACATATTGGCTTCCTATGTCAGCCAAAACTTTCAAGGGTACAAATGAAGAGGAAATGAAATTGACCACTCATCGATCCATACTCTCACTTCATCATAATCGTCTCCTTCCTTTCCGTTCCAGTTCCACTAAAAAATTGAATTATTTGAAAAGTCGAACTTTCGGAAACTCTTGGTCGTCCTGCAATTTTCTCATTTGGAGAGTTTTCAATCTAGGTACCTATTACGTATCTTCAATAAGGGTTTGTTCTCCGAAACCGAACAAACCGTACAGTGGAAATGATTTATATATTCTTTCCTTTCTCATTTGAAACTGAAATATGAAGTATTGCCATTTGGAGATCTTCAGAAAAAGCTTAGATAAACCGAATTTCCTAAGTCTAACAAATTAACGATAACCATTAATGAAATACTCGTTTTAATATAAATATAATTGGCAGACTGTTATATGCTACAAGGCATCTTATACAGTGAAGTGAAAAATTTCGAATCTGAGACAGAAAAATTATAGTCCGTTCAAATATAAGACGGAGCAATATAAACAAATTAAATAGCATTTTTAGCTCATGAGACAACTCATATTGGTCTAACGGTCATGAAAACCATCCTTCGTTCGTCCCTAAAAGAGTGACGTGATCACACTGGCAACAGAATGAGGATGTTTTCATTTAAATCCAACAGTGTAGGTAGATCTTAATTTATTCATCGTCGAAATTTTCAAATGGTAGGAAATGACGAAAGAAGTACCTATAGAGATTGAAAAATCACGTGATGACTTTATAACATTATGGAGTCGACCATAGAAAATATGGTTGTGAATCTTGTAAAACCTGACAACGAAGACGTAAGTGAATCAAATTGAAAATGATTTTTTTATCATTTTCGATTTAGAATAATTCAATTCTTTCTTTTTATAGATGTCATGTTAGATTTTTGATATCATGTACATATTTCATCATGTTGATATTTACATAAATAGAAAAATAGAATTGCAGAATATTCGTTAACTTATGATGTTATGTGAAAATACATATTTTATGTTGAGATGCTTTGCATATTTAATTTGTAGCTTAATATGCAGTTCAAACTTTAAGATACTGCCGTTCCGTCTTTACAACGGAACAGTTGAATCTTGCTTGTGTGTTATAGAGGTTGCTGCAGCAGCTTAATTTACACATGCATTGAATAAAAAAAATCGAGCAAAAAGATGGTGGTGGCTGTCTCAGTTGTATACTAGTAGAAGTGTTATATTTAAAAGACCATTATCTTTTTCTTGCACTCATATACTGCCGCTTCAAATTCCACAGCAAGTTCTTCCCAATTATCATGATTCTTTATTTTATTTGGGATGTTTTGTATTCCATGAAATTTTTTCCGTACGGTAACTGTTTGTAAAAGTTGCTGCGTGAAGTAACGATTTACTAACGAAGAGCCTTACCGTAGTTGTGGACGAAATTTAGGTGAAAACCGACTAAACAAAAACGAGAAAACCCGTAATGATCTAACTAATATATATGATTCATAATGATTATTCTTAAAAAGGAAATATTTCACCTTTGTCTAGAATCTCGATATTTTCAATCCCTCTGTAGTGGTTTATGCATCAAAAGCCCCTCCTTTCTTGTCTCCTTTCTGGTAATCATGTTTTATCCATATAAGATTATTATATCAATATTCTCACAAGAATTTAAATATTAAATTTTTTACTAAGTTGGAAGACTCAATATGGCAATAGACTAATATAAAATTTTTTATACTTTGAGTATACTATTGGTGAATCTGTTTTGAGTAGGGTCGACGAGATTCGGGATCTTGGCATTGTATTTGACCAGCATTTAATTTTCGTCCCTCATATAAACTCGGCTTTAACTTCTGCTTTTAAGGTGTTTGGTTTTATTGTGCGAAATGCTAGATGCTTTGTGAACACTGGAACACTTCTAAAATTATTTGAATCATTGGTTAAAAGCAGAATGATTTTTGGCTGTATTATTTGGCACCCTATCTATAACATCCATCGTCGTCATTTAGAATCTATGCAGCGGAAATTTCTGAAATATTTAGTTTGGAGGGAGGATGGTGTTTACCCGATGAGGGGCCTCGATCAGATCCTTTTGTTGGATAGGTTTGGGGTATTATCGCTTGAGAATACAATTAAGCTATTATCCCTGAAGTTTCTTTATAGCCTTTTGCATGGTAACATAGATTGTTCTGATCTTCTTGCATCTGTGAGTTTTTTGGTTCCGAGGTAGATCCAAACATGTATTTTACTTGAGTACTCCTAGAACGAATTCTCTTATTCAGTCACCTATAAGGCATATGTGTTCGTTGTTCAATGATATTTCTGGTTGTTGTGATATAAATTGTGATAGTTTTGCTTTTCTTAAAGGGAGATTTTTGGATTATTTACTTGGTTAAAACGTAGTGTATTGGTTGGTTTAGGAAATTTTGGTGTTTGATATTGAAAACATTTTCGTGTATGGTTTTTGTTACCTATATTAATTCCACCATTGTATGTTCCGTTTACTTTATTTTTACTTCTAAATTTTTGTCAAATTTAATTTTTCATATGCATGTATTATGTATGTGTATATATGTGGATATATATATATATACCTCCTGAGACAACCTTGGCTTCGTCGGCCCGGTTGGCTCAGGCACCAACCCGTTAAACGGTGATTAAAAAAAAAAAAAAAATATATATACTTATATATATATATATTTATATATATATATATATATTTATATATATATATATATATATAGGAAAAGTAATATTTCTTGTGCTATATTTGATGTATTGAAAGTGTAATTTTCTTGGGTTTAGAGCACATTAAAATTCAAATATTTATATTTTATTCAGTGAAATCGACATATGTTTCGGCGTAAAAAAAAAAAGGCTTATTTACGCCGAAACATATGTCGATTTCACTGAATAAAATATAAATATTTGAATTTTAATGTGCTCTAAACCCAAGAAAATTACACTTTCAATATATATATATATATATATATATTAATATATATATAATTTATTTATTTATTTTTTCATATATATATTTATATATATATATATATATATTTATATATATATAATTTTTTTTTTTTCTTGGTATTAATTATATGATGAAATGTAATGATAGTTGTAAGATTTTTTGTGATTGGGTATATACCTGTAGGAAATAAATAACCTTTATTATTATTCATTATTATTATTATAAGAAATTTGAAAACTCTGAAAATCGAAAAAAATATTATCATCCGAATGATATAACCTACACATCCACAAAAAAAATTATATTCAAGGTTTCAGTGAATAATACCTACTGCCAGATTCTCTCAAAATGAATCTGCTGTGGATTTTTCTAAAGAAAACAGAACCTTAAATGTAATTCAATTCATTCGAATTCATACAATCGCGGCTCATCCCTATGCCAGAAATTTTGCGTTGTATATTTTCCCATTTATTTCGGTCTCGAATTCAACCCGAGTACACGATGAGAGGGGCGTAGCTATTGAACACCCAAGGGTATACAAAATCTGAATTTCAGGGCCCACGAGAACGTTTTTAATTTTACTTACCTCTGAGTCTCAATAGAAATGATTTGTCCAATTCCCTTTTGTATTTTTGCCCTCATTGAAAAATTGACGGATGTGATTGTTTTTTAAATTGGCGAAATTGGGTTTATTAGTAGGTATCATGCTCTGGATGATAACAGCAAAAATGTAATCCAACTTCACATTCCTAATTCAAAATGTAGAAAGCTTTGAGAGAAATCATCATTCCATTGAATTATTTTATATCTAATTGTAGAATTTGAAGTTTTTTAACTTCACGGTGTACCTACTCGTAGTAACCACACTTCAAGCTACAGAAATTTTGTTGCAACTTTATAAAACAACATTCAGTTTCTGAAGATGATAACATCTTTGTCGAAACATTCGATAAATAGCACTGTCAATTCCGAACCGAACACCGAATTAGATATGTTTAATGAAAGGTCGTGTTTCTATCTACCGATTGACAGCATCATTTGAGAGTTCATGTAAAGTCAAATCAAAAATTAAAATTAAAATGGTTTAAATTGTCCCCATGCCAAGGGAGGTTGAAACAGTGATGGGGGTCAATTAAAACATATGAAAATAACACTAAAGGTCATAATTTAGCAACAGTAGATCACATCTACTCAGTTTTCGAACAAAATGTAATGTCTTCAATTAAAGAAATCAAATTGTAAATAAGGAGTGTTTCTTAAATTATAAAAAAATATTTTTCTTCTACAAGTGTTGAGGATTCTAAAATCAAGAAAATAAAAAAAATTATTCAAAATCACAATATTGGCTTTCACGCTGTTATGAGCCTCTTCTTTTACCGACGAGTCTACTTGTTCCAGCGAAGTTTTTCTTGCAAATTCCCTTGGCATCTACAACAAGGAAATAAAATAATTATTTTATTTTGTGTCGAATAGAGACAATTGAAACAAGTTTTTGAATTTGAAACGAATATAATTGTTTCAATCGTACCCACAAAAAGTGTTTCAACCGTATCCAGGACCCCATTTGACACTGTAGTGACTCGTTCTGCTCATAGATGGCGCTATGGCTGTATGCGCCACACAACATCGGCCCCGGTGTAATTAGAGGGGTTGACGCGAAGCAACCGATTCATTTCTCACCCGATGGTGTGAGAAGGTGTTTCTTAGGCAGAGATCGCTGGATAGACAGAGTAAACTCTGTAAGTCTTGATTTCTAATGTCGCAGAATCTGACGATTCCCGGAAAATGTCCCTAGTTGCGGTCGTCGTCTCGTCGTTGTTAATGAATGTATATCTCTCGAGCAGATCACGGGAAAATATCTTCACCGGCGTCGGGCCTGAAAGTACTCGCAGAATCCAGATATCAACTGTAGGTTCTTGCAGGGTATCGCCAATCATGCTATGGTAGATTTGATTGTCGATAGTCTCTTCAATCTAATTACGATTTTTCGTATGGAGTTTCAATATTTGAAAATCCTAAATTACAATTCCTCCAATCCTTTCTAATTTTTTTTGAAGGTTACTTACAACCAAGTTAGTTCTAATAATTTACAAAATTCACCAAAAATGTAACTTCAATGGAATTCTTATCGTGAAAAGATTCAATTCTCAATTTTTATCTAATTCCGCCGACTTATAGAATATTCAAACTGCTTTCGGATCACTCTCTCGACCATATCAGTGAACGAAAACATCCAAACATGTTTTTTTCATTAAAATCCGAGTTTCCATTACCTCGAATTGAAGCTGAACTTATGCTCTGGAAAATCTGGAAATCTAAACAATTATTTTAAATTCGAAATACAAAGAGATATTTTCATCTTTTGATTTCTGAGGAATGATGTGTCCGGTCCTGCAATATTGAAAAAATTAATGTCTCTCTGACTCGACTTTGGCATGACGTGTCAAAAACATCTAAAGTTTCAAAGATTCCTCCGATAAGTTCTGTTCTGATTATAGTGGACAAGATCTCCAGATCTCTTGTATAACGGTTTCAAGTTGGCATTTTTTGCGAGGAATACCCCTTCAGTGAGCCACATGTTGATAACAAATGATAGGGGCTCCAAAATCACATCCATAATTTTTTTTTGAACGCTAGTTGACCCATCAACTGCAGCAATATCTCTATAAAAATGTAATATCTTTCTCATTTCCCTTAAATCATTATTGAACCAACAAACTGGCATCATATCAACACAATGCTTATACTTCTTTTGTGGGAATGCTAGATCTGCACAGTTTTTCAAGAGAATGACGAACATCTTGAACTTCTCATCAATGCAGATATCACTATTATCAATGAAATCCCAACATATATGATATCTCTCACTAGGAGATGAAGCATATTTAAACCCAACTGAGTTATAGGTTTACACAGCGTTATCTTACTGGCTCTATTTATTTTTTCCCCAAAAACATAACTTGTTTCTACAGCAAAGTGATCAGAGAAACCAAGATCAACAACATATCCCGAGGACTCAAAAACATCAGTAAAAATATTGTCCAAACATGCACTTCCTCTAGTCGATGTGGTTACAATACTATGAGGCCCATATGCAGAGAAAAGGTCAGTCATCGCAGATCTGATTGGATTGTTTGTTAAAAAGTTGATATTAAAGTCTCCTAATACAAAAACATTAGAATCACGGACATTTACCCTCTCTAAAATGTTAGAAGTCAAATCAAGAAATGTTTCAATGCAACCCAGCGGAGGACGAAACATAGTTATTATTATTAGTTTCAATTTTTTTGACTGTATTCCACATACCTCAAGTTCCATTTCTACAGACATTGAATCCATATCATTTTTCGGTGTAAGAAGACCCGCATGAATATCTTTAACAGCGGCTGCCACACCACCATGAATATGATACTTACGCGCATAATGAAAAATAATAGTATAATTATTTATTTTAATCTGCTCCAATTCGTTATTTGCCAACCAATGTTCACTAAATAAGATTATATCTTCATCATTATTTGAAGATTCAATCTGTTCAATTTTATTACGGAGACATTGAACATTAATATGAAGAATACTGAATTTATTATGTTTCTCATTTTTGTCTTTGCATTTTTTTCCCCCCTCTGAAAAAAATTTTGGAAATTAAAAGGTCTGATTATCGCACCGGGCGGCCAGAAATCTTTATCATTCAATGACTTTAAAACTTCATCATTCGGAGCGCCTAAACTGAAAGCTTAGTTTGATCCTACTGTATTCAATTTCTTTACAATAATTTTAGCCGTAGTTTCCAAATTACCAATGTATGCCGAAACTGCCTCTTCTGAAATGTTGCCTGCAATTTTACCAAGGTATAACCAGCATTTTCTAGGTGCACCAGTAATTATTGGTGTATTTCCTGGTTTTGGGGCATTAATCCCAGTGCAAATCGTAGTCTTCCGAGGTTTCCGTTTGCGATTATCATTCACTAATTTCCATTCGTTTTGTGCATTGGATGTAGACTTCTTTCTTTCTTCTTTCACAAAAACCCCACACTGGATAGCAATAAGCCCCTTGCTCCAACCAGGGGGGAACTGGGCTCAGCAATGATGCTATGTACCCAAAGTCTGTAATATGTGATGCTTTAATCCTCTCTTTCTGATATTGTGGGATGATTCCTGGGGCTGCGGAGTCTAGGTTGGACCTATATCATCCCACAAGGAAAACCATTTTAAATTCGAGTATAAACCATAATAAATCAAGCATGCTAGAGCAAAGCAGCGACAGAAAGGCAATCATACAAGTGGAAGGATACAAAAGGTAGTAATGCGTGCTGACAACTGTTATTGGGCTACACGCAAACAGCAAAAAAAAAAAAAAAAATACAGGCATCCGATTGACCCACTATCTCACAACTTCATCAGACAAGCCTTCAGGAATGCAAAAAGCGCATCATACGCTCCCATCTCACCGGAAAACAAAACTTCGTAAATATTAATAGGTAGTTTGAAGTTCATCTGGGTAAGACTTTCATATAATAAATCAGAGTGTAATTTCAATCTATCGCAATCAAAAAACAAGTGATAAAAGTCAAAATTCTCGCCACACTCGCACAGGGGAGAATCAACAACTCTCAGCCTGTACAAGTGGGATGGGGATGAACAATGACCTGATCGCAGTCTGCAGATAGTGGATATATAGCTCCTGGGTCTGTCAATCTTATGGAACCAGTGTTTTAATATATAAGGTCTATTATTGACCATTTGAGCATAGATTTTACCTTTAAGTTTACCCAACTCGCCAAAGTCCCTACACCATAGTGTTTTCAATTGTCTTCTATAGGCAGGCCACAGTTCATTAGGTCCTGCTACTAGTGTTTGGGGAGTGGAGATCAATCTACCTTCATTAGCCAATCTATCTGCCATGTCATTACCATGGATGCTTGAGTGACTTGGCACCCACAAACATGCTATTCTCAGATCTAAATTTTTGGCCTCCCAAAACTTCTCCAGCATGTCCACAGTGTTTATATCTACATTGGAATCAAACTTCCCAGATTTTATGTATTCTAGTGCACTAAGCGAGTCAGTTACTATAAGTGTTTTTGGTATCTTTTTGGATATTACTAGATCCACTGCTACACTAATTGCATATATTTCTGCAAGGAAGATGGACCAATGGTTAGGAAGTCTACCATTCATATTAATTGAGAGGGTGGAGGAATAAATGCCATACCCCACTGATGGATGTCTTGTCGATACTGAGGCATCGGTGAAGAGGCATACATGATCGCTAAACTTGTTGTTAATATATTCCAGAAACTTGGCATTGTTGTCGATCGCGCCCCTTGGAAGGCCTGATGTGAAAATTGGTATGGTGTTTGTTCTTATATGATTCTGAAGTTCGAAATAAGGGAGTAATTTGGCCTGCCAGATGGTCGCATGCTCTTTAATCACTTCCAGGTAAGCTTCTATATAAGGTGGGATTGTCCCATTAAACCACAGTACATTAAGATTCTCTGCTCCTCTCATCATCATCAACAGTGTGTGATCTTTAAGACGAAAAACCTTGGAAATATATTTGTAAGCCAACCACCTCCTTCTAATATACAGGGGCATTTCAGCACTTTCAGAGAGCAGGATGTTAATAGGCGTTGAGCGCATCATTCCTAGTACTACCCTAAGGGCAGCATACTGTACACGATCTAATTTGGCCAGAGTAGCCTTGGCACACCTACCATAGATCAAGGAAGCATAATCTAGGTGTGGGCGAACCAGTGTTTTGTATAATAGTAGTAAGGAACTGCTATGCGAACCCCAATATATCCCCGATATGGACTTGATACAATTTAGAGCATTTGTTGCCCTTACACAGGCCGAATCAATCTGTGGTCTCCACTTGAGTTTTGAATCCAGCATTACTCCAAGATATTTAGTTGTCGTTTTCCATGGTATGTCAACAGAGTTCAGAGCCAAGGGCTCTGGGAAAACAGGTAGTCTGGACTTGGCCAGTATCATAGCTGATGACTTTTCTGGGGCAATGTGTAGACTACGATCACTCATCCACTGGGATACTCTGTTAAGAGCGGTGTTCAATGTAATCTTCATCCTGACGATATCTCTGCCACGAATCAGGATCACCAAATCATCTGCAAACAAGATGCAAATTACTTCTACTGGGAGTAGGTATTCAGGCAATTTAATGTAGAGATTGAATAATATTGGGCTAAGCACTGATCCCTATGGAAGTCCTGTATTGGGCTTATGGGGACCTAAAAGTTCACCAGAGATAGCGCTATTTATATATAGTTCTCTATTCCCAAAAAGTTTACAGATGATTCTCACCAAACTTGGTGGAATCGAGCATGCCTCCATATCTTCCTTGAGTACATCCAGTCGAACATGATCATAGGCTGATTTAATGTCAATAAATGCCGCCATCACATATTCACCAGCATTAAATGCTTCATAGACGAGGGTGGTAAAGGTGGCAATAGCATCATATGTCGATCTTCCTCTGCGGAAGCCAAAAATATTGTCATCATCTAACTTCTTCTCGATCAGAGGTTCAATTTTGGTTTTAATTAATTTCTCAAATATTTTCGTTATGCAGGGGGCGAGAGAAATCGGACGATAACTACCGGGGAGTTGGGGCGGTTTATTAGGTTTCAGGAAAGGGATAATTCGATATTTTATCATTGCTTGTGGTATGATTCCTGTTTCAAGTATGTCATTGTAAAGCTTGACCAATTTTAGTTTGTAAGACGTCGGAAGGTTCTTGTAAAGTGGATAACCTAGACCATCCAGGCCAGGTGCTGAGTTTTTGGTAGTTTTCAATATCATGTCAAGTTCGCTCAGGGTGAAGACAACAGGAACTGATACAGTTTGGTAAGCCAGAGAGAGAGGAGATGTCTGAAAACCACCCAAGATCAGACAGGACAGATTGTCATCAATAGGGGGAGAAACAGGGGTTTTGGATCCTCCATAGAACTTTTTGATTATTTTCCAGGAGTTCTGAGAGCCAGAAAAGCTCAAATTTAGACAGAAAGATCTGAACGTCTCCTTTTTTGTGCGTCTTATTGTATTTCTAGCCAGAGCTTTCAGACGGTTAGCTTCGATCCAGTTTTCCATTGATGGATTTCCAATAAATTTTGTAAAAGCTTCTCCTTAATTGTATGGCCCTGGACACCTCCTCATTCCACCAGTGGACTCTATACTTACTCGAGGGTTTTCTACTGTAACACGGGATGGCATCCTCCGCACCACTTGCTATCTCCCTCAAAAGGTCCTCAGCACATAAAATATTGTTTTTATTCGGTGATATTATCAAGTTAGTCTGATATCTAGACCAGTCAGCCCTTCTAAGGTTGAACCTATGAGTAGAGAGAAACATGGGTCTGGGGAAGTTCAATGCATCATCGTTTATATGAACCAAAATAGGGAAATGATCACTAAATCCAGCATCATGATGCACCGCCCAATCACATTTTCTGGCGATATTCGTGGAAGCAACAGTCATGTCAGGCGCACTTCTATGCGTTGACGGGTTTGTAAGCCTAGTTGGAGTCGGCGAGTTCAGTAAAACTAAATCACTGTTTAGAAGGAATTCATAGAAAGACATACCTCTAGGGTTTGAAATTCCGGAACCCCATGCAGTATGTTGAGTGTTAAAGTCACCTAGCCAGACAGCGTTACCACTCAAATAAGGCAGAAAAGCATCCCACACAGACTCCGGCACACGAACATCAGGAGGGAAGTAACTTAGGATCACCGACAGACTATTGCCAACCATCACACCAATAGTTTGACACCTATCTGGAAGTAGTGAAGAATTAATTGACATGGCCTTAGTATGAATATGTGACTTGATGGCAATGGCAAGACCACCATAGCCATCCGCTCTCTCCTCACGGATGATTTTGTAATTAGTTATTGTGAATGAGCTGTCGAATTTCAAAGAGGTTTCAGAGAGGGTTATGATGTCAGGGTTAAATTGTTTGATAAACAACTGTAAATTATCATAATTTGAATTGATTGATCTAATGTTCCATTGTAAAATCGTGAAGATGTTTGTATTCGATTGGGTCATTTGGCAAGTTTATAAATTATTCAAGAGGGCTTAGATCTATGGAATCTTCCATAGATACATCCTCCTCCTGAGTTACAGGAATGCTTTTCGTTATCTTGTTCTTATTTTCGGCTGAGTTTGTTTGAAGTTTTGCACTGTGGTGTATTTGGGCTGTTGTAACCATCTTTTTGGGTGGAGACAGATCCATAGAGCTAGATTGGGAAGGTTGGGAGAAGGAGAAAATGTTGCTATCTAAGGATTTATATGTAAAAAGACAACTTTCATGGGCTTTAGAATCATAACCAGGGCTAGTTGGGACTTTCCTTTTGTGGACAGTTGCAGAAGCCTTTTTTATATGAGGAGGGGATTTAGGAGTGGGATTTATGTTTTTCTTTGATACTGCTGAGAAGGATTGTTGTGAATTGAGAAAAGGAGAAGGAAAAGGATTTTGGTTAGGTTTTGGGAGCTTTGGCTTAGGCTAGGATAATCAGCATCCGTTAGTATCGGAGCTCCTCTAGAATTCTTATTTGCTTCAAAATAAGTCATATTATAGAAAGCCATGCATTCTTTAATTTTCTTTTGTCTCAAATATTCCTTGTAAGATCTATCGGTAGCAACATGAGGCTCGATGCAAAAAACACAGTTTGGGGGACCATCACAGGCTTGTTCATCAGGGTGTGATTCACCACACTTGTGGCACCTGAAAGCTCCTCTACATAGAGCTCTTACATGACCATACCGGAGGCACTTCAAACATTGGATGACTGGTTGAATGTAAACTGATACTGGAGACAAGGTGTCGAATAAAACCAATTCTTTTGGTAGGTTATTACTTTCAAATGTCAACACACAGGTGGTCGTAGGAACGTATGAAATCACATCATTTATTTTGATTCTCTTATTTAATCTACGCATTTTCATTATTTTGCAATCCGGTTGATAACCTCTACCATATTCTATCAAATCATCTTCAGCAATGTCCAATCCAATATCCCTAACAACACCCATTGTTGAGATCATACGTGAAGGAATGTATACAAAATATTTGTTATTATCAAGATTATTATTTTTGACAAAATTATTTGCATTATCTGGGCAATCAAAGTAGACCCCAACTTTTTTAAGTCCCTTTCTGCATATTTTCGAGATCTTAAAGTCTGAATAATTAGGGCGACTATATAAGAGTTTACCTAAACAAATTGGATTTAAATTACAAATATTCTTGTCTCTAGATTCAACATGAACAAGAAAAGGACCATTGTCAGAGTTCTTATATTTATTAGATGAAAGTTTGTTATCCAGAATATTATCAAACCTCTTCTGAAGGGTTTCCAGAAAAAGGTTACATTCTTCAACTAGAGCAGAATCTTTTGTAACAGCAGAATTTTTAAGTAAGTTTTGAATATCATCTTTAACACTGAATAAATCTAATCTATTGTTCGAGAAATGTTTCAGTATACGATTTGTGGCTTGCTGAGATCGTGGAGATAATAAATCAAAGACCCGGGGGGGTACCTCGGGACTTTCGATACTCATAGTGAAAGTTTAAGCTAGTACGAAGCACTTGTCTAACGTACTTGAAGAAAAAAAAAGTAAATATATAGAAATGTCAAAAAAAAAGAGGCAAAAAAAAATTTGTTATCTATTATTGCTTAGGTGAAGTTCAACTAATTGAATTATTAAAATAATCACTACAAGAGTGAAAAGAATCAATTGCTATTATGTCAGCAAGCACTTAGAACACACTCACCAACCAGGATTAACAGAAAACACAGGGTGTAATAGGGAAATCACTGCACACTTTGTTGCTCTGTCAATTGTCCTACAAAGTATCTCTATTGGATGTAGACTTATTCTCATTTAATTCTTGAGAAATATTGGAGGTTAGCATTTGTTTATGGTTGGAAATATCATCTGGCTATCCACGCGTTTTTGTTCAGCGCGAGCCTCCCTCTATGTGAGAAACTTGATTTGTAATCAGGATATTTGCCATCATTGTTTTGTAGTACAATATTATTCCATGTGTTGCCAGACTGGTTAACATTTTCTGAAGAAATCTCTTTTTTATGTGATGTACCTTCAATATTGTTCGCATGACTCTTTGAATATTGCGAATTTACGGGAATAATGGCAATGTCGCAATTTTTAACGTTTTCACTGTCCTTAAACGTTCTAATTAAATATTCCTGTGATGAAATGGTTAATTGTTGATTTGTGATTGATCTCTCCATTTCTGTTATGAGTCGTTTCTGATATTCAATTTCAACATTTGCACATTTGAGGTCCTTTTCGGTGCTAACTAACTTATAGGTTATATCTTGCTGTTCCTTATTTGTTTCATCAGATTCGACTTGGAAAATGTCTAATGTGGATTCAATTAGATTTCTTGTGGATTCACTAACTTTTATATCATTAGGTAACTTCTTTGTTAAAATTATCTCTATTAATTTGCTCTTTGTGAGTAAATTTAACTCTTGTATAGCTATCTCATTCGCAGCCATCTTGACTATAATTACGATATTATTATACATTACGATACTGAAATAGAGAAATATTCTTTTAAGTTGGATCTTCATATTTTAATGATTTTCTAAACGTTTGAAAGAAAAATAACGTATTTCGTTCGGAACAGCAGTGACATTTTATGGCTTGCTTTCAATTATCTGCCTCACTACGTCCGGCAGATGAACGCAAGCTCGCCATGAAAGCAAACATTTTTCCTCCTTATCAATTAATATACAATTATCATCAGAGTTGACATGCCGTACGAATCAACAGCTGTTGAATTTCTAAGAAATCCAACGATTTCAGTAATTTTCTGCAGTGTTGAAGGATTCATAAGGAATGAACCTGAAATATAAATCTTGATCTGACTCAGGTTATCCTTGAATTCTTTGTCTTTTACTGTATTCACAAAATTTTTGTTTCTTTCCGAAAAATAACTGTACGTTCGTGGGTTCAACTAATTCTCAATTTAGTTATAAGATTTCCGTGTTTCTCATCTTGCAACCTATTTGTTGCTTATTACTAGCCGATTCCATTCCATCTCAATAAAACATTTTTCTTGCCTCCTGTAGTTCCTCTCTGTATAACCTTCCATATTTTCTGTATATCGTCTTGTCATCTTCTCACATCCATGAAGAATGAAGAAGAGATTTCTTTCGGTGCATTATATCCAATCGAAATCTTCAGAATCATTCGATTATAAAAAATTAACCTACACTCTGAAAGCTTTTCGTATGAAATTTGCTACACATTAATTGTTATATTTTTCGAAAATATTTGAAATAATCATGGCAGAAAGACTAATGCAATTTCTCGAAAAAAGCAACATCATAAGTACCTAAGAACCAACATGGATTCATCAAAGGCAAATCGACAAATACCGCTATTTTCCATTTCATCAGAAAAATAGTGGAAACTCTTGAGGAGAAAGCTAACATCCTTGGTATATTTCTAGACCTCTCAAAGGCATATGATAGCGTCGATCACGAGATCCTGCTACAAATATTGGAGCAATACGGAGTTAGAGGACAGCTACTGAAATGGTTCAGGTCATATCTGACACAGCGTGAACAAAGAGTGTTGATAACACAAAGAGGTGAAGAAATAAAATCAAACAAGCGTACAATCAAGCAGGGTATACCGCAGGGAAGTATATTAGGATATATACTATTTTCAATATATATATATATATATATATATATATATATATATATATATATATATTGACTATATATATATATATATATATATATATATATATATATATATATATATATATATATATAAATGACTTGACATAGATTACAATAGAAGAATTGATTATATTATTTGCTGATGATACAAATGTATTGATCTCGGATGCAAATTTTCAGAATCTATTAATCAGGACAACAAACATTTAGATGAAAATGAAAGAATGGCTGAAAGATCGCAAGCTCATACTGAAAACTGCCAAAACAAGTGTCATGTGCTTCAGAACAAAACAGTATACAAATTATACCTGAAGAATTAAAAATTGCTGAAACAACTTTCAAACTCCAGGAAACTGCGAAATTTTTTGGAATAACCTTGGATGAACACCTTTCTTGGGGAGAACACATAAAAAAACCAACAGCAGCCTGAACTCAGTATGCTACACAATCACGATATTATCAAAATACTTAAGCATGGAAATATTGGAAACTATTTATTTTGCAAACTTCGAATCCAAAATGAGGTATGATATAATCTTTTATGGAGCAAATAGAAACATGAAAAGCGTCTTTATAACTCAGTAAAAAGTACTAAGAATCATCCTTGGACTCAGATATCGGGAGTCCTGTAGAGGTCTATTCAAGGAAAATAAAATTCTTACATCATATGCTGTGTACATTCAAGAATGCTCAAATTTTGTCCTTCGGAATAAACAACTGTTTGCAAATGAAATGAGCCAAAGTAAATATAAATTCATCACGTTTGATTATTTTTTTACTTTCATTAATTTTAGACAGATAAAAATATGAAATATCACAGAAAGATGTTTTTCCCGATGGTGAATTCAAAAGGATCCATTTCCAAACTTGTTTGAATTAAGATTCGATAAGATAAAATACAGATGATAATAAAAAAGGGCTTGGACAATATAAGTTCTTTTTTCAAAACAAGGCAGAGAGACATAAGTAGAGGTGACACTGAAATTGCGGATTTTGAATTTTTCCAATATTCATCACATGTAGGTGTATATGCTAAGCTTTGTGATAATTCATTAGTTATTTCAGTTCAGTTCAGATCCTCAATTATCCGATTTCCGAAAAATTTCGTGATAAAAACGTACTGAACGTGTTGAAGCCCTCAGTAGAACTAAGTTTGAATTCGATTCCCTTGAATAATCCATTGTTCTCCTCCAAAATTGAATGGAAAGTGTTACTCACTTGAATGATATTCCGGAAGAATATCTGCGAATACATTGATAGAAAGACATTTTTCCTCATTGGTCGAAATGAATCTTTCTCAGTGGAATGAAATAATCGCGTTGGTCCCCATTTCATTCCCTTTCTTCCGCAGTTTTTGCAAAGCACAATTCCACCAAACCCGCCGCCAACTTGGCACCAACGTCCCGAACATAAATCTGCTCCTGCATGAGCTAGATGCCAGAGATTTCGAGAATACACTGTCCGACATAAGAGTTCTGACAATTCTATACTATAAGTCTGAAAAGCAAGGATCAATATGTCACTAAAGAGTTTTCCATTTCAATTATTCCTGATCAGAAATACACACAAGAGTCTTTTTCTGCTATGTCTGAAAAATTTTACATTTCAAATTTCATTCTTTCGTCTCTCAAATTATCAATTGAACAAAAAATCCACGAAGAAAATTTCAAAAATTCTCTTCCGGAACTAGTGGTGGGGCTTCGTGGTAAAAAATATTATATTAAGTATCATTTAAGCAGTAAATATTATTTGATTTCATGATTATATATCATTGGAAAATCATGAGCTTAGAACTTCAATGAGGTATAACAATCAATGTTTGTATAAAACTCATACAGTTTTTGAGAAAAGTTCCGGAAGGAGGATATGAGGACTTTTTTATTCGATTTTGAATTCTACAAATTTGAAACTTTAACTGTGAATCACTTTGATAAAGCTCTTGAAACATCTAGATAGCCGAAAAATGTGAGCGTCCATCACTTTTTCCAACGCCGAAATTCGCAACTTACGCAAGCATGAAACGAGATTGAATCTAAAAGAGTGTCCTGAAAGATTGAGTTGAGTATCATGCAAATAAATATGCAGTGTATCACCAACAAAGTGAACTACCCTGAAGTGTTTCTGTCGGAGGAGGATGCTACTATCATCAGTGTCGCTGAACACTGGTGCAGCTCTGACAACATCGACCTGATGGCGATTCCATCAGTACATGATGTACTTGTCAGCTTTGAATTGCATGTGGCATCAAAGGACACCACAAGAATATTTATAAACAACATCCTAAAAAGTTGATTATATTTTAAGTAATATTGCCTTGGATTATTGTGAGGCAGAAGTGATTGAAGCAAACCTCAGTGATCATAAAGCTCTCTTAGTGGTCTTCAAAATTCCAGTGAAATTTTCAAGCATTCAACTGTCTAATGAAAAATATGTCAGATCGTTTTTTGAATAAAATGATGAAATACTTGACCGACCCCTCTGTGGTTAGCGTTGAAGAAGTTTATAAGAGCGGTGATGTAGATTCGTGTTTTCTGGCATTTTTTAATACTACTTCTCCATTTGATTTGATTCACGAGAGTTTTCCAGTCAGGCGCATCGCCCCCCGGTATAAAAACTGGCTAACACGTGAAGTTAGAAAGGCAAGTCTTCATTTGAGGAATTTGCGCTGGTTGCATTCTGAATTGAAGTCTGAAGATTTTTTTGAGATTTACAAAAAATTCAAGACGTAAGTATTATAATTCACTACTGAAAATCACAAAATCCAACTTTTACGCAATTTTGATAGAAAATTCGACCAACAAAAACAAAACTGTCTGGGATATTGTAAAGCAGGAAATTGGTAGGGGGGTCCAATTCGGAATGTAGTGTCTCTCAATTTGCATGGAACTCTTCCATACGATGGCTGAGGCCTTTCGCTGAATAAAAGTACTGGTATCGACTGAATTCCTTCAAGAATATCAAAAGTATACGCAGTGTATGCTGCAAGTACTATTGCACACCTGATAAATTTGTCAATATCAACCGGCATATTCGAATATACACTAAAGATAAGCACTTTTATTCCAGTACATAAACGAAATGATGTTAATGAAATATTTGATTACAGGCCAAATGTCAGTTCTATTTCCAAAATTATCGAAAAATTAGTTTCGACGCGATCGTTGGATTATTGGATAAATTCAATATTATCACAAGTAGTCAAGGATTCAGAGCTGGTTGCTAAACTGAAACCGCTGCTGTTTCATTTGTTAAAAATTCTCATAGATGATTGGATGATGGTCTATGTATCGCTGGTATCTTTTTCGCCATTCGCGGGCATTCGATTGCCTTGCAATACCGTTTATACAGTGTGGGGGAATTCATAGCAAATGGTCATTTCAGATGATCATTGTTCACTTATTGTGTTGCAATTGTATTAGGTATATGTTTGTGTTCATAAGAGCTCATTATAGTTTACTTTATTATACAGGGTGTAACATGAGTGACTGGCCATAGCCTAGTGGTGAATGCAGGTCATTCAGAAAAATAACTTGTTTTGTATCCTAAGACTGTAAGTTTTATAGATACAAGGTGGTTCATGCAAATTGGCCTGAATTTCTAATGTCTATAACTTTGGAATCAGCAGTCCGATTCATTCAAATTTTGTGGGTTTATTTACTTCATGCTGCCCTTCAAAACGATTAATGTAATTTCAATATTTTCAGGATAGTACTCAGATTATTGAGTTTTTTCCTTCAGACTTCGGAATCTATATTTTTTTTAACGTTTTAAAAAAATATAGTTATTGTCATAGAAAAATACATAATCCAGTCTAACGAATTAATTTTTTTTTGGAATGACATAAGTTTTTCAAAGGAGTAGCAAACGAAAGAATTTTTGTGCTGTGTAAATTTTTCGAAATAAGGTCCTGTTTTAAATTTAAATTTTCGTGATAATTTTTCGGATTTCATAGCTTTCTGTTCAACTCTCTTTCATTGTAAACCCTCAGCACCTACTGATTGTTGTAACAGACTTTTCAAAATAACAATTAGAAGTAGGTATTCTTGATGAAACTGTGAATTATTCTTTTGAAACTAGATATTAAATTTTAAAATTACGTAACCCATCTTAGAAAATGTAAATACCGTGAATATATTTGCGTCGAAGCAAAAATAAGTTCTGTTCTCTGAAAAAATTTATACCCATTTATTCAATTCATAACAAAATATCAAAGGAGAAGGATCAAAGGAAATTGTGGAAATTAAGTCCTTTAATTTCTTCATATGTCTAATTCAAGATTTTATTTATTGTCCTTTTTGTTATTCGGGGGATTGTGTCTCATTGAAATCTAAGTATATATAAAACCGCTTGCACATATACGTCAAACTTTAAACGTAAAATCACAGCCCAAACGGGACCATCTAGAGCAAAAATGACAAGAATAAGACCCCCCTCAAAATCGTCTGGAGATCCCGGGAAAAATCCCAAACCTTCGATTCTCCCCGCGGTTTTCGAGTATACGGGGTGTTTCGGATCATTTTGACATTTCAAGTCCCATATTTCTGTGGTATCTGTGGACAATTTGGCTGTCAGTGTCATGTTAATAATAAATATTCCATTTCGATATATGAAAGTTCTTGAAAAAGTTTGCAATTTCCAAAATTGTTATTCAATATTTAAATAAATGCCGACAGATAAAATGCAAAGTCTTCGGCGAATCAAAAATTCGATAGATATTTGTCAAAATTTGGAAATGAACATTTATATCATCGAATGCATTTTCCTCAATTCAGGTTTGTTTGAAGGGTTTGTATTATTTGGAATTAATTGGATGAATGTTACTTTATTTCAGGAATTTTTCGTTTATTTTCCACAATCTATAAAACTACATTTCCTTTCGTGAGAATTTGAATTTATTGCGACAGAAGATGGCACTACCAAAGAGAACAGAAGCTTCATTCATCAATTCAGTCTTGGATTGGATTAAAAGTTATGCTACTATGAAACAGTATTAAACAGATAGAAAGACTCCTTATAGATAATTCACAATTGGCTTTATTACTGGAAAAAAAGAGCCAAGTTAGTCAGATAACAGTCAAAAGTTTCCATGAGTTTTTTGAATATCTAAAATATACACTTTTACGACAGAGGAGTGCAAAAATATAAGTGACCACTCCGTTTTTGAAGAATTTGAGTGCAGTGCTGTTGAATTTATAATGAATAAGTCAAATCTTTCATACTAATAATTTCAACTATATATACCCTGTTATATTATATTCCGCTCAACTGAAACATGTATTAATAAGCCTTGGAAATTAGAGACTCTCAAACTTATCACCTGATTTCTCAAAAAGGTTTCGATAAGATATTGTAGGTAATTGCTTATGAGGTAACATAGGCCATGGGTATTTGAAAGGCAAGTCTATTCATTATGTCTCTTTTTAGTTGGTTTATTATAGCTATACTGAATATTTCTAAAAATAACATTCACTTTAGATGTGAATTAATTAAATTTGGACTTATGCATCATATCATATATGACTATGAAATTGAGAAAGACATATTTTTCTAAATTCCATTATAAGTCTTTCGAATAGTACTTTGAAGATATTGATTTCAATGACGTATGGAATATATCAGTTGAAATACTAGTCAAAATGTTACGACAGAAATAAATTTTGAAGGATCATTCATTATATGAAGAATTTAACATGGCAGTCACTTTCGAAATTGGTATCAATTTTCCAGCAATTCAATGAAGGTATAAAATACTTTAAAAAGCAACTATTTATTGAAAATTTCCATGTCATGAATGAATGATCAAATTTGTATAAAAATGTTGATACCTACCTATTTGTTCACTAAAGTTTCCAATCTTTTAATCGTTATAGGAATAGGTGCTATATGGCCATTTCAAAAATGCTATCCTACTGATTTATTCATTGCTTTTTATTTTGGTAAGAATTAAATTATTCATTGATTCAGATCCAAAGTTAACATTTGAAAAAATCAAGTCAATGTAGTTATTGACCCATATGGGTCAATAGTATTGGCCGATACAATTTTAGTACAGATTTCAAATACTCAGTTCCTTTTGACTGAAGTAAAAATTGAACAATGATCTTTGTATCTTGAAATGAGTTTTGCACTTTTCCAGTGTTCAACAATGAGATCATTATTAAATTGACTCAAGAAATTAACAGAGTATGCTATATCAGGACTAGTTAATATTGCTGAAGATATTAATAAACCTATTAATTTCTTATATGGTTCATCATTACAACTCTCTTTTGTTGAATCAAAATTCAATTTAGTTTTCACATGTTCACAATCAGACATGTTGAATTATTGCAATACATATTTGAAGAATATAATCGATAGCTTTACTACCTTTTCCATAATTTCTAGTAATATTCATCCCTAATCATTTTTTAGCTTCCCCTAATTTCTTCATCATAAAATTTTCTATCAGAAAATTCATTCAGAATTAACATTAGTTAAAACAAAAAAGTCATCCATGTACAATGCAACAATAGTAAGCCAGTTATTTTTTGATTTATGTAAATACTATGATCAATTGTTGATCTTTTGAAACTTTTATCTATCAAAATTTTATTTACTATATAGGACATAAATTGCCCTGTTTAATTCACTTCTGAGTAAAACCCAGAGCCACAAGTCTCGTTCTATAACATAGCATCAATACAATCTTCAGATACTAAAAAACTCCTTAGTTCGTCAGGAATTTCCAATAGGTCCTTCAAATTGTTGCAATTATATTGTATTTCTTCACAAAATATGGAATAGAAGAATAATTTGCTGCTCAACTGAAAAATGTATTGATAAACCTTGGAAATGAGGGACTTCTTATAACCTGATTTCTCAGATATGGGTATCCGAAAGGTAGATCTATTATTCATTCTGCCTCTTTTCAGTTTGTTTATTACAGCTATACTGAATATTCCTAAAACAAAAATCTCACTGTAGGTCTTTTCATAGATCTTATCGAACGATTATGTAAATTCAATATTTGTCAAAACTGAAAATAAACATTGAATGCAATTTCTTTATTTCAGGTAGTATTTCTATTAATGAGTCAATTGAATAAATGTAACTTCATTTTAGGGCCCACAAGTAAATATCCAATGGAATGATAGCCCTTAAAATATATCTATTATTCATTTTGAATTGACTTACAAGAATATCAATATTTTCATCGGCAAGACATAAAACGACAAATTTTCTTTCAAAGTTGAAATTCAGAGAAAAATATGCTAATAATTGTCTATTGTAACTATTAAATAAACAAAAAAAAGGACCATAAAAAGGATTACAACTTAACTAACAAACATAAACTTTTTTTGTCAATTTTTCCCACCCAATCATCAATTAAATTTGGACTTATGCATCATACATGTCTCTATAAAGAAGAAATGTGCTAATTTAAAATCTTAATGTTGGGATTATATTATTATTCAATATTCTCTAAAAAATTTTTACCAACCTATAAGCATGAATAACTTTCTTGAAAGACTGACGCTCACATTTTGATTATTCATTTCTCCCAAATTCTTCAAAGAAAGAAATTGCCATTTCTGGAAAAATGAGATCTGAGAATTTGGTTGATATCGGTTATTTTTTATTCATTATTAAAGAATACAATATACGATTTATATTTCAACAAAATTTTAAGACATGCGTGTGACTGACAATTATGATCATAGAGAAATCTTTGTTTATGGTTATGACTGCGTTCGGCAAATCCACACTAGGGATGGGCAAAGGTCAGAAAACTATCGATATCTATATATTGTATCGGTATTTTCTGACACAATCGAAATGTATCGAAATATGTAAGAGTAAAATATCGATATATATCGCTGTGATATTTTGGTGTGAGAAAATTCTGTTGATTTGAATAAAGTTTTTCTATCATAGAGGATAATAATAAGATTCAGTAGTTTGCTTCCATTTTTATGGAGTATTTTGTCCTCCTGAACATTTATAGGGACATTGATGTTGACGAGGACGCCGTGATTACAAGGTTTTCAAAGGGTTCAAAGTTTTAAAGACCAAATTAGATTTTGTGATGTAGTTGCCAATTGTCTTCTTTTTTTCTTATTAAACAATGTAATTTTTTTTAAATTTCTACCTGAATGGTTGAAACCCTGATAAGTAAATAATGGTATTATAATACAACAAATACATAAGGGTACAACTTTTTTTGCGAAATTCGAGGCTTTATTGTGAAAAACTGGTTATACATTTATAATTCAAAGTATTGCCCATCGCTGGTCACTACTTTCTCCCATCTTTCGGACAGCGTACGAATTGAAAAAACTGGTCATCTTTTGAAGCGATCCACGAATCGATTCAAGTTTTTACTTCTTCATAAGATCGGAAGTGTTGGTCAGCCAGGCCGTGTGCTATTAATTGAAACAAGTGATAGTCCGTGGGAGCAACGTCTGGAGAATACGTCGGGTAGGGTTGTGGGGTAGGAATTCCCATTTTAACGTTTCCAAGTATATCTTGACTACTTTCGCAACATGGGGTCGAGCATTGTCATGCAGTAAAATCAATTCATCTTCTCTCTCGTTGTATTGCGACGGTTTGTTTTTCAATGCTCGGTACAAACGCATTAATTGCGTACGATAACGATCGCCTGTGATTCTTTCAGTCATAATACATAACGCCGAGCTGGTCCCACCAAATACTGAGCATGACCTTAGAACCGTGAATATTCGGTTTGGCCGTCGATGTGGAAGCATTGTCAGGATATCCTCATGATTTTATGCGCTTGGGATTATCGTAATGAATCCATTTTTCGTCTCCAGCCCCAATCCGATGCAGAAACCCCTTTCGTCTTTGTCTTGCAAGCAGCTGTTCACAAGTAAATAAACGTCGTTCAAACACCTCGCGGCTTTAACTCGTACCGCACCCAATTTCCTTGTTTCTGAGTCATTCCTATGACTTTCAGGCGTTTTGAAATGGCTTTTAGTGACACTCCTATTGATCCTACAATTATTGTTGCGTTTGACATGAGTCTTGATCAATTATTGCCTCCAATTCTGCATCTTCAAAAAACTTCTCTCTTTCACCGCGATGCTGGTCTTCGACATCAAAATCACCATTCTTGAAGCGTTGAAACCACTCATCTATTTCTTTATTTATTTAATCAAACGGAACAAGCCATTTTACTGATGTACCAGAAAATAACTAAACCTAAACATAAACAATATCGTTGGTACGTTCTTCCACCAATATCGTTCTGACTATATATTTTAGTAGAAAATTGAAACCTCCCGCAAATGACGAGAATTTGGCTCGTAAGTTAACATGGTTGATCGTGAATAACTTTATGATGCAGACACAAATCGAGTAACATGTCAATGGCGTTATGTTCACAAATACCTAAACTTATTGTATGACATCTACGATATATTTATTTCTACTACCACTTACCGTTACAGCCATCTATTGCAAAACGGCGGACGCAAAGTTGTACGCCTTATATAAATATTCATATGAATATCTAAATATAAATATTTTTGAGAGGTAAGGCTTGATATCGGTATAATCTGGGATTTGGTCCCATAGAAATACTCGAAGCTCATAACGGCGAACCCCCTCAAAATTTAAGGCTAGGACCGCCCTTGATTTGTCGTCATGGAAAGTTATTTGCATCAAATATTTTCATGTGAGCAAGGCAAAACGGTATGTTCTAGGAAAAAAAATCATATAGAATTCCACCCTAGAATCAGCATAGTATACCGAGTGAATCGTCTGAAATCAGCTAACGATACAAGGTTTCCGAAAAAAATCTTTTATTTTCTAGAGGGATACCCAGTGAAGGATCTACCGGCATAGTGACGGGGTCCAAGGGGCGGAGCGAGTATGATACCATGAACCGGATAGACGTAAATGGCCATGTATCGCACAATTTCTGTGATATTTCGGCGAGAAACTGCAAAGGATAGACATTTTATACATAGCTATTGTTTGTGCAAGAAACAGTTATGAAGTTCGAGCGACCGCGAAGTATCATAGGATTGCGCGTAAACGATGTCAACACTGATGGCTCTGCCCAGAACGCAAGAGACATATGAATAATATAGTTTGAATGATTGACTTCGCTAGTTCGCCCAAAAATTGTGCTTGACATTTCTAAATATTAATTGACTTTTCGCATTTTTTTTCTTGATTTTTTTAACGCTTTTGAAATACCCGCTTTATTCATCGCTTTGTCTTTTCGCCTACGCCTTTGTTAGTGTTTTTTCTACACCGCTTTAAACCCAGAAAGTTGGAGCTGATAACCCGCACCAAGGGCCCTGTGAAGAGCTGGGATTTGTACCAGAGACCATTTGTTCTTCAACCTGAAGCCCCATTTGGTAAGTCATCATTGTTGACCGCAATTATTATTTGCATTATTATCAAATATTTCGCTGTCGCTCCAACTATCCAACTACAAACGCACGCAGATATACAGTCCATTTTTCTCTCAAACAATACTGAGCTATCGGACGTAACATTGGTCCTTTTTCGCAGCCGGATATTGAATTTTGCATAATTTTGGTTTATTAATTTGTTTTCATTTCCCATTTATCGCTGTCATAAACATTTTTTGTGCCTTTTATTTCATAGTTCATAGTTATAATCTCGCATCTGGTGACGAGTAACGTCATATGTACCTATCTTCATTCCTTTCATTTTCCGTCGTCTAGAAATCGTTTATGCACACACATTTGAAAATTATTGATTGCTTTTGGACTTACCTTGAATTAATTTTCTATACATTTCATTATATTTTGGTTCTTACTGTGAATATCGAACAGAAACATGACGGATTTCAAACTGAAGAGAGCTAAGTTCGCGAGAACATCGTGTATAGGTGAATTAGCTTCACTATTGGATTTGGCCAATAAAGCAACAACAGATTCTAATCTCAGAACCTCGTTTAGAATTCGTTTTACCGAGATAGATGATGTTCGCGAAGAGTTTAATAAACAACACCAAACTGTAACTTCAATCTTGTTACAAGGTGAAGATACTGATCTCGATTCAGAAGAAGCAATAAAACGTGAATTTCAAAATGATTATTTTTCTGTCAAAACTATTTATACTCAATTATTTGATCCAAATGAAAAATCTTTGAATGAATCGACGCAATCTGTTTTGACACGCAAGCAGAGTCTTGCTTCTTGCTTTCCTCATTCCTTAACTCCTAACATTCGACTTCCGCAAATAGAAATAAAAAGGTTCAGAGGAGATTATACGCAATTTGCTACATTTTTGGATGTATTTGACGCCCTTGTTCATAACAATCAATCGCTCACTGAAATTGAAAAGTTCAATTATTTGATATCCTCGTTAGAAGGACCGCCTCTATCTTTAGTTCGCACATTGCCGATGACTTCTGATAATTATCAGATCGCTTATGACTCGCTGGTCAATAGATTTTCCAATGAAAGGTTGAGAGCCCAAGCTCATTGGAACGCAATAGAAAGCACAGGCAAAATCAATTGTAATAATCAAACCGCACTTCGCAATTTACTAAGTACATTCACTGAAAATTTGGCCGCACTAAAAAACATGAATTTTCCTGTAGAATCTTGGGACTTTATCGTGTTTATGCTCTTGATAAAACGCTTGGATAATTCAACTATCGCACGCTTCGAACTTGAAAATGGTTCCTCTATGATTCCCGAATTCAAGACTCTACTTGAATTTCTCAATAAATATTGTATTGCAATGGACACTCTGGGTACATCCCATAATTCTAATAATACCAGAACGGGTGATTCAAATAGTTCTTCCAATTCAAAACAACGCATAGGAACCTATTTCTCTAACGACAATAAGAATCAACGCTCAAAATCCACTTGTACGCTTTGTAATCAAGACCATTCGCTTCTCTTATGTTCAAAATTTATTGAAAAAACTCCCCAAGAACGTCATTCATTCGCCAAGCAGAAACATCTATGTTTCAATTGTTTGAGTAACATACATGATTTGCGATCTTGCAAGTCTGTGAATACGTGTCGAAAATGTCATCAACGACATCACACCTTGTTGCACCTTGCACGGCCCTCCAGTGAAACTTCCGCTGGATCAGAGGAACCTCCTTCTACCTCTTCTGATTGGGCAGTTTTGTCAGCATCCGCTGGTGTCTCTCATAAAACACCTACAGTTCTATTGTCCACCGCGTTAATTGAAGTCAGAGATAATTTTGGAATGTTTCATCGTTTTCGTTGCTTGATTGACAGTGGATCCATGTCTTCTTTCATAACTCGAAAGGCTGCGAATTTGTTAGGTTTACCCCGGCACAAACTTGATGTTGAGGTAAAAGGTCTTAATTCCATGAAAATGAACGCTTCTTATGGTTCTTTAGTTTTAATGTTTCGCCCATGTAAATTGAATGGTCCTGTTTTGTTGACAGACGCAATAATTTTAGACAGAATTTGTGATGAGATACCTTCTCATCCGATTCCGGTTTCCGCTTGGTCCCATTTAGCGCACATAAAATTAGCCGACGAATCCTTCCATACCCCTGGTAAGATTGATATTTTATTAGGCGCAGATGTTTTTTCGAAAATCATGTTGGCTGAACAGATAATTGGAAAACCTGGTCAAATTGACGCTATGAACACCATTTTCGGTTATATTTTAATGGGGAAGTTCTATTGTAAATCAAAACCATCTATATCAACATTTTTAACTTCATACTCAGATTTCTCCACAGATATTTCTCTGCAAAAATTTTGGGAACTTGACTCCTTGCCTTCAGTAGAACCGATATCCCCTGATAACAAACTATGTGATCAGATATTTTCCGATCAACACTATCGCGACAGCGAGGGTAGATACGTCGTTTCGCTTCCATTTCGCAGTTGTTTGCCGCAGTTTACTGGAATGCGTGAACTGGCGCTGCAAAGGTTCTTTACTCTTGAACGAAGACTTTTGAAAACGCCCGATTTGTATAAATTATATGTTGAGTTTATGCGGGATTATCTTGAATCCAATCATATGGAGATTATTCCTTACGACTGCATTAATCGAAACTCATATTATCTTCCTCATCACTGCGTTGTAAAAGCTCAGAATAGTCAGAGTAAAATTCGTGTAGTATTCAATGCTTCCGCAAAATCTCCTTGTTCTGAAGAAGGTTCACTAAATGATCATCTTCTTACCGGGAAGAAACTTCAAAGGGATATAATTTCGATTTTACTTCGTTTTCGGTTGCATGAATATACAGTATGCGCCGATATCCGACAGATGTATCGCATGATTCGTATAAGGCCAGACCATGCAGATTATCAACGCATTATTTGGAGGTTTTCAGTCGATGAGGCACCTCAAGACTATAGGTTACTCACAGTAACGTATGGTGTAAATAGTGCCCCATATCTAGCATTGCGCACCCTCATTCAGTTAACTGATGATGAGGGTCCTAAATTTCCTTTGGCTTCAAAAGCACTACTCGAAAATACGTATGTTGATGATATCGTTGCTGGCAGTTCGTCGTTGGAAGGAGCCAAACTGTTGCTCCAGCAACTAGTTGAACTTTTGAATAGGGCTAATTTCGAACTTAGAAAATTTTCTTCCAATTGCCCTTCCGTTTTGGCAGGAATCCCGTCTTCACATATGTCAGCTGATCCTCTGACATTTGACCAGGAAGATGAACACTTTTCTTTGAAGATTTTGGGTTTGCAATGGGATCCAAAGGGAGATTGTTTTCGCTTCAGCTTTGAACCCTTGAATAAATCTTCTACAAAGCGACACTTACTTTCCCAAATAGCTCGCATCTATGATCCCATAGGTTTTTTAGCTCCAGTGACTTTTCTCCTGAAGCACCTCTTGCAAAGAGTCTGGTCGTCAGGTATTGATTGGGATGATGAACTTCCTCCAGATATCGCTAGAGTCTGGGATGCATTCAAATCCCAAATTCAGATCCTATCCTCGATCACCATTCCTCGCAAACTTCTCTCCCCGAAAGCCAAGTCTTACCAACTCGTAGGATTTTGTGACGCCTCTGAGAGGGGTTACTGCGCCGTGGTTTATAATCGTATGATTGATGACAACGATCAACCAAATAATAATTTTTTATGCGCAAAAACTAAAGTTTCTCCTCTGAAACGAATAACAATTCCGCGTCTTGAATTGTGCGGTGCTGTACTGCTAGCCAAGCTCCTCTCATATTGCCTTCACGTATTTCGGGATTCTATAGATTTTTGTAAAGTTTACGCTTTCACGGATTCCCAAATCACATTAGATTGGATCAAGGGATCACCACATCGGTGGCCTACATTTGTAGCCAACAGAGTAGCTCACATCCAGGAGAAGGTACCTAGTGCTTCGTGGTATCACATTGACTCCAAAAATAACCCCGCTGATGCCGGGTCCAGAGGGTTATTGCCTTCAGAATTCGCCTATCAGTCCATTTGGTTTGATGGACCTCAATTATTGCACACGCCTTCAAGCTCATTTCCTGTTAATATCGATATTGATGTGACCACTCAACAGAACATTAATAATTTTTGCTCGAAACTTTCAGATGTGTCCGCCCTTTCACCTGGTCATTTCCTTACCCTTGAACCACTTAATGCCCTTCCTTATCCCGATATTACCCAACTTCCCTTGAACCGCCTTAGTCGTTGGCAATGTCTCCAGCGAATTCAACAAGATTTTTGGAAACGTTGGCAACGTGAATACCTGCACACTTTGCAGCAATGTTCCAAATGGTACACGCCGGACAATAATCCTCCTAAACTTGGAGATTTAGTGCTCATCAAAGATGAGAGGCTTCCTCCTTGCCAATGGGCACTTGGACGAATTTCATCTCTGTCCAATGCAATCGATGGACGTTCCCGCATCGCCACTGTTAAAACCCGATCTGGTTTCTTGAAGAGACCGGTTGTTAAGCTTTTCCCTTTGCCTGTTGAAATTTGATAGGCACCTATATTAATTGTGGTTAATAAATTAATTTTTTTTTCTCTCTCAATTTTTTTTTATAATTAAGTCGCACCTAATGCAGTTTTAGAAAACCAATGTTATGTACGGTATTTATTTTTTTTTTCTCTTTTTTTTTTATCTTTCATTCATTTTCCATTTTTCGCGCCCGGAGAATGTTTGTGCAAGAAACAGTTATGAAGTTCGAGCGACCGCGAAGTATCATAGGATTGCGCGTAAACGATGTCAACACTGATGGCTCTGCCCAGAACGCAAGAGACATATGAATAATATAGTTTGAATGATTGACTTCGCTAGTTCGCCCAAAAATTGTGCTTGACATTTCTAAATATTAATTGACTTTTCGCATTTTTTTTCTTGATTTTTTTAACGCTTTTGAAATACCCGCTTTATTCATCGCTTTGTCTTTTCGCCTACGCCTTTGTTAGTGTTTTTTCTACACCGCTTTAAACCCAGAAAGTTGGAGCTGATAACCCGCACCAAGGGCCCTGTGAAGAGCTGGGATTTGTACCAGAGACCATTTGTTCTTCAACCTGAAGCCCCATTTGGTAAGTCATCATTGTTGACCGCAATTATTATTTGCATTATTATCAAATATTTCGCTGTCGCTCCAACTATCCAACTACAAACGCACGCAGATATACAGTCCATTTTTCTCTCAAACAATACTGAGCTATCGGACGTAACAGCTATCAAAATCGAATAATTTGATATTAAAATTGAACCATGGCTCAGAAAGTACCAATAATGAGTATTTCGATATGATTTTATGTAACCCAGTATCTGAGTGACAACTATTCAAATAGAATATAGATGGATGGATAGGAAATAATAGCCCTGTGTCATGGCCACCAAGGTTACAGGATCCCCTCTCGATCACTTTTTGTGGGGTTATTTGAGAGATGAGGCATATGTTCATCACTTCACGGAATCAGGTACCTACGGCAGAGGATAGAAAAGGCGTGCGCAGATCTAAGAGAAAATGACGATATGATTAGAAGGCCAATAAACAAAATCTTGATGAGAGCTAAAAAATATCGAGAAAGGACTTTTTTTCCCAAATTTATTTTGATAATTCTCATTCAATACTGTGTTAGGAAATGAAATAATTAGCTAATTTCTCAGAACATAATTGCTGAGACATATTTCGGCTATAGAACAAATACATTCACGGTTTACATTTTCCAAGATGGGTTACGTCATATTAATTTAATATCTAGTTTCAAAAGAATTCACAGTTTCATCAAACATACTTCTAAATGATATTTTTAGCAGCTTGTTACAACAAACAGTAGGTGCTGAGTGCTTACAATGAAAGAGAACAGAAAAAAAAATGAATCCAAAAAATTATCAGACTACATCAAATATTATCACAAAAGAAATGAAAGCAGGACCATTTTTCAAAAAAGTTACATAACACATGAATTCTTTCGTTTGCTACTCCTTTGAAAAAAGATGGTATTTTATGCATACTACGACACAATACCAGTAAATATGAAACATCTCCCACTTTTGCCGGTATTCAGTTGTTCAATCCTAGTGGATTGAAATCGTTTGATGATAAAACATTCAAGAAGAAGATCTAGTTAATATTAATTGAAAAATGCTTTTATAGTACTGAGGAATTTTTCTCTGATTATTTCAGTTAGTTGTTCATTTTCGTAATTTTTATATATTTTATATTGTTTGAATTATTTTATTTTAAATTTTATAATAATTTGCTTTTTACTTTGATTGTAGTTATTCTTATGTTGACATGTCCTCTACATTATAATATGTCTTGAGGCATTAATAAAAATTAATTTGATTTGATTTGAATTGCACCAAATTTTCCTATGAAGATTGAAAATAGAACTTTCTCTGAAGGATCAACGATTAGATTTTTGTTGGAGACATTAGAAATATTCCATTCTGAACTCCAATTTTTTCGTCACTTCTTCATTAGATTGAGACTTCACATGACTTTCTACGAGATAAAAGGCCCAACATTAAAATTTCAAAGTTGGCTCTTTTGCACGCAAAATCTGATGGTCTCAATCGATTCAACGAGAAAAATTACTAAGGACCTCAGTATCAGAATATGAATCTCCGCATCCTGATCTGAATGAACGCTTCCGGATATTCGAACAAAAAATGCGGCATAGGGCCCAAAAAATGACGAAAAAATGTTGGTTCCGACCAATTCGGATGTAAAATTTCTTGCTGAATCCGAATCTGCAATAAAAAAGATGGGTTTGCATTTGAAATTTCAAAGTTTAGCCTCGTATCTCGTATAAGACCCTTTTGGGTTCAAAATCTGATAGGTTCATTTGATTCCTCGGGCAAAATTGCGGAAGACCTCAGTGTCAGAATTCCGATTTTGGATCTGTCTGCGAAATAAATTCACCGTTTCCAGACTTTTGAATCTCCCGGTATATGATATCACTAGTAACCAATGTTATAGATGTAATAGTTCCACTGATAATCCTCATATAAACGTTATGCTGTGCGTCAATTCCATGAACATGAGCACTATTTAAACAAACAGAACAACAGTATTCCACTTGATATGGATGCAAGGAGATTATTGTAAAAGTATTCAGCAGTAGAAAAAACCAATGCCAAAGCTGCCATACGAAAAGTGCTGACGTTAGCACCCCACAAAGAACTAGAAGAACCAGCAGAACCAGAATCGACTTCAATTTCATTCGTAAATTTTCCAAGTGGACCACCATTTCGATGTAGAATCTAGTTTGACTCAAGAATGATTCGAGACTGAATAATTGAAAGTTACATTCAATTTTCTATATTTCTCTTAATTATTTGAAATAAAAACAGAAAGCTCGTGTTTTCTGAACGCCACTGAAGAAAATAATTTCCGTTAATTTTTAAATCTTCATTTGAAGTATTCTCTATAACAGCGAAATCAGAATGACGAATCACAAGAGCAATATAATCGGCCTTGTTTGATATCTCGATAAGTTACCAGGGATATCACACAAGTCTGATTTGAAGAGTATGGGAGACAAGACGATCCCAGCGGAATCCTTTCATGTAACGTAGTTCCAATCGAAATAATCATTTTCCCAAAACTCAAATGATTATGGAGTTTATGAATCAAAGGTAGCTCCTATTTTCATATTATTGAAGCCTGACTCGATGAAATTAGTAAGATTTAGAACCTTATGTTTCAATTTCTATTTTTGCTCAAACCCCCCTGAAAATTCTGCAGAACATCTTCAACATATGACTCAATCCTGAAATAAAGCAACCTTCGCAAAATTTTTAAATCGTCAAAAAAACTATGGGAAGATATTTACTTGCATTGGAATGAGTATTTTCAACAGACTTTGAAATTGCAATAAGAGATGACGATGTTTCCTACAACTATTTTTTCATCTCTCTTACTTTAGATCATCAAATTTCCACCGAATTAAGAACATTTACAAGCCAGTGTGCAATTAATTCGGGATTGATTATAGAAGTTGTTTCAACATTTGGAAGAATTTGACCTAATTTCCGTAGAATATCCTCCAACTGGAATGGTTAAAATTCAAATTGATTATTATTGATAATCATTCTCTTTGCCATCATCACAGTCTAGCAAAAGAAGAAGCAACTTTGTGATTATAGAGAATCTCACGGAAAATTCCAATACATATTGAACCTTGAAAAACGTTTCCAATTGTGTTTATCCACTAATACTCAGTAAAATATTATAAAATTTCTTTTGGGTTTTATAGAAGAACAACTTTAGATTTTACATAACTGTAATTGTGATAATATAAAAAATTCTGCCAAAGACTGTGGCTCTATGGTTCCTCCTTCACATCCACTACCTTCGGTAGACTCGGAAGCAATGTTTGTGGTGAATTTCAGTCCATTCTTGCATTCTTGAAAGAGGAGATACGTGCAATTATTCCGGAGTTCATTTAAAGATCAAATTGACCGTATTGTAACTATTAAATTAATGAATATTTCCTTAGAAAAACTCATCAAATTGAATATGAATTATGCAGTTCATTTTGGAATATACGGAGCTGCATGAATTATTTCGCGAGAATCGTAGTTCACTGAATACTTCACTGATCGGAATGAAGAAACAATATGCTTCTGCAACTGGCTGATATATTTTCAGGCCTGTATTCCGATCTTAACTGATCTCCTGTGGAACAAGTTTACAGGCCATAAAATGATCTTATGATTCTGAACCATTGGTCGTATCAGAACCGATTCATACGAGTAAACATTCCGATCCGAAGTCCAAACAAGTCATAAAGTGGAAGGAAAATTTCATTTTGATCACGTCTGCAGTATTTGCATCCTTTCTACTCCCCAGAGGCTCTACGAAGTGCACCGACGAAATGTCGCATCGTCGTCCGTTGAATGCTGAGCTCTAATTGCCTTTCATATTACTCCCTCGGATCCTGTTGTAATTCTAGCAGTTGAAGAGTTCCCGCTAAAAAATACATGCTCAGTGAAAACTCCGATTGTGAAGGGGTCTAGGCTGACATCTCCCGGGAGAAATAATGGCGGCGTTGCCGAACAAATCCCTATCATTAACGCAATTCATTACAGACCCGATTTATCCGCGCTTTTTGCGCAGCGCAGCTACGAATAGCACTAAATTATTTTAACGGTCGTGACTTGAGGAAAAGTGCACCCCGGCGGTGTACTCCTCTTTTTATTGAGCTGTTTTTCACGAGGGCATTTTGTTTTATTATTATGGAATACGATCCGCTATATTTTTGAGTCTCTCTATTCGCGCCTCTCGCTTGTCTTACTTTTGTGGGGCAACGAATGGGGTTTATTTGACCGCAGTAGTCGAAGTCTTGCATTGTGGATGCTATGATTTTACGTTACGTGTTGTCGGCACATTCGAATTGTTTTCCTGAGGATTTATGAAAGGGGCCAGCAAGAATTGTCTCCAGAATAAAAAAATTGGTTCAGTTCAGAAGTGAGAGAACATTGTATGTTCCCAAGCACAGAACAACAAAGTTAGAAAAATCTCCTATTTATCAATGTGTTAAACTATACAACC
Organism: Harmonia axyridis; assembly: GCF_914767665.1. Taxonomy (NCBI): domain Eukaryota; kingdom Metazoa; phylum Arthropoda; class Insecta; order Coleoptera; family Coccinellidae; genus Harmonia; species Harmonia axyridis. The sequence goes on along the minus strand of NC_059502.1, from coordinate 37,213,653 downwards.
ATTTGCCTCACAATATTAGATCTCTTGTTTTTAGTAAGTTCAAGAAAATTGTAAAAAAGTTATTAGTGAATAGATGTTATTATACTGTAAATGATTACCTCAATGATGTAATAGTGATTAGTTGAATAATTTTTCTTTTTATCTGTATGACTTATCCTATACATTTATTTGTCTCAGAGGATTAATAAATCATTATTATTATTATTATTATTATTTCATCTTCATTATACTTGACCCGTCCGAAAAGACAAAGTTTGACATAATTACAAACGGCACACAGGTGGATTTACCAGCAGGAAGAATAGGCTGAAGCATAGGGCGGCAAATTTTAAGGGCGGCAGATTGAGCTTATAAATTTTTTATTTTGATATACAGAATTTGAAAAAATTTTATATACACATAAAGTATGATTTTCGAAAATTGAAGAAAAATTGAAATATTTAACAAAAATCGAAAAACACTACCTACCATATAGAAAAAGCCAAATGCAATACTCAATATTTTATGATGAACAATTTCTGAAAGCTATATGAAATATACTAATGAATGAGATTTCGTACGATTATATAATGAATGCTATTGCAAATAAGTCTCACAAAAATGTATTGTAATTATTTTTAACTTTAACTGTAATAACAGATGATTAAGGAGGGAAATTTGTTGTATTGCTTTTGAACTGTGAGTGTAATAAAGAAATATTCATCAAAGTTCGCCAAGTGTAAGCATTTCTTATATTATCTATGTTTACTTTAGAAGTGATACATGATTGAGGTATTCTTTGCTCAAATAATGTTGTTTGATAATTTTTTTGCTGTGAAAATAATCAGGGATCTGACACTGTACTTTAGTTATTTGAAACCAACCATTCAGGAAAAGTTGAATAAACGAGGATGATGAAGCACAATTCATAAAGATATAATTTCATTAGCAGAAAATGTAATTGATATGATTGTGAACTAAGGTATCGAAATTTGGGGGAGGCAAAATTGAATAGCCTCCAGACTGTAAATCTGTATTTCCACCGCTGCAACGGCATCAGCAGTTTTTCAGCATTTATATAGAACCTCTCCAACAATATTAAATCACAATTGCCCACGAAAACCCAAATTACGTCCATGAATCTAAAACTATTCTCTTTGTTTCTAACATGTTTCCATGTCTTTATCCTTAGATCATATATTATAGTCGTGTACATCGATTTGTTTATTTATATACATATTATAATAATTGAATATTGGACGAGATAGCTCACAAGTCAGTGTAAAATCAATCATCAATGTGGAATGTGCTCCATTCATTCCGGAATATAAAATGATTGAAAAAACACCTTATTATAGGCTATAAATATATCAAGCAACATACGAATTTATTCGACTAGCTGGACAATTCTCGTAAACCGAATTAAATGGAAGCTTCTATTCGCCTCCCACTTCGTTATTCCGGTCTATAATTCTCGTTTTTTCAACTCCCATGGATTTTCCTTGATTTCTTGTCTCCCTCGAGACTTTTATACGTGACTGTTTCCTATTGGGTCCAATTCTGTGTTTTACAGGGAATGCTGATAGGGGCTAGAACTTGAATTCATCAGGAAATTGTAAGGTTACTGAAAAAGTTGTTTGAAAGTGATGTAGAAAAATTGTACAATCCATTGATGCAAATGTACTCAGAAATTGAAGAATTCAGTTATTTATTAATTATTTTAGTCAATCAAAAGACACGAAGAAGATAATATGTACTCATTAAACTATATAAACATGTATAAGTTCCTTATTTTCAATAATGGACATTCAAAATTGTTCGAGAAGAATGTACAGGGTGGGCAAATTTCGATGTTTTAGCACTACAACTTTTAATCCAGAGGAGATAGACAAAATCTGATACCCCATTCTCGGTTTTTTTTCTGAGAAACTAACACGGGTAGTGTTCATGTTTGGCCACCTTCTTTTGTTTTCGAGTTATAAGCGAAAATTGGAAAAATGGTGATATCGAAAAACATTTATATCTCCGCTAATACTGATGATAGAGCTCTGAAATTAAAACATTATACAGGCACTTTTTTACGCAGAATCCAGTGGCGTGCTCGTATTTTCAAAAGGGTTTTTAATTACGAAGGTATGACAAAGTTATGTTTTCTCAAATGGGAACACTAGATTTCTGTGACATTTTTGAAAGCTTATTTTTTCCTGATTTCAAAAATATATGACATCGTTTGATTCGTGTCAACATAAATAATAGAAAATGATCAAAAACCTTTTTTCACCTAGGAGTCTCAATATTTCTATGGTTTCAACTGTTGATGAGCACAGAAAAATTGAGCTTTCTATAAGAAGAGCAGTGTCCTTTCGTCAATCTGATCAATTCTATGATTTTCACTAATTTCTACAAAATTCGAATCTAGATATGTTTTCTAAATTTTTCATCTAAAAATTGATTTGGAAATAACGAAAACATCCACAAGATCGAATGTTTCAATCGAAACAGTTGTATTGGAATGGATGTAACAGAAGATTATTTACATAGGTCTCCTGAATGAATACGCACAAGAACCAATCCATTTTAAATAGCATATGAAACAAAACAACGCATATACAGGGTATCCCGGGAAGAATGCGACAAACGAATACCATGAATTGAAGTAATCATGGAGGACCCGTATCAAGAGGTTTCAATCGCCTGAGTGCCTTCGTTTGGGATATACAGGGTGATGTTCACTCATAAGGTGAACATCATTTGAAGTTTTGTCACCCTTTCCTATCGCCTTCCTTCCATATTTCTGAAATCGAGTAAATCAGATCATAATAAAAATTTCAAATCCCTGCTTGGCGTCATCATTCAGGGTGATCAATGAACATTTCTTCATGAAAGAAATTCCATAGTTCAAGATATCTTGAATTTATCGGTAGAATTATTTCGAATATCCAAGGAATCATGTACCGTATCAAATTGATATAGATATAGTGTTTCTGACCAAGGATCGTATTATTATAGATTCGTAAAAGATTTATCGCAGAAAGTCATGTATGTATGTAGGCAAACCATGTATGACGAATCTTGAATTATGTGTAGTATGTAATACGCTGATAATAAATTGCCAATATTTCTGTCTGTTCGATTGACCAACTGAAATAGATGATAATAAAAACATCCGGATAGCCATGAACTCCTTCAGAGCGATAGTTGAAAACTGTTCGAGTTCAGAAGTATTGCACTTCTGATTTCCTACCAACAACAGTAGCCTGATAGGATTGAACAAAGCGAAGTTTGCCGAAACGATGGAGTTGTTGTTAGTGTGTGTACTAGTTAACGGACTGATCTCGTTTCTGCGGAAATGTGAGATAAAGTCATTTCGGCGATGAGATCAGCCTGTCGAACTTTACTATACGTATTGCACCAGCTGTAGATTGGCTTAGAACCCTATAATCAGACCTGGAATTTCCGCATTCGAATAGTTTGAATGTATCCGAATAATTAGGGAAATTGACGGAAGACATTGTTTGGGGTGATTATTTTTGGGTATTGGACATCCTTATTTCTGCTGATATTACAGTTATTTGATAAATTTTTACCAAAAACGATCCCATGGAGTTTGAATTTTCTTTGATCTCTCTGGTATTTTTCACACTATGTCGTTCGAATTCATAATATACAGGCTGGTCCAACGGACACTTAACACCTCGATTTTCGGGCTTTAGGATGAAAATGTGTGAATTCGCTCGGAACCATAGATTTCTAATTAGAGAGGGAACTACTTTTCCGCTTTTTTCATCCCCGTAACACAAACCCCCTGACGAGGGTGAGCACAACCCCTTGAATCTGAATATAGGGATGAGGGGTATTACGATAACTAATTTTGAAGATCTTAGCGACTATTTGACCCTAAAATTTCGCTTAAAAATATCCATCGATAATGCAAATAACACCTAAAATGGTGAAACAGGCAACGCAGATTTTATCTCGATATTATTATTCATATAACTTAAGATCAATAAGGCAATAACACTCTAAAAAATAGGTTGGACGCACTATGATGCATAGTGGACGAGATAATGCCAGTAGAAAAGCTTACAATATCTGTAGAAAACTATAGATATATGGAAGAAAAAACCTGGAGAAAATATAAAATGCTGAAAATAAGAATGAAGCGGTATGGAAAGTGATAAAAACAATTCAGTAAGAAGAAAAAAATCAATCAAAGAAGAAATGGACTCAGAGGAATTAAATAACTATTTTGTACAGACTGGATATTTGATTGAGCAGAGCTGTCCAAGAGTTGATATAGATGCTGATTAGCTACAAAAGAAAATCATGAGGGCAGTCCAAAATTCTATATACGTGGGGAATACAACAACAGCAGATGTTTTGGTGATTGGAAAAAACTCAAAGCGAAAGATTGCAGAGACATACAGGGTGTTTCAAGTTCAACGGCCTATAAGACGTTTCTGGAGAACGGGGCCGATTTGAAATGTGAAAATTCGGAATATGACATTGTTGAGGATGCTCTATTCAGCTAAAATATTTTCGAAGTTCCAGCACTTCCGGTTATACAAAAATTAAAGAAAATTTTTTAAAAAAAGCTTCTTTTTTCATTTTATGTCTTAAATATCATCAAAATTTCCATCTTCAATTACTCTTTCCTAAAATTATTGCGTTAGACCTCATAGTTTTCGAAATATTAAGGAAAAACCGAAAAAAAGAGAGAATGTCCATAGTCATTATTACGTGAATTATTTTTACTGTGAATATCCTATGCGTATACTCAATTCACTTCCTCAAACTAGAATGATGTAGGAATATCGTGCATATCTTGAATTTGAAAAATATCATCACAGGGTGTTTCAAATATTGTGCCAAAAATTGTCGACAAAATTTGATCATAACTTTCGATTTTCAAATTAGAACCCTATTTTTTTGTGATTTCGTTGGATTCTATGGTGAAAAATAAGGGTAGTGTCCAAACATGATTATGCTCTCAAATTCAATAATTCAAGAATTGTTCGAGATTTTATTAATTTATGTTATACCATAGTATAAGGAAAGGATAGTAAGCCAGTGTAGTGCTTTTTTCGATTTTGATGATGTTGAGCGCCATCTAGTTGTACTCACGTTTAATTCGAATTTCACTGTCAAAACTTGGTGTTATTTTGAAGAACTAAAATATTTGAAATAGAGTGGTTAGAAGATTTATATATTTGGAATAAATATTCAATGAATATTCGAATATTCAAATGTAGTGGTAACTTAATAATAACATAAAAATTGTTGGCAATGTCATGCGACCCCTTTTCAACCACGCCACTGAACGAATTATCGTATTATTTCTGCGCCATCTATAGCTCATGATTCAGCGCCATCTATTATGGAGTTACTTCTCCACTTTGGGTAGTCACGAAATCCAATTACAGTAGCGACCCCTGGTGACTATTTCCTTGCCGTCAAACGGCGGTTGGCTTACTATCCTTTCCTTATACTATGGTTATACGTAGATTCAATTTCATTCAATCTGTTTCTAGACGGACTAGCAATAATACTCTATGACCATAGAAATTTAAATATCTAATTACTTTATATGTGACAGGTGTTTTCATTATCAAAGCTACACTAATTTGATTTCACGAATTGAATTTCCGATATTCAAATAACAAAATTCTGGATAAACTTTTCTCTAATTATGTGGCAAAATCAGTTCATTCCGGCACATCTGTGGAACAAAATAAACTGGAACGGATTTATCTATTATCTGTCAAATTTGTGATACAGAAAACTGTTCTGCCAACCAATAATTTTCAATGCAAAAATCACTAATAGATATTTATGTAAATTTCCGTTAATTTCAATAAAAAGGCAGTGAATTCGGAAAAATAATGTTTAAAACTCGTACAGAAGGCTCATTCTACCAATCGTTCATTTCAAACTCTCAGTAGAATATGAATAACTTCTGCACTTGTATTATAAATATCTAATTCCATATTCACGATGAATGCAATAGAATTATTGGTAGAACTCATCCTATTTCAAATAAGAAATTTCCTCATCTTCTTGAAAGGATGTTTCATACTTTATGAATATTCATTATATTGGAGTACCTACCTAGAAGAAAAAAACCTGTACCTACCAAATGAGATAAAATCATGCAGAACTCCTGTGTGCCATTTCTATTCATATAAAAACGCGGTATAACACTTTTTATGAATGAATTTAATGAAAAGGGAGTAACAGAAAATTTGAAACATACTTCCGAAATATCAATTGGTGGTAAATGTGGATATTTCTGATTGAATGCTCGACAAGTTCTCGAAACAATTCTGTTGCATTCACCGTGGATATGGAATAGCTCCAGAATTTCATTATTTGAATAACGGCGATTCATATCGTGAAATTATAATTTACTAGCTTCAATAATGAGTACACCTGTCACTTTGAAATAATTGCATATTTTAATTTCTATGATCATAGAATACTGATTTGGAACGCACTCTAGAAACAGATTGAATGAAATTGACCCTACGTATAACAAATTCATAAAATCTCGAATAACTCTGGAATTATTGAATTTGAGAGCATAATCATGTTTGAGCACCACCCTTATTTTTCACCGTAGAATCCAACGAAATCACAAAAAAAATAGGGTTCTAATTTGAAAATCAAAAGTTATGATCGAATTTTGTTCACAATTTTTGGCACAATATTTGAAACAACTTGTGATGATATTTCTCAAATTCAAGATATGCACAATATTCCTACATCATTCTAGTGTGAGAAAGTGATTTGAGTATACGCATAGGACATTCACAATAAAAACAATTCACGTAATAGTGACCATGGAGATTCTCTCTTTTTTTTCGGGTTTTCCTTAATATTTCGAAAACTATGAGGACTAACGCAATAGTTTTACAAGAGAGTAATTGAAAATGAAAATCTTGACAATATTTAAGACATAAAATGAAATAAAAGATTTTTTTTGAAATTTTTTTTTCAATTCTTGTATGACCAGAAGTGCCGGAACCTCGAAAATATTTTAGCTGAATAGAGCATCATGAACAATGTCATATTCCGAATTTTCAGATTTTAAATCGGTCCCGTTTATCAGAAACGTCTAATAGGCCGTTGAACTTGAAGCACCCTGTATATAATACACCAAGCCCGAGCATCGCAGAGCCGCTGGCATAAATCATCACAAAATGCTGCAAATATGGATATTTCCCAAAGGAAATGAAGAAAGCAAAAATAATACCTTTATTTAAATGGAAGGGAAAGAAACATGGCTTCAAATTATAGACCAATTGCGATTCTTCCTAGTCTCTCTAAGAAAATGGAGATGGCTCTAAAAATAAATTAACCAACTTTCTTCAGAGTTTCAATATAATCTGTAAGGGACAAAATGGTTTCCAAAAAAAAAAAAAAATCCACCAATAGATACAGCAAAATCTTCTATACTGATAGGGGTGGCACATCCAGGTGTTCCAGTTGGAGACTGGTCCAGGGTGGGGTTCCCCAGGAGTCTGTATTGGGACCGCTGCTGTTTCTTCTGAACATAAATTATCTACCATCAAGCGTATATTCAGATGGCATAGTTCTTTTGTAAATGATACTTCCTTCCTCATAATTTGTGAATCCGAGAAAAAACTCGAAGAAACAATAAAACCTATCCTGAAGCAGGTAGAGATGTGGTTTCATGCAAATAGGTTAAAACTGAATGAAGAATAAACTCAATATCTATATTTCGATACTAACTTGAAAACAAGCGCTGCACTCAAGCTCCTAAGAGTGTTTCTACAAATCTGAAATTCACGGTAAATATAGAAGATCGAAGATCTCGTCAAAAGACTGTCAGTGGCCACGTACATGATAAGGAGGACGAAGTAGATTGCAGGCAGGCAGGCATTTCGCCACGCATATCTCGGATACTTCCACAGTCTCATAAGCTATGGACTGTTATTTTGGGTTAGAGGAAATGATAGCAGGAGGATCTTTATAAAACAAAAGATAGCCATACGTGGTCTGATTAGCACTGAAAGTAGAAAGCAGAGGTTATTTCTAGCTGGAGAGTATTCTGATACTCACTTCTCTGTGCATACTTGATAGTTTCCTGTACATTCATGAAAACAAGGATAATTTAACTAAGAACTGCGAATATCACAATTATGAAATAAGAAATGTAAGTACCGTACCACAGAATAAATGCTGCAAAAGTATCAACCATGAGGATATCCAGGGGTACAATAAGATCCCAGAATGATTAAAAATCATGAACAAAAGGAAAATGAAAATCGAGATCAAAAAGATACTTGCTCAAAAGGCCTACTACTGGATGGAGGAATACTGGCGTGATCAATTTTGGGATGTTCATCAATGTTGAAAATGTGGACCCAGCAATGAATTCTGTAGATGTCATTATTTGTTTTATATATTTGACTAATTTTGTATTTCTGATACCCCATGTAGTGTTTGATGGATCGGAGTTGTTCACAGTATTTGTATTTATAGTGTGAATAAGTATACTATTATTCTGTTTTAATATTATTAACTGCCACATTACGAGTACAAAGTTATTAAGTAGTTAAGTACTCTTCCACTATTTTATCTGTAATTTCGTTATCGATGGAAAATTTGAAGGTAAATTTCAGGATCAGATAGTGCTCGATAAGATCTTCAAAATGAGATATCGCAACAGCCCTCATCCCTATTCAAAGTCAAGAGGTTGTATTTACCCAAATTAGGGGGTTGCAGTGGCGGGGATGCGAAGAGCGATAAAGCTGTTCCACCTCGAATCAGAATTTGACGGGTACTTTATTATCGATTGATAAGGTTATCAATAATTTCTTTCGATATTTGACGTAATCAATTGATAATAAATTAGTTGGATCGCACAGCGTTGGTTCGAGCGCTTTGAATTAATATAGATTTTCATTTGTGTTTGGAAGTGCCCATTGCGAATGGTATGAAATAAATCTGACCCATTATATGTATAAAAGCAAGCTTTATGAATAATAATAAAAAAGTTTATTTGCTTTCAACACAACCTAATATAATAGTTTATTAAATGAATATGGCGTACCACAGGGGACATTATTGGAACCAATTTTGTTCAATATATACATAAACAGCTTATTACTAATGAAAAGAAAAGGAGAGATTATCAGTTTCGCAGATGACACTGTCATAATGTATGTACGAAAATAGTACTTGGAAAAAACTGAAACAAGTAGCAGAAGGAGATCGTTCAGTTATAATGGTTCAGAGAGAATAAATTCAAAAGTAAAATTACTTATTTCCGCTTTATATATTTATTTTCACAACAATTGTTTCGTCATGATAACATGACTTCGTCAGGTGAGCATGGTAACTGACCAGTTACCATGCTCACCTGACGAAGTCATGTTATCATGACGAAACAATTGTTGTGAAAATAAATATATAAAGCGGAAATAAGTTATTTTACTTTTTAATCATCAAGATGAATTTCCGACAAGTAAAGACTGAGACAATCAAACACTTGAATAAATTAACCGTAAATTTGCAGAAAACAAAATACTTCCACTTCCACATTTGGGAAATTTAGAAGTTGACAACTAAACATCAATTCCCGAAGCAGAATACATAAAATATCTAGGAGTTACAATTGATCGACATATGGGACAATCATATAGATATCTTGGTGATCGAATTGAGATGTTTACTTACCAAGTTTAGATATCTCAAAAAGTACTTGGATACAAAAAGCTTAATGATGGTATACTCAGCTTCATGTCAGTCCCAAATAGGTTGGGGCGGAGCATATAGTTGTCATGTAAGGAGGGTTGAGGTGGTCTAGAAATGGTTGCTTCGAATTATCTACGGATAGCCTCTCATGTATCCGTCAAATAAATTGTTACCTGTTTCCAGGGTCATGAATCCCCACCAATTATTTGTGCTGCAGATTTTAATTGGCATAAGCGAACAAAAAATTCAAATTCAACTAACTGAGTATAAATATGAAACACAAAACAAAATAAATCAATACCTTACTCCTAGAGCAGGAACACGAATAGGCCAGAGATGCTTTGCTCACCTAGCCCCAAGAATATATACCGCTGTTCCAAAGGACCTGAAAAATATCGGAGAACTCATTAAAAAGAGGAAAAAATTGGGTAATTGATAAGGGCGGAAAGGAGCTGCTTAAATTTCAATTTTTTTTTGGTAAAACATAGATAGTATAGCAAGGAGTAAATGATAGAATGTGAAGACAAAAATCGGTTTTTTTATGTAAATAATTTTTGTTACTTGAATATTGTAGTCGTTTCTTGTCAAATTTTTGAAATTTACAACAAACCAGCGTTTCGAGGAGATCCAAAGTCGATGTTTAGTTGTTGTTAAAATACCTAGATCATATGTACACGGCATTTATCGCCAGCTAAGTGAATTTGAAAGAGGTCGAATTATTGGTCTACGGAAGGCGGGGTTGTCACTTCGAGAACAGAAATCCAACTACTGTTATGAGATGGTGTCAAGCGTGGTTTGATAATGCCCAAAATCGAAGAAGAGTAGGCACCGGACGTCGGAGGGGCACAAATGAATTTCAAGATCGACTTCTTAGACTTATGGCCATTAGAGACCGAGTTGCGACAACTCGATCTTTGGCTGATGAGTTGTTAGGAGAACAAGTCCATCCTGTGACTGTCCGAACGGTTTACCGCCGGATAAGGACTTTTTGACTGCAGCATTATCGACCCCATCTTGTGTTTGTGTCTAACAGTTGAGCATCGCTGGCAACGATTACAGTGGTGCAGATATGCAACATTGGAATGTCATCAGGTTGTCTTTTCTGATAAATATCGATTCTCCTTGAGTGCTTATGACGGCCGAAGTAGAGTTAGACGACGTCGAGGAGGAAGAAGTGTACCTCAGTTCGATGTTGAGCGTCATGTACACCGGACAGTAGGCGTTATGGTATGGGGTGCTATTGCACATGCAAGTAGATCACCTTTTGTCTTTATTCGAGGTAACGTGACAGCGCTGCGTTACCTTCAAGAAATAGTGGAGCCATATGTTCTCCCTTAACTCAAACGGCTCGAGCACCCAATATTGCAAGATAATGTCCGATCACATGTTGCCAGAGTTAGTTGAAACTTTTTCGAAGCGACCCATATGAATTTACTGCCATGGCCATCCAGATCCCCCGATCATGGGTAGAAGGCTTGGAAATTTACCTCAGTCCCATCGGACTTTGGCGACTCTGAGACATGAAGTACTGGAAGCTTGGCATGGTAGTATCCCTCAAAAAAAAATAGATCATTGCATCAATGCCAAGACGTGTTGGGGAGTGTATAGATAATCGCGAGGGACAAACACAATATACACGAAATTATAAAAAAAAAATTGTAAACCCTTTGTTATTGTCTCCAAATTTCAATCATTCACTCCTTGCTTTAGAGCTTCTTCTGGGTGATGCAGGTTCTTTGTCAGTTAGTATATTTTAGCAACTGATGGGAGTTAATTAATACATTCAAATCATCCATAGCAGTTTTGTTTAATATATAGGCTGTCTTGGGGAGATTAAGAAAAACGGATATCATGAATAAAGGTCATCATCGAGGACTCGGATCAAGAGGTTTCAATCGCCCGTGTGCCTTCGTTTGGAATGTACAGACTGCTGTTCATCATATGAATACTTTCAAGTTTTGAAGTTAATCACCTTTCACTAAAGCCTTTCTTCAATATTTCTGAAATCGAATAAATAAGATCTGAACTTGGAAAATTCATTTGCTTGACCACAAAGAATTGATTTATAATAAAAATGTTGGATCTCTGTTTGACACCGTCATACAGGTTGATCGATAAACATTCCCGTATGAAAGAAATTTCATAGTTCAATGAACCTTGAACTTATCGGAAACATTATTTTGAATTTTACACTCCATTGAAATATTTTTGATTCGAAGATAATGATAATATAAAATTTATGATTGTCAATTTTCAAATTTTATAGAAAAGTTTCCAGTGTTGATAAAAAGCAGAATCATTTTTAAAGAGACTTTATTTGCAAAGTTGATTGAATTGATCAAAATTTCATCTTCCACGCTCTTCGAATTTTAATGTTCTCAAGTATTGTTCACTTTATTCCGCATGCAGCTTCAACATCTGAAGTATACAGGGTGAGTCGATAGTGCTCGTTCGGTCGAACAGGCAAAAAATAATTAAGGCATTCCTTTTGAATAAATGGACTTATTCACGTTTTTCAAAGGTCATTTTTTAAAATTGCAGTGTCTTTCGGACCACTTGTAGAGTGATCTGTAAATTAGTAGAAGACTTGAAATATTTTCGGGGATTCAGTAAGGAATAAAAAACGTATATCTAACTCGAACGGTTTTCATGATATGATTTTTAGTTTGAATCATTATGTCTATGAAATTTGACAATAAAACTAGCCTACGTCATAAAATACTACAGATGAAGGATGCCAAGGGGGTTTTTCAAAATCAGAATTTCATGGAGATTATGAGAATAACATAAATTTGGGCAATCTCATTTAAAGAAACTTGATATCGTATTTCACCACTTTCGAAACGGCATGTAGAGTCAAAAATAATTTAATATTGTTGGCGATACCGTCAAACTTGGAATCATTCAAAATTTTGAATATTTATAAGATATTCTTCAAAGAATCAAAGTGATATATACCGAACCAGTAACCTTGAAAGCCGAAGGCCCACTAGGAAAATGAACCGCCTAAGTCACATAGAAAATTTATCTATGACCTTGTAAAGTGATACGGACACCTAGAACCAATATTTCTTTTCCTAACAGAGATTATCCATAATCTATTTCAAATGGCTGGATGGCGATCAGCCCCCATCCCGCACGGCATATCATAAGGTATTTGTTACGGAGATAACGCTTTCGCCAAAGCTCCATCGCATCGTCCCCATCTGCTTTGTTTGGTCCGGCCACAAAGTTGGCCGGATCGCGGTCAACTGTCGACGAACGAGGATCGGCCGAATGCCTCGGAAAACGATAACCCGAGCGTGAGATCGAATCTTTGGAAAATGATGAAGAAATACTCCGGGAAAGGATGATAGATTTCGGCCGGTTCAATGGGGCGTATTCATCAGATGAATCGGACATAAACGCGGTTTCCAGCACGATTATTTTATTGTGGTATAACAGTGGCGGTCTGTCTGATGACCAGAGGGGTTGGAACTCTGTGAAATGAAGGACATCGAATAATCCAATTGTCTGTTATTCATTTTGTCTGTTGGTTAAAGAAGTTTTTTGAGCAGTTTTTGTTAGCAAATATCACACAGAGGGTGATTATTTGAACTGAGCGGCTGAGCGAGTATCTGACCAAGACAATTCAAATACCGTGAGTTAACTTAGGAAGGTACTTCTTCAATCTCTCAACCCTTAAAAGGAATAGAAGTTGAGCCAAATAATTGAAAGATAGTAAGATATTTACGTCGATTTCTTCCATAATCATTTATGCATTATGCAGAATTCACTCGGAAATAAAGGATTTAGCGTACAAATCTCCAAGTCGCTCTGGCTCCAATGGAAAAGTGAGTGCGATGCCATATCAAATGAAAATCTGATGGTCTTCGCGAACGGCCACTAATTATGTTCAGTTTACAAGAGGAAATTCAAATAATAAAATGGTCTTTTGGTAGTCAATCAATTCAGGAGACAATAAATTCATTCATTGTTGCCTTTGAAGATAGGACGATTTTTCAGAAATATCAAATCCTCAAAATTTGTTGATATTTGAATGAAATTTATAATTTTCTGTAAATAGAAACTAATTTTATCTTCCTTTCATTCATTCGAAAACTTTTCTGTCTTTGAATTCCTTAACTGGCTAGCTTACTCTTTCATAATAATGAATTTTCAAACATATTACCTTGTTTTCCATTCTCAAATTTATATCTTGGTTTTCCTTATCATATTTTGGTTCTTTTCACTTCCTTTCCTCTTGCTACCATTCGTTTCATGCTTTAACACTTATTTCACTTGTTTTTGTGAGTCCGTAAAATTTGCTCATATAAAAACAATATATTATTTCTTCTTGCTTCATCTGTAGCTCCAAAAACTTTTCAAAATAAACGATCTCTCCGTATAATTACTCATGAATTTTTTCAAAATTATCAAACTGCCGCAAAAATAATTCTTATCTTATGTTTGTCAAATTTATATTTCCTCAAAAATAATTCAGGAATTTTATTTTAAATTCTTCATCACTATAAAACCATGGAATAATGATGGATATAGAATAATATTCAAATAATTCTTTTTCATCTGGCCGATTCTTGATATCTCTAATTTTGTCTTCTGCATCATTCATAAACACTTTGGAATGGATATGCTTTGGATTTTGATTAAATTTTGGTGAGTTTTCCATATTTATATTTATTTTGCAGGTATATTCACTTTCATTCTGTTCTGATATTTTTTGTAATGCATTTTTGTCTTCTCCCAGTTTTTCCTCCAGATATTGAATTTCATTCTCTAAATTTGCAGCAGCAATGTCCATTAATTCGTTTACTACTCTTCTATCATAATTCTCGACTTCTTCATTGAATTCTCCAACATTCCCATTGAAAATAATTCCAAATTCTTCTTGAGAATTTTGTATTTTATTTTCTACATCATCAATTCTTTAATAATTTTGCTTTTCTATTTTGACCTCTCATTTTCCCACTAATCTTTTGAATTCTTCTTTTATATCATATCTTTGTTCATCTATCTTCTTTTTAATATTTTTCGATTGTTCTTCTATATCATTATTTTGTTGTAAATAAATGTTGTGTACCTGGATGTACCGATGAGACAAGTGTAAGGCATCGTTTCCCTAAGAGAAATTTGGATATTTTCGATAATTGGTTTCAAATTATCCAACCAAAAAATTGGAAAGAATTAAGTAGGGAACAAATTTATTGTCAAGAATTGGGAGTCATGGATTTAACCTTGGCAGTGTGTATCATTTTTATTTAGGCATTATTTAAATTACCTTTTTTATATTATTCCGCGATTTTGTGAAAAGAAAAACATTTCCCTCAATTTAAAAACGTTTTTGATGTAAAATTTAGAATTCAAAATATCAAACTGTAATCAACACAGTTTGGGTGAAAGAGTATGTGAAATCATTATAAGATGTTCCTTGCACTGGTGGTGCAAGCAGGTAAATGAAATTATAAATGGCACCGATACAAAATTTTGTAAATTCCTTCAAACTTCCCCTTATGAAGAATTTGTAGATCCCATCAAATTGAAGGCAAATAGAATCTTTGATACAAAGAGAAAAAAAATTTAATGATTCATATTAATTTATTTGTTTATGTTAATTAGTTGTTGGTGATACTTATTTATTGTTAATTCATTTATACATATGTATATTGTTTATTTGTAATATGTTATTGTTGAAACTAATTCATTAATTTATTGTTGTTGATTTTTTATACATATGTATATTGGTTATCTTTTGTTGATTTATTCATTTTTAAATTACTGCTAATTCAATATATTTTTTTTATAACTAACGACTTTTATTTCCACAAAATTTAATATCATCACATATGGTCCCAGTTATTTATAAAAAAATTCAAATGGTCTTTGGTTATCGCAGCACCAAACTCATTTGAATTGCTCAATATCTCTTATTGAGCAATTCAAATGGAGTTTGGTGCTGCGATAAAAAAGACCATTTGAATTCAAATTCAAAACAATTATAGGAAAACCACTCATTTCAAACTTCCCGCGTTTGTCGAGTTTGTTCGAGAACCAGACGCCAGAGGGAGCTATGTTTGAAATAATTCGCTTTATATAGGGAGGGAAGTGTCCCATCTATGGTATCTGTAATCTGTGATTCCAATTCTCAAAAATAATGTCCTTCAAATTCCTCTAATAATTTCCGCTTGACGTCTATCTTCAATTACTTTCCTGGCTAACGTGGATTTTCAGTTTTCATTCCTCTCTTCAATGCTCCAATTTCCTCTTTTTCTTACTTAACAACCTATCTTTTTATAACGAAACTCACGATCTACTATTTCTAAATCTGAATAAAATATATGGAATCAAATGTTATCTAAGAAACACACTGAGATACCTAAATTATTTCAGTTATACTTGAAATTTGATGACTTTAAATTTTTGATTAAGGGAAACCATATTAGTAACTCCATAAGCGTTTTGGCGATATTTCTTAACTTCTAAACACCCTACATATCAATGAAAATGTACACTTATAAGAGAATTACCCTAAGAACATGAATATTTTTTGAAGAATTAAATACCCTCCCCAGCAAATTCCAGGACTAGAAATAATTACCTCGTTTATTTAAGCTAATGAACGGGCTCATTGCTGTCAGTATAATTCAAGGCTACGTTCACTTCAGGGTTTTTCTCCTTTCCAGAGAAAGTATGCTCGGTTCAGTTTCATATTTCACATTCACATTCCAGCATAGTTTTATGCAAATGAGAAACCAAGGCGCCACAATAATTCATTTCGCCCCTCACCAGCTTGTACCGATTTGGCAAAGCGTTGTTTTTAGGGCTAACTCTAGTTTTTAACCAAAGTTATCCAGGGTATGGCAGCTCTGCTATGCAAGCTTAATGTATTTCTTCTCTTCCATTATGTCCTTAGACTGCAAGAATCATTCACGTAGTGAAATCTTGTGAAAAAAGTTATAAAACTGATTACAGAAATCCGAACCGAAGCTTTATAAACGCTACTGTTCCATAATATTTATTCTTGTTTATATCTGCAAAACGGGATGATACTAAATATTTCTTTAAATCTATGATGAAATGATAGAAATCCTTTCAAACTTTCTATATGTATATCTTCAAGAGTAGTACATATAGTGCAAGTAGTAGAATTGTTAGAGTTTGTAAGTGAGCACTAATGTAATTAGTTACTAGTTATAGTATATCCAAAGTCACTTGGAGGAAGCTGAATATTTCGATTATACAAGGGTGGTCCAAGTTTCTAGAAATTCCCCAGTGCCAGTGAATTTATTGCCTAACAATACTTTCAAATGAACCCCGGTACTTAGCAGATCGTGGTATCTTCTTCAAAGGGACATCTATGGCCAAGCGTTTTCATGGACTAGTTCAAGTGACTTTGGATATACTATACTAGTATTAAGTAATTTCAGGAAGGACGCAGAATGGATTACTACGAATTTGCGATTCTGTGAATCGAATAAAACTTACCCATAATGGAATATAGAATATATATAATGAAAGGAATGAAATTCAACTTATTATTCATTTAAATTTAAGATACAATTTGAAATTTGAAAAATTAATTTTGGATTCAAACCACGTGGTGAAATATTCAATATAGAATATTCTTTGAAGATTTTAAATATATTTTTCATTGGTTCAAAGAAACAGATTCATTTTCTAGAAAACACATTCATACACTGAAATAGATTCTCAATCGACAGAATCTTCTTCTACAAATTACTTTCAGTCAGTTCTTATTTCATTCTACAGCTTGGAAATATTATAGCTCGTAATGCTTCTGCTTCCTCTGGGGCGTTACGGCGGCGCGTCCTTGATCGTGCCCTTCAGCACCTTGAAGTCTTACCTCGAGCGCCAGCCAATTTTAGGAAGAAATTGGCCAACCTTGCCAGGGTATAGCTAAGTGAAGACAGGATTCGGTGTCACCTAAGGTGGTAGCGGTGACCAAGAAACAAACAAGGTAAAATAATTAATAAATTTACTGATTCAAATTTACAATACAGAAAATCTCAGCAAAACGGTAAATCAGAAAATTAGGGGACCTTCTTCAGGACTCTACAATAGCAATAGAAAACAGCCAAAATAAGGCAATCACAAAATATGTAAAAATAGTACATACCGAAATACAGAGTTGTAAAGATCTTATTTTAACACAAATCAATAGCTCTCAAGAAAGCAACTAACAAGAACATCAACAACTTCAGCGAAAAGTTGTTCTTGAGAGCTATTGATTTGTGTTCAAATAAGATCTCTACAACTCTGTATTTCGGTATGTACTATTTTCACATGTTTTGTGATTGCCTTATTTTGACTGTTTTCTATTGCTATTGTAGAGTCCTGAAGAAGGTCCCCATCGGGATCGAAACGTCGACTAAATGAAATAATCATTTAGTCGACGTTTCGATCCCGATGGGGACCTGCCTTGGCAGAAGACTTGTCCGGCTGCCCCAGAGTTGCCAACCCGATATGGTGAAAAAAAAAAAAAAAAATATATATATATATATATATCAACAATTTTAATTCCCAATATACAACAATAGTTATAAGTTTATAACTATTGTTGTATATTGGGAATTAAAATTGTTGATATATATATATATATATATATATATATATATATATCTTTTTTTTTCACCATATCGGGTTGGCAACTCTGGGGCAGCCGGGCAAGACTTCTGCCAAGGCTGCCTCAAAGGGAAGTTAGGAACTTCCTCACTATCCTCGTATTTGCGAGGACGACTTCTTTTTGGGCCAGGCTTATCAGCTTTCTGTCCAAACCCATTCTCAGGGTGTTCTCCACAAGGTGCTGCTCCACCAGTCCGTTTGTCGATATAATCAATGGGAGTATAGATGTTGACTTCAGGCCATAGATCGTCTTCATCTCGAACGCCAGATCGTGATACTTAGTCAACTTCTCAACGAATGCTTTAGGCACATTATCATCGGCAGGGATAGCAACGTCCAGGATTTCCACTGTTTTGTTTTTCTTATCGAAAAGCAGAATATCAGGCTTATTATGTTTTATTGCCCGGTCCGTTGTGATGAAGGTATCCCAATACAGCCTATAGTTTTCATTCTCCAGGATGTTAGATGGTTGATATTCGAATGGCTTCGTGCTTTTCTTTATCAGACCACATTTTTTGGCAATTTCCTGGTGATAAACTCCAGCCATCGCGTCGTGCCGCTGCGTATAGAGTCCACCGGTGCCAAAACAGAGCAGGATGATGTAACGTGCTGTATGGACTCAGTTACCTGGGAGCATTTTCGGCATTTATCTGTTGGTATATTCCTTCTGGTGATGTTCTTGATATATGATCATATATCTTAATATATATATAATATATATTTCTTGTGTGCGTGTGTATGTGACTGAACTCCTCCTAAACGACTGGACCAATTTTGATGAAATTTTTTGTGTGTGTTCGTGGAGATTCGAGAATGGTTTAGATTTACAGTTTGGTCTACTGGAAAATGTTTTTTCAATTAATTTCTTATTTATTAGGAGTTGTTGATTTTGGAATGTTTTACATTAGATCCGGCGGACGGCGCTATCATCACATTCAATATTATTCTATTTCAATTTTAGTTTGTCCCGACAGATGGTGCTACGATTAATTTGAAAAAAATTTTGTTATTCAATTCATGTGCTGATTAAAATATTAAATGTAATTATTTTTTAAAGAGTTTTGAAGTGTGTATAAATAATTTTGTGAATTCAGATGTTTTTTCAATTAATTTTTATTTGTAAGGAGTTTTTGATTTTGGAATGTTTTACATCAGATTCGACGGATGGCGCTATCATCGCATTCAATATTATTCTATTTTAATTTTAGTTTGTCCCGACAGATAGTGCTACGATCAATTTGAAAAAGTATTTCGTTATTTTGTGTTATAATTGTGTTATTCAAGTGAAGTTGCTAATTAAAATATTTAATGTCATTAGTTTTCGAAGAGTTCTGAAGTGTATATAAATAACTTATACATTTTGTAAATTTAGTGCGGAATCAAAGTGAGTATATTTTTTATAAATTATCTTTTTTAATTTACACGTGCGTTTATTAACAACCAACATAACCTTCAAGTTTATTTGTGTAGTTAGAGGATTGAATTTTTTCAATTATTTTTATTGACAATTAATTCATTTTTGGAGATATTAAATAAAAAAACTCACAAAATGCGATTACATGTTCTTTATCTAAAATTTGTCATAATAAATCTTTTGAGTTAATTAATTAAAAATTCATTATCAATAAGTAACTCATATTCATTGTATATTATTTTGCAATATTTTATTTTTGTAGAAAAATGCCACGTCCTCGTGGAAGAGCAAGAAATATTGGTCGACGTACTCAGCACGCGCAATTAGTTCATGATCATCGATTGAATAGAACAGTAGAAGAACATTCTATGGATAATGTAAATTTAAGAGATCGAGCTGCATGTACACGTGCAAATGAAAATTTAGAGCAACGTGCTCAACGTCTTCGTGCTAATACATTAAGACAACGAGAGGCACGTCAACGAGCGACCAACGCACATAGAGAACGTAACCAACAGCGAGTACAAGATAATCGAGCATTGGCACGAGCATCACTTAATCGTCTCGCGTTTGAATATGATCCTGAAATAGATTATTCATCACATGCATTGATCACGATTGGTAGTATGGACAAAGAGTGTCAACATTGTCATGCTTTCAAGTACAAAGGTGAATCAGCTGGTTTATGTTGCGCATCTGGAAAAATATCACTGCCACCGCTAAAACCACCACCAGAACCTTTAAAAACGCTTTTAGCTGGAATCACATCTCAATCGAAATTATTTTTACGGAAAATTCGTAAATTAAATTCATGCTTCCAAATGACATCATTTGCAGCAACAAAAATTATTCATAATGAAGATGGCCGTAATTTTGAATCCACATTCAAGGCCAAGTATATCACCAAATTGGTTCGTTACTTCCAATGCCTGATGCCGATCCAAAATTTTTACAAATTTATTTTATGGGGAATGAAGAGCAACAATCACATACACGCTGCGTTTACAACCATATAGAACAGATGGAGGAACGAGAAATTGTGGACATTTTGGAAAGGTTTTTGCAAAACCATAACCAATTAGTACAATTGTTCAAGACTCTTTCTAACAGACTGCAAAACGATAACTATGTCATTGTTATTAAAGCAGACAAAGTACCCTATGGAGAGCACGCAGGCACATTTAATGTTCCAACCATTAATGAAGTGGCAGTTGTTATGGCTGGTGACCCATGTGAACGTAGAGACATTCGCATACAACGCAGAGATAATACGATGCAAATAATTCAAGACAATCATCGTTCTTACGATGCTTTGCAGTATCCGTTAATATTTTGGGAAGGAGAAGACGGATATCATTTAAATATTAAACAACGGAATCCAACTACAGGTACAACTTATAGATTATCTTACAATTTTTTTTTTGAATAAATAATTTTTGTTTATCTCATAATTATATTTATTTACAGGTGAAGAACTGACCAAGAAAGTTAGTGTCATGAATTTCTACGCATATCGGTTAATGATTCGTGCTAATGAAGATAATAATATTCTCCGCTGTAGACAGCTATTTCATCAGTACATCGTCGATATGTATGTAAAAATTGAAAGTGAAAGATTAAGGTATATAAAATTCAATCAAGCAAAACTTCGTGCTGAAGAGTATATTCATTTGCGTGATGCAGTAATCGGTAGATGCAACAAACGTCATCCAAAACCATGTCAAACTGATACTATCACCAATATTGACGGTTATCTATCTTACCAGCGCAGAGACGTAGATAATGGCGGTCAATCGTATGAATTGCGACTGTCAAACGGTGTAAGAGTAGATATTGATAATCGGTGGGTGGTTCCATATTCGCCATTACTATGCAAAACCTATAAAGCGCACATAAACGTTGAACTGTGCAGTTCGATGAAATCTATCAAATACATTTGTAAGTACGTTCACAAGGGCAGTGATAAAGCTATATTTGCTGTTCAAAATGTAAATGACAATGACGAAATAACACGTTATCAAATGGGTCGATACATAAGTAGCAATGAAGCTGTCTGGCGCATTTTTACGTTTCCTATACATGGATATCAAAGCGGTCCAGATTGTTTCAGCTCATTAAAAAAAGTATGAAATTAAAGACGTGTGTACAGGACAACGTCTGTCGGGTCCGCTAGTATATATATATATATATATATATATATATATATATATATATATATATATATATATATATATATATATATATATATATATCTATATATATATATATATATATATATATATATATATATATATATATATATATATATATATATATATCTATATATATATACAGGGTGGTATATATATATATATATATATATACAGGCTGGTTTCAAGTTCGACGGCCAATTAGACGTTTTGGAGAACGGGGCCGATTTGAAATCTCAAAATTCGGAATATGTTATGGTTTATGATGCTCTATTCAGCTAAAATATTTTCGAAGTTCCGGCACTTCCGGTAATAAAAGAATTAAAAAAATAATTTTCAAAAAATACTTTTTTTTTCATTTTATGTCTCGAATATCATCAAGATTTCCATTTCCAATTACTCTTTCATGAAATCAATGCGTTAGTTCTCATAGTTTTCGAAATATTAAGGAAAATCCGAAAAAAAGAGAGATATTCCATAGTCACTACTAAGTGAATTATTTTTACTGTGAATATTCCATGCGTATACTCAATTCACTTTCTCAAACAAAAATTATGTAGGAATATTGTGCATATCTTGAACTTGAGAAATATCATCACAGGGTGTGTCAAATATTGTACCAAAAATTGTGAACAAAATTTGATCATAAGTTTCGATTTTCAAATTAGAACCCTATTTTTTTGTGATTTGTTGGATTCTACGGTGAAAAATAACAAACATAATTAAAATATTTTAGCTAAATAGAGCATTATGTAGAATGTCATATTCCGAATTTTCAGATTTTTAATCGGCCCTGTTCTCCAGAAACGTCTAATAGGCCGTCGAACTTGAAACACCCTGTATACTTATATTCGGTTACTGAGATAATTGTACTATCTACAACAACTGTGTCCTTACCTCACCAATTTGATGTAAGTCAGAACCGTCTATTGGTTTAGTCGGATCCGGGAGCCGGGGAATATGGAGATGCGAAGTCGGGAAGAAACGAAAACTAATCCTACCGCGTTGAAATTCTCACCGGTACACCACTCTCTCGATGTCTCTATCAAATAAAAACCCCTGAATGATCCCTTGCAAGAAAAAAAACAAGGGGAATGAGCAATCTCCCCAGAAATGACTGATAGGTAAACTGATTGACGAAAATGGCGGAATCACGGCAAACTTGACCAAATAACTGCTTTTCAGTGCTGAGGGTGGAAACAAAATCCCCGGTCGGAAATATCTCGCGTGACTTCAACAACTCTCAACAATGCAGAATACGATCTTAATCTGAATGAGTGAAATTATCTGAATGAACAAATTAGCTATGTCACAGCGAAACAATTCTTAGGGTGAATTTTACCCTGAATGTTAATCCCAGAATAAAATTTAAGGATATCAACGCTCAGTTACTAATGCCACTCTTACTAAATAGTAAATAGCTTGAATTTCACTTTCCTACTTTCACAATAATCTAGAAACCTGAATCCCAATCTGAATACTCTACTTCAGCCTAAACCTGAATCTGAATAATCACAATCTACTACGGATTAAACCCGAATGCAATCTGAATGCCGATCTTCGGCCGGTTTCACCCTTTTATCACCTCGGTGGGGGGACGGTGGAAGAATTCAGTTCACGTGACTCCTCATGTCTACAAAACTTTTTGTTTTACAAAATTTCCTAATTCACATCAGGGGAAAAATATATCGGTGCTAAAAAAAACGCCTAAATCAATAATTTCTTATATTATTTCTAACATGAGGCATGGACTTTTTCATTATCGCGGTGAATAATAATAAATAAATAAATTCTAATACATACGGAATATATCAGAATGATTAATTTGAACGGAAAATAAAGGATTATTCTTTAGACGGAGCCTATTGGAATAATCAGACTTCGTTACAAGCTTACAGTCATATCAATTTTGCTCCTCTGGGTATACGCCTTCAATGACATAACTATCATTAATTATCCCTTATCCTTAGTTATCCCTTTCATAATTTAGGATAAAGGAATATGGATTCAAAAATCAATTCAAATATAATCGGAAAAATATTTCAAGTAAATGACATGAAATTTCCAAGAGATTTGAAAGCAAATAAATTGATTTCATGAATAATATTGAAATCTTTGTGCCGATTGAATATAATTGGGAGCAACTATGATAATACTATTCGAGGTTTCTGTCGGAAATATTCCATTATTTCTCACAACATAACAAAAATTTCATGAATGAAGTACATACATTCCTTTTCAAGCAATTATAAGAAAACATTAACATCTAACTAATTCTAATACTTCCTGAAACTCCGTATATAAATCGCTCAAATCATCCTGAAAATATTTCTTATCGGTGTGGCAATAAGGGTACTATTCAGAAGTTATCATGTAATGTCTCGCATGTAGTAGTGATCTGCTATTTCGATTATACATGATGTCGCCAAAATTCGTTCAATGTTAATTGTTAATAAGCATCGATCAATGGAAACACGACCTACTTCACAAAATCTTACCTGCTATTTTTCTTTCAAGTTTCTTGTCATCTATTTATTCATTAAACTCTTGACTCTTTTTGTTCTATCACATTAAATATCATGTGGTTTTTGTGTAGAATTGAGTCTTTCATTGGATAGTCTTTTTTTATATTTGGAACTGGGTTCTAGTTGATATCCAATAGGGTTATAGCAAACCAGTCTTTTCATCTCATTTGGACATAGGCTATTACAAAAAATTTCTCAGCCTTCCTACAGAAAATCAGTATTCGTTCACCATTTTAATATTTAGTTTCGTATTTTGGTACATTCACCTCTGAAGTGTTAATTTTCATTTCCCCTTTTTTTTCTATCTGATCATTTTGTTTTTTCCATTCACTGGCTGTTAAGAGAGATTTTTTTAGTATTGCGTGACAACAGGAGTTTTTTGTGTCTTCTTATTTCTGAACTTTTTTTCTACATGAATTCTGTCCAGTGGTGAGATCCTACTAATTTATTATCGATTGATATGTTAACGATCGTACCCCTACCATCCTCTTCCCATAGTAAATATGGGGGGAAAAGGGATGTGTACCGATCGTTAACGTATCAATCGATAATAAATTAGTAGGTACAGTACTCATTTTTTCTTGGTAATTTGCAGTTCCTGCTGTTGTGCGACCCTTACCACTTTTCGCACTTCCATGAGAAGGTGCATTCAACTTTTAACGTGACCATAGTATAGTGATAACATCTGTAACAATGGCCTGGTCTAATGTACTTCAATTTTGGATCCATGATACAAATTATCCCATGAAATTTTTTTTATTTTGGGTCCCGTACCATCGAAGGTTATACATAATATAATTAGTATTCAGTGAAATGTGAAGACAGTGTCAAATTTTGTGAATTACCGTTGCTTGATAACGAAAATTAATATCGTTGGATCAGTTTAAATTTACATTCCACAGGTAATACCTCAAGGTCGAGAGTTCAACTCCTAACAGAGAGTCATTGATATTAATGTGAAATTTTTTTTTTGTGATAATATCTATCTGGAATGTTTCGTTAGTGCAATTTCATAATTTTGACCCTCATAGCCCAACCACTCGTTTTTTTTTTCAAGTATGTTAGCGGACCGAAGGAGAAATTTGGATTGCTGTTATGAAGGAACCGTTTGATATTTTTCGATTATGTTTTAATAGTGTTAGGTATAAAAAAAAAGTAATTGTGCGGAATTTCATCAATTTCGGGTAGAATTTTATTTTCGCTGCAAACATAGATAGATAGATAGATATGTTTATTCTCATTGAAATAAACATGTAAAAAAGCTTTTGTTCCATTTTTTAAAATTACATTTTTTAACATAAAAACGAGTTTATTTCTTAGAAGCGATTTTTTTGACTGGAGACTTCTTAGCTACTTTCTTCTTCTGTGCAGCACGTATCTCTAATAAAGCAGCTGTCTTTGACACAGCATGCTCAGCAGGCAAGGGGATAACATGTTTCTCTGTATTCATTTGAAAAAATTTTTCAGAGAAATTCCTAAAAAGATTAGTTCATTCAGAAAATAACATTCAATTTGGCAACCGAGAAAATATCTCGAATGTGGAAGGTTTTCTGCTATCTTGAATCTTTCTGAATTGAGCAGTCAAAACTACTCTGATATGACCAGAAATTGTAACTTCAAAGGTGGTACATAAGTGACCACACTCAATAAAATATTGCAGAGAAATTATGTTGCACACCCTGTATTTCGCTTAATCTTCGAAAACGAGGTACATATATGTACATAAAAGGCCAAAATGATTCTCCCGGTGACATCTACACGAATATACAGTCCATTCAGGAATTATTGACATCGTAGTAGGCCATGAACGTCTAGTCGCGGTTTTATTTCTGGTTACAAAAATATCACTAAAAATTGAAGATGAGAGAAGAGATGAAAATGAGAAGGTGCATTTAACTTTTCACGTGACCATAGTATAGTGGTAACATCTGTAACAATGGCCTGGTCTAATGTTCTTCAATTTTGGATCCACGATACAAATTATCCCATGAAATTTTTTTTATTTTGGTTCTCGTATCATCGAAGGTTATACATAATATTAATAGTATTCAGTGAAATGTGAAGACAGTGTCAAATTCTGTGAATTACCGTTGCTTGATAACGAAAATTAATATCGTTGGATCAGTATTAATATACATTCCACAGGTAATACCTCAAGGTCGAGAGTTCGACTCCTAACAGAGAGTCATTGATATTAATGTGAAATTATTTTTTGTGATAATATCTATCTGGAATGTTTCGTTAGTGCAATTTCATAATTTTGGCCCTCATAGCCCAACCAGTTGTTTTTTTTTCAAGTATGTTAGCGGACCGAAGGAGAAATTTGGATTGCTGTTATGAAGGAACCGTTTGATATTTTTCGATTATGTTTTCATAGTGTTAGGTATAAAAAAAGTGTAATTGTGCGGAATTTCATCAATTTCGGGTGGAATTTTATTTTCACTGCGGACATGTAAAAAAGCTTTTGTTCCATTTTTTAAATTTACATTATTTAACATAAAAACGAGTTTATTTCTTAGAAGCGACATTTTTGACTGGAGCCTTCTTAGCCGCTTTCTTGTTCTGTGCAGCACATATCTCTAATAAAGCAGCTGTCTTCGAAACAGCATGCTCAGCAGGCAAGGGGATAACACGTTTCTCTGTATTCATTCGAAAAAATTTTTCAGAGAAATTCCTAAAAAAATGAGTTCATTCAGAAAATAACATTCAATTTGGCAACCGAGAAAATATCTCGAATGTGGAAGGTTTTCTGCTATCTTGAATCTTTCTGAATTGAGCAGTCAAAACTACTCTGAAATGACCAGAAATTGTAACTTCAAAGGTGGTACATAAGTGACCACACTCAATAAAATATTGCCCAGAAATTATGTTGCACACCCTGTATTTTGCTTATTCTTCGAAAACGAGGTACATATATGTACATAAAAGGCCAAAATGATTCTCCCGGTGACATCTACACGAATATACAGTCCATTCAGGAATTATTGACATCGTAGTAGGCCATGAACGTCTAGTCGCGGCTTTATTTCTGGTTACAAAAATATCACTAAAAATTGAAGATGAGAGAAGAGATGAAAATGAGAAGGTGCATTCAACTTTTCACGTGACCATAGTATAGTGGTAACATCTGTAACAATGGCCTGGTCTAATGTTCTTCAATTTTGGATCCACGATACAAATTATCCCATGAAATTTTTTTTATTTTGGTTCTCGTATCATCGAAGGTTATACATAATATTAATAGTATTCAGTGAAATGTGAAGACAGTGTCAAATTCTGTGAATTACCGTTGCTTGATAACGAAAATTAATATCGTTGGATCAGTATTAATTTACATTCCACAGGTAATACCTCAAGGTCGAGAGTTCGACTCCTAACAGAGAGTCATTGATATTAATGTGAAATTATTTTTTGTGATAATATCTATCTGGAATGTTTCGTTAGTTCAATTTCATAATTTTGGCCCTCATAGCCCAACCAGTTGTTTTTTTTTTCAAGTATGTTAGCGGACCGAAGGAGAAATTTGGATTGCTGTTATGAAGGAACCGTTTGATATTTTTCGATTATGTTTTCATAGTGTTAGGTATAAAAAAAGTGTAATTGTGCGGAATTTCATCAATTTCGGGTGGAATTTTATTTTCACTGCGGACATGTAAAAAAGCTTTTGTTCCATTTTTTAAATTTACATTATTTAACATAAAAACGAGTTTATTTCTTAGAAGCGACATTTTTGACTGGAGCCTTCTTAGCCGCTTTCTTCTTCTGTGCAGCACATATCTCTAATAAAGCAGCTGTCTTCGAAACAGCATGCTCAGCAGGCAAGGGGATAACACGTTTCTCTGTATTCATTCGAAAAAATTTTTCAGAGAAATTCCTAAAAAAATGAGTTCATTCAGAAAATAACATTCAATTTGGCAACCGAGAAAATATCTCGAATGTGGAAGGTTTTCTGCTATCTTGAATCTTTCTGAATTGAGCAGTCAAAACTACTCTGAAATGACCAGAAATTGTAACTTCAAAGGTGGTACATAAGTGACCACACTCAATAAAATATTGCCCAGAAATTATGTTGCACACCCTGTATTTCGCTTATTCTTCGAAAATGAGGTACATATATGTACATATGAGGCCAAAATGATTCTCCCGGTGACATCTACACGAATATATATTTATCCAATATAAAAGGTAACTTCCTGTATGTAGGGTGAGTCTGTGATTTGTACATATATTTCAACCAAGGATTCCTGAGGCCGAAAGAAACACTTTTTTTTTCACCATTTCCACTTTTCGGGTCTGTTGAAAAAGATAGGCCGTTGAAAATCGATAAAAAAATGAAATTTTCTCGTAAATGAATTTATCTAAGCAAATTATTATCGGAATAAAGCTTTTTCTTGATGTTATGAATTCTCTCCAAACACAAAATTCCTTCCACATCTCTCAATTTTTATCATACAGGGTGTTTCAAGTTCAACTGCCTATTAGACGTTTCTGGAGAACGGGGCCTATTTGAAATCTGAAAATTCGGAATATGACATTGTTCTTGATGCCCTATTCAGCTTAAATATTTTTGAAGCTCCGGCACTCCCGGGAGAATTTTGAATGACCGTTATGAAGGAACCGTTTGATATTTTTCGATTCTGTTTTCATATTCGTGTTAGGCATAAAAAAAGTATAATAGTAAGAAATTTCATCAAATTTTTTAACTTTTTGTTTCGCTGTAGACTCAGTTGATTCAGAAAATGAAATTCAATTTGACCACCAAGGAAAAAAATTTCAAACGTTGCAGGTTGTCCGCCATTTTGAATATTTTTTTTCAAGGTTCTTCACCTCTTCTGAATGGAGCACTCAAAAATACTAAGATTTGACCAAAAACAGTAATTTCAAAGGTTATACATAACTGACCACACTCAATAAAATATTGGTCAGAAATAACGTTGCACACCCTGTATCTCGCATATGCTTCGAAAACGAGGTATATATCATTAAGCAAAAATGATTCTCCTGGTGTCATCTACATGATTGTCTAGGTTTGTCCGGTATAAAATGAAACACCCTGTATATAGTCCGAAGTGAAAGATTCACAAAAAACTGTAATAATTTGATATCAACATTCATTTTGATTCCCAGTTTTGCTTATCCACTAGGTAGGATTCGGTTCGGAATTTAATGGTTAGATGGAAATAGCAGAATTGAAGAGACCCTCCGTAATAACCCTTCGATTTTCTTTCGTCAGATGAAAAGCGCTTCAGACTGATGAATGTATACTCCTCCTACGATTGCTTGAAGAAAATTGCTTCATAACCTAGTTTCAGGCTCAGGCAAGAGATTGCTTTATAACATAACTATGCTTGAATCAGCCGAATCAAATGAAAAATTTTTCATGAGATGGATTAAAATAATTTGAAACTGGGGAGAAATAATATTTTGGGAACCAATCTTTCAAGAATTGAGCAAGTCGTCACAACAAAATTTTTATTTGTGTGAAACGTTTCTGTACAGAAGTTGGTGAGTTAACGACGTTTCTGAAGATGACAGCGTCATCAACTACTCACAACGCGGTGATAAACGCAAATTAAAATTATGTGTATCTTTGGACTTATATAAAAATACGGAGTCATTTGTTGTTAGGTCATTATAATAACAATTCTTGCATAATTCTTGGAAAGTTGCAAAATATCGAAAAATATTATGTCAGTTCCTGAACCTTCTCTTATGTCGATTTTTTATCTTTCGAGTTCAAAATTTGTTTTATTTGAAACCACCACCAAAATGATTGTAAAATATGAACCTAGGCTTGAGTGTTAGTCTTCATGAAAAAAAAACATGAAAGGGTAAAAAAACAGATCCCTGAAATATTCGAATTGCATCAGAGCTATTCAAAGAATATAATAACTATCTAGTTAAAGTATATCCAAAGTCGCTTGAACTAATCCATAAAAAAAAGTTTTCCCACTGCGGCCCAGGTCATACGGATTCTTTTCGTGATTTCTGCAGTTTGGTTCTGTTTGTCCAGTGTTACTGTATGTCCAAGGTAAACATATTCGTTAACTTTCTAGATCTCAATACCATTCATTTCGACTTCTCTCCAGTCAATACCTTCGTTTTCCTTAGGTTCATCTTTAAGCCGACCTGCTCAGACACTTTTTTCAACTCCTTCAACATTTCTTGAAGCTCTTCCACCTTGTTGCTTATGAGTATAATATTATCGAAAAATCTTAGATGAGTGAGATGTTGTCCGTCGATTTTTATACCCCATTCTGCCCAATTTAGTTCTTTAAATACGTCCTCCGATGCAAGGGTGAATAATTTTGGGAAGATGGTTTCCCCTTGGCTAACTCCTCTTTTAACTCTAATATTTTGGGTAACTAGGTTTTCTGCTATATTTATTTGGATGGCAGCTTTGTTATATATTCGCTTGAGGAGATCTATATATCTAGAGTCTATCCTTGCGTTATTCATTCCTTGGAATTGTGCCTATTATTCCACGGAACCAAACACTTTATTTCAATCCACAAAGGCCAAGTGAAGGGGTACGTTGTATTCATTACATTTTTCGATAAGTGTACGTATTGTCTGGAGGTGTTCTATGGTTCTATATCCTTTGTGAAAACCTGCCTGTTTGAATGGCTGATAACTATCGAATTTATTTGATAGTCTATTCGTGATTATCTTCGTTCGAAGTTAATAGGGATGGGGTAAGACACTGATTGGACGATAGTTATCCAGATTCAGTTTATCTCTTTTCTTGTGGTTTAGGGTGACCGGTGCAGTTTGCGATGAATCTGGAATGACAGAGTGTTGTACACATTTATTCATCAGAACTTTAACTGCTTCAAGAGTTACCCTACCTCCAATTTCTATAATTTCCTCTGTGATTTTATCTTCGCCTGGAGTTCTACCGTTCTTTATGTGAGATAAGTATCAAAACTTATAATTCATTCATTCATAACTGCGTACTAGCAACTAGCTGGATATTTATAATAATTTGTAATTTCCTGAGGATTACTAGAGAGCTGTTTGAAATTTTTTTCTCGGAATCGATAGTAGATATGACAAAACTATAACAAACAAGATTTTTTTTATATTTCTTAACTACCAGTGGTTCACCAAAAAATAGTTCTGGAGGAAAGAAGCAGGCACCCTGTCACCCTGTAGATTTGCAATTAAAAATTAGCATATCACATGATGAAAACGATGAAAACTTTAAATTGGAATATCTATAGACAATTCAAATTTAATATCTTGTGAAGGGAAGGTTCTCGGAGGAGAAAAAACTATTTCAAAAACAAGTTTTTGGGGACTCATGTTATAGGCATTTTTTTCTCAAAATGATCCGAGAAATCTGTCATGTTCATTTGTAAGCTTTGTATATATAGTCAATTCAAAACTGATTTTTTCACAAATAAATTGCAATTTGAATGAAAGACAATAAATTGTACAACACATCCCAAACAATTTTGCTATGCGAATTACTCACTTCTGTTCTTTGATAACTACAGTATTGAAATTTTGTGACGAGAATGATACAAAAAATCGTAAACAATGGGTAAGTGTATACCGATGACGAATGCAAAAATCACAGATGGCAAATAAGGGACCGACAAAGCGAATAGTTGAAGGAAAATAATAAATCTCGGACATAGACGTACTCGTAATGCAATAAAAGTAATTATCTTGAAAGCGATAATGGACTAACAAACTGTGAAAAGGTCCGATTTTTTACTGCCGTGTGGATTTCAGAGGAAAGTAAAATGTTTATTGATTATTTTATGTGAAAATTTTCGTTCTTCGTCTTTGCGAGAATTCTGCAATTTTATATTTTTGAAATCTTGGGGGGGTGGTTAATTACCCCTAGTACCCCTCCATTTCTACGCCCTTGAGGTAAGATAATTGAACGACTGTTATTTGATAGAATGATATTCTGTGTTGATGGGAATTCGGTCATTTCTGCATCGCAGCATGGATTTTGTGCCGGCAGGTCAACTAAGAGTGCAGCTGCGTCTCTGTTTGAAAAGGTTTATTTTGAGCCCGATGTCGGTCATCGAGTAGCTGTT
Organism: Harmonia axyridis; assembly: GCF_914767665.1. Lineage (NCBI taxonomy): Eukaryota > Metazoa > Arthropoda > Insecta > Coleoptera > Coccinellidae > Harmonia > Harmonia axyridis. The sequence goes on along the minus strand of NC_059502.1, from coordinate 37,181,132 downwards.
CTCCTTTTCAACCTGTCAAAAGCATTTGTCGTAATTAATCATAACTTTCTGACCGATAAACTGTATGCTTGCTGCTTTAGATGAAATATAATGAAGCTGATAATATCATATTTGAATGACAGAAAGATTTGTGTAAGAATTGAGCAGTATGTTTCTGAAGACTTTGACATCAATGCAGGGGTCTCCCAGGGGTCAGTGCTGGGGCCACTATTGTTCTTAATTTTCATGAATGAAGTACCAGAAATAATAAAAAGTGGCCATGTCACTATGTTTGCTGATAATATAGCAGTTGTTTTCTCGGCGGCGTCACCTGGGGAGCTCGAACATAAGCTGCGAACTGTAATGGGCGACTTCGATGCATGCAATTTGGCGACCCGGCAAAATAGCCGGTATGCCGCTCCTGGTGGCGGACCTGGCTCAAGCACAAATGTTTTTTTATTATTTATCATTATTATTATTAATATGTTAACCAACGTGAAACTACATCTAATATTTCCGTGATCACAAAACAGACGAAGTTGATATTTCGGACGTTGATATGAGATAATAATTTCATGCTGTATGCAAAATTTTCAGCTGATCAGAACATCAGATCCTGTAGAGATTCAAAGATTATTATTGGAACAAAATAACCAACATTTCTCTGATTAGAGATCCGACCAAGTTGAAATGTTTTGCGTAGGTTTTATTAGGCCAATTGAAAAGTCCTTGGTCTGATACACAGACGGCGATGTTAGTATTGAATCCATATGATTTTTAGTTAGTACCAACCTTCAAACGATACGTCTCAAAATTGGAGTGTAGCTACTTTTGTTATTTGAAAAAGGATGAAAAAAAAATTCGTGTGCTGATAAATATTTCTTTTTGAAAGGAAAATTTACAGTTGGAGCAGAATCTTTGCTTGACGAAGAGTTTCTGGGGTCTTCAACAGGAAAATCGACCATCATTGATTGGTATGCTGCGTTTTAACGTTGTGAAATGAGCACCGAAGACGTCAAACGCAGTGGACGCTCAAAAAAGGCTATCACCGACGAAAAAATCAAAAAAGTTCACAAAATGATTTTGAGTGACCGTGAAGTGGAGTTGATCGAGATATCAGGCATTGTAAAGATATCATCTGAACGTGTACATATCATTCACGAATATTTGTACATGAGAAAGCTGTGTGCAAAATGGGTGCTGCGCGAGCTCACAATCGATCAAAAGCAACAATAATTTTGAGCAGTGTTTGGTTTGAAGCTGTTTAAGTGCAATAAGCCTGAATTTTTGCGTCGATATGTAACAATGGATGAAACATGGTTCCGTCATTACACTCCGGAGTCCAATCGACAGTCAGCTGAGCACGGGCGTAGCCAGTTTCAGTTTCGGAGAGGGGGGTTTTAAGACAAAGGCGTATACAGAAAGGCTAATGTGAGAAATAAGAATATTTTTCATAGAAATAAATGAGAATAAAAGAAGAAAAAGATTAATAAATTTCGACATCTTAAACATTTCGGGGGGGGGGGGGGGTTTGAACCACCAAAACCCCCCCTGGCTACGCCCGTGCAGCTAAGTGGGCTGCATATGATGAACCGAATCCAAAGCGGGGAGAAACACAACAGTCAGTTGGCAAGTTTATGGCATGAGTATTCCGGGATGTGCAAGGTATAATATTCATTGATTATTATATATCGTTATTGGATTGTTTAAAGAATGAAATCGTAAAAAAATGGCAACAAGAAAAAAAAAGGTGCTGTTTCATCAAGATAATGTGCCGTGTCACAAATCAATGGGAACAATGGCAAAATTGCATAAATTGGGCTTCGAATTGATTCTGCATCCACCATATTCGCCAGATCTGGCCCCCAGCGATTTTTTCCTGATCTCAGACCTTCAAAAGAAAGCTCATTGGAAAGAAATTTAGCGCCAATGAGAAAGTAATCGCCGAAACTCAGGCCTATTTTGAAGCGAAAACAAATCGTACTACAAAAATGGTATCGAGAAGTTGGAGGATCACTATAATCGCTGTATCGCCTTCGAAGGCAACTGGGTTGAATAATGAAATCGAATTTTGCCAAAAAAAAATGTATTTTACCGTAATAGACAGTGGACATTTCAATTGGCCTATTATTTATTTATATATTTATTAGAATAAAAAACTGTAAATCAAACATAGTTTGTTATCACAGAGTAACAACTAATTTCTTAATATATTTGCAATCTCATAAAATATTTTTTCAACTCTTTTTTAAACTTAATAAATGCTTCTTCTTTTTTTACATTGTTACAATGCAATTTCAAGCTACGTACAAAATTTCGTATCAGCAGCGCCAATTGTGCCCTCGAAGACCGTATATACAGTTTTGTGATCTCCCTTGTGCAATTGGTGCATGAATAAATGAGTGCTCAAAAAATATTGACTCCATGTCAGTGCTTGCCCATTTTTGCTTCGAATGATTCGTAATTTCCAACATTAACCAGAATGTAAAGAGTACCAAAAAGATGGTATCACGGGCTCATAGAACTGTAACCGTAACTGTAATATTCGTGTTACCCGCCCCTGGTCCCAAAAGTTTTCACTCGTTTCAGATACAGTGAAAAGGAGTTACCTGGAATTAATTGGACTTACCTTTTTCAACTCCGTGTTCGAGACGGGCTCCTTTCTCGAATTTAGTAGAGTCAGTAGGAATTACAGCGTGTTTGGGAAAATTAATTCCCCCCAAATAGCGCCCGATTTTATTTTTTCCGGATACATGTCGCAGACGGAACCGAGGCAAAAACGTGGGGAATTCTTTCGTCCGGCTGATCCGAAAGCAGATAAAAGGAATTAGTTCTGAGGGTTTTATGCTCCGGTGAATTAAACCATTAGTTTGTGTCGGGAAAATTGAAAGAAATCGCAAGTTTCCTCTTCGTTTCTCTGTGGTACATTTTCGAATGCTGCCAATAATCCCTGGTTGAGATGAAACCGGATTGGTTCAACTTGAATGATATTTATACTTCATTCCAGAATAACTCAAATATTATGAATTCTCATACTCATAAACTCATTTTACTCATTTGTGTTAATTTTTATTCGATAGCCTGTGGTTTTAAGTTTGGACTTCAAATTTCGAGTGTTGCAAATTTAAACACAGCAGTTAGAAATATTCTATGTGCTAACCGAAAATATTCATTTAGAGTATTTACAGTGTACACTGTTATTGTTATATGATATTTGATATTATGTAGGTAATTCGTAATCAAATAGAGGAATTGAGGTGAGCTTATCCAAATAACTTCATTCTCAAACTAAGTTGGCTAGTACTTCAATTCTAAAATCTGAGCCATGACATCATAGCAAATATTCATTTCTGTGGTTTTTTTCTCCAAAAGGGAACAGAGTTGCATTTAGCTTAAGTACCCAATTTTTTGAATTTCACAGATATTTTTTTTTTAGGATCAAGTTTCTCGAAAACGGCGCTTGGTACGAGAAAATATGGAAAATACTTTTATTCTTCAAATTAGCCAAATATTTTTCAGTGAACGTTCGAATTACTTTTAAGAATTGGGTTCTTCGAATTCGTGGCTGACTAAATTATGAATTTGTAGCCAATTTCGAGTTAGCACGTCTTTCGAATAAACTAATAATCTCTGGATCTGGAATTTCAAATTTTGTTCTGTAAAAGCAAATTATACTCCAAATTGAATAAGCAATTCGATATTGCTTCATTCATTCCTTCAAAAAAACAGCGGTATACTTTTTTCTTCGAAATACTTGAGATGTGACCGAATTGCACGCCACTGATGTTCCCCCAAAATCGAAAATATCTTCATAACATAGGCCTTAGGGAGTAATGTAGGTATGCAAAATCTCGTTTGAATCCAAGCTTTTTTATGAAAGGTATATTGTATAAAAATGATTTTTTCTTGTGAATTTCAACACCCTGTATCTCTCTTAAAAATCGAGATAGAGGTATATAATATAGATTTTTCCGAATCAGGACAACGAGGAGAATATTCCAATAATTTTTTAACGATCAAAACTCTGTATATATAATTCGTCAAAGTTGTGTTTATTTCATGAATAACACAGAAAGAAGTATGCCTGGATATAAATTTCCCGTTCTGATTCCATTTAATTGACTTGTTAGGTATCTCTGCTCGATGGATTCGAACAATTGCCAATTCTCACTGAAGAAATATTCGGATCCTTGTTATCCCTTGAGGCTGACTCAATCTTTATCAGAGCTGAATATGCCCCCATTCATTCACTTAGAGAATATTTTCAGTACCAACAAATTTCCGGCAGTCTGCTAATCAGCTTCCTCCAGTTCTCAGGAGAAATATCAAGCGTAATTCATTCTCCGTGAATGCGTGAAATTTTGAATCTTAAAATTTAGGCATCCTTTCGGGGAGATGAATGAGAGGAGATGAGTTACAAACTTAACTCATTTATTGAGAGTATATAGAAAGAGAAGGAAATATCCGGTTTGATAATGGTTGGGGAAGGAAAAAAATATAACAAATTGATTATGAGTGGAAACACTGAAAAGGAATAGGAGTTTTCTTTTATTCTTTCTAGCCTCATACTGCCATACGATTTCGCATACAAATATTGATGTTATCGCTTGAGAATTCAATTCTGAAAATATTAAGGATTTGACGATATGTTAATTATGGATATGCTCTTGAAATTATACATGGATGTCCCGGGAAGAATGCGACAAATGGATACATGAATGAAGGTCATCATGGATGACTCGGATCAAGAAGTTTCAATCGCCTGAGTACCTTTGTTTGGAATATACAGGGTGATGATCGTCTCATGAGTAAAATTTTACAGTTCAATAACTCTATAACTTGAGACCGAATAATTTAAAATTTTGAAATTTGTCACACTTTACTTTCACCTTCCTTCAATATTTCTGAAATAGAATAAATCAGATTAGTGAAATTTCAGATTTTTTCTATTTTCGTAATCACCCTGTACGTGAACATTATAATGTTTTTACGTTTTCGTAACTACAATGAATTAATTGATAATAAAAATTCTAAATCTCTGTTTGGCATGGTCATACAGGGTGATCAATAATCATTCCCATATAAAAAAAATTTCATAGTTCAAGAAATTGTGAATTTATCGGAAGAATTATTTCGAAAATTACAGTTTTTTACCTTTCACGAATGCATTTCCTAAGTTTTTCTCGAATTATTCAGGAAAATTGGATAAAGAATAGAACAAATACAGCAGATTACACCACCATAGGAGGCCTTTTTCCAGAGGTGTTTCACATATAACATCGCTTCTGTGTACAACGCCCTTCCTTCTCAAGGAAGCAAACCAACTTTGACAGCTTAAAACTATTCAATTCCTTATTGTTTTATTGATCGATTTGTTGATAATTTTCTTTTCTATATTTAATTTCCTTCAAACTCGCTCAACAACCATGGTTACACATTACAGTTTTTCTAGTTCAGATTTTTTAAAAATTCCCAACTTTACGGTCAGTTGATGTTGTACGATTGATTATTGCTCTTTACCATAGGTCCATGGGACAGTAACTCTGTCGCCTTGACTCGTGACGTCTCACTCGGTGGATGACAGATTTCAACCTCAACTTCATGTCATGTCAAGTGTCACTTCCTCGTCATAACCCTTTCAAAAACAACACGTGCATGGTCACAATTTTATTAATTAATACTATATGAACAAAATGTTATTTTCACCCGATCTAACCACAACCCCTAACATTAGGGGACTCGCAAAGTTTTGCGGTTAAATTCCTCTTGGTTTTCTAGTTTTTTAATATTCACATATATTCTTAGTTATTATTTTTTCCACCACATATGGTAGGTTAAAAAAAAATTTACTGTTAATCACAATACTGACATTTCTCTTTTCTGTAGACCTTTTTTCCTTGCTGAAGATGAAGGATTATTCCTTCGAAACATGTCCCTTTCGATACTACACCCACGTTATCAATAAAGTTTGTATTTGGTGGAGTTCGACTGAAAGTTTTTTTACCTAGCCAATATATTTTAATTAGGTTAAGTTGAACAGGAGATGTACTTAGGTGCATCACTGGACTCCGCCTCTTCTCACACTGAATTTTCAAGGTTTTTTTCTTTATAAAATTATTTGTATTGATCTTGTATTGTGGGAATAAAGTCAATTATTACCTATTGAATTGAAAATATTTGAACTTGAAACCAATGAATCAAATATTAAATGAATAAAAGATTCTCAGTTCAGCAGAAATTATTCAAAATGGTAACCCTCCATTTCAATACATTTTTGAGCACATTAATATAGTTGTTTCACAGATTTCGCTCTTGTATTCGGTTGAGATTCAATAAAATCTCACATCACTAATTCTTTGTAGCGGTTGCTCCCTAAAGTTAGTTTGTAACGCATAGACCTCCCGACACTAAATAAACCAAGGGTGTCAGATGAAGGGATAGAGTAGGCAAGCCACATTTTCACATCTCCCAAACCATCTCTTTACAAAAGTCTCAGTCAAATATTCGCGCATTTTTTTTTTTTTTTTGGTTGATGCGCATTAGCTTCATCATGTTGCAACCACAATGTTTCCATAGGAATGTTTTCTAACGAATGAAAAACTGCAATTTTCGAAATGATTCTACCGATAAATTAAAGATTTCTTGAACTTTGAATTTTTTTTGATAACGGAGTGTTTATTGGTCAACCTGTAAGACGGTGTCAAGCAGAGTTTTAGAATTTTTTATTATGAATTAATTCTTTGTGGTTACGAAACTGAAAAAAAACATTATATTAATGTATAGGATGATGCAATATTCACGAAGATAGAAAAAGTCTAAACTTTTGTCCGGATATGATTTATTCGATTTCAGGAATATTGGAGGAAGGCTATGGTAGAGGGTGACAGAACTTAAGAAATTTGAATTATTCGGTGGATTAATTCAAGAATAACCTATTGAACTGAAAGATTTCATCCTTAAGGGAATGTTTATTGATCACCCTGTATGACCATACCGTTCCAAACAGAGATTTAGAATTTTTATTATGAATTAATTCATTGTGGTTACGAAAACGTGAAAAAATCATAATGTTCACGTAAAGGGTGATCCAATATTGAAATGAAAATCCGAAAATAGAAAAATTCTAAAATTTACTAGTTCCGATCTGATTTCTTCGATTTCCGAAATATTGAAGGAAGGCGAACGTGAAGAGTAACAAAACTTCAAAATTTGAAATTATTCGGTCGCCTAGTAATAGAGTTACTGAACTGTAAAATTTCACTCATGAGATGAAAATCACCCTGTATATCCTAAACGAAGGCATTCAGGCGATTGGAACCTCTTGATCCCAGTCCTCCCTAATGACCTTCATTCATGATATCCGTTTGTCGCATTAATCCCGGGACACCCTGTATAATAAGTAAAATGAAATACAAAGGAAACTGAGTTTATGTTCAGAAAGTAATAACATTCAACTGTATTGCACGTTGGTAATAATAATTTATATCTGATGACGTACTCATACTCATGTATAATATTGGGGAAGGTGTTCATGAATAACATTAATGCATTAGAGGAGTAACAATGTGTCACTTCTGACTTCACAAATCACAACGTTGTTCTATTGAAGCCAAAAGTTTCGCAGTTCGTTTGAAATAAAAATTGTTTAAAATCGCCTAATAACTTATTTCTTCAAATCGCATTATTCTGGGGAAAATTGAATTATAATAGAGATTAGTACTAGATTTAGGAATGCAAAATAAAGCTCTGGTACGACCAGGATACTAACGGATAACTGAAAAAATTATTTGATATTTTGTACATAGTATCAAAGTGTCCTCCTCCCCTCTAGGCTCAAGAATTTGTGTTCAATTAATGAACTTTTAGAGCTGGTTGGATTTAATCTATAATTCAAACTTCTGAAGAACTTTTTTCGAACTCATTCAATTCGGTCAATGTACTTGTGGTAATGAGAGTTCCAGATTTCGGTAGCGTAGTCTAAGCCGCTTCTTACGAGGGAAAAACACAGAGTTTTCAATGTGATCATGTTCTCGAAATTTTTAATAATTCTCAAAACAAAATCAAGCATTCCGAAACTCTATTTATCCACCGCATCTATAATACTTTCGAAAGACAATTTTTCATCCAATAAAACCTCGAGATCTCTAGGAATATCTACTCTTTACAACTCAAGCACGTTAAGAAAAAAAGACGATCTGATAACTTTTGGGTTTCTTGTAAATGTTATATGCTGACATTTTCTTACATTCAACGTAAAATATCTCCCTGAGCAAAAAAACGAATAAACGGTCCAGGTCTTCCTGGAAGGCAACAACATCTCTCATATTAACAATTTTTCATAAATGTTTAAATCATCAGCATATAAGCTATTATGGAATGAAATACGGTGATACATTTTATCCTTGATCCTTTACAAAGAATTCGAGGCTATTGATTGCACGGCTTCGCCTCAAATTCTGCAAATTCTTTCATTATATGTATATAGAGATTCACGGATCGACTTGATATTCAAGGTACTTGACTTGACAATAAATCAAGTCAAGTAGTACTTTTTCAATGTCAAGTCAAGTATTGCCTTGTCAAGTCTTGAAAAATATGGTAAATTCTATCGAACTACTTGATTTTTAGTAGTTTCATTTTGTAAATTAATTATAGTTTTAGAATTATAGAAGAAAGTATGTGTTTTCGAATGGGCACCATATATATATATATATATATGACTATGATTATAATTATACTATGGACACAAAATTAAAAAAAAATCTAGAAATTTATGAGGAATATTTATAAATCAGGTGTCCCCTAAAAACTCAATATTTCTTAAAAGGATAACATTATTGAAAAACCGATAACGGTGAGATTCTAAACGAAACTGCGGCTTTTTAGCCGCAGTTTCGTTTACAACGTTTCGTTTTACAACGAAGTTTTTTAACTTCGTTGTAAAATATAGAATGTCCCATTCAAAAAACACCCACTTACCTCTATATCTCTGAAACGGTAATTAGTTTCTATGGTTTGTTATGGGTATCATATATATATTATAAAAATTACTGAAAAATGCGTTTAAGAATTTTTTTAATATTTTGAACAAAAACAAGATATAGAGAAATATTTGAAACAGTAATGTTTTAGAAATGCTTTGTAGCTCGAGAAAGAATCAAGATATCTATGATCCGCTTTCTGGTATCTTAATATTTCGGAAGAAAAAACTTGGTCCCTGAAGATTTTTTTCTTTGAGTCTCATAGTTCTCGAGATGCTTTCAGTGAGTAGTGAATTTGGGGTACCTACCCTGTTTACATGTTCAATCACGGATATTTATCAATAATAACCGATGGATTCCATTCGTTATAGGAAATTCCACTATTCGAATGGAAACAATTCCATATGAACAAAAATCTGTATCAAATCGCTGAGTGAAATCAACAATGCCTCAATCGGATAAATGAATCTATAGAATGTACTTTTCAATCAACGCTATTTAAAATGTCCAATTATCTTCATGTGGAGCCAACGGTCAACGGATTCAGTGCGAAGGGATATAATTTGAATGTCAGTAAGCAATGACGCGACAGACATTCATGCCCTAGGATAATTAGTTATTTAGATTGGATGGATACAACACATCAACAGGGTTAATCTCTGTTGTAACTGCACGTAGATTGATCTTGATTCCACTCGGCCCGATGATTCCACAAAGAGTATGCATGAAATTCATCAATGATTGATTTCATTACACTTCTTTCAAAAACTTTACTTTATGGTATATTTTTTTTTACTGAGGAATATCTCAGGCCGTTCAAAGAAGTATTATAAAGACTCAGGGCCACTGCCAGACTTTTTGGCGCCCCGGCAAAATAAAATTTCGGCGCCCTTCTTTATAGGCAATACTCAACAAAAAACCTATTTTTGGATATTGTCAGAATATTGTAGGTTTGGTTTTGTATGACCAAATAAGTGACAACTATCACATATCACGCATTCACTAGATTTCTGATCAGTTCCCTATTTGTTAGCTACGTACATAACTAGAATGCTTATTTTTATTAATTCTTTTCAATTCTTATTTTATTTCGTTACCCCATGAACTTGTTGATAATTTGCCAAGAACAGGAATTACTGAACCTAGGAATTTTACAGATGCAAACTACCAATATACAAATGGTTTTCAATTTCAGGAAGTGTCTTTCAATAATGTAAGAGATGCAATATGTTCCCTAAAGGGTAGTAAATCGAGGGACTATTACGGATTATCAATATCACTCCTGAAAAGGAATATAAATCACTAGAATGGTGAACCGTTGCATTAAGGAGGGAGTTTTTCCAGATTGTTTGAAGGTGGCAAAAGTAATCCCTATACACAAAAAAGGTGACAAGAATGACAAAAAGAACTATCGACCGATTTCGCTACTTCCAATTTTCTCAAAAGTCTTCGAAAAAATAATTCATAATCAGGTAATGAACCATTTCGAGAGTGAAAATCTCTTTGACAAAAATCAATTCGGATTTAGAAAGAAATCGAGAACATGTGATGCTATATTACGTTTTGTTGATTATACGACTGTTTTGAGAAGGGCTTGCTTTCACTATCAATATTTTTAGATCTAAGTCGATCTTTCGACTGTGTTTCCCAGCAGGCTCTTCTAGACGAGCTATCAAAGTATGGGTTTGATGAGATTAGTCTTAGACTAATTATGTCATATTTCACAGACAGGAAGCAGAAGGTCTTTTGCAATGGTAATTGGTCTGCAGAGGGTCTGTTAAGTCTTGGGGTACCACAAGGTTTCATATTAGGACCCCTATTATTCATAATCTTTATGAATGATTTCTCCTACTTCATGGCTGTGTATGAACACCTACTGTGGGCTGACGACTCTGGAATCACAGTGGGATATCGAGAACTGCATGGGGTTGAACAGCTTGCGAGAGCGGCAGAGCTTAGAGCCAAAGAATGGTTTGTATCAAACATGCTAGTTTGCAATGCAGAAAAGACAGAAACCATGTTGTTCAATTTGAGAGGGATTTCAAATCATACTACCAGTGAATCGGTATGGTTTCTGGCAGTTTATCTAGATCTCTCATCTAGTCTCTCATGCCAATGAAACAGCATCCAAAATAATAAAAAATACCTTCCTGCTCCATAACTTGGACAACATTGTGTCAAAGGATGTTATTAAGGTTGCCTATCATAGTCTGGTCGAGTCAAATCTGAGATACTGTGTACTGATCTAGTAGGGAAAGTATTTTCAGATTGCAAAGAAGAGCAGCTGGTTTAAACTACAGGGATGATTGCGTGGACGCCTTCAAAAACTTAAAATCCTGACATTTCCCTCTATCTATATTTATGAATGTCTTGTTTATGCATATAATAATAACAGGGATCTTTCGAAGTTTGGTGATACCCATGATTATTACACACGATATAGAAACAACATAAAATCTATGTATATGCGATTAGAAAAATCCAAGAATGGACCTAATTTCATTTCTCATAAACTATATAACTATAAAATAAGATACCTGAAGAGGTGAAAAGGCTCAGTCTCAAAAAGTATAAGCAAACTGTCGGTGAATTTTTGCGGAAGCATGCGTTCTGGAGTGTCCAAGAGTTTCTGTCCAGTAGTTTGAATTTTAATCTCTTTTAAAATAATTTATTTTTTGTGTTGTAATGTTGTAATGAGGAATGGTATTTTATATCATTCATAGTCGTATTACTTTATTGAGTAATGCATTTATATTTTATATTTTGACAATGGATACTCTGTATCATTTAAGAATTGTATAACTTTATTGAGTTATTTCTAGTATTTTTATATTCTGACATTGATGAGAAATGCTATATACAATTTCGAAGTTATTACTTTATTGAGTAATGCCTTTATATTCTGACAATGATAGTATGTATCATTTAAGAATTGTATAACTTTATCGAGTTATCTCTACTATTTTTATAAACTGACAATGATGAGAAATGATTTATACCATTTCGAAGTTGTATTTTTTATTGAATCCTGTGACGTGTGCAATACAATGAATTTTTGTTAAGGAGCATCAATAAATTATCTATCTATCTATCTATAGATGAGTAAATTATGTAAGTTGATCCGGCCGTTTTGAATATTGTATCCAAAACCAACAATCCTCGTTGCGTCAACTGATGGTCCCCTGAGGATTAGCATTGGTTATTTTTTGAGCGAAGTTTTATCAAAAAACATTATTTTAAGGAGAAAATATCTCAATCATGTACCACTTTTGATGTAAGGTAAGGTATAAAACTATACAATATTTAATTGGACGTTTCGGAGAGATTCTCCTTCTTCAGTAAAAATGACTAATTTGATAGTTTACAATATGAAACAAATTAATTAAAATTGAAGGCTCAATTTTAATTGCTGAATGTTTACAAATATTTATTTATTACATCCACAGTTTGAAAATATCAAAATAAATTTCCTTTCTCAATTATCTGTTATAGTATTACAGTTTGAATTTGAATTATATTATGAAATCATTACAATACCTTTTTTCGAGACTTGAAATTCGCAAAATCATTAGTTATATCATAGTACGAAATCTTATATTTTACAAAGTGTTCAGAAATTGTGCATGCATAGATCTTGAAATATTGAGTATTTGGCTCTGTATAGAACTACATATATTTCGATTTTTGTTGAATATTAAAATTATTCTCCAATTTTCGAAATTCTTACTTTATGTGAGAATAATAATTTTTTTTTTTAAATATGTAAATCAAAATAAAAATTAATAAACTGAATCTGCCGCCTCTTCGAATTTGCTGCCCTAGGCCTCAGCTTCCTGTTGAATCCGCCACTGTTACAGAATTATTACGAAGTCAATGAGAGAACTTACCATCCATTTGAGTCCCTGAAATCCGAAGACACAGAAAATATTGAATAATTCAACTCTGAATACACTCTCAACGTGGTTTCGAGTATTTGTTTCTCTAGAATAAGATATAAACTGAAAAGGTTCTGCAATATCAACCCCCTTCTCGGAAAACAATATCATGATTGGAGAATGGATAATTATTTTGCATTTTTGAAAAGCACATGTGTAAATAGGGGAGCGCAGGGAGCGTAATGCCGACTGGAACTAAATGTTATTTTAAATATAATTGAGGAATCTTTCTCTATATTTCTCGTCCAATCAACTGCTCTTGTTTTGTATTTTTATAACTAGTTGAGAGAGCCTATTCGTATTTCAACTAAGAAAAAAATGTTGTGTCAAAAAATATGTCATGTTTATTTTTGGTATTTAAGTGATATAGTATATCCAAAGTCACTTGGAGGAAGCCTGAATATTTCAATTATACCAGGGTTGTCCAAGTTTTCAGAAATTCCTTAGGAATTTATGAAAATATCGCTATCAATACTCTCAAATAAACCCCGGTATTTAGCAAATCGTCTTGGAAACAAGAATGTCCCGATTTGATTGATCTAATTGGCTGAATATTTCCCCTCGTATTCCCCTTTCCACTTTGAGAGCGTTTTTGGTTACATTCATTGGCTGCATCTATCACTTCTTAATTACTTTCTGATAATTCGCATAGACCAGTGTGGTCCATAGGGGTATTATTGAAATGCATTTTCACGTTGTTTTAGTTCGTTGTGTGACTGATGCTTTTAATGATTTCGACTATGATGTTTGGCACAATTCTATGGCTTATGTAAAAAAAGATAAATATTTAGCAATTGATATATGACGGGTTCTGAAGAAAATGATTTCGCATCCTAAATATCTTCATTCCACTGAAGGAAGAAGTGATAAAAATGAGATTAACCACCAAAATTTTCATTACATTTTTCTGATTTTAGCAATGTTATTACTGGTTTTAAAAATCATGTAGACAGATTTAATAATAGGTTACATATATCTCTGAATATTTATTCTGATTCTGAATACGAAAAATTTGAGAGTTATCGAGGAAAACTTGAACTGAGGAAATACTACAATTTCTAACTGAGTGGAGTAGTCTATGACTCGGTTTATGACTTCCGGAAAACATAAAAACTAAAATCGAAATTTGGATAACTAAATTTGACATTTCATGAGATGTCATCCATTATTCGTAATTGAAAATTTTATTGGTTTATGGATTTTCAACCATCTTAACGAATAATTTATTACAATTAATGAAATTTCGACTTTTTAGTTTCTTTTTTTTCTGGAAGTCATAGACTACTCCATTCAATGAGAAATTGTAGTTTTCCTTAGTTTAAGTTTTTACGCAATAACTCTTTAAGTATAGGATTTGCTTGAGACCCCTCTCTTTTTATACCCACGTAAAATTGACTGAATGAATAAAAAATATAGGTTTTTTCCAAAAAACTTTCCATAAGACATCTATAGAAATCTCTTTAACTTATGAACCGTTGAGCTTATACTCAAGTATTGCCATATTGCTGAAATTATCACCAACCAAGATATCTGATAATGCAATAATATACTGGGTGTGACGTTTGAAATGAGAAAGTAGTACTCTGTTTCCAGTATAAAAGGAAATTGTATAAATTTTCAGCACATAATTATTATTAGTTTTCCATAAACGTCTAATAGGCCATCTCAGTGAATCACCCTGTACATCATTATCATTTAGCCTTCTGCTTCCACTGGGGGACATAAATTTTGCCTTACAATAACGAAGAAATAAAATTCAAATCGGCAACATAGCTGCCAATTTGACGTAGAAAATTGGATGTCATTCAAGGATCCCAATGTCATGCACCTATTCTACCCCAATTCGTCTTATCTTCAGACAGAACATTTCCGAATTCATCTCAAACATTTTCGTGCTCTTATAATTCTATGCAACGATCAGTTCGTCATCGTTGATAACGTTCCTTGATAGTATATTACAGGTCGAGAATAAAGAATAATTAAATTATAACACCGTAGAATGACATGTAGTATCATTTTTGATGTAACAGCAAAAGCTACTCATGTCATAAATTTTCTGAAAGAATCGACATCTGAGTCCCATACATACGCAAAAATATTATTTTCAACTCAAGGGTTTGAAAAGTGTGCGCCTATGGTTTAGGACTGTTCTGCAATTATCTCTGGCCAAGCGTTTTTAAAGACTAGTTCAAGTGACTTTGGATATACTATAACACATATTGGGAGATAAGATTCAGATGTAGAGAGAAAGAAGTTTCAGCTTCAAATTAAACGATTAAATGAATGGATAGTTGTTTCTTATTAAATCCTGCAGTTCACGAATATTGAACTAATAAGATAATAATTTATTCTACAAATAAGGTAGTAATAGTGGGGACGAGGATGAGTGAAAAAGAGGACTTGATCGGTCATTTACGTGAATTCGACGTGAAAATAAATGACTGGAATATCTTCAAACCTCGTTTATTGAATTATTTCGTGGCGAACAAAATTCATGAATCCATTAGGAAACGTACCATATTATTGAATTTTCTATCGGAAAATTCTTAACAATTAATTTTCAATTTGTGTCTACCAGATGCACCGGAGAAAAAAAGTTCTGCTAACTTATTATTATTATATATTTAAGTGTTCGACCAAAGTTTCTGTTGATATCATAAGAAAACTGTATTTTTACGTTTGAAAACAACTTTCATTATTGATATAAGATATAATACTTCGAGCAGATAAGAGTTACTTTCCTCGACATGTTTACTGGAATAAATGGTTGATTACTCAACAATTTCACAGCATATCAACGTACGAGATGTATAGGTTGAAGGACTGTTGCATTTCAAATCACCTTCCCTAAATTATTATTCTACAAATCTTTGGAAATTCCAGTTGTATACAATTTCAATCAATTGAATTTAAAATATTTTCATCAGCAAATTTTTTATTCGATTACTTATCAGTCTTTTCATTATCATCTGTTATAATCTAAACCAAATATTTATGCCTGCTCGGAATGTCTTTCAAGAGAACTGAAGAAAAATTGGAATACTTTTCTTGAGAGGAGAACAAAAATTCATCCGTGGCTGTGAACGGGATCCTTTGTCAAGTTTCAGCGTCAATAATTCGATTGCTTCTACTTCAAAACCAGAATCGACCATGCAGCGGCATTTTCACGAAACAAATATCCGGTCGGACTAACCGCAAGTACTGTAAAACTAATCCAATTATTTTTGTCGTTTTGTTCAAACGGATAACTATAAAGAACTTCCATTCCGTGCTCATTGGTGGCGAGAAACGAACTAACCGGTTCGATTCTTGGAATACTTCCAATTATGTGGTTTCTCTAGTTTTCTGTTTCAGAATTGGTAAAAAACAGTGTCATTAGCGATATAATTGATTTATAAGAATTTTATATCCTGAAAATAAAAATGAAAGTGAAAAATTCACTTTTCGAAAAGCTGTATGGTTGTGATCTGAATTCACAAGAAACAACGCGTAATGAATTCACAATATGGGACAAGCTTATCCCGCCGTCTCTCCCGGATTGCACATCTTGAGATGGAATTCCATCACCTAACGGCTCAGTTCAAAAGGAAATTATAGACTTTTCCTTAAGCAACCAACGATTTTTTTTGGTTTGCACATATTTTCTTCAAAACATGATCCACATTGTAGAATGACCATATTTTTAATTTGGGAATAAAAAAATTTGGTTACTTTGCATTTCTCGCAAGAAAATTGATGATTATTTTCAATGTACAAAGCACAGATATATTTCCAAAATATTCGTAAAAAAATTCTATCATAAAAAAAAAATTATCACAAAAGAGATTAAATTATAATATTATGAAAAAAAAATCGACCGTCAGATAGTACTGCTCCCTTTTCTCACCAAGCTAGAGTCGTGTACGTATTACGTAAATAGAAAGATATAGATCGCTTTCTTCAGTTCAATTGTCAATTGCTATATTGAGATTACTTGTTTTCGAGTTATATTTATACATATATTCAATAATTCATGAATATCAATATAATATAATATGTGTAGGTAAAATATTAATCCCAATTTTATATTCACACCCACCTTTATCCGTAATATAGATTGAGCAATACAAAACATTACCAAATCCAAACAACAAAGTATGTGTAGATGTAATCTCAGTATTAGCAGAGAAAGTGTAAACGGGGCATAATATATTCCAACTTATGATACAAGAGCACAGATAAAAACCTCAGCAAAAACTCTGCCATGATAACATTGAAATATCTTCTCTTCACATAAAGCCACCTCGCCCCTCTATCTCCCTATGTTCAATATGTCGATATTGATTACTATAATTACTATAGAACGGCTGGTTAGTTAGAGGGTCAAAGCCTTTTTTTTGCCAATTTTTGACATTTTGAGAAAATTCCTCTAATTTTGATTTGCTGTATCTCGGTTGATATAAGGTTTAATAAAAAGTTTCGAGAAACAAAATTATAAGGAATTCAATTATCTACAACTACAACAACGTTTTGGTCGAAAAATGGTTAAGTTGAAAGTTACAAGCAAAAAACCGAAAAAAGTCCGAAAATGTTGAGGTTCTTCAGACCATCCTCAAGTTAGCACAGGGTCCTCGCATTGGATAACTTGACATCCCACAGCACCCCCAAACTACCTGTAGAAAGTTCATTCAGTTCTGATTTTTTTCCAGCAGACCCCATTTTTTTGCTTTGTCACTAGACTATTATTTTGATCGACTGTATCTCAATTGATATTGGGTTGAATAAACAGTCTATGAAAACAAAATTGTATAGAATTTTATGATCTAAAAATTTAAAAATGAACGTTCCGGTCGAAAACTATTTAGTTCAGAAGTTATCAGCAAATTACTGAAAAAAGCCGGAAAATGTTGAGGTTCTTCGGCCCTCCTCAAGTTAGCACAGGGTCACCGTGTTGGATAACTTGACAGAGTCATGCCACTGCACCCCCGAACATACTGTAGAAGTTTGATTAAGTTCGGAATTTTTTCCAGGTAATAGTATATTGTGCAATAAGTGGGGAAAGTCCAACTGTTCTCGCGAGTGTGGAAGTTTGTGGCACGAGCCTGAAAGGCGAGTGCCGCAAACACACGAGCGAGAAAAGGACTTTCTCCACATGTTGCACACTATACTTTTCCTACAACTGCAGAAATTTCAATAATTCAAGTAATGGACTTGATTCAAATCATCAAAATGGCCTTCGTTGACAGTATGTGCTAATTTATTGAGTTTCTATAGAAACGACTCAAATGCCCAATTTCATTGGTCTACCAAGTGAGGTGTTGGCAAAGTGCCGTGGTGAACAATATTTCCCACAGTATGAGCAATACATAGTTTTGGAATTGAGTAAGCTGTGGAGAATACGCTTCTTTTCATAGCAGTTGTAGGAAAAATATATTTATCTATAGGACTAGTAGTCAATTCCTGAAAATAAGAATTTTTTAAAATTTGAGTTTTTTTTTCTTGCTTTCAAAATTAATGGATCATAATCTTGAGCATAGAGGATCAATACGATATAAAATTGTTTTTTCTTCGTACAGAGTCGATTTCTGAAAATGAGAATTTTTCTAACTTCAATTTCTTCATTTTTTTTTCATTTCTTTCATTTTTTAATCGATCGTAGTCCTGAGCATCAAAAATCAATGCGATATAAAAATTGGGGAAAATTGAAGAACTCATAACGCTGAAACAATGTAAGCAAGATCCTCACGTTGAAAATTATTAATTTTATTCAGTTCAACGATGTTATTCTTTTTTTGAATTTCTTGATACTGCGATACAAATATTGATTTTTGTACGTGATCAATGTCCGAAAATGTGAGAGTAAATTTCTGATATCGAGTCCCTTATTTCTTGTTTGCCTTCAAATTTGATGGATCGTAATCCTGAGCACGGAGGATCAATGCAATATAACAACTGATTCTTGTACATATAGTCAATTTCTGGAAAACAAGATTTTTCTAAATTTGAGTAGAAAAAATGTCTGAAAAACAATATTTTTCAAAATTTGAGTTCTTTATATTTTTCCTTAAAATTGATGGATCGTAGTCATGGGCATGCAGAATCAATGCGATGTAACAATTGATTTTTCTACGTAGGTACTCAATTTCCGTGAATGAGAAATTTTATAAATCTAAGTTATTTATTTGCCTTCAAAATTGATGGATTCATGGGTCTGAGCATGGAGGAATGATGTGATACAATGATGACTTCATAAATTGCCCTTTGCTGAATAGGAGAATTTAAAAAAAATTGAGTTTTTTTTTACTTCGAAAATAATTGAGATAAGTGATATAGCAACTGTAGCAAATTTGTACCATATTTCATGCGAATGGCTCTCATAGTTCCCGAAAAAACCTCAGGACAAACGGGTTCTACCTATTTATTCGATTTTAGAATTCTGTAGATTCCAAAATATAAATTGTCAAATTTTATTTTCCTCGATTTTTTATTCCAAAACTTTATCATTAAGAAATAAAGAATGATAATGATATTCTTCAAAAATTAGGTGGTTCTTCATGTGGTGGTGATGCCAGCATTCTTTGTAAAGCAGCTTTGGACTTGGTTTGCAGTCAAGAAATCTTGTAATACATATCATGTCTACCCGAACATATTTCCAATTGTATCTTACCTCCAAGATACTAGAACTGACAGATTAGCGCAAACCTTAATGAATTAATACTTTCCTTCAATCTAATGAAAGTGACAAGGAAATTTGAAGTTCGGAATGGAGTTGTAGTAATGTCATCAACAAAGGTCTTATTGTTGATCCTTCACAGAAAGTTCCAGGTTTCAATCTCTCTTGGAAAATTTGTTGTATTTTAAATCAACTTAGGACGACCTTAATGAATTAATACTTTCCTTCAATCTAATGAAAGTGACAAGGAAATTTGAAGTTCGGAATGGAATTCTTGTAATGTCATCAACAAAGGTCTTATTGTTGATCCTTCAGAGATAGTTCCAGGTTTCAATTTTTCTTGGAAAATTTGGTGTATTTTAAATCAACTTAGGACTGTCAGGGATGGTCGTTGCAATAGTATGCTCTTCAAATGGCATTCTATTGTATTCACACTATGTTAGTTTGGTGTAGATGAAATCATTGACCACTTGGTGAATACTTGTCCAATTTATGAATTTTGGGGGTTTCCAAGCTATCTGTTATATATTCGGAAATCTAATAATTATGTATATTTAAGTGCGACCACAGAAAGTGGTCCCGAATAGATAATGTCAAAACATGTCTGTCAATCATTATTAATAAATATCCTCTAGTGATAAGTACATCTCTTCATTTCATCAACACAAACAAGTATTTCATACTATCCATTCAGTTTCAGATTTTTTTACAGAATGGGTTGCTAACTTCGAATCGATATAATGGAAACTATTTTATATAGTATTCCTTTTTAAATTTTTCCTTTTTTGATTTCAGATTCGATTACATAGGCGTACGTCTTCGCTTCCCCCGTTTTTTTTTTCCCGAAATCGACGGCTTTATTGTAAAAAACTGTTATACCTTCATGATTCAAAGTATTGCTGGCTTCTACTTTCTCCCATCTTTGAGGAAGCGTTCGAATCCCGCGTGGAGAAAACTGATCATCTTTCAGAGCAATCCACGAACCGATCCAATTTCTACTTCTTCATAAGACCAGAAGTGCTGGTCAGCCAGGCCGATTGCCATTGATCGAAACAAGTGATAGTCCGATGGAGCAACGTCTGGAGAATAAGGCAAGTGGGGTAGGACTTTCCATTTCCACGTTTCCAAGTATGTTTTGACCTCTTTCTCAACATGAGGTCAAGCATTGTCATGCTGTAAAATCACTTTATCATGTCTTTCGTTGTATTGCGGCCGTTTGTCTTTCAATGCTCGGCTCAAAACGCATTATTTCGGTTCGATAATGATCGCCTGTGTTTGTTTCAGTCGGTTTTAAATACTCATAATACTACGCTGAGCTGGTTCCACCAAAATACTGAGGATGACCTTGGAACCGTGAATATTCGGTTTGGTCGTCGACGTAGAAGCATGGCCGGGATGCCCCTATAAATTTGTGCTCTTGGGATTATCGTGATGAATCCAATTTTCGGTTTGAGTCACATTGCGATGCAGAAATCTTTTCCGTTTTTGCCTTGCAAGCAGCTGTTCACAAGCAAACAAACAAACTCACCATTGGTATTTGAGAGCATTTGATGAGACGACAGAAAATAAAAACCTCGTAAGCTAACATCTTTAATCCAGAATAATTTTTTGATGCAGACACAAATCGACACAATTCGATGACGTTATTTTCACAAATACTCATGCTTATTATATGACATCTACGATCTATTTATTTAGACTACCACTTTCCGCTACAGCCATTTATTGTGAAACGGTGGAAGCATATGTGACGACATGTGTAATATATTAAGTGTATAACTTGTACACTTGATATATTACTTATGTCGTCACAAGGAAGGATGGAAGAGATTCTGTTTGGATGAAGAGGAATCC
Source organism: Harmonia axyridis (assembly GCF_914767665.1). Classification (NCBI taxonomy): domain Eukaryota; kingdom Metazoa; phylum Arthropoda; class Insecta; order Coleoptera; family Coccinellidae; genus Harmonia; species Harmonia axyridis. The sequence goes on along the minus strand of NC_059502.1, from coordinate 37,159,731 downwards.
CTTTATTATATATATGTCGCCTTATATCGTAAAAAAATACACAAACCAATAACTACACCTATATGGGAAGACAGAGTTTTTGTTGAGGATTTTATCTGTTCTCTTGTAATATACGTTGAAATGTATGATGTCCAGTTTACATTTCCTCTGCAAATACTTAGATTTCATCTACTCTTGCTTTTGAAGTTAATAATTTTTTGTATTGCACTATCTATATTACGGCAAAATGTTGGTTTGAATATAAACTTGAGATGAACCGGCTGAACTTATGTTTATCTTCGGGGGATATATTAATTTGAGTTCATTCATCTCTATCCAGCTCAACTTGAGTGTTACCGCAGCCCCTTGGCTAAAAATGTGGAAGCAAACGGATAATGAAACAATATCACCAACAGGATTTAGGGGCGGCAAACTTTCGGCAAATGAAAATATAAGAATATTCATGAAAATAAAAGTAATTTCAGTTCTTAAAGAAATAATAAAAATGAAATCAATGAAATACATAATGGAATATTTGGATGAATTTGACATATTTTCTTCAGCAAAAAAGATGTTTGTCATTTCTCTACTTTTTATGCAGACATCGCAGTGAATTTGATGTCGTTAATACGACTCTCGTCTCTAGGTAGGTGGACAAGGACCAGGGGAGTTGGCTTCCTTTCCTTTTCGATTTTCATTCTGAAGACTTCCATTGGGAGAAACTTTTGTTTCTTTAAATCATCTTGAAGGGTTGACATTTCAATTGTTTCGGGGATGCCTCTTAGTTCCACTTTCAGTACCTTCTCCTCTGGGAGTTGATATGAATGATATGGTAGGTCTTTTTGATCCAGGATTTTTATGATCATCCTGTAATCTTCTGTTTCAGCTGGTTGAATTCTGATGCCATCTTCGATGTTCTGACTTTTCAGAACTTTAGTTTGGCTCTCTTCAAGAAATATAATTATTTGTGACCAGTTATCCTTTGTTCGCAATATAATTGGCGGTACTTTACTTCTTTTTGCTATTGAATCTGCTGGTTTGGGATCTGCCAAGGATTCGGTCTTCCTTTTCTTTTTCCTTGAGACGAATTGGAATTCCTCGTCTTCTTTATCGATGGAGACTATTCGATCATTAGTCTCCTTATTAATCCTTCGAATTGGCTGACCGACTTCCATATCGATAGCGGCCTCATCATTGGCCGAAATTGCTCCAGAGGGAGCGTGGCCTAATGTTTCGTAATGCATGATCTTCGCTTCGAGCTCAGTCGCTCAGTGTTTATCTGTTCGAGTACGGCAACAGTCGCACTCAATTCTATGATTTCACCCATGAATCTCAAAATGTCTTCATTTGTTATCGGTCCAGAAGGTTTCCTCTTCATCTTGAAAATGTTTAAAACTTGATAAGGACACTAAACAAAATCTCTTTACTATTCCGAGCTGCAATGGAACATTGGGGATAACAATACTCGCAAAATTTCTTTCTAACAATACACGCAGTACTGAAAATCTTCTTGAGTCGCAACGGAACACTATATTCACAATACGTCTCACTTACCATGTGTACTTTTACCACGTGTTCACTCTCTCATACTTTGCGCACCTCACTGCGCAATTTTCACTTTACACTACAACGTCTACCACTCTACAATTCGTTTTTAGTATTTTGCTGAGCCCACTGCGTTTATACTTTTTAAAACGTTTGGAATTTTTTGGGGAGGATAATGTACACTTTGAACTATCCCCACTTACTATGGCACAGCATCCACAGAGTTCAGGTTCCTTCAAACAAGGCGCTGAAGAAGATTTCAACCCTTCATTTTCTCGATGTCTGAACAGGTGGCAGAGAAGTAAACTGAAGTAAACTCGGATTGAAAGTTTCCATATAAATTATTGATCAATTTTTAAAATCAATAATTATCGGATTCCATGTCTATGTTATGGAATCAGTGGTGGGATTCTGCTAATTTATTAGCGATTGATACGTTGATAATCGGTACCCCCACAATCTCTTATCAAGTATTCTATAAATAGAAAAGTAGAGGACTATTTGTTGATAAGAGTGGTTTTCAGAAATCACAGATGTTGATATTTTCATTTAACTAGTACTTTCTTCACCTTTTTGTAATGCAAGAGCGAATGATGGCATATGGGTTATCGAAACGGTTGTTTGTTGTGGATTGTTCAATGAATTTCGTGATTTCTGACCTATCATAGTATTGAATTTTTAGAATCCCCTTCTCTTCGATTAGTTGAGGTATATTCAGCTGATAGAATGTCATTATTTCCACTGTTTATCCTGCTGGGTGGTAGAATTTTTCACCAATTGTCCTTTATAGATGCACAGTTTGTATGGTATTTGTTTACATATATAACACTTGGAAAACTTTGTAGAAACAATGAAGTTTTTAGAGCACTTTCCACATGCGTCTGTATACGATGACATCCCGATCCATGCGTTAATTCGCATATTTACTGTGAAGGATACAATTTGTAGTTCCGAAAGATATATAAATTTTAGTTAAATTCATACATGTTACTTATCGAAAGAATTCAAAGGTAATAATCGAAATATGGAAATAATTTGCAGAAGGTTTTAATTCTCAAGTGAAACATTGCATATTTCAGGAGGAGAACTGTACTTTACTTTCAGAATTGGGTTTCAAATTAATTGATCCTTAAGGCCACATCTGCCTATATTTTAGCAGAAGCATTTGCTTCACTGATAATTCGTTGTATAGAGTGCATTTAAGTTCATAGTTTCTAATTTCATGAAGTCATTCAATTTCTACACATTCATGTCACGCTCTATGAAACAAATATATCAATTCTTGCTCGATGAAGTGATGAACAATACCACCAATAATGTGATAGCTTCTGCATTGATTATCGCTTGAATAGCGTTCAATTAATCAGTAATTCTGCCACAACTGTTATCAAAGGAAAATTTTCAGCCTCGAGGTAGGGCATAATCTGGTAGGTACATTATTCGTCCGACACGAACACTACATCTAAAATTTAGACATAATTAGGTTCGATTTAAATGTCATCATTGAATTCATGCTAGAACAAAAATAATGTTACCAAAAATAGAAAATTACGATTTTCATCATAATTTTTCATTGTTGAAGAATGATCTGAAAAGTTTGGTTGGAGTACCTACAATCTTATCCATGAAAATTATCTGAAAAGTAAGCTTGAAGTACTGACAATCTTATCTTATCCTTGAAAATCATAAGTACATCGATTTTTTAATATTCCGGAACTGTAGGCCATATGCTCTAATTCCGAAATTAATCCGAGGTTCTCACTAGTAGCACTAGTAGTGTGTTCATATGTTATGTCAGTTAAAATATGTGTTTCATACAGTAAATCAGTCCAAGAGGTGATGTGGAGATTGGTGAACCGGTCCAAATCATAATTCAATCACATCACAGGCTGTAATTGCGCATTCAAAAGTACTACTGGAAAATGAACAACTTTCAAAAAGAAAACTATTATAATTATAATATAATAATAACCGATTATAATTTGACCTAGTAATCCCCATATAACCCAATTTGAAATGTATGTTCTTTTTACTATGTTGAATACCTATGTAACTTGATGTACTGTAGGGCTGATTTACTTCGCTTGAAGAATATATAAAAAATTATATTATTATCTTTTGGAAATACCTGAAAAAGACCTAGGTTACAGTATTTTCACTTCGAAGAATTTGAGGGAGATTGTTTTTATCTGGTTATCACATTTTTTTAGGATTTGCTTCCTTCTCTCATAAATTAGAAGATAATCTACAGAAGTTGAATAAAAATTACTGGATTTTGGACAACTTCAATTTAATCTCTTTTTCAATACATCGCCAACGTCTCGAATCTTGTGTGATTCTTTTTCAAGGCTCGTATTTTCATCGGATTAAATTTTGTCAGTTTTAATAAAATCTTTTTCTGGATGTTTATCATGAAAATGTCAAAATAATTCTATTTCGTCTCAATGTTTCGAAATAAGCATATTTCAAAATAATATGAATATGAAATATGCATATTTCCAAATAGAATTATTTTGATATTTTCATGATAAACATCCAGAAAAAGATTTTATTAAAACTGACAAAATTTAATTCGATGAAAATACGGCAAGAATACTTGTTTGCCATCATTGAAAACCATCAAGAATCATTGTAAAATGCTCATTTTCAATGAAAAATAATAAAAAAATGAAAAATACGAGGGGGCGGTGAAGAATTACATATTTCCTCTATACATCCACAAATCCTAATGAAGTTGACAACCTAGACTACCCCACAGTGCTTAGTTGCCATCATTCTATATTAAACCGATTTGGTCTCGCAGCAACCTAACCTAGTTGCCAACTTGGAATACCAACCAGCCCACAGACGAGCAACTAAGTCGCCAACTTGACATGTTGGCAACTTGGTTGGCAATAAGCTGCTCCTCTGTGGGCCCCATAAGAATGGCGAATTGAGATCTACAACAATATAAAACGCTGTTCAAAACTAGAAACAAAGCAATTTCTTTATTTCCGATAATAAATTCAGACGGAATGTTATTATTACAATATTACAATATTTCCTGTTTATATTGCCACTGGCAAGAAAAAACGCTACTGCGGCCAATCTCCAGAAGATCGAGTCTAGGCGAGACGAAAAACCATAACATATTTCGTAACGTCAGATAGTAATCTTATTTCTTGCAAAAAATCATTCCGGCATACCCCCTATAAAGTTATTTTTATTACGCAGTATATAACTGGATCTATCTCCTACCGGGTTTAATCCCTTTATCAAGTACCTCCATATTTCGCCAAGGACCCTCCGTTTCCTCACGTTGTCTTATTTCCTCTGTCTAAGCTGACGAAATATATTCTTCGCAGAGGCGGACAGGATACTTTCCGACGCTCCCGAAACCCGCGAAGGAGTGCGTAAATGACCTCGCCTTCCGGCTCTAATCAACCGGAAGGAAATTAGGCCGTTGTGCGAATTCTCGCCATGACAACGTCACGCTTCCGTCGGTCCAATTTGTGCGAGAGCAATTAATCGTACAAAATTGACGGCTCTTTCGATGGTTCGGCCAGGACAAATATTGAGGATCCGGATGCGGTTTTCGGTTCGATGGCGCGAGTCGCACGTTATCGATGGTCCTTGCATGTTCACGTCTGTGGTTGTTACGTCCGAAACAAACTCTATCAATAAACAACACCCCGGAAGGAATTGTGTTACAATTAAGTCATAACATAATTTCGATTGTCCGAAACGAATGAGGACAATCTCTACTTGGACAGTCAGATCCTATGCGTGTTACCATAGCTTTAGACGAATCTAGTAACAACAAATCATCACTTTTTGTACGGATCACGAAAGTTGGCAAAAAATGCGTTGATGTTTGCTCGAAAAACCAACACACGCTAGCGAATTACCCAACTGTGGCGCCAATGCTTTTTTCTACATCCACACGTTGGACGTTGTCATTGGGAATACAGGTTGGAGCAAATATCTGGAGCCGGTGTAAGACTAATTGATGGACGCGCACAAATATATATTGACGTAATACAAAATATGCTTTCAAGATTGCCGAACAATTTCAAAATAAAATAACGCACAAACATGTTCACTTTTTTTTAGTAGATCTAGAATAGTTATTTATAATACAAGTGCAGAAGGCATTGATATTCTTCCACGAGTTTAAAATTCAAAAACGAGCCACGAAGTGGCGAGTTTTGGAATGAACGAGTAGAAGAATGAGCCTTCTGTACGAGTATTATACATTATTTTCTCTAATTCATTGCATTTTCATTGAAATTAATGAAATATTTCCATAAATATAATTTAGTGATTTTTGCATTGGAAAATGTTGGTTGGCAGAACTGATTTCTTTGAGGCAATTTGATGAATTGACAGATAAAGCCGTAGCGGAAAGTTCGGAGTGTCAACATAGAATAATAAAATATAACCATGAAAACTGTGCGTTTCTTATATATTCTCGCACGATTTTGTTCTACAAGATGTGGAAGAATGAACGGAATAACCACAGAATTAGAGAAATATCTGTTTTCACATTCATACAGGGTGGTTCACTGTGGTGGCCTATTAGATGTACATGGTAAACTAATCATGATTTTGTGATTAAAATTTGCATGTCAACGATCCATGAGTGAATAGAATTCTCATGAAAAATATGGTGGCAATATTTCTTCGAATATTTCGGCAGAAAAAAACATTTTCATTTTCGATTCTGCAAATTCGTAGTATTGAAAGGCTGTTTGCAGTTTGAACAAAAAATGTACTGTAATGTGCAACGTTTTTATGAGAAGATTATGAACTTGGACAAGTTTTTCAGATACCAACCTATATTTTTTATTAATTCTGTCTATTCTACATGCAAAAAGAGGGAGGTTATTTAAGTCATCACCGCCTACGGTTGCCACATGACAACACTTTCAGGTAGATACGAGGGTAGATATTCAAATAGTCCATATCAAACTGCTGAATTGTTCAGAAAATATTTTTCCGAAGTGTATAAGAAGTCTGTACCTACAAACTCGAATATAAAATATTCTGATGCAGTGGATCTTTCAAATGTGAGTTTTTCTACAGAAGAAGTACTCAAAGAATTGCAATCGTGAGTCTAATGATGATGGCCCCGAAAAAATTTCGTCACCCTTCCTTAAACGTTGTATTGGACTTCTTGCGTACCCATTAACGCTTTTATTTAATCTCTCAGTTAAATCCGGGATCTATCCTGTGGTTTTGAAGAGTAATTTCGTTGTTCCTATGCATAAGGCTGGTGATAAAAATGATTTGAAAAATTATCGACCAATTTAAAAAAACTCGTACATCAGGAGGATATTTGACAGCTTAATAACTAGTAAAATCACGCCTGCTTTCAGAAATATTATTATAGACGAACATGGATTTTCGGCAAAAAGATCTGTTACTACTAATCTCACTTCGTATATAGACTTTATCATAAATGCCATGAAAAATAAGCTACAAGTCGATTCAGTTTAGACCGATTTTTCTTAAGCCTATGACACCGTGGCACATTGGTTGCTTATTGATAAACTTGTAGCTTTCGGTGTAGATGTGCCCCTGATTTACTGATTTACCGCATTTAGGGGGGTAGATCGGGGGTTTTATTAGATAATGATGTTATTTCTTCCGAATTCGTTGTGGAATCCGGGATACCCCAAGGCTCCCCACTATCAACCATCTTATTTTAGCTTTTCATAAACGACATAAAAAAAATCATTGTATCTTGTTATTTTCTGCTATTTGCGGATAATGTCAAAACTTTCAGAATTATTAAAAGCCCTCGTGATTTCGAATTATTACAAATAGACTTGAATAATATCTCTCAGTGGTGTAAAGATAACGAAATGAGTTTCAATATTGATAAATGTCACATTATGAGATCTCTTAGAATCCAATCACCATTAATATTCACTTACTACTTGAATGAAAACAGTAAAAACTGTACAGGGTGGGCAAATAAGGTAAGTGGCTATATCTCAGGATCCACTCATCGTAGAGTCTTGCGGTAAAAATTGTTACGAATAAAGTGTACAAGAAAACACACTGCGAATTGTTTTAAAGTTCATACATCTAACGCTAGGGGGCGTAATAGCTATCGTCGAGTAGAAAAATGAATTTTTCTAGAAAATGTTTCATTATGTTATGTTTTTTCATACAAATTTGATGGGATTTTTATTTTTGTCAGAACCTAAAGGAGAGCATTTGATTTTTCAGTGCATCAGTTGGAGAATATCTTCCTTCGACCATAATTTCAGAACGCCTGAAAATATCGCTTTGCGACCTTCAGGTTTTTAAATGCAAATTTGATGGAACTTCTGTTTCTGTTAAGAAAATCCTATCATTACACTTGAAATTTTGGAGTAAAATGAACGAAACAATGAACTTCTTACTTAGCGCTCCCTATCGAAAGCAGAAAAAACAAATTTATCATGAGTATTTTTTTTCTCAATCAACAAGATGTTGTCCCTTAAACGAGCTTTAATTTGCTCAAAAATGTTAAGTCAAACAGAAGTTACAGACATTTCAATCAGTAAGATTTCTCCCTTTTTCCCACCCTTATAAGATATCATAAAGAAGTCAAAACATAAAGAATTTTCCAAGGATTACATTGATAATATTTCTCCTTCAACTTGATATGAAACAAATTCTGATGAAATTCATTTTTCTACTCGACGATAGGTATTACGCCCCCTAGCGGTAGAGGTATGAACTTCAAAACAATTTCCAGTGTGTTTTCTTGTACACTTTAGTGGTGAAAAATTTGGAAAATTTGGGTTTCATGAAGAGAAAACTGAAAGATTTTAGCAATTTATTCGCCATAAAATCAGTCTATATCTCGAATGTTACTGTTACTTGGTCTCCTTACTACCAATTCCATCAAAATAATTTAGAGAGAGTACAACAGAAATTTTCAAAATGGATGTCTTTCAAGATGAGCATTACGGCGACTAATTTTAGTTATAATTATATGTACATCACTTTATTTTGTAAACCACTAAAAATTAGAAGAACTAATTTTGATGTTATGTTTGTTCATAAAATTGTAAATCATTTCATTGATTGTGAATATCTGTTAGGAATAATAGGCCTTAACACGAATCATCTATCTCTAAGGTATCGCGATCTATTCAATATCCCTTTCAATCCAACTAATTATAGTATGGACAACCCCATTGAGAGGGCCATAAGAGAGGCCGATCGTGTTGAAGTCGATTTATTCCACATATCATTCTTCCAGTTTAAAAAATATTTTGAATCTTTGTAACAATGTTTAGATTAATCCTTTTTATGAATTATTCTTTCTTATTTTTCTCTCACTTTTAATGTAAAATGGCTTGTCCGTGAATTATAAATAAATAAATAAAGTCTATGTCCAGAAATATGATTCAAAAAACGTACCCCAAACCCACCAACACAAATTTTAAGTACTTTCAACATAGAACTCTTCCTAAAATCAATCAATTTAATGCCTCTGAAGATTCCCCCATGGAAACTGAATAAACCCATAGTGGATTTATCACTGACAACCTTCAGGATATATCTGCAAGAGAGATAATGAAGTAAAGGACAATGCAGGAAATAAATTTTGGAGGATTTAATTTGGTATTATACACAGATACATCAGATAGTGAGCACAACATTGGATGTGCAGTTTATCCAGAAAACATTAAAAAAATATATAAACTCCTTCAGTATGTTCAATGCAGAATTATTTGCCATCTGGAAAGCTTTAGAATAATTGGATAATTCAAACACGCGCATATTAGTTTGTTCCGACTCCTTGCCAGCTCTGAAGTCATTGAGGATATATAACCAAAACTCTACAATAGTAAGACAAATACTGAGTAAAATACACCATCTAGAAGAGAATAAATTTCAGTGAAATTTATGTGGGTCCCTTCTCATATAGGTATACCAGCAAATGAAAGAGCTGACATCTTAACAAAAACGGCATCGAAAGAATCAACACAGCCAGAAAATTATCAAACCCCTGAAGATGTCAGGTCATATAACAAGCCCAGGTTCTCAAATTATGGCAAAACCGCTGGTTCCATCAACTAACAAAGCTACATGAATGCGAAGAAACGGACAATCGATCCCAAGTCACACCACTCAATCGTAAGCAGCAAGTGAATTTGAGAAGACTACGCATATGTCAGACAGCCATCACCCACAAACACCACTTAGAGGGAACTCAACCTCCAATATGTACCTCTTGCACTGTCAACCTCACAATAAAACATATCCTCATACACTGTCCCAGATTTGAAGGAAAAGGAAACTGGGAAACCTAAAATCTGTACTGAATGTGGACCCTACTAGCGCAAGGCGATTATTGAAATATTTAAATGATATACATGCTGTAAATCATATTTGAAGTTTTTTTATTGTACGAGGTATAAATGACCTTGCAGTCGAAACACCTCAAATGCATGATTTATTTTATAAATAAAAAAAATATGAATCAAACCTTTTCGGAATATAATTCGAGGTCTTCAGATTTTAGGCACAAAGTTTGAATCACCTGGGTGTGAGAGTGTGATGTTGTAATATTCGATTATAATGTTATCAACGCCATAACCAAAAGGGAATAATGAAAACTCCAAAACCAATCGAACTAAAGGCTTTTATAGTTCTGCAAAATCAATTTCAATAAAAATTGATACTTCAAAAGTTGATTACTTGATATTTACTCTGAAACTCAATGGCACGTGATCTCCAGCTCCGAAGATCAATGCGATTCCTCTTTACGATTCCATAGATTCTATATATTGCGAAACGTTAACGGAAATATTTTCAGGGAGCTACCGAGTGGGGTAGGTAGCATACTGAGGTGCGAAGCACCGAGGTATGCTTCAGACACAAGGCTGGAATGATTTTCTCCGGGGTTTGTATACTATTTTACTCACAATCAATCATATCAATAATCACGTTCTGTTGAGGATTATTACTTGCATAATTTCTACTGCGATATTATGAATTAATTTTTAAGCAACTTGAGAGTTCATTTCTAGGTAATATAAAAAGTTAGTTGATTCAACCATAGATTGGATCTGAAAAAATGGCTATGATCATAGAAAAGATTGGTGACAACTAACAATGTTAGTAATAATATGTGAAGGTTAGAAAAATGACACATGCTAGCCGGGAAAACTGTTATTGAACAATTTTTCCTCAAACGATTCCTATGATTTATAATCGAAAATAATTGATGAATATTTTTATTATAGCGAAATGAATTTGTTTTATTTAGAGTTCTGACCTTTAATGTTTGTCAATTTAAGAAATTTTTATTTAGGCCTAAACACATAAACTGCACCTAATTCTCAGTTTATCCTTATTTTTTTTCGTTCATTATTTTCTCCATACGGGACAACTACATCAAACAGGGTCTTCAATTAAAACAATGGGACAACTTGAGTTGATTATAAGTTTGTCTCCAAGAGAACTTTCCGCTTATCTAGCGGTAAGATGTTTCATAGTACCTCATTATATTTAAATGATCTATATTGAGGTGTAAACTACGCTTTCGGCCTAAATGAATAGAATATGAGGCTCATCCTAGGAAAAGAGCAAGTGAATTACTCCAAACATAAATTTCCGACTTCGAAGTGAAGGATCAAGAACAAAACATCCTTCTCTCTCTCAACTAATTTCGGGGCAACTTATCAGGCAGTTTTTCTGTCGCGGATTTACTGAAATCGTAAAATGGAAATCGTGGAATTTACGACTGGATATTACACAAAGACACCACTTTATTCGATGTTCCTGTGGTTTTATGACAAAAACTCAATCAGAAAAAGGGATTAAACGCTCGGTTCGTTATGAGAAGATAAAGCCTTCGAAATTCCCTAAAAATCTATCTGCTCTTTGTTCAAATTATGAAATGTAATTTACGGTGGATTTCATTTTTTCAACGTGCCAAGTTAAATAGATCTTTCAATTTGTTGCTGAAAATAGTTCTCAACCTTCACCTACCAGAAATTTGTTTGAAAATAACTGATGAAATGACAGAATAATAAAATAGTTCACATATTGGAAACTGACCAACATATTATCTGATAGTGTTGTTTTTATGTGGTTTAAAACAACACTTGATTTGAGTTGAGTTAGGTTGGTTTAGTGCAACAAACTGAACAACCGGACTCGGAAGTTCAATAGAATCGCAGTTGATCGATAATGTTAAATGAATGAATGGGATGTTGATTTTATTATTTACAATACTGATTTGAATATGAACAATTTGGGTTTCACCAGTAGTAAGTCCTCTGCTCGGTCCTTTGCTTTAGACGGCATTTCCTGTCTCTGTCTGCAGGTTTCGGTTTATCGCTCCATGGAATGCACTATATAGAACGAAATTTATCGAATGAATTTTACATGGTTGGTGAGTTAAATGAAATGAATTATATTGGAAAATGAATAATAAGAAATCATGTTCGAATTTCAAACATCACTTCAAAGTCCTGCAGACTTTTGTTGTGGCGTCATGGATACAGGTGACTTCCTTATAGAATACTATCCAAATTGTTACACATTCGTCCTGAGTTGAGTTATTATTGAAATCCTAGAATTGTTTTGGGGTAGAGCTGGCCAAGATTGAAAGTCTGTTCACGCGGTCTTGTGGTAATATGTGGAGCAAAAACTGAAATTTTAAACTAAAGTAATTGAAAAATATATTATCCTGAAAATATGAAAACAATTTTAACAGTTTTCACTTATTCATTTATTGGAAGTTTTTATGAATTTACTCATTTTTCGATAAAGAAATCTCATTCCAAGTCATACTTAAAATTGGGAAATATCGGTCTCAGGAACAAACAGATCAAACAAGTCTTTTTCCATTGTCTCACAACGTTTCGGCCTTTATTAGGATTTCTTAAGGCTAAAAACCAAAAGTTCAATAATCAGTGACATATGAACATGGAGAATCGAATATTATGTGCCTTAAAATGATGACATTATTAAAAAACATAAGACAAAACATCAATTCAATAGGTACTTATAAAGTGAAATTTAAAACGAAAAAACAAAAAAATGAAGCGTATGACGAAAGATACTTACTGTCAGAATAATAATAACTTCAATATTTCCATCTACAGAAAATAGTAATTCAAATAAAAAACAAGAAAACGAATTCTACTCAACCTAAGCTTCAATGGTTTTTTCCGGGTTCATGACATATCACACGTAAAATATGAATGAACTTAAAACGAACTGCGGAAGCAACGGAAGAAAAACCTGCAACATGTAGAGTTGCGTGACAAAAACAAGTGAATCGTTAAATCATCTTTCCACATTTTTGTATCAAGTTGAATATTCAATATACAGTGTACTACTGTATTTTATACTAACATCAGTACGGGCGTTAACTGCAATTGCATTTTTCTGTTCCTGAAACAGATATATCTCAACTTTAAGTACTCATTTTTTCATTCAACCGATAAACAATAAAAATAAAATCAAATGAAAAATTCTCTGATTGCTTATGGTTATTCGTTTCGGAAATGAAAAAGCTGCTTCTATTAGTGACTGGCTCAATATACTTCAGGATAAACTAAAGAGAATCTTGTTTGTGACTTGGGATTTAATCAAAAATTGTATTAATCTTATAGAATGAAAAGGACAGGTTACTGTAAAGAAGGCAAAATAAAATTACCTTTTATCATGGGAATATGAATCTGAAATATACCTCAGCACAGATACTTACACGTGCTGTATAGGGTCGGTCAATGCTTGGGGAAATAACATGATTGAACTTTGATATCCACTGGAGTTAATAAGTCTATTGATTTAACTACGCAATTCAAAGAAAATTTATTTTTGAGTTGATGGCTAACGATATATAAAACAGTTGTGAATCGGTGAATTGGACTGATTTTATCATGACATAAAGAATAAAAATTTTAGGTTTTCTATCCAAAATTTTCAACCAGTGAACCATAACTTTTGAATGGTTCCATTGATTTATCATGAAAATTTCAACGTTTAAGCCCCCATAATGACCGATATTTAGTGCGCTATTCAATAGTCAGTAGCACAGACACGTAATGAAAAAATTATATTTCTCTATTTCAGTATCGTAATGAGTTCATAACAGTTCTGAAAACAGTGCTGTAATGAACTCATTGCAGCATTGTTTTCGGTTATATTTTTCGTTTTTTGGTTGTCTTGACTGTCATCCGAAATCCGATCCTATCAAATTTCAACATACTTCGAATGTCAATATAATATAATTTGGATACAGTGTAATGATTTGCAACATCATTCTCAATTTTTCTTGATACTGGTGGTGTTGAATCGATTTCTTCATACCTAATTCTCGAATTTGATGCGTAATTATAAATTATTTCGAAATTCGACATATACTAGTCAAATTCAAATTCCGTAATCTGTCAATTTTCGTAACAGTCACACCTACTGCCATGATACAATACAAAAATCACTAGGATGTATAATCTGAATTTTGCATTGAATTTCGACAATATTTCACAAGACTTGACTGAAATAGAGAAATTATCGTCAAATACTCAATACAGAAAGCAATTCCAACACTCATGCGTTGGAATATGCATTCGTGTTGTAATAGGAGCCCATTCTGCAACATGTTTCAGAATATACTATTCTAAAGTTACATCTAGTTGAACATCCGTATATCATTATTTCGAAAACAAATGAATGCTCATTAACTATTGAACAATCCATCAACTTGTGATTTTTTTTTTTTTTTGTTGGGGAGAATATTTATTAATTTTTTTTATTTTCTGTTTACAGGAGTGTGAATTTTTTTATTTTCCTTTGCATTGAGTTATATAGATTTGTCTCAACTCATTTGTACACTATAATAATAATAATAATAATAATAAAATAAACATATAGTCAATACTGCCTCACTGCGTATTCACATGATTTTTCTCTTGTGAATGTGTTTGTACCTGTCGTGTTCTGTTGACAAGCCATGTGATGCTTGATGGCATTTTTCAGTATTGAAAATATTTTCAGAATTTGAACCGCAGGTATGGAAATAGGATTGTTGCTAAGTTAAAAAGTTGTGTTTCACTGGCTGTCCTACTTCCCATTATCCTTGTTTATTATATGCATTGCGAAGGAGGTGAAATTGTTGATATGATTGAATATTTAATAATAATAATAATAAAGTTTATTCATGATTCAATACAGTAACATTAATAAACATGTTTACCACAGAGGTAATAATTTATTTCTAAAAAATTACCTGTGCGTGGTGCCTATATTCATTCGAACTCAAAACTTATTCTAATATACATGAACAATTATTATTTACATAAATTAAATATTTGTTATTCTTGTGCACTCTGCTATAATTAGAATCCTGCCAATATGTGTAACCATTTTTTTTTATCTGTTGTTTCAAGTTCTTTCTTTAATAGGTTTCAGATCCTTAAATAGTGAAAATAGTGTCATCATCGTGTTTTAGTCCCAATCGGTGAGTTTTAAAAATTTTTCACTTTTATTTACTTCTCAGGTAAGTTCCCTTTTTCAATTTCATTATTTCTTAACTAATTAATCAATTGAGTAACTTAATTTATCTTTATTAGATCTTTGTTTTATAATTTTTCATAACTAATTTATTATTGTTTTTATCAAATCTTTGTTTTCAGTGATCCATATTTTAAGTTTTATTTTGAAGGTCCTTGTTTTGTCAATAATTCTCAGATCATCAGGTAAACGTTTATATAACCTTGGCGCCAAATACATGAAACTTCTTTGTCCTATTCTCTTCTGACTCCTGTCTGTCCTATAATTTCTTTCCCTATTTCGCGTATTGTGTTCATGTTCCGGCAATTTGATTTCAATTTTGTTCATAAACACACGATGTAAAATCTTCTGAGTATATAATTGTCTAGGATCAAACACACCCGACAAGGAATATATCTGCTCAGTCGGAAAAGTTAGTTTCTTCTTGAATATAATTTTTAAAATCCATTTTTGCACAACTTGAAGCTTCTGCAGGTGACTACTATAAACACCGCCCCATCCAATGATCCCGTAATTTATCTGCGATTCTACCAAAGCACAATATATCATCTTAAGGTGCTTCGTACTCGTCACATATCTAGCCATTATTTTAAACTGATATAGAAACCCCCGGAGTTTCTTTACTAGGTTATTTATATGTTCTTTCCATTTCAGGTGTCCATCTATTTCTATACCAAGGTATTTTATTGTATGTGTTTCAGGGATCTCTACATCATTCACAGTTATATTCTTCAGTGAGGGAAGTCCAGAGCTATATGAGGAGAATGGCATATATTTTGTTTTGTCCAGGTTTAAGGTGAGTCCATTATAATCAAACCATCTTTTGATGTCGACAAATTCTCTTTCTACCTTTTCCTTCAAGGCATCCCAGGACTCAGCATGATATTGGACAACAGTATCGTCTGCGAAGCTAATTATGTTTCCTTCATTTTTTTGATGGAAGAGGCTATTCATATATAATATAAATAAAACAGGCCCAAGAACTGTGCCCTGGGGTACTCCGTAAGAAACTATGTCCTCATGACTCCTAATTCCATTTATTTCTGTTAGATGCTTACGATCTTTCAGGTAACTCCCTAGAAGTTGATGTATTCTTCCCCTAAATCCATAATTTTCTAGCTTTCTCAGCAATCTATCGTGACAAACCGTATCAAATGCTTTTGATAGGTCGAGAAACACACACAAAGATGGCACCGCTTCATCCAGGAATTTATATATGTTCTTCGTCAATTCTCCTATAGCATCCTCAGTTGATCTACCCTGTCTGAATCCAAACTGTCGCTCCGATATAATCTTATATCTATCCAGGAATCTCACAATTCTGACCTTGATAATTTTCTCTATGATTTTGGCCAGGTTCGATATGAGCGAGATTGGTCGATAATTGCTAACTTGGAACTTATCTCCTTTTTTGTATAGTGGTTTAACGACTGCTAATTTTAGTATGCTTGGAAAACATCCAGTTTCGAAACAATGGTTGACTAAATATGCCAAGGGATGGGAGATTTTTTTTTTTATATTTTTTAGTGTCTCTGCCTTCAGCCCATCATGCCCCGGTGCTTTCCGTGGTTTCAATTCATCAATTTCTTTCTCTATCTCACGGGGTGTTGTTGGTTCTAAATAAAATGTTTTTTTTTTATGAACATCTTCCTCAATATAATCAACCGGTGCATTTAATTGATTTGCATATATTTCTCCGACAGTATTGAAGTATTTATTGAATATATTGGCAATTTTTTTTTCATTTTCAATGATATTTCCCTCTAGATCTTTTATATTAATTCTTTCTTTTTTTTCCAGTTTAGAAGCATTACATGTTTCCTTCAGAAAGTCCCACATGCCCTTGGACTCCGACTGATTCTTTTTTATACATTTTTCCAAGTAGTTTTTTTTGGCTTGTTTGATTAATTTATGTACTTCATTTTTGTGATGATTATATTGATGTTTTAATTGTTCATCTTTGCTGTCATTTTTTAGTTTCAAATAAAGTTCATTTTTTTTGTTGATTGCTTTGAGTAGTGTTTTCGTAATCCAATTCTTCCTGATCACTTGCTCCTTCCTTCTGTGAACTGTAGTCTTACTTGACGTAATATAATCCCTCAGAATTTGAATGAACGTTTCCGTTATAGAATCAGCATCATTTTTTTCATACATCCGAAGCCATGTTTCACCTGCCAATTTTGTCTTCAACGAATCATAATCAATGAATTCTTTGCTTCTAAGATTTGAGTTTTCTTTTTTTATTTTTGTTTTCATATTCAAAGTAAGGACTATCGGATGGTGATCAGTAATCAAATACTGTAAAATATAACCATTTAAATCAATATTTCCAGCCTGTCTCCAGTTTCTGATAAAAAAGTGGTCTAAACAGCTTCCACTTTCTGGACGAGTGCAACCATTTATCACCGACATGAAACCGAAAGTACTCAATATGTTTTTATATTCTTCAACAAATGAATCCTCGGACAAGAGGTCAAGATTTATATCCCCTGTGATGATATGATGGCTCTGTACATTTTCATTTTTTTTTAAATATTCTAAAAGACCCACATTGAAGACATTTGGACAACTATGTGGAGACCTGTAAATAGCCGTAATTTTAAGTTTTTCTTTCTCGCAAATATCTATGTCCAGCACCTTCGTATCAGCTATTTGCACTGTTTTAGCATTAAACTTCATATATTGTCTCAAATACACCACAACACCATCATTCTTATTGTAGTCTCCCTCATTGTAGATAATCGTATATCCGTCAATATGAAACATTTCCAAGCTTGCGACTTTGTATGTTTCCGTCAAGACTATTACATCGAATTTCACTGCCATATACAAGAGATACAGACGAAACTCCTCAAAATTCATCGACATACTTCTCACATTCATATGCATAACACTGAAATCGTTTTTTAAAATACATTTCCCGAAATCTTTTGTGATCTGTATTAGCTTAGTATCGAAATACTCGCTCTCGTATTCCCTAATAAAGCGATCCATATCTTATGGATTATTATACCAATTCTTCGCACAAATTATCAAAACCATGACCACATGTAAGGTATAATACCATATATACACTACACTAAACCCTTATCCACTATTTTGACAGCAACAAAACAAATAAGGTAAAGGACAATACGTATCCCACAATTATTTTTTTTGTGAATTTGAGCGCAGCCGTGTGTTCTTTCCTATATTTATATCTTTATCGAGACCTTTATCAACCTTTGGTGTATTTTCAGCTATTTTTGTATTCGCTTTAGTAAATATCGGCGTATTGTTCAGTGGACCAACTTCCGAAATAACCGGCCGGGAGCTATTTTCAAAATTTGTACTGCAGGTATGGAGATAGGATTGTTGCTCAGTTCAAAAGTTGTTTTTCACTGGCTGTCCTACTTCCCATTATCCTTCTTTATTATATACATTGCGAAGGAGGTGAAATTGTTGATATGATTGAATATTCAGGGAGCTATTTTCAGAATTCGTACCGCAGGTATGGAGATAGGATTGTTGCTCAGTTCAAAAGTTGTGTTTCACTGGATGTCCTACTTCCCATTATCCTTGTATATTATATACATTGCGAAGGAGATGAAATTGTTGATATGATTGAATATTCTGGGAGCTATTTCCAGAATTTGTACCGCAGGTATGGAGATAGGATTGTTGCTCATTTAAAAAGTTGTGTTTCACTAGCTGTCCGACTTCCCATTATCCTTGTTCATTATATACATTGCGAAGTAGGTGGAATTGTTATTATGATTGAATATTCAGGGAGCTTTTTTCAAAATTTGTACCGCAGGTATGGAGATAGGATTGTTGCTCATTTAAAAAGTTGTGTTTCACTGGCTGTCCGACTTCTCATTATCCTTGTTCATTATATATATATTGCGAGGCAGGTGAAATTGTTGATATGATTGAATATTCAGGAAGCTATTTTCAGAATTTGTACCGCAGGTATGGAGATAGGATTGTTGCTGAGTTCAAAAGTTGTTTTTCACTGGCTGTCCTACTTCCCATTATCCTTGTTTATTATATACATTGCGAAGAGTTGAAATTGTTGATATGATTGAATATTCAGGGAGCTTTTTTCAGAATTTGTACCGCAGGTATGGAGATAGGAATGTTGCTCAGTTCAAAAGCTGTTTTTCACTGGCTGTCCTACTTCCCATTATCCTTGTTCATTATATGCATTGCGAAAGAGGTGAAATTGTTGATATGATTCAGGGAGCTATTTTCAGAATTTGTACCGCAGGTATGGAGATAGGATTGTTGCTCATTTAAAAAGTTGTGTTTCACTGGCTGTCCTACTTCCCATTATCCTTGTTCATTATATACATTGCGAAGAGTTGAAATTGTTGATATGATTGAATAGTCAGGGAGCTTTTTTCAGAATTTGTACCGCAGGTATGGAGATAGGAATGTTGCTCAGTTCAAAAGCTGTTTTTCACTGGCTGTGCGACTTCCCATTATCCTTGTTCATTATATACATTGCCAAGGAGGTGAAATTGTTGATATGATTGAATATTCAGGGAGCTATTTTCAGAATTTGTACCGCAGGTATGGAGATAGGATTGTTGCTCATTTAAAAAGTTGTGTTTCACTGGCTGTTCGACTTCCCATTATCCTTGTTCATTATATACATTGCGAAGGAGGTGAAATTGTTGATATGATTGAATAGTCAGGGAGCTATTTGCAGAATTTGTACCGCAGGTATGGAGATAGGAATGTTGCTCAGTTCAAAAGCTGTTTTTCACTGGCTGTCCTACTTCCCATTATCCTTTTTTATTATATACATTGCGAAGGAGGTGAAATTGTTGATATGATTGAATATTCAGGGAGCTATTTTCAGAATTTGTACCGCAGGTATGCCCAAGATAGGGAGTCCTGGAAGCAGCTCGTTCAAAGAGTCGCGACATGATGTCACTACACCCTTACGAGGGTTAGATTAAGGGAGAGAGACCGCAGGTATGGAGATAGGATTGTTGCTCAGTTCAAAAGTTGTTTTTCACTGGCTGTCCTACTTCCCATTATCCTTGTTTATTATATTGTTTATATAATATTGAAACTTTTTATTTTATGATGTTGAATTTCACAATTTCATACGTTGTTTGAGTAGATGTATTTTAATCATTGAATGTCTAATCTATTCAGTAAAGATGATATAAGAAATGTTAGATGTATATTTGGTTCAAGATTTTCATCCATGTTATTGATATATGAAAAGGTTTTTATTTGAGTGTATCTAAAATTTCTTGAGAGCTTCCATAGTTTTCATGTTGCCTATGACGATCCATATTTACATAAGTTTTCTCGAACATTTTGCGAATTGTGTTAACCTTACTATATCTTATTGAGGGCTATGTACTTTGGTTTCTAGCCTTAGATTTGGTTATAGTGTTTCTTCTGGGCTGGTTGCTCACTTCAAGTTTTTGGCTTCACGCCGAGTATCGCTGATATTGTGGAGGCTGCACATAAAGTACTAAGATGCAATAATTCGATGTTCTGGTCATTCGGAAAAAATTTTGGAATTATCTCCTTGGTCATTCTGTGCAGAATATATGAGAGGTTTTTCGATGGCTATGGTCTAGGAATAATAGGTCGTTTATGAGTGTGAGTACCCTCGAATTCCATGGAAAGTCCTTCTTTGTAGCAGTTAATCGTTGTCATAGATATCCTTGGTTTTCTTCTGGGTTTTCGACAGATTCGGTTGGTATATTCCGCCGTTTCTCATCTTCTATTGGTTTCAAATCAGAGCTATTTCGTTCCTCAGTATTGATTTGTGTATTGGTATTGTGTTGGTTTTGACAGTCGTACTTCTTTAATTGTCGCTCCGTTGTTAAGTCACTTGTCAAGGAGTATCAATAAATTTTAAGTTAATAAAATGAAATTAATTAATACTTATTGACTTCATTTGAATCACATTACTGACTGATTGAAAATTGGAATATTATTCCAAATATTATAAATCAATTATATTTCCTAAAATATTAGCACATTATTAAAAACACAGCTGTCAAAGTTATTTTTTGAAAAATATCTAGATAAGATACTCATCTTAAGATACTTCTTAGGATACTTTTTCAGATACTTAATAGTTGATAACATACTTCGTCAGGCGTAAAACACCAAGGTACAATTCTGAAAAATTCTGGAACTTTGTTTTCAGTAGCAAGCATAAGAGCGATATCAATGAAACTGAAATAGGCATCTTTCGAACATTTGCAATAGCTTTCTTTTCCACATTTCAACATCTTGATAACATTAGGGTCTGGGATGTGCCATTATAAGAAATCCTTCTTGATTCTTTTGATAAACTAGCAAATGGCTTTTATTCAGAGTTTTATGACTTTATTGCCCCCAATCCCTATGTTGAAGATCGGTTCTATTTACTCAATACCAGCTGCAGAAATCGAGTGTGGATTTTTTTGACCAAATACAGATTAAGAATAATTGGAAAAAAATTGGAAAATTTGAAAAAAACACAAATATATTCCAGAAATGGAATTTAAATCTTATCATTTTGAATGCGAATCGATGGAAAATAGTTACACTTAATACATTTTTCCTTTCCTAAACATTTTCCTTACATGAAAATTATTCAATACAGTAATGAATTTGGAGTTCAATTATTTTTTCTCAAGTTAAATTATCTTTTAATAAAAAAAAATGAAAGGAGTATGAATCTTTGACTTTTGCACAATGGACTTGTATGATATTGCACTAACCCAGTGCATTGATTCAACGAATAAGTGAGTTGAATAAACGTATAACGTTCGTTTATTCAATGAACAAATTTCATTTGGACAACGAAACTTATGCATTGGACCAAGAAATGTGTTCATTCCAATAATGGATATCACACATTGATTCAACGAATACCTACGATGAATTAACGTATGACGTTCGTTAATCCAATAAACAAATTTCATTGGGTTAGCGAAACTCATTCATTAGGCCAACGCATGCGATCAGTTCAATAATAATCTAACATTGATTCAAGGGATACGTAAATTGAATTAACGTACAACGTTAATGAACAAATTCAATTGGGACAACGAAACTCATTCATTGGGCCGATGAATTTTCATACTTAATAGTTCATCGCGTTTATCGGTTTTATTTTGGAGAATTCATAGCTTCAACGTACTTTTTCATTGTTTATTCGTACACTTTTCGTGCAAGGCACGTATGAATATATTGTGCAATTTTTCCAGCTTCGTTCTATATAAGTATTAATTATATTGAAAATATTTCTCAATTTCAAACAGAGCATGCGATTCCCGATCAACCTGCTTCAATACATCGGGCATTGTAATAATTTCCATTTATTTATGGTTGCAACCCCTACGCAGTGGAGTTGGCTAAAGTCCATGCCCGAGTTCTCAACCCAGTTACAAAAGATCCCATAATTTTCGGATATTTATTCAAGCCAACTTCTGTAGAAAGCAGATGACTAAATCTATCCTCTGCACTCTTTGCTCAATTCTGTCGCATATCTGGGCATAAAACTGTTTGAAATCGATAAAATTCTTTATGGCGAACTATGCCTTCGTAAACGTTAATCTCGATTCAACGAAATTTGATACGGAGTGAAAAATCGGAAAATTCCTGGGTTATCCCATAAATTATATGAGATAGGTATTACAACCTCTGGATAGAACTGTATTAAACTGATGAATCTTCATCATGCTCATAAGATACCACAATATTCAATATCTACAAGTGAATTATCAGAATTTCTAGATTCTCCAGGGAAATTGGAATTTTCACGAATATAGCGATCTTATTTTCATTGTTCCTCAGAATAGTCCAACATTCACATAAAATCTCAGGGCTATGTAAAAAATATATTATTCAGCATTATCCTATAAATTGCATAGATTAGGGCTATTGTTAAACTTCAGTTTCATTGAAAATCCTTCGAAAATAAATCAAGTAGCCTATTGAGAACAAAAAAAAACGTTTGTAGTGAAAATAATTTAGATCTTTATATATTTATTTATTTGTAATGTTCACATGGACCATACAATATTAAACTTATCGAATCCTACATAGGGGGGTAAATATATTATGAAAAAACATAAGCATAGAAAAAATCTTAAAAATAGACAAATGAATATACATTACAAAATATTTAAGTACAGTCGACTAATCAAATTAGATCTACATACACTGTGTCCGTAAAGTATGGAACAAATTCATTTTTAGCTTAACAGACCATTTTGAGAAATAATCCTGAAACACTTCGATTTTTTTTACCGTATTTTAAAATAATAATCTAATATACAAGGTGAACTACTTTCGAGTAATGATGTCACCGTCATTTTTTTCAAATGGAACACCCTCATTTTGTCTCAATTTTCCGATTACTCTAGCTGAGCTGTTTCCAAAAAAGTATCACATGCTGATTCCAATTGGTACAGGGTGGTACAGTGTCGTTTCCTTTGAATGACTATTTTCTGTAGATGAAGATATTTAAGTTTTTATTATTCTGACAGTGAGTATCTCTCTTTTCTTTCGTTTTGATTGTTTTGCTTTCCATTCCGATGTCTTGCTTGATCCGCTTTGATGTTGGATAAATTAGTTCTCTTCATTCTTTCGTTTTACATTTTCACTTTGTGTTTGATGTTTTTGAATAATTCTTGTAATCATTTCAAGGCACATAAAATTCAGTTTCTTCATTTTCATGTGTCACTGATTATAACTTATTGTTTTTAGCCTGAAGGAGGCCTAATAAAGGCCGAAACGTTGTGAAATAATGGAGTGAAACTTATTCATTTTTCGTTCCTGAGACCGATATTTCCCAACTTTATTTATCGAATCATTCTGCTAGTATTTTCATGAATAATTATTCTACGTTGGTTATATGACATTTGAAAATAATTCTTTTCGTAAAGTGCTATGCCAACATAATAAAATTTTGGCTTTCTAGTTTTGTAGATCTGTACAAAACTAGATGTCTAAGATCGTATTGAATCTAAAATAAATACTTGATAGAGTAGCAATCAGTTATCTTCTTGAAAATTCAATTTCTTTTCCATTTGAAACAACATTCAAAAACATAGATGTCCATACTTATAAAGAAAAGTAGGTACCTTCTAAGGCACTATCAAGAGATAAATTTCAGTGCTTATATTACTTGTCAAGACAAACTAATGTTTATGATAGTTGGAGGAATTTCTGTGCAAAATAACCATTTTAACTCGCGAAGGGCAAACCAAGCTGCAAATTCAAGTAGGTTAGAGATAGTGCACAAACACGAATCCCTGGATACAAAGGGTCGTATTAAATTGGGAATTATGACGTGAAGCTTATACTTGTGATGGAATATAAGATTAGCTCGAGTTGAGATATAAACTATGTATGTGGAAGAAGGTGAATTTAGAGCTTTGCTAATGCAGAAATCATGCGCCCTGATTTATCGGAATATTACAGCCATTCTCTACCGGTTTTTTTTCAATAGTTAAACTGATAGGAAAAATGGAAACAATATTATAGTTGAATTTTGTTGAGTCAGGTTAGTTCAAATAATAGTATATTCTAAAACAAGTTGCAGAATGGGCTTGAATTAAATACAAATGTGAAATTCGAAAATGAGCGACGAAGGAGCGAAATTCAATGAAAAATTCAGATAATACATTCTATTGACATTTGTATTGTATCGTGGCAGTTGGTGTGACTGTTACGAAAATTGACAGATTACGGAATTTCGATTTGAATTTTACGTTTAGAATTTTGAAATAATTTATAATTACCCATTAAATTTGTGAATTATGTCTGACGAAATCGATTTTACACCAACAGAATTAAGAGAAATTGCGAATAATGTCGCAAATCATTTCACTAAATCCAAATTATATTATATTGACTATAATTGACGTGTGTTGAATTTTGATAGGATTGGAAGTCTGTGTAGACAACCACAAAACAGAAAATATAACTGAAAACAATGCTGTAATAAGTTCATCAGGTATAGCACTGTTTTTAGAACTGTAATGAACTCATTACGATACTGAAATAGAGAAAGTTTATTACTCAAAAACCAAAACATTTTTTTTGAATGGCTACCTGAGTAGCAAGCTGTATCAATTCTCTATTGAGAACTCAGAATTTGACATATACCTACTGATTGATACTAATGGTTTATATAATATAGGGTGTCTCACGAGGAATGATCGAAACTATACTGGGCGATAGATATAAATGTTCTTTTCGACTACCTTGATCGAAATCATCATATTCAACCCGCCAATTCAATTCAAATTCAAAATTTATTCTCACATTTAAAGTACAGTAATTTCACAGTTTTTATTTATTACATTCCAAAACATCGAGAGATGTGCAACAGTACCTAGACAAAATGTCTGTTTCTACCATTGCACTCCCTCACGTTCCTCGAAATGTACATACAAACTAACAATTGGCAATAAGAAGAAAACTATAAAAAAAAAAAACAAAACAAGTGGAGAAAGCAGTGACGGCAGGTAAGGACTCATCCGGACATGCAGGTAGTCCAGAAATCTACTCTGTACGAATGCAAACCTCTCAGGATTCTCAAATATAAAACTCCTGAGCTCTGATTTAAAGACATTCAATCTTTTATTCTGTTTCAGTTCAGTAGGAATGACATTAAACAATTTTGGACAGAAATATAGAAATGATCTTTGGGTGACCGACTTCTTGAAAAATTGAACATGAAAAACCAAATTATGTGTTGATCTAGTCACTCCTGTACTCTTTTGCTTGAAACTCGTATTTTTCTTAAACACCCTTATAACACACTGATTTATGAAATTAGCTCTTATATTCAATAATTTAGACTCATCGTAAAGTAAACTTGTCGAGTACAATCTTTCTTTTTTTAACATTACTTTGATAAGTGTGTTCTGTGCCGTCTGTAACGTCTGCAGCGAAGTGTAAAATGCGCCCCCCCAAGCAACAATACAGTACCTGATTATTGACTCCGCTAGGCTGTTATATAATATAAGTATATTTTTTTTCGATAGAATGTCTCTCAGTATATAAAATGTATGGCTTAATGATCTAATTCTCTTTGTTACCTGACTGATGTGTTCTGTCCATCTTAACCCTTCAAAGGCGGAATTATTATTTTTTCAAGAGAGCAAATTTAGCGATTCTATTGAGTGAATTCCATTTATCAGTGTTGGGTAGAATAAGAATTATGCATTTTTTTCCTTTATTTTTCTCAAAAAAATGGCGTAACCATATGGTCACACTAGCCCAATATGAATACAGAAATGTCGAACAAATTATTTAATGTGAAATATATAAAAACATTCCACACATAGTCCCAAATCACATTTATTGCACTGTGTTCGACCAACAGAGGAGCATCCTTCTCCGGCACATCTTCTCCTCTTGTTATTTGGAACTGGAACAACTAAGTGGTCCTTATGGTCATACCTGATATCATCCGAAATCCTATTCATGGAGACACTATTTCTACTCGTTGTTGGTCTTCCATATCTTTTTGGGGCAGTTTTAAACCTATTTAGGTATACCTTTACAATTTCTCTTCTGAAATTCAGATTAGTAATTGAATTACCTGCACTTTTATACTGTATCCATGCATTGTGTAATGCGGTATCTATAAGCCAAGTAAGTAACGGCCAATACCATTTCTTACTTCTGATACCTATTCTATGGCGCGCAATATCTTCGTCCATCCGATCTGTCCCACCCATATATTTATTATAGGCATTTATAAGACGTGGCTGGGGAATTTGAATAATTTTCTTCTCGGACTGTGAATATCTTTTCACCAAAGAAGTGGGTTCAATTCCATAAGAAGTTGAAGCCATGGTAACAGGGGCATTGTCAGTCCAACGCACTAGTATCACACCTTCATCTTTTGAAATTTTAGACTCGATAGAACCTCTTTTTTTTTTCTTCATGTCTAATTTAGAAGTTATTGGGCAGTCCTTTGGAACCCTATTTTCTCTAACGGTTCCTGTAACTCCATAGCCTCTTTGCTTTAGCTCCGTCAAAAGATTGAAACTCGTAAACAAATTGTCTGTATAAATTTGATAACGAAGATTTCTATCTGGCAAGGAGTCTAGCATTATTAGTAATGGAGAAGTAGCTTTTCCAAATTTATTGTCATATTCAGTAACCGACTTCGGATTACTTCCCTGATATATATCGAAGTTGATTAGGTAGCCGTTTTCGGCATTCAAACTCCATACTTTATAGCCAAATCTTATCGGTTTTCCGCGAATAAACTGTTTGCAGCTGTGTCTGCCATAGTATTTCACCATACATTCGTCGTAACTCATATTTTCTGTCGGCTTAAAATATTTCAAATAATTTTTTTGAAGTTTTTCAATGAGCGGCCTAAGTTTCCACATTTTGTCTTTGTAATTGGGTTTGGTATTATCGGCACAATGTAAAAAACGCATTATCTGTCGAAATCTGTCCCTACGCATTGCTTCCTTTACTAATTGATTTCCCATGTCCGATTCTGAATCCCAGTAAAAACATTTTCCGGGAAGAGAGTTATACCCGGTCAAAATAAGTATACCGATGAAACACTTCATTTCATCAGATTCTATTTTCGGATCTGGATGGTTTAGGAAGAGCGCATATTTATTTGATTCTTCTACTAACATACGAACAATGTCGTCGTCGAAAAACAATTCAAATAAATCTGTTGGGGATTTTCCTATAAAATTGGTATAGTCTGGCTGTGGAAATACTGCTGTCGTTTTTAGAAGATCGCCCTCGATCCAAGTTCTTTTGAGTGTTTCTTTCACTTTCTTCTGCGGCTTCTTCGTTGAATTCGTCTTTTTGGTGCTCTTGTTTGAACTAGTGCTTGGACCACATTTTTCAATCTGACTAACTTCACTTTCTAATAAACTATTGTCTCCTTCACTGCCTTCTTCATTTGAAACATCTTCGAAGCCAGTTATGCGCGAATTGTCAGAAAGTCGGATTTCTGCTGCAGTTGATAATTGGCCACGTGATAAATTATCCATTTCCCCGCCTTCTTCATCACCCGAATCTTCATCTGTCAGTACATTTGGTTCCGGCGGTGATATGTAAATGTCACACACACCATTGCTATCTTCTTCGTCGTTATATACTATATCTAAGGCTTCTTTGAGAGAGAAACCTCGCCTGAAACAAAAAATATCAATTTCTGCCAGATTCGGCTAGTGTCACCATGCGGTCACAGTCAAGTTTGCATCAAAGTTGATTTTGAACAGAGAAGAGATATTCAAATCTAATATATTCTTGAAATTCCTCACACATTTCACCAACTATTGAAACAAATATAATTAAAAGATATTCAGTTTGAAATAGAAATTTGATACTTACACAAATTTGGGATCCATTTTATTGCGAATACCTAACAAACACGGCAGTTCACCTCTATTACGAATGAGAAATCAGTGGAATAACAATGCGACACGTTCACACTACAAAGTTCCTAAGTCAACTGAATAAATATCATCGCTTCCTCACGTATACTAAGATATACGTACATATGTCAGCTGATTTTGTGCAGCGCTGTAGGTGTGACCATATGGTCACGGTAGCCTTTGAAGGGTTAAATGTTGATCCACCATAACCCCAAGATACCTTATGGAAGATGTTTTTTCCACCTTTGGGCAAGAACATAATTGGGTATTACAGGGAGGCGAGTGTAGTTTCAATTCAATCAAGGGCTGGTCGACAATTGATGGGGAGAAAGTAATATATTTAGTTTTATTTAAGTTCAATGTTAGTAAATTGTAGTTCAACCATAAATATATTTTTCTCAATCCAGATTCAGCCATGGTTTTTACCTCATCCCAGGTTTCAGCACAGAAAGTTAGAGCTGTGTCATCAGCATAACAGACTAAATGGGCTCCTAAATTCTTTATTTTAGTTATATTGTTCATATAAATAAGGAATAACAGTGGTCCTAAGACCGTTCCCTGTGTTACCCCAACCTTTACAACCATATATGAACTTTTCACGTGTCTAATTGCAACACGTTGTGATCTCTCCGACAGATAATCCCCGATGAGATCTAAGGCAATCCCTCGAATTCCGCAGCCCTCCACTCTTTGAAGTAGTTTATTATGTGGAATAGTATCAAAGGCCTTGGCTAGATCGAGGAACACCGCGAGGCATTTTTTTGAGTTATCCATAGCTCTTATCGGTTTCTCTAAAAAGTCAAGTAAAGCATCCTCCGTATTAAGGTTTTTCACGAAGCCAAACTGTCTGTCAGTAATTATACCATGTTTATCGAAAAATTTTGTCATTCTATTCTTGAGGGATTGTTCAAATAATTTCGACAATCAGGAAGAAAAATTAATCTTTTCCTTCCCGGGAGGCGAAGACTTTTCCTCCGTCTGAATTAATGAACACTTTTTATTTATTTTTATTTATTATGGAATATACTATAATAATATTATTACCTCAAACTTGTGAGCTAGTAGAACAAGAGTGTATTCTCTCATGAATTCGTCAAGTAGATTTTATGAAGAAAAAAGATCACCAATTAGCTAATACTTCTATTAATAAAATGAACATCAATAAAAGAGATAATAATAAACTTAGCGACTGATATTAATTCTACAATTCTACAATTTATGAAAAACGATATTTCAAGAAAATTTACTTTTTTCAGAAACATTTATCATTTTTTGATGATTGCTGATTGACATATTGTGTTTTCTAGCAAAATTGTTCTCTAATGAAGGAATAACTTCCGTTGTAAAGTCATCCGTATAGACTTGGTCCTTAGAAAAACTTGACAATGAATTGAATTGGTGACCAGTAATTATTTTGCTAGCTACTTTCCTTTTTTAGTTAATTATTCAGCAACATATCTCACAGCAATTTCTCTTAACCTTCATGCTGTCATGTGTCAACAGATCGCCACCAGCATTGACGAGGAGCGTAGCCGAAATAATGACCAATGTAATTTTTGAGGGTTCTTTAAATTTAGGAATGTTGCAATTTTGAAAGGAATTTTGGCCATTGTGTTTTTTTCAATTACGTTCACAGATTTATTCCTTATAGGATGGGGTGTTCTTGGCTGTGGTTAATTTTTATATTTTTGATAAAAAGCCAAGACGGACAACACTTCGCTAATTGTTTCATTCGAATGAAAATATATTGTGGACTGTATGAAAATGGACTCTCTTAGCTAACACTATGAAATACACCACAACCCATTAGTTGCACTAACCCTCGATACTAATTCTTCTCTGCTCGGGGAACCCCTCTTGTCTGGAACTGTTACACCAACACCAATAGTCTTGTTGAATGAAAAGAAAAGTTTGTAGCTTGAAAATAGCGAAAAAGAAAGAAACATATACAGGGTGTCTCGTAAAGACCACGTCAAACCGAGGGAGAATGTAGATCAAAGGATAACCCACCAGCTATGACAAAATTCCCATTATAAAAGTCTTACCGTTTACGAGATATATTTTTTTTTTCAAAATAATGAATTTTTGCCCCTTTCAATATTTTTACCCTTACGGTTGGTACAAATTTACATCTTTCTGGTTAATTTTTTCAGTAAAATATTGCTGAAGAATGATTTTAACGTTTACATTAAAAACATCTTCCGAAAATTTTAAAGGGGGGCTATGAGAAATATTTTTATTGGAAATTTTGGTAGTGGATTATTTTGTTCATGAACTTTAGCCCATCGTAGCGGAAAAAAATGTACCGAGCTACTGCTGCACATTACACTAATAAATTGTCTATTTTTTTAGCGATTTCAAAGAGGTATCACACAAGTCATTTGTTATTCATAGAAAAAAGATATGGCTGTTTTTATCCAAATGGGTACGTTTTTGACAAAATCAAGTTTGTCAATTCTGTTGAGAAATCTTCGATGTTGCATTACTTAGTGAACAATGGCAATTGTTTACGTGCGAAAATATTACTCGCATAATTATTCACCTCAACGAAATTCAATTTTGCCGGCAAATTTTGGAAAAACATCATACAGATCCAGATTTTTTTATTGAGATCATTTGGAGCGAGGAGACTTCCTGTACCAAGGATGGGTACATGGATCTCCACAATTTGCATAGCTGGAATATCATAAATCCACAAGAGGTGAGAGAAGATAGATCACATTATCGATTCAAGATCACTTTATGGACTGGAATAATATTTAATGGTGCAATTTTGGGCCCGACCGAACTGCCGCCATCACTGAACACAAACAATTATTTGGAATTTTTAACCAACCAGCTGCCCATTTTATTGGAAGATGTGCCACTGCCGCTGCGACGTAGTCTGTGGTTTCAACATGATGGATGCCCAGCACATTACGGACTCGAAGTTACCGCACATTTGAATAGAACTTATCCCCACCGGTGGATTGGAAGAGAAGGTAAAATTTTGTGGCCTCCTCGTTCACCTGACGGCTTCATCACGTATGGGTGTTGCGTATACTTTGTCTTTCAGGCAGCCCCAATATTGAAAGTCCAGAGGATTTAGGTCTTCACTCGTCGCTTCAAATGATCTTATAAAAAAAATCTGGATCTGCAAGATGTTTTCCAAAATTTGCCGGCAAAATTGAGTTTCGTTGATGTGAATAATTATGCGACTAATATTTTCGCAAGTAAACGATTGCCATTGTTTACTAAGTAATGCAACATCGAAGATTTCTTAACAGAATTGACAAACTTGATTTTGTCAGAAACGTACACATTTGGATAAAAACAGCCATATCTTTTTTCTTTGAATAACAAATGACTTGTGTGATACCTCTTTGAAATCACTATGAAATAGACAATTTATTGGTGTAATGTGCAGCAGTAGCTCGGTACATTTCTTTTCCTCTACGATGGGCTAAACTTCATGAACAAAATAATCCACTACAAAAATTTCCAATAAAAATATTTCTCATAGCCCCCCTTTAAAATGTTCGGAGGATGTTTCTAATGTAAACGTTGAAATCATTCTTCAGCAATATTTTACTGAAAAAATGAACCAAAATGATGTAAAATTGTTCCAACCGTAAGGACAAAACTTCGATCTACATTCTCCCTCGGTTTGACGTGGTCTTTACGGGACACCCTGTATATGAGATTCATATATACCGATACTCATCAATCAACTGTGTAACAATATGTTCGGATACCACACTTCGCATGCGTACAGTGCCCCTCGAGAACCGTGGTGCTTATGAAATAGCAAAATGAACAAAAAAAATGAAATATTGCACTCACAACAATAAATGTTCGTATTTTCTGGGATTTTGTAACCGGAATATAAACTGTCACCATGTCATCACGATCATCAAGGTCTTTCACATCCAATATACATAATACTACTTACTCATCGATAATACATTGTTTACATTGAAACGTCAAAACTAAGATGCATAGAATACCTGGTGTGTCTACTTATACCTGTAAAACTTTCAGACAAAACGGGAGATTTTTCGGATTTATACCTACTTGATTTCGAGGGATCGCGGGCTTTTCAGATGGCGCATACATCGTTTACATTTGACATTTCTCTCAATTCTCGACTCTTGTGAACCAAGGGCGTAGATCATTTTTTTTCTTGGGGTGGGATAATCGAAAAACAAATTTTTGACGACAACTTTTATTCATATCTGTAATGTTAGAAAAAGAAGTTTGATAATGAAGTTTGAACCAAATTACTCGAAATAATTTTTGTTGTTACTAATTCGGTTGTTCTTACCTTGTTCTCAAATAAGAGTTACGAAGGAAAATGAGAAGTTACTTGGATAATTTTGAGAAAAAAAAGTTTCATGAATATGAGCCCACAAAGGCTTTGCTTTCCATATACAGGTTGTTTCTAGTGTGTCTTACAGTTTATCAAATACTTATTAATCTTCGCTACAGATTAGGTAAATAAATACCAAAACTTATAATTAATGCATTCATTCGAGCTTACTAGCTGGATCTTAAAAATAATTTGGATTTTCCTGAGGATTACTAGAGATTTTTCTCGAAATCGATAGCAGATACGACAAAACTATAACAAACCAAAAAGTGTAGTACTGGACCAGAGTTTTTTTTCTATATTTTTCTAAACTAACAGCCATTCACCAAAATATAGATTTGGAGGAAGGAAGCAGGCATCCTTCCAGAAAATATATCACCCTGTAGATTTGCATTCAAAATTAGCATATCACATAGTGAAAACTTTATAAACTGGAATATCTATGGCCAATTCATATTAAATATCGTGTGAAGAGAAGGTTATACGAGAAAATAACTTGAACTTCAACACATGTATCTCGAAACAAAATGTTTGGGGACTCATGTTATAGGACTTTTTTTCTTAAAATAATCCGGAAATCTGTCATTTCCATTTGTATCCCCAATTTAGGAGCACCGTGTAATTACCCCCAGTATCCCCTTATTTCTACGCTCTTGTCGTGAACTTTGAGTATAGAACAATAATATTTTATATTCTATGGTCTGTCATTATATTCCATTCATTTGAGTAAAAATTCGATATGAACTGAATTGTAATTTATTGTGAATGTTTGCAGTGTCTAAAATCAGTATTTCCTTTTTAAACGGCACCAGGCAGATGCGGGAATTCGAAAAATTTTAAAGAGCGCCACCTTACAGCACTCTGGTGAAGCAGACCACCAAAGCAACAGGTGGGTCTCTCAAAAAATCTGAAACAAAATCAAATCAGTAAACACACCAGGTATTCTATGCATCTTAGTCAAAACTTTACCTCATCTCATGTTCACTTCAAATGAATAAATAAATTTTTCGTCATTGACACATTGAAGTGCTTCGAGGTTCATTGAAAAATAAACACAAACCGAGTCAGTGCCAATATGAAAAAATAAAGCAAAACCTTCTAAAATTGTTGAAAAAAATAAAAATCCCAAATACAACTTTTTCTTCAAATGTTATCCGATACCTTTTTTATTTTCATCACTCAAACTTGTTTATTTGAGGCGAAAACATTCAAACAAACCGAATCAAGATGAATTCCTTTGTCCTAACGGATTCCTGATTTTATAAATCGGTTTGTTTTTATATTTTTGCCAAATAAACAAGTTTTCGTGGAAAAGAAAAAGTTATGGGTATCACTATGAGCTCAAATGAGGGTGCACTTGATGTTATCATTTCCTTTTCTTTGAGCGAATTGATTTCATATTGTTATCTAGGAACCATAAAAGGGCAAATTTATTTATGAGGTGATCATTGAGATTAAGACTCTCGAGTGCTAGACAAGTCAATTTCTAGGTTATGTAAACGATGATTACCTAAAGCACCGATATGGGAGCCATTCAACCTGTGGTGTTCTTCAGATAGATGAAGTTCAGTTGCAAGCTCGAACTTCGTCAATTTTGTAAGTTCTGAAACGTCTAAAAGCTTTGCGGCTTCTCACCGCTAAACTTCGAACTGGAATATCGATCAACATGCATGTTCCCAGTAATTCGCTCCTGATGACTGCGTCTTTATTTTTGTTTTATGATTCAGCTTTGTGAAAGAGCGACCCAATTTCGATTCAAATGGACTATGCACATATCGATAAAAATTCTGTATGTTGCACCTACAGTATACTGGTTGTTTAGCATATCTAAATATTCATTCAGCGAAACAAAAAAGTATTTCCATTTGTTATCAATGTACCATTTTTCTGAGAAGTTAGTTTAATGTCACTAAACAAGAGTTTTTGTTGATATTTTGGATGAGTTTTTGCTGATTTCGAATATTTCGGTCGAAACTTTCTTGATGTTTTCTATTCATTTTCTTCAGTATGACATTGGATAGGTATAATCTTATATTTGTGTGTGTAAAATCAATTAATCATCCGAAATTTTCGAAAGAATGACTAGAATGAATATTTTCATGTAGAAGAATCGTCGATTTTCATAAAATCATAGTATCATAATAATAAAATAAGCCGAATTTCCAGAAAATAACACTAATGTGGAAAGTGATGATGAAGAGATTATTCAGCTCAAACTCGAGATGAAATATCTGAAACTGTTAATGGAAGAAATGAAGAACAAAAAAATGGAATCCTTAAATATGAATAATTCCATTTTAATGGACAAGTTAAAAAAAAAACATTCGAAAGAATGTAAACATTCCTAGTAAAGAAACTTCGACATCTCTTATCTCTACAAAAGGGTCAAAAGTTGAAAGTTCTTATTCAAGCTAGATCGGCTCAACACGAGAGGGCATGGCCGTCGCTAGACATTTTGGCGCCCCGGAAAAATAAAATTTCGCTGCCCTGCATTACCTAGTTCATGCGAATTTTCATTGAAGGAGCCTGTCTTTTTCTTCTTAGGCATCTTTTCAATTTCATATGAAATCGTATTTTTCAACTTAAAATCACCTTGCCAAATTTATCAAACGACGTTTTGTCGATTTTTTTAAAAAACGTCCTGCATGGTATAAAAGTACGACGCTCTATTTATAAATCTATAGTAAAACAAAAATGTTTGTTCTAATGGTGCAAAAAGTAATGTTTTAATAACTGACTTTGCGCTCCTACAATTTGGTGCCTCGGCAAAATGTCCGATATGCCGCTCCTGGCGGAGGCCCTGTGAGGGGATTGTAGGAATAAAAATTATTCTGCAGCATTGTCTGGTCACGCTTTGTCATCCAACCACAGTTTTGATTTTCAAAATGTTGAAGTTTCAGGTCGTGAGAATAGTTGGTTTGAACGTTGTTTCAAGGAGATGATATATATTAAAAAATATTCAAGTGCAGTTAACGCCCGTACTGATGTTAGTACACTGAGTATTGCATATTCCAACTCAATACAAAAATGTTGAAAACACATTTTACGTTTTTTCCCACGTCACTGTACATGTTAAAGGTTTTTCTTACGTTCTTTCCACGGTTCGTTTTAATTCATTCTTATTTTATATGCGATTAGTCATGACCCCGGAAAAAGCAACAAAGATCAATGCTTAGGTTCAGTGGTGTTATATAACTTAGTTTTTTTTTAATTTTTCGTTTTACATTTACACTTGGTATTGTCATCTATATGTTTAATGTTTTTAATCAATTCATGTAATCATTTCGAGGCGCAAAAAATTCAGTTTCTCTATGTTCATGTGTAACTGATTGTAACTTATTGTTTTCAGCCTGAAGAAGGCCTAATAAAGGCCGAAACGTTGTGAAAGAATGAAGTGAAATTTGTTCATTTTTTGTGTTCCTGAGACCGATATTTCCCAAATTTAATTAGAACTTGGATCGAGATTTTTCTATCTATACAAACAAGAATGTCTGATCATAAAACCACTCAAATATTGACAATTGCTTTACCACAAACACTACACAAAATATCACTATAAAAGATTAATGTCTAAACAAAGAACTGAATGTTTGGTAGAACGTCAATGCCTAAAGGGTAGAAGGCGAAGGTACAAAATACTGCAAAAGGCAAGTTGACATCCTTCAACTATGCAAAACAAAAAAAACCCTATTTTCCATGATGCATATAAAGATGCAAAACAAGAATATGACAACCTGCTAGGGGAAGAAAAACGGAATTAGTACGCTAATTCCACAGTCAGACAATAAAACTAAAAGTTTGTGAAATGCAGTGAAAGCAATCAATGGACAAAATAATAATACCTTTTCCACTCTAGAAAATCTTGATGACATGGCAGATCGATTCAATTCATATTTCTCTACATCTGCGAAGAATTTAATAACTCAAAAAAATCCTCAATCTTGCTCTAATATTGCTAAAAATCCGAATATATTTGAATTCCAACAAACCAATGAAGAAGAATTATTGAAAATTATATCTCCATTGAAAAATAAGAGCCGCTGTGGAGTAGACGGATTGTCAATGAACATTATTAGAGGATGCAAAGAAGAACTGAACTATCCCTCAAGATAAATTTGAGTATTTTCCCTGAATAACTAAAAAAAAGCTCTTGTAGAACCTTTATTCAAAAAGGGTAGTCACGAAGCACCAGAAAACTATATGTAGACCGATCAGTCTGCTCTCAAGTTTCTCTAAAATATTCGAACTAGTCGTATGTAAACAACATAATATGGCTTCTTCTTGTTGATCAGAATAATCTCTCCCCTCGCAACGTGGATTTATTAAGGGAAAATCAGCACAGACTGCAATTTTCGAGTTAATGAAGAGAACACTAGGATCTTTTGAGGGTCCAGTCTTCCTGGATCTTTCTAGAGCGTTTGATAACCTAAACCATGGGCACATACTTCAAAAAATGAGTTCTTATGTCATAAGGGGAAACTCATTTAAATGGTTTAAATCCTTTCTTTCCTGCCGAACCCATCAAGTTGTAATCACCGATGGACAATCTAAAGCTACATCAAAAACACTTCCTCTTGAATTAGGAGTGGCTCAAGGAAGCATTCTAGGACCAATCATTTTTATCATCTTCATGAATGACATATTTGCTAAAACATCTTCAATAATCGAGTGCTCATTAATAAACTATGCCGATAACACAAATGTGTTACTGAAAGCAAACACTTTTTCCGATCCGAGGCGCCTCATAGATACTACTATCGCAAAAATAAAGGATTGGTTCCTGAAAAATTAGTTGTGTCTAAACACTCAAAAAACAAATACCATCTCATTTCACACCAGCCATGCAAACATTGAAACAAAGGATTACTAGCTACCGCTGGAGAGAAGTAGTAACTTCTTGGTCTGACAATAGACAGCTGTCTAAACTGGAACGACCATATCTACGCGTTACGCTACTCCCAAGGTGTTTTGAGTAAATATCTTGATAAAACGTCCTTGAGAACAATATCCCGTCCTTGCAGTATCTAAAAGAACAGCTTTTTGCATTATATTACAAATATATTCACTAAGTTCTTATTGCTTGATATTTCTTTCGAAATTTTTGAGACTTTTGGGTACTCTCTCTCGTTGATATCATTTCCCACTGCCGCTTTATCTGAAATTCGAGGTCCCTATATTTTGGAATTTTTTCGACCTCCTATTGACGCATGTTGTTATTATTTGGTATTGCTACGTCGATGAATATTGCAGTCTTATGATTTTTAGGTTTAGTAGTATATCTGGTCTGTTGTGACGGACTGTTTTATAAGTCAGAACTGAAGAAAACTAAGGATAAATTAGTTCGAATATGGTTGCCAATTCTTAGTGTAGTATTTTTCCTACTGCATCCTGTCTCTCTTTATATTGATTTCCTGCAAACATTTGACATTCTCTCGTGATATGTTGGATTGTCTCATTTGTTGGACACCCATATCGGAATCGATCGTCAGTTATAGTTCGATCCTTAATGATACGCTTGCAGTATTTTCTCGTTGAGATTACTTGATCTTGGATGGCTAAAAAAACCTTCCGTTTCTGAAAACATCGCACCTGATGTGAGCCAAAAGTTCGACATGATCCTGGTTCACCTCGTTGAAATATCTTCCATGCAGAGGCTTCTCCCTCAAAAATATAAAAGTGTATCCTGAATTACAAAAAATACGCACTCATTTAGTTTTTAATATTTTTTTTCCAATAGATAGCTTTAGTTATCTGTACTTCGCGTTTAAAAAGTCCGATCGGGTTCCACTAAATGGCATTAGAAAGATGAGATTTCGTACTACATAATTTTTTGCCACAGTTTTGTGATTAGTTCACTCAGTTTAGTTCGAGCGCGCGTTAAAGATGAACATTATAACAAAAAAAAAATACGTTACATTAGAGTTTTTCTTCTTGGTGTCCATGGCAAACAATTTTGCTGATGAAAAATTCGTTTAAACAGAGGCTTGTGAAATTCGACTGTCTCAATTTTTTGCCAATAGCGACTAGGGCTTCAATGATGAAGCATACACAAACATTCATAATAGCAACAAGTTATAGAACAAAACGGCGCATATTCGACCTGAATCGGATCATTCTAACTGTGGTAATTGAAGCATTGATTTTTGTGCAAAAATTATGATTTTTTTTCTATACCTCATTCTTTGTTGTGCCCGTGTTTTCTCATGAAATAAATCCACATATATTCATGAAATTGTTTGAACTTGTTTTTGTACTACAAAAATTTTGGAAACTGAATATGATATGATTCACTAAAATACATCTTTCTATAAAAAAAAAACACTTGTCTCGATAGGCACCAACAAAAAATTCCGCTATTTTGCTAATCGATATGAGCCGTGACTTTCTATGGCCCCCCCTCAGACATCGCCTGGATCCGCTCCTGGGAGGTTTTCTTGGTTTGTCTGATGGTTGTATGAGAATTGCTCCTTGTGAAGTTGTGATGATGTTGATTTGTCTGCTTTACTCAGTATTTTCTAGACGTCTGATCTAATTGCTTGATCTCTGAAGTATTCCCTTAGGCTTTCTATATGCCTATTAGCAAGTTCCATGATGTCCGTCAGAACCCTGCCTTCTTTTTTTTGGCAGTGTAGTCCTCTCAATGCAGCTTATTAGCTTTCGTCAGCAGCGTTCTTATTTGGCGTTTCAGGTTTTCGATGTCTGTTTTGTTCCATGGAACTATACCGAATGAGTATGTTAGAATTGAACATGCCTATGTATTGATGGCTCTCGTCATATTCGCGCGTTGAGGTTTGTTTTAAAAAAAATTTCAGTTCTCCTAACGAATTCAGTAATCTTGCTTCATTCTTTGGTGGTTGATTCGTCTGTTCTGTTTCATTTCGAGTTATTTGTAAAGATCATCCGATTTCATTGCTTCTATTTCTCGTCCAT
Organism: Harmonia axyridis; assembly: GCF_914767665.1. NCBI lineage: Eukaryota > Metazoa > Arthropoda > Insecta > Coleoptera > Coccinellidae > Harmonia > Harmonia axyridis. Next base: position 37,120,032 of record NC_059502.1, on the reverse strand, counting down.
TTGCTAGAGGATTCGGCTCATCTTGAATTCTTCCTCGCACTCGCTAGGAGTACGACACTTGTCAAATCTGAATAAATCTTTTGAAGGACTTTGCACTAGCCTGACAATAATTTCTATATGGTTCTTATTAATCTTATTGCCTATTATCAGTTACAAATCATCCATGTAATTATTCAGGCACTTTTTACGTAGAATCCAGTGGCGTGCTCGTTTTTACAGCGGGATTTTAAATTACGAAGCTGTAAACCAAAGTCATGTTTTTTTGAATGGGAACACCTTATTTCAGTGTCATTTTTTAAAAGCTTAATTTTTCCTCATTCCAAAAATATATGACATCGTATGGTTTGTCAATATAAATAATAGAAATCGTTACGAGAAATTATTCTATACAACTTGGTGAGTGAATATCCATTTATCCATTTTTTTCATACCTATGGGGGTTTTTAATTGTTCTCAATTTTTCAGGTGTGAGAGAATGTATGCGAGGTCCTAAATACTTATAACCTCTTTGTCCAATTCGTTTTGTGGCTCTAGGAAATTGGTTTATTTTCGTTCTTGTCTCATAATCGTGCTGGCTTTTCGAGATATGAAGTTTTCCCGACTTTATTGAGAGTAGCATCTCCAGGGCAAACAGTTGTTGAGGATCCATAACTTTAGAAATCCCATATAGATCATCTGATGGAAATACAAATGGTTTTCCGTGAATGATCCGCAGTATCCACTTCTGGATTACTTCAATTCTTCTCATTCCGGTCTCATATGCTCCTCCCCAGCCAATTATTCCGTATTTTATTTGGGATTGGCATAGTGCGAACTAGATCTGTCTCAGGTATATGATATTCAAATGTTTTTCGAGATATCTGAATTTGGGAAGTAAATATCTGAGTTTTTTCATTAATTTTTCAATGTGTTTGTCCCATCTGAGCTGTCGGTCTATTGTGACTCCCAAATATTTTATATGTTGGATGGAAGGTTCATGATCAAAATCAATTATCCATCTCTGGAAGACTCAATTGATATGAAGAAAATGGTAAGTATTTTGTCTTTTCTAAATTGATGGTCAACTTGTTTTCTTGAAACCGGCGTTTTATCTTGAGGAGATCTTCCTCGGCCTCTATCTTCAATTCCCCCAATTTTCGGCTTCATAAAATATTGCAGTATCGTCTGCAAAGCTTATAACCTGACTTATTTTCTTCATTAATAGGAGGCTATTTAAATAAATTGTGGAAAGTATTGGCCCTAACACTGTTCCTTGTGGTATTCGATATTCGACAGTCTTCTTGTCACTACTACAGTCGTGTATTTTTACTATGTAATAGATACCTTTTAATAAGATCATATGCCTATCCTCTAAAGCCGATCAGATGGAGTTTTCGGAAAAGTTTTTCATGAGAGATGGTATCAAAGGCTTTTGCAAGGTCTACAAATACACAAGGACCTACTTTACCATTATCTAACCAATTGCATATATGTAGCTTCCGTTAATCTTTCGATCGCATCTTGAGCTGACTTACCGCTTCTAAATCCAAATTGGTTATCTGAAAAAATTTGGTGTTTTTCCAAGAACTTAACGATACTAACTCTCACTATTTTTTTTATTATTTTAGTAACATTGGATGTTAGACATATCGGTCTGTTGTTTGATAGGTTGTTTTCACAGCCAGATTTTCAAAATGGCTTAATTATACCGATTTTGAGAACTCTTGGAAACTGTCCAATTTGAAAGCATTTGTTGACCAGCAGCATGAGAGGTTCTGATATTTCATCCTGAATGTTTTTTAGGAGTTCATTCTTGATACGTCATCCCCAGGGACACTGGCATTCTTCAACTGCATTATTATCTGCTTTATTTCTGCCCTATAAGTTGGAAATAGAAATAATGTATTATTGGAATAGACTTCTCCTTCTTCTTGTATTTGAATTTCTTACATTTTTTCGGCCAGGTTTTTTCCAACTTTACTGAAACATTCACTGAATTCCTCCACTATATCCTCTTTTGTGGTTAGTATTAGTTCTTAGTCGTATTATCGTATTAATTTCCTTGTCTTATCTCAATTTGCCACATAGTTCATCCACACATGCCCATAAGTACTTAGCCTTCGTAGTTTTAATACTGATTTTGTCATTTATATAGTTTTTTCGCTTTTATAATCAACTTTTGTAGAACATTGCGATATCTTGAGTATTGGAGCCTCAATTCAGCATTAGACTGGTCTTTCATCAGTTCTTTGTATATCCTATTTTTTTATTTAGATATTGCCCTTAGAAGACCGTTAGTGACCCATTTTTCATTACCTGTTTTTCTGCAGGTTAGTTCTATTTCAGTGGAATGTTTTTTGTATTTAGCCTAATTAAATCAATCCTCTGTGAATGAATGCTCATCTTTTTTTTAGATAATTTCTTGCCAGTTCTTGTCAGAATTGTTCGTTTTTTCTGGCTTAAGGTTACCCACTGATTGCTGCGACTTACATTACAATTTGGGTTCATTTTCCTCGAGTTGATTTTGAGTAGGTATATGGGTGCCTAAACTTCCTTTATTAGAAAAGATGACGTACTTATATATAATGATCAATTTTTTTTCCTTTGCTATAATAGTCTTCGTCACGGGCATTTTGGACTTGCTTGGATAATTCCTTATCTCATAATTGAGTTAGTTTTGGGTTGTCTTTAATTTGTATGTTTAATCTCCCCAATGTAAGCTCTTATGCATTTGCATGGTATTTCGAATAATATGAAACTCTTGGTTCCTTGATTGATATTATCAGATTTTATCTTGGTGAGGTTACTTGTGATAGTATATTATATCTAGAATGTTATCCTCATATCGGATCTGTTACCAATTCTTCTAATCTTCCCCTTCCATGTATGGGAAAAGGATGGTTATCGTTTTTTCAGGTTCGGTGTCTGCCTTATGTTCGAGTGTGCAATTAGCGAATTAATGAACATTCATTCTCATGAATGAAAGCTCTAGACACGTCGATGCTTTCCTCATTTTGTATTGATTTATTTCATATATATCACTGAATAATATTATTCTTCCACAAATACATAGATCATTGAAGACCATTCATATCTCGTAGATGAGAAAAAATTCTCTAGAAGGCAATATATGCGACAAATCTTTCGCTTTTGCCGATCCTGATTAACAAATTGGCCTTTCAACACGGATCACATAAAGCCTAGGTAAACAACCGACACCCCAGACCCAATTTCCACGGAGTGAAAAACGATTGTCGAAAAATTTACTTTTCGCCAAATGGACCGGCCGATCGGGGCTCGAGCGAGGCAATAACCACAGAAAAAGTTGTCTAGCAAGTCGAGAACAAGAACGTAATTCATGGCGACATTGTGGCGGAAGTGGGTCGAGACTCGGGCCCCGGAAATAACGTTTGAATGGGACGAATTGGGAAGGTTCGGGAATGATTAGGGGATATTGCTTCGGCAATCTTGAGTTTTCGATTTTCACGGCTGTACAGTCACCGCAATACTTGCTCCCTGTGAAATTCTGCGGAAAGCTTTATGCTAATAGCATGAGCCTGACATTTTTTTTTGCAGTGTGAATTCGGATTCAGATCAAAAGGCAATGGATTAGGATCTACAGGATACACGAAATTCGAGTACTTACAGATGTATGAAATTCGTAAATGAAAGTCGAATAGTGCAAACTAATTATGGAAAGGCTTTCGGATACTAGGAAGAAGGATCAATTATCATCAGATCATCATTCCATTTTCTTGTAACAAATCTAATGATTTGTTACATGTCGTCTAATAAAGACTGGTGGAGAATTCCGAATGACCAATTATGGAAGGTTTAGGGTGGTACCTATAGGTAATAAATATCAAGTAGGGTTAGATAGTATTAACGATCGAAGATAAACTAACATTGAGTATATTTGTTTTGGAATATCGTCAAACTTCACATTTCGTACATATTATTAAAAATATGTAAATATGAGGATGTGATATTTGAAAGCATTTTTCTTCTATCGAACCCCATCAACATAAACTGCAGGTGCTGATTAAATGAATATGAGAAGGCATCAAATCTTTTTCGTGGATCAGGTAAACAAAGATTAATTTCGATCACGTTAAAATAGGAACTAACAGCCAACGAACAGAAAAAGAAGAGCAGAGACATATCTGTCGACTGTCATATTATATTTTGGTATTGGATTAGTTGTACAATGTTTATAGAAGAAGAAAGTTTATTTTTATTATAGATTACAAATATTGCTTCGTAACTTAGGTTAGAGAGGGGGGGCAGTTAATGCGTCATCGGGTGTGTCAGATTCGAATTTCGTCATTTGTCACAGACAAACATCGGCATCGTCGTGATGTTTTGTTTACATGGATAATGAACGTGTTTACAGCTCAAACTGGTCATTTCTTGAGTTTGTGGTGTTAATTTGAAAAGCCTTCATTTGAAAACGTATGATCCACTTGCATTTGATAATTTGCATGTACTTTCGGAGCTGAAAGCTCTATATACTTCAAATTAAAATGAAATATTGCATATTAATATATAACTAATTTTATCCATGTATTTCAGAATTGAAGACAATTTAGGATAGGCCACAAACGATGAACTCGATCAAAGTAAAAAGAAAATCCATATAAATTCTCGATTATTTTGCAACCAAACTTCATTTATTTGAATACCTATATTATAATGGAGACATTCATAAGTTTGATTTAATTTGAGCTTCGAGAAAGAGAATGAATGAGACTTACCATCTAAGCCACAGATATCGTAAGTTATCCAAAATGCTAGATTGTTCAGAAATACATTTTTTTAAACAACATTACCAAAGGTTTATTATTGCAAATAATAAAACCCAGAGGGCTTTGCCAAGGAAAAAATTGTATTTCTAATCTAAGTGATTTATATTCAAGTAGGGAAACTATCACTTACCTGAAATCTCGACCACCTACAAACTTCCGTCAATTATTCACCTCCCTAACAGGGCGAAGCCGCCCTCCTCTCTTGTGGCATTGTCAGGAACATTGATGTCTTTCAAACTTTACGACTCAAGAGGTCAATCATCTGATCAACCCTAATATAGTCTGTAACATTCAATTGGTCGCTACTTTCTCCGACATCCATTGTGAAATGTGACTTTGCAGGGAATTAGTTGGGATATGGTAGCTTTTTTTATAAGACATTCTTGAGAGGTATTAAATTTGTTTTCAGACATCAAAATTTCGAAACAATCAATTTAAGACTCGTAGAAATTCCATTGGAGGGTTGTTGGTTACTATAGTCTGGACCAAATGTAAACTGTAAATTTAAATACCAAAATGCTATGAAATAATGGAGGGGACTTTTTTTTTGCGGAATGTAATAGTATATTATTTGTGGCAATGTATGTCATAACTCAGGCAGATAAGTTTTGCAGCAATTCATCAAGTGAGTTTTGACATTTTCCGCAAGTTGAATACTTTATCCACATAAAGCAATAAATAATATATAGCAATAAAGATTCAAGTACAGACAAAAAACTTCTTTGACAAACCTTGATAGTTACCTATAACAATTTTACACAAATAATTTTTGTAATTACATATTTTGTTTATTAATAAAATCAACTGTAGAAAAAGTTTGAACAACTCGTAAACGTTTTTGCCTTTATAGCTAGAGGTTTATCCGATTGAGGTGCAAAAAACGCACGTAATTTTGAGTAGGTATTCTCTACAGGGTGTATACTTTTAAAACGGCCTAACTTCAAGGAGAGATTATGCAAGTGATTTGCAACAAAAAATGTAATTTAACACATGGTCACAATGTTGGCGTTTCTGGGATGTGCAAGGTATAATATTCATTGATTACCTCCATAAGGGCCAGATCATCAACAGCGATTATTATATAGCGTTATTGGATCGTTCAAAGGATGAAATTGTACAAAAACGGCCCCATTTGAAGAAAAAAAATTTGGTGTTCCATTGAGACAATGTGCCGTGTCACAAATCAATGGAAACAATGGCAAAATTGCATGAATTGAGATTCGAATTGATTCTGCGTCCACCGTATTCGCCAGATCTTGCCCCCAGTGACTTTTTCCTCTTCTCTGACCTCAAAATAATGGTCACTGGAAAGAAATTAAGCGCCAATGAAAAAGTAATCGCCGAAACTGAGGTCTATTTTGAAGCAGAAGACAAATCGTACTACAAAAATGGTATCGGAAAGTTGGAATATCGCTATAATCGCTGTATCGCCCTCGAATGCAAATATGTTGATTGTTGAATAATAAAATCGAATTTTTCCAAAAAAATTTGTTTTACTATGGTAGACCGGGGACTTCACAATTGGCCTGTTACTTCAAATCTCACCACGTCAATCAAGAAGATCCAGATAATCCAACATGAATATTTACTAACAATTAACATTTCCTAACCTTCCTTACCGACACAAAAATTTCAAACGAGAGAACATTCAATCACTCGAAAAATAAATATCATCGAAATATTGCTCCTGTAATATACATATAAATAAAATACTCCATTGAACCTATGGAAGTTTTTTTCGAAATCTTTGGCATTTTTAATAACACTGAGGTCTCTCGTAACAACAATTTTTCTTTATTTAATAATTGAGGTACTGGGGTAGTTCTCTGCCTGTTCCATGATTTTTTTGGATTTTTGGCACTGTTACTCTAGATATTCAACTTTTTATCAGGAGCTCTCCGATAGTGTTAATCACAGCTAACATTATTCAATAATATATTGAAATAATCATTTATATAAGTGACTTTGTATGCTCAAGAGATAGCGTTCTGGATTTCGCGCCACACTTACTTTGGCTACGGCGAACTTAAGTGTTCGACGCTTTGCAACAGAGTCTCCTCTTCACTATGGTGTGAGAGGGTGTGTCTTAGGCGGAGAACTCTGGATTTGCCTAAGTCCCCAAGCGATCTCGGGACGAAACACTGTAATCCCCAGGAAGAGGGCGCATCTACACAAACTTGGCTCGAGATAGACTAGCCGAAAGATTAATATTACATAAAAATTCATCTACACTAGGTATCTGAACTGATCTTTTGCAGCGAAGGATTCACAAGGAATGAACTCAGTTGACTGGCTGCCCCTCCAAAAGATAGCACATTACTGCAATAGAAATCTTGTGATGATAATGTATCACTTCCTAGCGTTCTGTGAGACCTATCAGGAATTAATAACTCTTTCGAGTTAGGAGAAGCAATTGTGTACGATTTATGCATAATTATTTTGTTCGTAACTAGGTTGGTTTCAACAAGTACAAAAAAAGGTTTTCAATATACCCATATGATATGCACATAATCAGCCAAGTTCGAATGAACAATAAATAATCAGTCGCAAACCGAGCGGAATCTGAGCATATCGAAATTGTAATTCGAACTTCTGATATGCGCACATTCCGCCTCATTGCAAAACTGAGATTCCATCAGTGATCCCAGGTTGAAGCACCGCAATCCACAGAGAGAGGCTCACCTTCAAAATTGACTGAGAACTTCTTGCCAACGTGGCACAGCGTCGTGCATGAAGATTAAAAGAGTTCTCCATTATTTGAGTGCAAAATTTTATCTTCATGCAACCTAAGATTGGAAATAAAAAGAAAACAATATTTCGAACGATCAATGGTCATAGGTATATACGAATGCCTTGGTCGGATTTTGTCCTTTGGCGAATTCGATATGCGAGCCTACTTTGAAATTTGCAAGTTGCTAGATCTTTCCATACGATGGTTAATATGTTTAAAATTGACTGGATGAAAGGAAATTATAAAAAATTGTGACAAAATGCGATCTATTCAGGAAAAGAGCACTCAAACAAAACAAAAAAAAATATAAATCGAAATAGACAATTTGTTCATGGTGGAATTAACGGAAAAACACAATGCTGCAGAAATAACAAATCGTTGTGTGAAATTTGTAGTGGTTTTCGTTAACTGAAAAGCTCTGAGCTTGCAGTTCTTAAGAAAATTCCATTGTTAGCAGACGCCCTCCCCGCTTTTCAATAGACCTCATTAAAAGATAAAATCGATGTCGGTTCAAAGTTAACGAGGACGAGTGTATGTGACGTTTACAGTGTCGGAAATTTTCCGGGAAGCCCAAGAATTCGATTTCCTAAAAGTACTTTCATGCAGGCTGTTATTCACTGAGTTGAAATCGTTATAGAATATCCAATGACGGCAGTCCATTGACGAATACAGAAAGCACTTCTGTCTTTTTGCATTTATAATAAAAAAGACAGATCCCTTCAACTGAGGGATGCAATTATTTCATCGAGCCATTGAAAACCCATCCAAAATTGAGATTATGACAAAAAATGAAACACTTCGCTCAACGAGTTTTGTCCCAGGCCTACCAGTAAAAACACATTTATTCCATAAGAATTCGATTTTATTGGTAACGTGGTCATCTTCAAGACTGATACATGTAGTCCAATACTCCTCTTACTTTTCAATACCTCTTTTGTAGAAAGATTCATCTTTCAAAATAGGCTTCAACCACGGAAATCACTTTTAAATTATAATCAAATTTCATACCCTGCAGCATTATTTTGAGGTCTACAAAAAGCCAATAATCACTGGGTGGCAGATCTGGAACTTGCAAGGTGATGTTTGAGATTTTAGTCGATTCGGAAGACTGTCACCGACTACTTTCCACTTAGCAGGCTTTCTCTTCATCTCAGAGGTGTAGTATTCAATCCATGTTACATTAACTGTCACATATCGACACAAAAAAATCCTGTTTATTCCACTTAAAAAGCCACAAACAGCGTTCGAAATCGACAATGTGTTCTTACTTTTGAACATCGGAGACCAAGCGCGGTACCCATAAGGTTGGCAATTGTTCACGCGAAAAAGTGAATGCACTGTTTTCTGATATCTTCAACCCCACCGCTATCTCACGCAACTTCAATTTACGATCGCTCAATTTCATTTCGTGGCCTTTCTGTTTTTTCTGAAACAACTGTCGAATTGAGGCGACTAGAGCGTTTACGAGTAGCATCGACGGCCGTTTTTCGACCACGTTTAATGCCACATTTCCACTAATGTTGCCAATGGCGCAGAGTCTGAATAACACTCATCAAACAAAAAATACAAGATGATGTAACCATCTTGGTAAATCTAAACTGTGAATCTATTGGCTTGACAGCAAAAATGAATTTTGAAAATTAAATCTTTGAGAAAAGAAGAATTAGAAAAAAAATAGCTGCTACTATTGTTGTAAGAATGAGATTGGAAAGCCTTCATATTCTTCATCATTTGAACAATTTGTCACTAAAACTTTTAAATATATAAGTGAATATATGATAGAAAAAAAAAGAGTGAGACTTTTTGGAATTTTTTTTGAGTAATTTTTGATTCTTCAGCAATAATTGAAAATCTCGTTCGAAGTTGTGAAGAGTGTCAGACCAGAATTTAATGAAGTCGGTATCACAATGGCTTATGGCTGAAGATTTAAGTTCCATTATATAATAGACTAATGAACAAGCGGAAAAGCTCCACGAAAGCACACGAATCTATCTTGATTTTTTTATTCTGATGCCTCCTTCAGATTTATGGTATTCCACTACGAAATCTTATTGACCATTCAAACTTTATAGTCTTTCACCTAACTTGAGTCACTATAGACTCCGTGACTTCTCATGAAGATTTTCAGTTTTATGATCTGGATATTTATCAATTCTGGAAGCATGCTCTTTGTCTATTCTCTATTTGACCCAAGAAGCATGCTTATTTTTATTCATTTTCTCAATTTCAATAGACAATTGATTATATTTCATGAATTAGTATCAAAAAATTATTAATCCCGCTTGTAGGGATTGTGACTTTTTTTCTCTAGTTGAGGTGGATAAAGTTGTGTAACAAGGAATCATTTTGAAATTTTTCATTACAAATAGAATTTCGTATATGAGAACTCTGGAAATGTGAAAATTTACTCAACATTTCTAGAACAGCACTGACTTGGTTTTACGAACTTTCGAGCTCCCGTTTATTCATACCCATTCCGCCCTTGGAGACATTTTGGATAGAATAGAATTTGACGACGATATATCACAATGAATTGAACCTTTGAGATCATTTCCGACTCAAAATTCGAAAAGTACATTGTGACGGAATGATATAACGACTTAAAAAAAATAAGAAGACATGAGAGGTGGAAGGAAGTATTTTGCATAATCATAGGCTCCAAGAAAGTTATCAATTTGGATTGTTGATTTGTGCGTGAAGTTTGATTTTTGTACAACATCTACTCCTTACATTTCCATTTACTATACAACAAAATGTGAAATAATACGGTGGATTCACGTCAAAATCACACCTTTTTTGTGGGACAGATAGATACGAGAGATGGGAGAGATAGATACGAGATCCCCCTAAACTTTTGAATAGTGAAATTAAGCTGGAATCACGTGGAGAATATCTCGTTGAGTGCATGTATCTCTTTGAATAATAAACAACGTGCACAAACTAACGATCCGCAACGATAGTCAGTCTAATTCTAACTGCACCATCCACAATTACGTCCGCAATTCAACGCTTTTGCACGGAATTTCCACTCAGCAGAACGAGAAACGACAACAGTCACGAAAATTAATATCTTTGCAGATACCTCTTCCTACCTATCCCAAAAAAAAGCGATACATGTATCTAAAGAGGAGATTGAACATTTTTCCTCTCATATTTCAAATTAACGATCCGGAATATTGGCTTTATGCGGGAGTTTTATCTTTCAGCGACAACTTATCTGAAAAAGGGGACTGCTTTTTTTCGCTATGAGTGTATCACTAATTTTGTCTGCCTTTCGGCGTTCAACTCCAGGTTGTTTCATTCTGGCGGATGAAAATAAAGAAGATTATTCTTTGAAGATATTCTTTCGACATCAATCTGGAATCTCCTCTTTTCATATTCGACAAGAAATGGTAAATATTGCAATGATCTAAAAGAAATTCTGTATTCATTCCTAATTTGATGAGTCGTGCTGGGCAAAAACTGATAATTTCAAATTCGATACAAACGTTCTGTATTTATCTTACTCACCTATTGTTTAAGGACTTCAAAGTTGAAGTTAGGAAAGTCCGATTATATTTGACCAATGAATTCTTGAAATAAGACAACAAGACTGATGATGAATCAAAGCAACCAAACCTGTAACCTGCATACGATTTTGGTTCACCTAATTTGCACAAGCTCTTATCTTCTTAGAGTCCTCATCGATATCAACGTAATACCAAAGTATCGTAAAGATTAATAATCTCATGATATGATACGGAATGTTCCAAACCCATATAAATTCTTCATATTAATTTGCGATAGGTACTAATTTGATACAATAGATTACCTACTACCAATACCACTAATACTATGAATTCAAAAATGACCAAGTCCAGTTGTCTCCAGTTTAACAGAGAAAAAAAAACTCGATTTTTAGTTATTTGGAGATATCTCGGGGACCATTGGTGATATTTTGGATCTATTTACACCAAAACACTCATCCCTAAATAACGGTTTTTTTGTATAAGTATTAATATACCATGCAACTCTATTTTTTGAACACACAAAATGTGGGGCCTTTTTCTACGACCATCCGGGCTTTAAAAACAAAGGGCAGGGAAGCGGTCACCGCGGGAAGACAATTTGTCTGGTGATAGCCACCGTTCCCAGCACGACAACTTTCTGCATCCAGGTAATTGTATCATTTGGCAGTTGAAGCTCAGCTGAGTGTTTCACGGTGTTGGCATGAACGAGCCCGTTAGAACTCATTATCAGTGGAAATATCTCAATCTTAACAACAATAACCCCAACCACTTTTATCGATCACTTGAAGGAAATTTAATGACCGAAGAAGAATACCCAAAATCAAAACACATGCATAGGGTTTGGAGGAAAATCTGGAGTCAAGGGAGGATCATGATGACGAAGTATTTTTTATTAGGGAAGCAGAAAATACACCATAAAACAAACAATCATAATAGAAGAAGATATGAAGGTCATCTTTAAGAAGATGATCAACTGGGCAGCACCGGGCCCTGATGCCATACATAATAACTGGTGGAAATATTTTGATACAACACATGCCACAGCGTCCAAAATATTTCGGCAAGCTCTTGTGGACCCAACCGTGATACAACAACATGTTACACATAGAGTGACATACATGCTATCATGCTATCAAAAAAAAAAAAATGGAGACCCACGAAACTACAAACCGATCACGTGCCTCCCAACGATCTATAAAATACGAGGGTGAATCAAATATAAATGATAGTGGAGGCAGAACGTTCCTGCTTAGTTTGTTGTTGGGTAGGTTTGTCAGGAGTAAGGAAAGCACGTGGGCTTACAACCACGACCCTCTCAGTGTCCACCGTAACGATTTCGGAGCAAGAGATACCTCCGTCAATTGCGCAAAGTGTTGTGATCAAGTTCTTCAAGTGTTGGCGTCTTCTTACACGATTTCAGGAGCAAGGAGACCAGTTTCTCACTCACGTTATCACCTGTGATGAAACATGGGTGCACCACTACACCATAGAGTCTAAACAAGCAAGTATGGAGTGGAGAAAACAAGGAGTACCTGGAACGGTGAAAGCCCAGTCACGTTTGTTGGCTGACAAGGTTTTGTCTACCATTTTTTTTGACCTGCGTGGATTGCTGTAACTCGATTTTTTGCACGAGCGCAGGACAATTAATGCGGCCTACTACTGCGACGTTTTGAGTGAGGTCCGACAGGCATATCGCAGTAAAAGACGAGACCTATCGATCAGGGAAGTGGTTCTTCTCTATGATAATGCCCACCCTCATACAGCAGCCTTGATTAGGGAAAAATTGGGGCCACTGGGGTGAGAAATATTGGAACACCCTCCTTACATTCCAGACCTGTCACCCTGTGACTTTCATGTGTTTGGTCCCCTCAAGGAAGCTTTGGCAGGCCAAAGATTCGATAGTGAAGATGAAGTGAGATTGAAGCCTACGTGCGTAATGGACAAGTTTAGTGATGTTGATAATACTATATTTGACACGATAGAATTAAAATATAGAGCAAAACTGATAAATCAGTAAAAAAATTTTTAAAATCCATCAATAACGCGGAACGTCTTTGGTCTCCGACTCGTCTGTGACGTCACGCCACTTGCCTGTGATCGCTACACCATAAATTACGTTTAAATACTTAGCCGCGCCAAGGCTCTCGCGCCGTTTGTATTGTACAGAGTAGTTTTAACTCGAGTTTTGTTTTTATGTCACCATAATGGAAGAAGGCTTCGTGAAAGGTTAAATAACAATGGATGATAACCAAGTAATAATCATATGAAGTTGTTTTAGGTCCAATTAAGTCACGCCTCATTAATTTGCACCACTTCTTTCTTCGATTCATGTCATTTGGTACATGAAAACACAATTTATTGGGGTTTTTAATTGTCGTGCTTGCACACATAGGCACAATACAATATTTGTAGGATTTTTTTTTTTATTTCAACCATCGTGTATGGAACAAAACACGACACGAACGGCACAAGTGATTGTACACCAATGAATTCGTAAGCACTCTGCGAATACCAGTCGCCTCGTGTAAGTGGCGTGACTTCACACACTAGACTATGAAATTATTCTTCCAAGCGCAACTTCAAAATCCCATAAATTTTTCATTTCTAGAGATATTTCAATGATTCTTCCAAATTTTGGTTTACTTAAATTTTTAGAATTAATCCTCAACAAAAAAATAAAAACTAGTCCATTAGCTTCAGACACGACCTGCATCTTTTTACGTGGAAGGGATTGGAAAGCTGCCTATCCGCTGGGAAAAATGTGTTTCCAAATGAGGAGATTATGTAAAAAAATAAACTATGTTCTTAAGCTTTAGTCGAGAGTAGTTTTTCAATCTCAAGTCAAGTATTTATTTATCCAGTACTTGAATCATATCGAGCTACTTGGATTGTAGCAGTTTTGTTGTGTTCTGTCACATCAATAAAAAAATGATGAAATGAGAAGAAACCTTGCAAAAAAACACTTTCATTTATCACTTAGTGTATAAAAAAAACCGAAAATATCAACTTTTTTGAAATAGAAACATGAATTAAATCACTATATATCATATATGTGAAAAGTATAGCCTTTTTTTCAATCCATTCTTCTAGGCATTCCGATTTCTTGGAAAGAGTAGAAAATGCCACCCTCCAATATTTGCCGCTCGTCTAGAGCAGGCAATGCGGCTTCAAGTTCTTCTGCTAAGTTTCGATTTTATAAAACGCTTGACCATTTTGTTTTTTTTTTCAAGCTGATTGGATAAATAATTGGATGATGCGGATAAACCATTATTTTAAATTCTAATGCGTCTACGGCCAACACTAGTTAGTTTGATCTGAAAAATCGTGATTGAAATTCGTTGAATTCAAAAAAGATTCAATAGCGATTATTATTATTGAAAGTAATGAAACACTAGGCTATATATGAAGCGTCTAGCCATTTTTCCAATCCATTCTTCTAGGAATCCTGATTTCTTGGAAAAAGTAGAAAATGCCACCCTTAAATATTTGCCGCCCCTCTAAAGGAGCCTGCGGCTTCATATTCTTCTGCTGAGATTCGATTTTATAAAACGCTTGAAAATTTTTTTTTCTTATTCAAGTTGATTGTGTAAAACAGTCGGATAATGCGGATAAACCATTACTTAAAATTCGAATGCGTCCGCGCACAACCCTAGTTAATTTGATGTTAAAAAACATCTGTGAAATTGAATAAATTTATTCAATACATAGGTTCTTCTATGCATTCAGATTTCTCGGAAAAAGTAGAAAATGCCCCGCTCTCCAATAGTTGCCATTTTGGCGAAATTCGTTTTATTTTTTCCTGACAAAAAAAATCCATTCTGTTTAGTTATTTATATAATTACATATATGTAAGTGTATAATATTTCTTGAATGAATTCTATTTATTTTTCTGGTTTCTAATATTCTCTCTATCCGAGTCTTCTCATATTGAATAAAAACATTAATTATAATTTCAATGTTTTTTCAAACCTTTATTTCCAATGTGGCTCAGCATTTAAATTTCTGAAACTTCCAAAAGATTCCATAGAAATGTGACAAAACTACTGATGAAGTCTTTTAGTTTAAGCACGCACGAGATTGCAGAAATATATTCTGTGCGACGCGTGCATAACAAGCTCAAGTAATTTCAAGTAGCTTGATATCAAGTCAAGCAATAAATATCTAAAATCAAGTCAAGTCAACCTCAAGAATGTGATTTTTCACGAGGTTGATTTTCAAGTCAAGTAGTGGTAAAAATGTCAAGCTACTTGGCTCGATGAATCCCTACCTCGATTAAAATAAATGCGGAATTCATTCGAAAATGATCAACAATTTTTCAAATATTGTGAATACTTACATAATTATTCATGTAGGTACAGGGTCTTCATAAATATTTGTAATATCGTAGTTGTCTTGAAATTTTTGACTTCTCAAGGAATCCTAAACTGAATTTGAATGAAAACCAATAATACAAAATTTATGTTTCTCAATTTTGAAAATTCTTCATAAAGACTAATATCCAGTATATGAGACTACAGGTGAAGAAAATTTCAATGATACAACGACGTTAAAATTATTTATAATGACTCAGCATTATGCCATTTTACTGACTTGTCTTTCACACTGGAGTAAGTATTAAGTAAACATTTTAATCAAGGGACGCGATATGTTGAGACACTCGATACAACACCCAGCGACATAGACAATCGCTTGAAATCTTGGGAACCCAGCATTCCGAACTTTCAGGGATATTACAAGGAAAGTGCAAGAAGGTACATTATTGTTCGTAGTTAGGAGTTAACTTGGAAACATAATTCACCCAGGAGATCCTCATAATAATGAACAAGTTTCATTCATGTTTGTGAAATCCATTTGTTCATACAACAGGAAAATTTCAATTCATACCATTACATGAAGAATATTTTGGTATATGAAGAGAGCATATGTTTTATTCCTTTTCTATCAAGCTCTTTGTATCCGAAAAATTCCATGAAGAAAACAAATTCAGGAGTCAGTTCTTAATGAAACGTGAGGAGTAATTTGAATTTTATTGTTCACACGTTAACTGCCTACATGAAATGAAAAAAATGACCCCGAACACAAAGTATTTGTCTCGGTATTTGTGTACTTCTTGTAATCTTACGAGTGAGAAGTATCGAAACAAGTCCATTCATGGAAGCCCTTCGTGAAAATGAATCCTTCTTCAAGGAAGCTCTATGAGAAAATGAAATTGTCCCAGCTACAGCTCCTACAGTTCAGATTTTATTCGTAGATAAAATCTGCGGAAAATTTGGGGAAACACCCTATGCCTATATAGTCAATTCAAAACTGAAGTTCTCACAAATGAATTGCAATTTGAATGAAACTTATTAAATTGTACGACACAGCTCATACTATTTTTTGTTGTGAATAACTCAATTCAGTTCTATGACGGTCAAAGAACTGAACGTTTGACAACTGCAGTATTGAAATTGAGTGATGAGAACGACAAAAAAACATGGGGTAAGTGTATACCGATGACGAATGCAAAAATCACAGCTGATAAAACGAGGGGCGACGAAGCGGATAGATAAAGGATAATAATAAACCTCAGATGTAGACGAGCTCGTAGAGCAATAGGAGTAATTTTCTTGAAAAAGCGATAACAAACTCATAAACCGTTCACATGACAAACGCTCTACGCGCGTTCACAAGTTCTTGCATTTTATTCGCAGCGTCTAATGCGTGCTTCATAAAAACGCGTTTAGCATGTTTACGCTTTGAATAAAATGCATGTACTTGTGAACGCGCTGAGCGTTTGTCATTTGAACCTGAGCACATAAACGAACATTCTTCCATAAAAATGAACCGATAATCTTCTTCCTTTTTCCTAGAAATCGCCACGGCATTAAAAAATTCGACACTTTTAGAACTAAAACTCTCCAATTTTTTAATGCCGTGGTGATTTCAAGAAAAATGAAAATGATTATTGGATCATTTTCATGGAAAAACTTTCGTTCTGCATCTTGGCAAAAATTCCGAAATTTTATATTTTGGAATTTTCTTTTGAAAACGTACTTGATAATTTGATCGACTCAATCGCATATCAGTAAAAATCGCAGTTTTTCCAATATAGGTAGATATAAAATATAAATTCCTGTCATGAACATGGATCAATTCGTATATCGTGAAGTTACAAGATAATCTCAAAGTCTTATACGAAACGCAAGTGGCTGCATGAAGAGAGCAAATATTGGTTCTCTCATCAGCAATGGTAGTTGTCGATACGAAGGCCTAATTCAGTTATGGAACCTCGAATTCGAATTCAGTTACAAGAAATTCGCTTTCCGTGAATATTGAATTATGTCAGATTTGCATAAATAACTCCATTTATACTATTTACGCTGACTGCTCCCATCCGTTCTTCCTCGAAAGGAGCAGAAGGGACAGGAGGTTTATAAAGAGTAATCTTTCCGCAGAATGCAGCAGAATTGACATCTGATCTAAAAAACGTGGAATTCATAATGAAAAACTGACATAAATTTAAGGATGATACATATTCCGTGATTCGGAGAACTTAATTCCAAAAAGTTCATGAAATATATTTGCTAACATCAATTATATGTTCTATTATCCAATGGCATGTGCTGAGAATTATGGCAAATATTCCCAAAAATTCAAAAAGTAGGAATTCATATTTTTATCAAGATCGTTAGCCAGGTTTTTGTATTTTGAACTTTATCAAGTTAAGACAGTACTGTTGGTAATTATAATAAGAAGGAAAATTTTCTCATCATTTTCCTACAACTGATTGTACTGAAAAAACCTTCATGAATTAGTATGGATAGTGTACAAGGAGCGAAACTATTGTTTCTGGCCCGGGCCTCCCCTAAAATTTTGCTGGCCCTCCTCAAAATTTGACATAATAAGGCTTAAATATTAGCAGAACTATAATTTCACTTTTTTTTGGCCCTCTCAAAAAAAATTCGGCCCCCTCTTGGCCACCCCAGTTTTTGAAAGCTGGCGTCGCCACTGGACAATCCCCAGAATAACAAGAAGGACAATAAATATACCTTGATTTATATGATATATGAAGAAATTATAGAACTTCATTCTAAAAAAAATTTCTTTTGATACTTCTCTTTCGAAACTTTGTTGTTAATTGAAAGAAATAGGTATAAATTTCTCAATAATCGAAACTTTTTTTTTTGTGAAGCTAATATACTCATGGGTAAAGTCATTTTGTTTTTAAATTTAATATCTTGTTTCCGAAGAATTCACAATTTGATCAAGCCCACTTCTAATTAATATTTTAGGCAGCGTGTCTCAGCACTCATTAGGTACTGAGAGTTCAACAGAAAGCTATAAAATCTGAAAAATTATCAGATAACATCAAACATTCTGACGGAAGGAATAAAACAGGACCATATTTCGAAAATGTTACATAAAAGATAAATTCTCTCGTTTGATACTCTTTTGAAAAAAGTATGTGCCAGTAACTCATGTTACATCCTAGATAATTATTGCAATTTGGCGAATGCGCTGATCATGTCAATCGCCGTTGTCGTGAAAAAAGCAAGCAATGCTCAAAACGATTTTTCAGGAGATAATCTGAAGCTAGCAAGATTCCAGATGAAGAAAAAACGTAACAGTGATCCTGAAATACGTGAAAGGGATCGTAGAAAGCCCCGAAAAAGTCTGAATAAAACAGAGCGCGTTGTATACAAAACTCCACAGACCATGAATATTTCATGGCCATCACTCTGATCCTCTCTCATAGATGAGCGACGGTGGTGACTGTGGCGGCTATTTCACGGGTGGAAACCCTTCCTTCCCCCGTAGGCTGGAGTACTGACGACCAGCTGCATGTCTAAAAACCGTTTGTCGTCCTATCCCGAGAGGGCTCTCGAGGTTTGTTCTGTTAGGATATAGGATGTGGCCGGTATCCTGCGATGAAATAAATATAATCGTACAAAGATTGCTTATGGTCTTTAGGAGAGTTCCTTGTAAGGTGGCCGGACTTTATACACTGTGTCCGTAAAGTATGGAACAAATCCATTTATAGCTAAACAGGCCATTTTAAGAAATAATCCTGAAACATGTCGATTTTTATTTCAATTTACCGTATTTGAAATTAATAATCTAATATACAGGGTGAATTACTTTTGAGTTTTTACGTCAACGTCATTTTTTTTTATGGAACACCCCCATTTTGTCTCAATTTTCCGATTACTCTAGCTGAGCTGATTTCAAAAATGAATCACATGTTGATTCCAATTTGTACAAGGTGTACAAAATACAATAGTTTTGTGTGTGCTCCTAAAGTAACGCGTAACATTCTTTATTAGTTAAATTAACAATATTATCAAAAATACTTATTGTCTAGCGGCAATTGGTTTGAGTGTAACACCCTGTAGTTGGTTACATTCACTACATGTTTTGAAATTGATGAGAAATAATTTCTTTCAGATTCTGTCCGCTAGACCTCAAATATCAAACATGTTTGGAAACAGCTCATTTTTATTAATCTACAAATTTAACAAACTACAGGGTGTTATATTCAAACAAATTGCCGCTAGACAATAAGTATTTTTGATAATATTGTTAATTCAACTTATAAAGAATGTTACGCGTTACTTTATGAGCACACACAAAACTATTGTATTTTTGTCTACCCTGTACCAATTGGAATCGACATATGATACATTTTTGGAATCAGCTCAGCTAGGGTAATCGGAAAATTGAGACAAAATGAGGGTGTTCCATTTAAAAAAATGACGGTGACGTCATTTCTCGAAAGTATTTCACCCCGTACATTGGATTATTATTTTGAAATGCGGTAAATTAAAATAAAAAATCGACGTGGGTCAGAATTATTTCTTAAAATGGTCTGTTTAGCAAAAAATTAATTTGATCCATACTTTACGGACACAGTGTATATGGTAAATGCTTATGGAAGTGAGACCTCTTTTGTTGACCCATTTCCAGATGCGTCGACTGAAGTACAGAATCATGACGTGTCAATTGCAATACGGAATTACACTAGTTCCTCAAGTATCCGAAACAAATATAGTGTAATGAATCAGAATCACAAGATTTCAAATGAAAATAAGCTTGTGGAAAGCACTGAATCTCGTTCAAATTAGTATTTATGACATTTTTCCTCGGAATTTGGCAAGATCCTTCTGTTATAATGGTAAACAATTGATAAATAGTCTAACCAAGCAACAGGCTATGAAATTATAGAAAACTCTAAACTTTTATCACAACCGCATATACATACTTTTTTTTGGAACAATTCTCATGTGGAAACGAAATTTACTATAAAAATAATAAATGAATGCTCGACTTGTTTACTTTCGATATATGCCATCATACAGAATTTCCTCGAGGATTTTATCCGAGGTCTTGTATCATAGGTTTAAATGTATGACGCCCCGTTTACATTTTCCCTGCTAATATTAAGATTTTATCGACTCATATTTTTTGTTTGAAGTGAATAATTTTTGTATTGTATTTTACATAATCTTTATATGGACGCGTCAGGTTTTTAATGCCAATGACGAACATGAAATTCTTAATTGCATGCATAAATGTGCAGTAACTACTTCTTTTTTTTTAGAACTCCTCGTATCTCGGAATATGAATAATTTGCGATTAAAAGTTATATCTTTGTCTAATGTCTCGTCTTCTTGTTATAAACTCGACAGTTCACGAATATTTCATCCTTTCCGTATCTTCGTGCATCTTTGTCAGCCCCAACTGCAAAATATTCGACATAATTCAGTGGGTTCTCCGATGGTTAAATAATGGTTTTAGGGGTGATCAGATCATTGAAATCTGACGTATAGATTCTACAAAATCAAATTTAAGTCTTTCGGATTGATATTTTGCAACTACTAGGAAAACAGAATTTTATATAAATCCATCGAAAGGTTTTGTCCATTTACAAACTTCACCGAGATATCCGGGTCCTTCAACTATTCAGAAACGTTCAATCAAATCATAGTAGGTATTGATTTCAACCTCAAATTCTTCATCATTGAGTCGAATCAATTTAGATCATTTTTGGAAAAAAAAAATGGAGAATTGCATACATTTAAGTTGAAATAATAAATCTCTCCACCTGAAAATATCTCATAAACTGAAATATTGATCCTTGGGATGAACCCTATGTAGTATAGATTGGTTTTATTCTTTATAGGCTCTTGAATGCCCATATGCCCCTGATTCCAGGTCAGTGAGTTTCTGAAATATTCTGTATCATCAAATTATCGATACTTCTTTTAAATTGATGAAAGTTATGTTAATGCACACCAATTTAAACATTTTATTAGTACTTATAATACCGACAAAGAAGTATTGATTCAATTTTACCAAATTAACGGTATATTTGAAATTCTAAATCGAAGTATTTTGGTCACCATTCAATCTTGAAAGTTCGACAAAAGGTTTAACAGAATTCATTGATTCGCCTACTGAACTGGCAGAAAAATAATTTCCAACCAATTTTATCACAAGACGGGGGTAGCCTCGATTGAAAACCCCTTTCCCTCAAGTTAACTACTCTCCTAACCCATCATCCTACTAAACTTTCTCCCAAGTTCAAGAAGTAATATCGTTCAGCAGGCAATATCACCAATAAATATTTATGACTTCCTCTTCTTCCTGTACGATTATTTTTCCAACGAAGGCTTTATTAAAAAGTCAAACGGTTCAAAGAATGGATGCAATTACTTTGGAGTTGGAGGCCCGTCCCCATTCTTCCAATTCATGACATTATTGGAATATTAATCAGGTGCATATGAACACGCTCAAATCCGTCAATTTTTAACGCATTTCTTGGAGATTAATATAATAAGCGATAGGATATCTTCGATCGAGTGATCCTTCATAGAATATTCGTGATGAATGTTGTGCTGTCGAAAAGATATATTATGCATAAGGTGTCCACTATTTAGGGAGATCTCATTATAACCGAAATTGCTATCTACAATCTGGTGGAACTTCAAACTATTAAAGAACAATATTTTCTTGTACTTAAATTATGGTATTCATAATGAATCTCTTATGATATTTATGTTCATTATTTCATCCGAAATTTCTTCGAATCAATAAATGAATTTGACTATGATTCGGGTCAACTTTGTTTCACAATTGTAGGTACGGATTATAAATAGTCCGTATCATGAATCATATGACCATATTCGAAAAAAGACATAATACGTTGATAGCAACTACATCGAGGAACAATGGTTGAAATGAATTTATTTCTTTGAATAGATTGTCATTTTATATTTTGCATTGGTTTCTTTTCTTCAATTGGATATTGTCGCAGCAGATTGTAATGTTTCATCATCTGCAGAAAAGGTACTTGAACTCTATTTTTATACGATAGGTACCTACAAGGTCAATCAGCATCACATCTTCACTTTTTCATATAAATGATCAAATTATATTAAAATTTTCGGTAATACAAGATTCGAAAGAGGCGAAAAATTCGTATTAGTGTTCGAATGAAGTGATCGCAAAAAACTGTGACATTGCTAAAGAACTCAATTGAGTTACACGAGTTGCTTTACTGAAAAACACCAAGTCCTAATTGAATTTTGTCAAAAATTTGAATAATTTCTAGTCATTTAGGGAACTACTGAAAGCCTTGTGTTGTTGTGTTTGGTGAAAGCACTTTCGTGGTCGTAAGCACTATAGGTACCTCATCAGAGTTCTGTTCTTAGTGCTTTGAACTATGTTCAACTTCTTGAAAAGCTACCTATAGGATAGGTATCGATTGAATGATATTGTAGGTGAATGAAAAAAAATTGTGTACTATACTGGGACCATTGTTGTTAGTTCGTTATATCAACATTGCAACCGTTCAGGATCCGTGGAATGGTCATCTCATGAGCTGATGTTGCGACGTTGCGTTACATGTTTTAAGACTGTACATACTGAATATTGTACTGAAGTAAAATCTAAAAATAATATTCAGAAGGAGGTAGCAATATCCTACTGATTTACTATTTTCAGCTGAAATAAGTAGGTAATATCAGTTTAATATACTTATTGGAAGTTTGCATGTATATGAATGACCATAAGGCTTTTCAACAATTTGTGAATGAGATACTACAGATTAGCAAAAAGAAATAACAACATTAAAATCCCTAGAAAAAATAACGACCTTAACTCAAAATAAGGTAAAAACACAACATTTAGACACCTTTAAGGATTCATTTCACATCAAATTAGATGCTATTGATAGTCCATGAAATTATTGGTTTTCAATATTCGTGAAGTAATTCTGAGGACATGGAATCAGTTCTTTTTTGCTCAAACTTTTCAAATAATTATGTAATGAAAAATTTTTGATAACCATCTCAATAACACCTTATTCCGACTGATTGATCTTTTTGACGATTTAATAATAATCGTAATGCTGATTTGCTTTGATAGCTATCCTAATGTGATTGGATAGGAAAAATGATCTACCCCTTTTTCTGCTATTGATTCAACCAAATTCTCTCCCTCATAAAATGTCCTTGCTGAACATCCTACACATTCTTAAATATTCAAAGAGCAGCGAAAGAGTTAGAAACTTCTGATATCCGTCCTGCATTCTAATCAGAGCTATAGAAAGTAGAATGTCTCCCTCGTCCGGTAATTCCGACAAAAGAAGGAACCACAAACTTTGTAAAGCTATCATTTAAGATGTAAATGACGTAGAATAGAAAATAACAAGTTTAACAGAGATAATTATACCTAAGTTATCCTTGATCCTTCTTGAAAAGTTTAGCGTTTCTGTGACCAAGTATTGAAAGTTTTTTGAAAACTACGAATAGGTGACGGAATTGCAATTCCGAAGTACATCTGGTCTCATGCTAAAATTTCGATTCAACTTCAACATTGGAGTTGAATACTTGAATTAAATAGCCAGGAAAAATGATGAACGTAATTTTCATTTTATAGTTAACACGGACCTGTGAATCTCCGAATAATGCGTCTATTCATATTGAATCGATTGAAATTCTCAGTAACATGACTTAGGTATCGTGCTGCATCTTATTCCATCCAATACATGAATGAAGGGGCAACATAAAATATTTTTTGCAAAACTAAATTTAACCGAAAACTCGAATTAACATTGAACATTAAGGAATTGGACTTAATCATAAAAATATAGAATATATCTTATATACATGTGTGGAACTAGAAAAAATTTACAATAAATAAGAGAAAAAATTATTACTTTTTTTCGAAAATACTCCCTCTTTCTTCCAAACATTTTCTAGCCTTTGTGATCAAATGACCTATAGCTTTCTTCAAAATTTTCGCTCAATTCCGTATTGCTTCACATGCAGCTTGAATATGAATGAATCAGATGCTCCCTGTCTATGATTTCTTCAGAGTGAACTTCATTTTTAAGTGCACCCAGAGAAAATAATCCAAGCATGTAAGATCCAGGGATCTTGCAGGCCAGTCATGAAGTCCCCCTCTACCAAACCAATGATCTAGATAAACTTCATTCAACTGCGCTACAACTTCACGGGTAAAATGTGTAAGCTCCATTATGTTGGAAGTGCATTCCTCTTGGAATATTGCTTCCATTATTCAAGAGCCCTGGCAAATTCTCGATTAGAAATTGTGGATATGTCACTCCGTTCAGCCTGTGTTGAAGAACATGTAGTCCAATTAGTCGATTATTGTAAATACCACACCAAATATTGACTGAAAAACTTTGTTGTGAATTGTGTTTTCTGGTCACTTTCGGATTTACTCTAGACCAAATACGAGTATATGCATTGCGTGCATTCAAAATGCCATCTTTTGTGAAGGTCCTTCATCAGTAAAAAGCGTTCTGAAGATAACTCGCTGGTTCCGCAAGACCCATCTGCAAAATCGCATCCTCGGTAGTTCATCACCTGGCTCCAAACTTTGGACGGATTGTAAATGAAATGAATGCTACTTTTCAGGGTGCAGAACTCGCCAGACCTGACAATTTGGCAAACCTAAAACTAAACCAAGACGCCGATTAATGGTTGAGGGATTTTCTTGGTCAGCATCTTTTATCTCTTCATGGTTTACCATCGAACATGCTCTTTCTCGTTTACTTACTGACGGAAAGTGTCCAGTTTCACGAAGTTTACGATTAACATGTTCCAACGTTTGGTGGTTAGGAATTCGACGATCCAGATATAGCCTTCGAAATTCCAAAGCAGCTTCACGACCATTGCACTTACAAAATCCATAAACTAACAACATATCAGTATACTCAGTATCCGTAAATGATGACATTTCGATAATTCTCTCAATGAAAATTTTATGAAAACACAACAATCTACCACTTGCGTAGTTTTCTATTTCGATGATTACCCAATAACGGTTTGAAATGTCCAAATTTTGAGAATAAGCCACTTAGATTTTGTAATGGGATGAATTCAGAGTAAACGAATTTCTTCTGGAATCTTTCACAGAGCATTGAAAATGAATTATATCTCAAGCTTCAGATCGATTCCATCAGCATGTGAGAAGATAAATAGTGGAGCAGAAAGAAAGGCTAATGAAAGCTGGAAAACATTCAATACAAGAGCTAGCAAGTAAAAAAAAAAGAAATTTTCGAGAAAAAATCACATATGAAAATTGATGAGGAAATGTGTATGAAAGAATTTATTTGCAAAAGTGTAAATAAGATGTCGAGACGCATTTTGTTTTGTGCGCGTGTGATGTCTGATTTCAGTCAGTTAATATTTTTTTTACATATCCAAAATTTTACCCTTCGGTATGCTCGCACCCCCTTAGGGGGTACCACCACAGGTTAGAAATGCTGCCTTTAATCATGATACTGAGAAATTAAATTCATCCAATATAAATTAACGCATTATTCGGAGAAACACAAGTCCTCGCTTACTTCGAATTCGAACTCATTAAATATTGATGCGAAGTGTGCTATTATTCCAAATGAGCTTGTTTGAAAGAGTATTTACTGTAGATTTTGAAAAGAATTTCACTTTTCGAAAATTCGATGTACAGGCTTTTTTTTACAAAATGTGGAATAAAAAGTCGGGACCTGTGTAATCCAGAAGCCATTATGTGAAAATATTAGGCATTGGCCTTTTCTCATTCCCTCAAATTTTCATGAAGATCCATGCAGCCATCCAAGAGTTATGGCGATTGAAAGTTTTTGATAAAATACATAAAACATCCTATATCTCTTGAACTAATATAGTTAGGACATATTTCGAGCTCTGATTCAGACTCACCAAAATGTTCAGCATCTGCCCTAAAAGCCTGTACAATCATTCCTGAATCACCCTGTATACTCAATTTTATTCCTGAAGGAAACCTTACTAGATATTGAATAAAATAAAGTTTACTATTGCGTTATCCAAAAGTATCTAGATGATTACCAAAGTTCAATTAAAATAGCATTCAACTTCAACATTTTGAATGATCGAATAACGATATAAGATATTCACTTGAAACGCTGTCGATATCAATGATGAAACACGAGTTTAAATATAATTATATTGTCTCTCTCATGAACCGAATTAAGTAAGATGTATTTCATAATTCAATTCTTATGAATCCATTTACCACAACTAAATGATTCTCACTCAATATTTTGAACGTGCTGAAATGCTATTCAATATTTTCATTCAAAATTTTCTTTATCGTATTCAACAATCACCTTTCTTAATGAAGAAAAGAGAATTAATCAGATCAGTTATTAGCAGAGAATTTCATGGCTTCATTCATTCAGAAACTTTGCCAATTTATTCATTCTACCAAATCTATATCAGACTTTTTATTTACAGGAGCAATATTCACAGAAGATCAGAAGGATACCAGCATTGAATACGCTTTCAAATATGCTGTTTACAAAATCAATAGGGACCGAGAATTTCTTCCTAATACAACATTAGTATATGATATTCAGTATGTACCGAGAGATGACAGTTTTCGGGCTTCTAAGAAAGGTAAGAAATTTTGCCTATATTGAAAACTTTTTTCATAATGAAAGTTCTTTGGTATCAAGAAATAATCATATAAAGAGGTTACTGAATAATCTATCTCATATTAAATAGTATCTGAATTTAATTTTCGTCAATTCATATATTACATGAATTTTACATTATTCTCTGATATTAAGATACTAGAGCAATTTTTTACTTACATTCTTTTTCCTATTTTTATCTGATTTTTGAATTTTGATCATTTTCAATTATGGAGAAAACAAAATTTTATTTCTGTTCATTATTAAACCCAATTGACATTGAATCTACCCAGTAAATTTCAAGGCCCTTGCACATCCCATTTGACAGTTATCAATCGTGTTCTCAGCAGTCCAATTAATCATCAGTAAGTCAAATCCAAACCTGTAATACCTGTCTCAGATAAAAAGTCGAAACAAACATACATTTGAATAAAATTTTATCCTGATAATCTACTGGAACACTCGTAATTAATGAAAGAAATGAGAAAAAAATTAACGGAAATAGATCGACACAAATATAACTCACAGGGAACGAGCAAATACAGACAATGATTGCCATCGACCCAGAAACGTCTTCATGAAACTTTTATACTCGTTTCAAACAAGTGAAAGTGCGTTCATTCTAGTTGAATATTTAATAGTTTCTATACAATCAGCAATCGTTAGTAAGGACCTTGGTATGGACAATTAAGGACTACTATCTTTCAGAATACAAAAGACAACTCTGATTTCAATTTACTAAACATCGTCCACCTTGTGAATTGAGATTTGATTAACATCCTATCCTATCAAGAATAGGTATTTTATGCTCCATGAATTTGCAATTTAGGAAAATTATCTTGTGAGATATACTTCATGCTGGAGTAAAATTATTTCCATTGGAAACTTTGTCCACAGTTTCACTTGGAAGTTTGTTCTTTCTTGAGTGCCATAACTCTTCATCGACAATGTTATCATTAGAAAAATTACTGAATTCAGTATTTTTTTTTTCATTAAGTTTGGCTTTCAATAAATTTTTTCAATAAGAAAACTTCATTCAACATCTTTGTTTACTGATCTCTAGGAAAACAGTTTCAACGAATTATCAGGACTACGATAAAAGCACTACGCAATGTGTTTATTCGAGTAGGCTACAACAATATCTATATGACATAAAATTTTATAACTAATTGAACTGCTAAAGACATTTTCTTGAGGTATTGTGGTTTGTTCTTTATATTAAAATCGAACATAATATTGCCTCATAAATTCTCGAATCAAGAATATTGATTTGTGAATTTGTGACGCTAATACCACATCTCTAGGAGGATTGCTAATGCTCACAACGTATGCCATGTGACTGTATGGCGTAGATCGAAGAAAAATAACCTTTACCCTTTTCATCTCCAGAAAATACGATTGGAAAAGTCGATGGATTTTAAGAAATGAAAGAATGGTTAATAGAATTTTATTTAGATACTGATGCATCCATTTTAACGAGGGATGGCGTCTTCAATCTGAGGTATTCAGATATGTGGGCTGAAGAAAATCCTCACGCTATCAGGTATACTTAATCTCAACACAAATTTTCAAAATACGTATGGTGTGTTGTTTATAAAAACTAATTGATTGGGGCATATATCCTACCAAGACGGCTTATGGGTGGTCTTTATTGAGATTTCCTTCAAAGTATTACTCAAGTGTATTACTCAAAGATATGGACATTGCAGGGATGTATTTTCAGCATGATGGGACTTCACCTCAATTAACGTATGGAACTTTTAGAACCAGAACTTTCCAAATATGTGGATAGGCAAAGGTGTGCCCCATACATGGCCCTCTAGATCAACAGATTTCATTCCTGTCGATTATTTCATTTGGAGATATTTGAAATCCTCAGTTTATTTGTCTTAAAAAGGAATTGAGGAAATTCTCTTACAAATTATCGAAGTTATTATTATTACAACTGAATACAGAGTAGAGGCTTTCAAGCCTATAAAACTCATCAAAAAATAATCATATACATACACATCATTGAAGAAATTACTAAATAACAGAAGCAATATACTAAAACCAAAAAAAAAACTAAATAATGTGTATCGAGCAAACAGATTGTCCTTTCGAGCAACATCTGTGATTCTTTCAGAATGTTTTATTTGTTCATTTATTTTAGTTTAGTTATTTCTTCATTGTTGCTGATTTGTCATAACACAAGCCATGCTCTTCTGGAAAATACTCAAGAAAATTTGTCAGAATATCAGGAAATACAAATATTCAATCAGCGAAACAAGAAAATTTTTCAATTTGATCTCAATGTACGATTTTTCTGAGAAGTTATTGAAATTCCACTATTGAATTAAATTTTTGGCCGAAATTTTCGATGAGTTGAATGACGTGCGGGACAATGAAATTTACTGATCCCCATTGAAAAATTTCTGCTCTTTGCGAATATTTCCATTAAATTCCAATATTCCACTATCAGGGTGTTGAATCTCAGCAGTTCCATATTTTTCTAATACGGATCTGTTTTTTTAATCATTTCAAAGATCAATCGGTGTACCTGATGGAGTGAATTTTGCATTCCAAATATCAATCGAATATACTGGACGGTTCAAAAGTTATGAGGAATTGAATATATTGGTAAATTCATAAACCACTCTATATCTCTGCTATGCGGAAGATTAGACCTATCATATATAGTTTTTTTTGGACTCGCCTAGGGTAGCTCTACCTCAGGTTAACGTATGTACATTTACCAATGAAACACCCTATATAGTAATGAATATCACCGTGCAGAACGCATATGCCTGCACAAAATGTGCAATCGTTTCAGTTCAGTTGTAATTATATAGCAGAATGAACCACTAAAAAATGTCTATCATATTTTCATTAAATTTTCAAAGGAAAAAAAAATTCTTTATGTGCACCACACAAACCTCATAGTGGTTTGCACACCCTGTTGTAATTCAAGGACTTGCTCTTCTAAAGGAAGAAAAAACTTTTATATCAATGCTCTCGGAGGCAGAAAATAAAGTTCAAATCGAAGAAAATTCATCAATACATCTACATTATGAACTGTATGAGATATGAAAGCTTGTCGCGTGATTTTCTTGATGCAGTAATTATACCTACCTATAAGACTGATAAGGCAGTGTAGTACTATTTATCTTGACTTGGTTCATTTCCCTGATGAAAATTCATATTGCTCATAATCAAATCTCTCGAAAAGCATTTAAATATATCATATTAATTTCGTCATGCATTCAGCATTGATCGACTTGATTTTTGTTTTATCCTTCTTAGAACATTGAAATCTTATATTTAATTTTTTGTCTTATATATTTCCATTTAAATTTTATAATTTCACATTTTATTTTTCATATTACAGAAATTTTCAGGGTAGATTTCAAGTAACAATTAGCACCGAAGTTACGTCGATGATATTCTAAAATACTTCACTTCCTGATGTAACAAAATGCATCATACCAGTAGAAAAGAGGTTTCGAGTTAAAATTACAAAGTGCTCACATCCAGTTGTCCATACAGATGATCCTTCAATCGTTCAATTCACAATCAACGACTGACCCTAGTAAATCTCCGTACAGCCCGTACGATCCCATTGGCATACCCTCCAACCGAAGTCGTAATGGAAATGCAACGATGGGGGATGACTGGGAAAGCTTCAACTGCGAGGAATCTGATAACGAGGGGCTAGCAGACCTGCTCGGTGCCGATGATTTCCACAAACACGTACAGCCTACAATCTCCCATGCAGCCAAATAACACCGTCTATTGCTCTCTACCTAAGCTATTAGATTAGACATATCCCCTTTATTGAATTTTCGTATTTCAGCAGGAAATTTAATATGACGTTAATTGAACCCACCAGCATATTTTCGGAACATTAGGGTATGTACCAAAGGGTCGCAGTTATTAGGCAGGTCTTTGACAGAACGTTGAGTGCGTGTGTTAATGAACGCAGTCGTTTCGTTCAATTGATGATTTGACAAACGTTTTTCTGTGCTCTTCACTTCATTATTGAGTCGAATGTTCAACTTTTGATTGGTAATCCTCCATTATTTGCGCATTCGCCCCTTGGATTGCTCTATAATTTCGTCTCAATATCTCTATTTTTTAGATTTTTGAGAAAGGAATGATCTCTAACAAGAAAGCGTGATTACTTGATGAGAAATCAGATCCCAAATTAAATTCGTATATTTTTCCGCCCCTAATAATAGAACCGAAAAATATTAATCAAGATGGGAACTCGTATTATGGTTTATGGTATGGATTTGTATGGAGTAAGTGAGCCCGATTTTTCGGAGAAAGTCGTTAATATAAACAATTTAAATTGTTCTATTGAGGATATAAAATTCTTTAACAAAATCAAGTTCAAAGATAAATTTAATGTAGTTTATGAAGTGGCTCCATTTTTGTTTAATGATATTATTAATAGGAAGTTTCTTTATCTGAGTTGGTCGAAGTGTTTTGTAAAGGAAGATTTCAGATTAATAAGGTGTTTT
This sequence comes from Harmonia axyridis, assembly GCF_914767665.1. NCBI lineage: Eukaryota > Metazoa > Arthropoda > Insecta > Coleoptera > Coccinellidae > Harmonia > Harmonia axyridis. Next base: position 37,088,560 of record NC_059502.1, on the reverse strand, counting down.
AAATGTTGGAAATTCGGACATTACCTATTATGTCCCAAACACTCAGACCCTCATAAATTAAAGAATTGTGATTCGAATGACATTAGCTGTGTAAATTGTGAGTTTCTCAATTAAAAATTCAATACATCTTATGATATGGGTCACAATGCTAATAGTTCTATATGTAATTATTTTCTGTCCCGTATAGGTAAACTTAAGTCTATAATAGATTATACAGAGTAGATCACGTGCATGTTTGAAGGTGGCCCATTTTAATATTTGTTCTCTCTTTCCTAAATTAGATGAATTTTTTGATATTATTACTGCTGAATGCATTGATATAATTATTTTAACTGAAACTTGGCTGAACCAAAATATTCCATATGAAAGTATTTTAATTTCTGGTTTTCGTGTTTTACGTTGTGATCGTGATTTTCGTAATTTTGAACTGCAAGACTTTTTGTCGGACCTTTATATATATCTCTATATAGATGATATTGAATTGAAGATCTCCAAATTTTGTTCTTGTCTTACAGAAATATTTGACCTACATGCCCCAAAGGTTGAATCGAGAGTTTCTAAGCCGTTTGCTCCTTGGATAACCCCAACCGTAAAAAGCATGATGAAGTTGAGGAACAAGCAACAAGGCCCTATTAAAATATAAGCTCACAAAGAACTTAGATGATTACAGATATTATACTACGAAATGCTGTTACATCGGCTGTGCGAAGGAAAAAATTCAGTTCTTTGTCCCAAGCCCGCTCTCAACGTTCTAAATTTTTTCGGAAATCTTTTATATCCTTGCACGTTGGTTCAGTGATGTCGGTGTCTGAAAACTTTGTTGACCCTCAGCAATTAAATGATTATTTTCGTTCAGTTTTCAGTACTCCAAATGTTTGCCCTGAAGCAACCAGTTATTATTGTTATAGTAAATTCGATCCAAATATAGAGTTTTCATTTAGACTTGCCACTATGGAGGAGGTAAGGTGTGTCATTTAAAATCTTGGTTCGAACGCATTGGGCATTAATGGTATACTTCACGATAGATTAATGGTGTAGGATCAGAGAAACAGGAAAATGATACTCTGTTAGTTCGTTAGTATCGTGAAGTAAAATTTTTGGATCACCACTTTAGATCTTATTGATGGTATATCTGCCAGAATGCTACAATTGTCGGTAAATGTTATTTTGCCCATTATAACGCATATAATTAATGTTTGCATCGATTCTGGGTATTATCCGATTGACTGAAAGTGCTCTATTGTGAATCCTCTACCTAAGATTCCTGATCCTAAAGATTTATCCGATTTTAGACCGATAAGTATACTTTTTTCTCAGATTCATGACTATGTTTTCGAGAGCGGACTGCTCATCAGTCGAGTTTCAGAAGGGGTTATAGCACTACCACTCTTCTTTTAAATGTAGCAGCTGACATCCTGCGCTGTTTAGATGGGGGGCATGCTTCAATTCTACCCTGTTAGATTTTGCAAATGCGTTTGATACCCTAGACCATGAGTTGCTATGTGCTAAATTAAGTTATTACGGTTTTGATGAATCTTCTTGATTTTTTAGGTCCTATCTCTTTGGTAGATAGTGATGAATTTTCGGAGTACTGCCTGATAACTTCTGGTGTTCCTCAAAGTCCCATTCTTGGTCCTATGCTATTCCTTGTATATTATATAGCTGATATGTATAGAGTTGTTAAGTTTGTTGACATGTATTTTTATTGTGATGACCCTCAGGTTCATCTCTTTTTCTTCCCCTCTGCCATTTCTATAGCTGTCGGACGCTTAAATGAAGACTTCTCAAGTATTGTGCATTATTGCAGAAGGAACAATCTGAGAATAAACTTTAAAAAATGTTTCTATACACCCTTCACGTTTCATGCGGAGGTTGAGGTTATGATAGGTGTGAGAAAATTCCATCCTCCACCTGCTGTAGGAACCTTGGAGTATTTTTCGATTGTCGCACTGAGATTTAGGGAGCATGTCTCGACGCTGTTGATAAATTCTTTTAGAATTCCATTCACGTAAGTATCTCTGCGAAACTGTTATGCTGTCCAAGCTGAGCTATGAATAAACAGCTTTTATCCTTGCCTAGATTCTATCGGGAGGTTACAAAAAGTGTAGAATTCTGCTGCCGCTACGTTTTAGGTTTAAGAAAATACGATAGGTGGATCAGTGATGGAATAAATGGGTTAGCGTGGCTCAGAGTCGAAAATATTTTTCGGCTTCATATGAGTATTACTGTATATCGAATTTTGAGTATGGGTATTCCTCCTTATTTGAAAGCCAGGCTGCTCTACAGACGAGATGTTCCCCATGTTCCTTTAAGGCATGGGCAGAGGCTCATGCTGCCTCGATTTGGTTCAGCCATGTTTCAGCGCTCTTTCACCTTTAATGCGGTGAAATTACATAATGAGATGCTAATTGCTTGTAGGGGTAAAGGGGTTCTTCTTAGAACTCATTGAGAAGATAATTGAAGAATGTTTCATTTTTGAGCCAATTACAGATTTTGTAGATAAGTTTCATTTTTGCTGATATTCATGATGTATATTATTTATGCTGTATTTCCCTTCATTAATTTTTATTTTTGTTTTTTTCTTTATTTATATTTTTTTGAGGATTGAGTGGAGTAGCCTTGGCTAGACGTCGCCTCTAGAATTTGCCAAATAAAGACTCTATTATTATTAAAAAAAGCGTGGTTTGTGATTAAGATCAATCCAACAGATTTATTAGAAACAATATGAAACAGAACATCCAGCAAAGGAACATTTGTTATTGAATGCAATGATAGGGATACCCTGAAAAAACTTCAAAACAAAGCGGTCGCTGAACTCTCAGATGTTTATTCCATAGATGTCCCGTAAATAGCAAATCCGAAAATTCTTGTTGTTGTTTTACATGACAAATATGTTGACAATGAAGAAAATCTTATTCAAAAAGTTCAGAATCAAAATTGTCTCTCGGTATTAAATACACAAGAGTCTGAAATAAAATTTGTGAAAAAATTCATATCAAAAAAATAAGAGGAACTATAACGTTATTTTGGAAGTAACACCGATGATTTTCAGGTATTTAATGAACAGAAAGAAAATTTTTCTCGATTGGGATACTTTTCCTGTGTATGAGTATGTTGGGGGTTCTACGCAGCTTCAAATGTTGGAGATATCGACATAGGGCTGTGAACTGAAGAGGTTCAGAAATTGTATGCCCGCTTTGTAATCGTAACCACAAAAGTGAGGTTTGTACATCAAATGCTCCAGAATATACAGGTTGGGCAAATAAGCGAGGTAAGCGGCTATATCTGAGGATGCACTTCCACTCATCGTGGAGACTTGCGGTAAAAAATTTTACCACTAAAGTATACTTGAAAACACACTGGAAATTGTTTTGAAATTCATACATCTACCGCTAGTTGAAAATTTAAAAAAAAATGGCACCAGTTAATGGCCTATCAAAAAAGTGGGGCCCAATAATTCTATTTACTAAAATTCCTCACCACACGTTCAGACTCCAGCGACGGAAGACACTTTGAACATTTGAGTCAATTAAGTGGAATTTTGTATTCGTTTTTCTTGAATTCTGGGATATGTGGCCATAAAACCTAAAGACACAATTGAGGTTTTTCAGTGTATCATTTGAAAAATATCTACTTTCGGCCATAACTTCAGAAAGCCCGTTTATCTCTTTGCGAGCTTCAGGTTTTTTCATGAATATTCAATGAAATTTCTATTTCTGTTAAGAAAATTCTATTATTACATTTGAAATTTCTATGAAACGTTTGTTGCACTCCTCTATGTTCCTTGTTCTCTCTTTTCTCTCTATTCTCTCTCTGTTGAGTCTTGTTTCATTCTTTGATGGTTGATTCGTCGGTTCTGTTCATTCCAAGGTATTTATAATGATCATCCAACTTCATTGCTTCTATTTCCTGTTCATTTGCGAGAGTAATCGCTTCATCTTGAATTCTTTCTCTCACTAGTCTGAGAGTACGACACTTGTCCAATCCGAATTCCATACCTACATTTTTTGAAAAACATTCCACTAGTTCGATCTTATAGTTTCTAGGTGGTTCTCATTGCCTGTTATCAGTTTCAAATCATCCATATCCAGCAAATGATTGAGAGTTTTAGTATTATAATTCCTTCTAATGTTGAAACCCTTTTCAATAGCGCTTAGCTGTTTAGAGAGTGGGTTCAGCGCCAAAATTTCCCTCTTATCTAATTGAAATCAGCCTGGTTTTTATGTTTGCCGTGGGTAGCTCGATGTTCATTTTTCAATTGCTCATTGCAGCCAGCCATGTGGAAGTGAGTCGGAAGCCTTTCTATAATCAAAATAAGTCTTGAAAAAGTTTCTGTATTACTTGAAGGCTTGGTTGCATATGATGAAATCTTACGTGCGTTCTTGGAACATCCTTCCTACTGTGTAGTAATTTTTTTTTTTTCTGTTTGTAGATACGAGATGTTAATTATGATGTGATGATTTTGTATTTTTTAGGTCTTATTTTATAGCTTATGTTCTAGGTCTGTATTTTGATGGATTCATAGTGTTTTGAAAATTTTAGGTATCGCGTACAGGCTCTAATGCCTCTGCGATTAATGTTTATGATACAATAAACTACATTATCCCCGACTTTTGCCTATACGCGTAGGATTTCTCCTCGCCGTCGGCTTCTCACCCCTCGCTAAGAGGAACTTTCACTCAATACCAGATATTTAAAATATCAGAAGGGTAGAGCTCGGTCGTGTCCGGTCCTTGTGGCCCCCTGGTTCTCGTCGAACTTCTGCTCCTCTTACTTCGTTTCCTAGGAATTTTTTTACCGTCCTTGCAGTACCTAAAAGAAGAGTTTTTTGCATTATATTACATATGTATATACTCACTAAGTCCTAGTTGCTTGATATTTCTCTTGAGATTTTTGGGTACTATTCCTGTTGTTGAGATGATAATTGGAATAGTTCTCGTTGATATCATTTCTCACTGGCGCTTTATTTGAAATTTTTTCGACCTCTTTTTGACGCATGTTGTTGTTATTAGGTATTGCTACGTCGATGAGTATTGCTGGCTTCTGATGTTTATCAACTAGCAATATATCTGGTCTGTTGTGAGGGACTGTTTTATCAGTCAAAACTGTACGATCCCAGAACAGTTTATAGCGTTTGTTTTCCAGGATGGTTTCTAGTCGGTACTTGTAGTATGGCACTTTTTCAGAATAAATTAGTGTTAATTTAGTTGCCATTTCTTGGTGTAGTATCTTTCCTACTGCCTCGTGTCTCTCTTTATATTCATTTCCTGCAAACATTTGACATCCTCCCGTGATATGTTGGATTGTCTCATTCGTTGGACATCCATAACGGCATCGATCGTCAGTAATAGTTCGATCCTTTATGATATGCTTGCAGTAATTTCTTGTTGAGATCACCTGATCTTGGATGGCTAAAAGAAATCCTTCCATTTCTGGATACATCGCACTCAGCCACCCATGTGGAATAGAGTCGAAGGCCTTCTTATAGTCAAAATATGTCATAAAAAGATTTCTGTGATTTTTGAAGGCTTGGTTGCATATGATGGAATCTATTATCAGCAGTTCCTTCGAACCTAGTGCATTCTTGGAATATCCTTTCTGCTGTGCTGTCATTATATTATTTGTCTCGCAATGTTTGTAGATACGAGATGCTATACATGATGTGATGATTTTATATATTGTTGGTAGACATGTAATTGGTCTGTCTTTTGATGGATCCGCTGTGTGTTGCAGATCTTTCGGTAAGAGATAAGTGGTCCCTGCTGTTAAAAATTTGGGCATTTCCGTTGGATTACTAATAACACCATTTATGGTTTCAACTAGCCTGCCGTGTATACACCAAAATTTCTTCAACCAAAAGTTGTTCCATCTGGGCCGGGTGATTTTCAATTGTGTGTGTTTTTCAATATTTCATGGAATTCTTCTATAGAAACTGCGTTATGCGGCATGTGTTCTATTGTCTCACAGGATTTCTTTTCACTTCTAATCCAATCAGCCTGGAAGTTGTAGGGGATTGGTGTAGCCAGTTGATCTGTCCAAAAATTCTCAATATCGTCGACGGTTGGATAACTTCCTGGTGTTGCTGACATATTATTATTTAACATTCTATAGAATTTTCTTTCGGAGTTTTCAAAAATCATATTATCCTGTTTTCGTCTATAGCTCTCATTGTATCTTCTGAGTCTTTCGGAGTACACACTAAGTTTTTGTTTCAGTGTGTCTAAAATTTGTTGAGCATTTTCATTGTTTGGATCATACGTTGTATGTTGCCGGTGACGATCCATTATTATATTCACCATTTTTTGTAATTTTCTAGACGGCGAACCTTTTTCAAATTGGGTGGGCCTCCCAATATCTTGGCGGATGCAATGAACTTTGTCTCCTAGCCTTTTTTGCCAATGTGGTTTATTTTGTTGTTTTTCTCTGGCTGGTTGCTGACTTTTAGGTTTTGGCTTCACACCTAGCACTGTTGCTATTGAAAATGCTGCACAGTATATGATGAGGTGTACCTAATGATTCGAGATCATGGTAGTCAGAAAGATACTTGGGTATAATCTCCTTTTTGTTCATGACCAGAAAATGATATAGTTTCTTGGATGTCTTCAATCTTGGCAGAATCGGTCGTCTCAATGGATTTGAGCCCTCAAAATCCATAACGCATCTATTAATTGTGTCAAATAATCGCTCCAGTAGTTCTCTTTGGTCTTCTTCTGGATATTAAACGAGTGCAGCATATATATTCCGTCGTTGAGCATCACTTATTGCTATCACATCTATGTTGTTTTGTTCCTCAGAGTTCATTTGTACATTGATGTTGTGTTGGTTTTCAGCACAATCGTAGTTTTCTTCAATTGTCGTTTCGTTGTTAGTGGGGTTCCTATTCTGTAGCCTCAGTTGGACTTCATTTTTTATGGTGTTAAGTCTCTCATCGGATACAAGTTTATTTCTCAATATGACCCGGTATTGGTCGGCTACTCTTTGCTCAGAAACTTGGAGTTCGGGATAGTTTCTGTGGATTTCTGCAAATAATTGTTGCCGGTAGCCTATTTTATCCTCTTCCATATTAGTCACTTCATAATATATGCGCATGATTGTTTCATTTATCGAACTTGTCCATTTCATGCGTCTTCTTGGTAGACCTGCTTGGGTGAGTGCTGGTTGGGGATCCTGCGCAGCACCTTCAGCGGTAGGAGAAACTCGTGTTATTCTTCTCCTAGAATGTTGAGATTGTGGAGGCGTAGCATTTTGTTCGACAGACGCCCGTCTCCTTAACACTCTGTCACCGACGTCCCGCATACTGTCATGTCCAGCACCGGCTCCAGACACGCCCTGACGAACCTCAGGCAGCGGCTCTATATTCCTATTCCTCAAATTCACCATCATAGATGGGTTCCTCCGTGACGTGGGGGAGACGGCCTTTGATCGCTTTTTACGATCCGTAGAGCTGCGGTGGGAGAATTCTTGAGCTGCTTTCCACACGGCTTCGTCCGTTACCCTGGACAGGGCCTTCGACAGGTTTCAGCTTCCCGGGTCAGGGAGCTCCTGGAATCTGCGGTGGGCAGGAGTCGATTCATCTCTCCTGATAGGTGAATCGCTAGGGATTCACCTTCCGCTACCCTATTATTATTATTATTAGGTATGTGTAGCTATCAACTTTTTCACTTTATGTTTGTCGAAATTAATTTAGCCCGATAACCTTAACTAGACACATTTTCCATTGATTAATCAATTATAACGATGGTTAATATTAATCTCATTCAAAGGTGGATCTCCATACTTTTATGAATCTCAAAAAGTTCGAAAAATATACATACTTTATTCGAAGGAGATATGAGTATTCATGTCTTCAATTACCCCTCGTCCTACGTTAGGCGTACAGGCTCGCCATAAAAAATGAACCTTCTCCTCCTTATGAAATAATATACTATAATTTTTTATTTTCACGTCATTTTCACCCAAAAAGTAGTAGTTGAAACATGAAGATACTTCGAAAATGGTGAATAATTCACTGTAGAAAAAATGGCTCTTTAAAAGTGAAATAAGGCATCCTTGTATGGAGATTTCATTTGGGATCCAGTTGATAAAATTTAAATATGCAAAGTTTCTTAGCTCAACAGTTATTAGGAGTAAAATTAATGAAAAATATCATTCGTGTAAACGTAGCAATAGACGTTCTCGATTCCATGATATAATATAATTGTAGGTTCAATGAGAGTGATAAACGAATGATTTTCTACTAATCAATACATATACTAATCAAATATTTCTCGAAAATTAAGAATATTCGGCGAACGTCAAAAAACTGAACCAGAAATTTCAGTTATTGTGTTTTTGAGGATTTCAAAGGTTTAAATCAAAATGAATCCAAAATCTGATGGGATTCAACGGAACTTTCTCAGTAAGGGTAAAAACAAGAGCCCTCCAACAGGACCAGGATCGTGGTAGCGTCGGGGGTCCGAAAAGTAATTGTGTTAAATAATTTACGACGGAGATTTGTATAATTAGTTAACGAGTTTTATTATTCATCGTTTGTTCATTCTTCCTGAGGGGCTCTCTAACTGACTCCGAAAGAGATTTCGGATAGATGAAACTCTACGATTACAGGGAAGTTGCATAAAACGAATGGAAATGAAGATTGCGTTAGCAGTCTGAATTGCGAATTCCGAGTGAAATGTAGATTCATTTTTTCAGCAGAAAGTTTTGAAAGAATTAATCGATAACTTATCGACAAATTACAGATTAGAGAAGAAATAAGCCTGACTCAATTAATTTTGATCTATTATTAGGTTATATACTGGAAACTTCTGAACAACTTGCCATTTTATGAAAAACAAGAACTTCCTTTCAGATGATCGGCTCCCGAGTTAAATAAAACAGTATATTTATGAATTGTTGAAAACTTCACCATGGCATTCGAGATTAGAATCAACCATGAAAATTCTAGGTTTCTAAGTCGTTCGACAGTTATTTTGATGACGGACGGACGGCGAACAGAATCGAATCGTCATCAGTGAGTTGAAACTTGTAGCTTACAGACATAGAAGGATTTGTTCAGAACTAGAAGCAGAAAAATATAATGTATAATTAAATTTATTCAAAAAATCACTCACACCCAGTTGCAGAAACGTTCATTAAAATTTAATGACGTCATTACTGACACCATAGATAAGTCCTTGTACCAATATAGGAGAATATTCAACAAACGCCACATAAAAACTAGAGACCCATGTATGATCTGCTTCAGTCAACACCATTCTGAATTAGTAATATTCATTTATATTGTAGGTATGAAATAAAAGGCTAAAATAAAAAAATAAAATAAATGTTGTAGGCTGAAATAAAACAATTTTTGTTCAGGACATAGTTTCTTTATCAGACAATAATCAGCCCAGAATTATTCAATAAAAATACTAACATTATTTATGAGCAATCTTACCAATCGATTGATGAAAACTTTCATGTAGAACAAAAATAGATTCTTGATTCTTCTGAATTGGTTGTGAAATTGATGAATTCAGTTTTTGTAGATGAAATTTATTTTAGTCACGTACAGGAAATAATTATATGTAATTATCTCTGTGGCTTGTTCATGTTTATTCGAATCTATGATAAATAAACATATCTATCTAAGAATGTAACATGATGACACCCAATGTGAACACTTAATTTTGATCAAGGTTTAAACGCTTATTTTTCTATTCCACCGTATATTAAGATCCCTTTTTTGTGGCAATCATTTTGGAGCTTTACAATTTTCTTTATTACCTATAAACAATATGAATTCACAATCAATACTGTCAAAATCAAATATTGTGGCATAGATATAATGCAAAATGTTTTCATAAATCTATGATTTTGTGAATAGAATATCATCATCATCATCATCATCAATCAGCCTTTTGCATCCACTGCTGGATATAGGCCTCCCTCATTTCTGCCCACTGTCCTCTATTCTGAGCACTCCGCATCCAGTCTGTGGTCATCCTCTTGATGTCGTCAGTCCATCGCGTGGGAGGTCTTCCCCTGCTTCTTTTGTCGGCTCTTGGTCTCCACTCGAGCAGCCTCTTTGTCCATCGTCCATCTACCATCCGTGCTACATGCCCAGCCCAGTTCCACTTGAGCCTAGCTATCTGGTAAATAACATCTGTGACTCCTGTTCTCACCCGTAAGTCCTCATTTTTAACGTGGTCACGAAGTGACACACCGAGCATCGATCTTTCCATCTTACGTTGCGCAACTCTGAGCTTCTTAGCAGATGTGACGGTTAGAGTTAAGGTTTCGGCGCCGTAGGTCATAACCGGCAAAATGCACTGATCAAATACCCTTCGCTTCAGACAAACCGGGAGGTTACTCTTAAACACACCCCCAAGTCTGCCATACGCAGCCCAAGAAAGCGTTATTCTTCTCTTCAACTCGCATGTTTGGTTGTCTCTCGAGATTCGTATTTCATGACCCAGATATATGTATCTATCCACCAAATTCACATCATGGTCACCAATGGCAATATTTGCACTAGGGATCAGATTCGTCATGAATTTTGTCTTGGAGATATTAATTTTGAGCCCGACCTGAACACATACTTCCTGAAGATCTTCCAACATTTTCCTGATATCTTGTAGGTTGTCAGCGAACAGAGCTATATCATCCGCGAAGCGCAGATCTGTTAAGTTCAAGCCATCTATATTTAAACCCTTTCCGCTCCATTCAAGCATTTTGAAGGCGCTCTCCAAAACAGTGATAAATAATTTGGGTGACATAGTATCCCCCTGTCGTACACCTCTACCGATTCTTATGAGGTTGGTGTTTTCGTGCAATCTAACCACCATGGTAGCATTTTTATATATATTATATATTAGTTTTGTATAACGATAGTCCACCCTGCACTTTTGTAAGGAGTCCAAGACTGCACTCAACTCAACAGTATCAAAGGCCTTGTGGAAGTCCACAAAGGCAATGACTAGCGGCCTATTATATTCTATGGACTTCTCGATCACAGTTTTGATGCTCTGAAGATGGTCATTGGTTCCAAAACCTCTGCGGAACCCAGCCTGTCCTATGGGGTGATAAAAATCTAATTTGTTCTCTAAGCGTGTAGTTATAATTCTCGAGAAGAGTTTATAAAGATGGCTAAGTAAGCTTATTGGTCGGTAGTTCTCCAGTTCCGCTGAATCTCCTTTCTTGTGAATCAAGATCACGATGGCGTTGTACCACTTTTCTGGTATGGTGCTGTTAAAGAGACAGAGATTAAAAAGCCTTGCCATTTTCCTGAGTAGACAGTGACCACCTATCTTAACTGCATCGGCAACCACACAGTCCTCTCCAGGGGCTTTGTTGTTTTTTGTTTTCCTCAGAGCCAGCTTTATTTCGTCGAGAGTAAAATCAGGCATTTCTTCTGACCCTTGATTAACGATGCCTTCTTTACTCGACAGGAGCTCTAATTCTGTTATCGAGTCTGAGTTAACTTCATTCTGGCTTTTATATAGTAGATGGTAAAAGTCCTCAACTATCCTCAAAATATCCTCTCTGTTTGTTGTAATATGCCCGTTTTTGTCCTTTGCCTTCGTCATTTGCTTTTTTCCAGCTTCCAATCCTCTACGTAAGACCTTCATGCTTTTGTTGCTTTCTATTGTTTTTTCGATCTTATCTTGGTTATACGCTCTAATGTCACGTCTGATAGCTTTTGATACCTCTCTGTTAATCTGTCTTAGTTCTTCAGCAGTAGTCATTTCTTCACTTCTCATGTCTCTTCTTTCTTTCATTTTCCGCATAGTGGCTTCGCTTAATTTCGATTCTTTCTTGGTTCTTGGGCAGTATATATTTTGACTCTCTATCAGGGCAGTAGTGATGGTCTCGTTCAGGACATTGATATCCTCTTCTGGTTTGGTGTCATCCAGCCTATTTGAGATGTATTGCTGGAAGCAGACCGTGTCCGGTGGGCTCCTCCATGGTCTGTCGCTGTTAGTCTTCTTGATCAGCCTATGCCGTTCTTTACCGACGTCAATCATTAATTTAGCTCTTACAATCCTGTGGTCACTTCCGGTGGATACCTTGTTCAATACTGACACGTCTTTAACTATGTGACTTCTGTTGGTGATTATGAAATCTATTTCATTTTTTGTTCGTCCATCCGGACTCCTCCATGTCCATCTCCTATTTGGTCTCTTAGGAAAGAAGCTATTCATTTGGAATAAGTTGTTCTGCAGCAGGAAACCAAGCAATGTTTCACCTCTATCATTTCTTCCCTCCAGTCCATAGTTTCCCAGTGAGAACTCAGCAACATCCGACCTCGTTCCCATCTTGGCATTGAAATCACCACATAGAATACTATAATGTGCCTGCTGATCGCTAAGAGCATTTTTGATGTCGTCGTAAAACAAATCTACTTCTTCATCAGTATGATCCGAGGTAGGCGCGTAAACTTGTATAATTTTTATATTATATCTTGTGTTAAGTTTAAGGACAAGGCATATTACTCTTGTGGAGAATTTCTTCAGAGACAAAATGCTTGTTCTGTGACGTTTATGTATCAGAAAACCAGTTCCTCCTACTGAGCTATTGTCATCTCCTACGTAATAGAAACTGTGGCCAGATTTTAAAGTAATGAGTTGTTCTCCGCGCCTTCTAACCTCGCTGAGACCCACGATATCCCACTTGATATTCTCTAGTTCGCACTCAAGTTCAGTTAATCGTTCTTCCGACAGCAATGACAGTACATTGTATGTTGCTATGTACAAAATTTTATTACTTTTATTTTTCTTAGGTTTCTTCGCCAAATAATTGTCCCCCCCAGAATCCATGGGACAGACTGATTTAACATCAGTGCGAGATTCTGAAGATAGTCTTCTACTCGCCTGGGGTATTTGAGTGTTTTTACCTGGCATTTTCATAAGGGTTATTTAGCCATAGAACACCACGTTGGCTAGACGTCTTGGTGAGCGCGTATTTCAGCCGCCCAATCTGGGTCAGACGCTGTTTGCTGCCGCCCATTATGGGTCATACGCCGCAATGCTAGTTTTGGTCCGCCCCGGCTATTTGATTTCACCGGTACCACCCATATCTGGGAGGCTTTCCCCTATCCGCCACCTGGGGAGGCGCCCGATGGAGGACTAGCAACCCCACACGGGGAATAGAATATACCATTCGAATATTCCATTAGCAAGTCATCTACTGTAACTACTGTAGCAAAAATTATATCGAAATGTCGTTCATGCATCAGTGCTAAGAACATTAAAAAGAGGAACGGAAATCGCCTTCTAACTGATGCATTTGTTTTGATGCCAACATTCGTCATTCCTTGTCTGACGGGACACTTTAGCAGTAGCGTAACATAACTTGATTAATTTCGAAATTATCAATTGATGCTCAAAAATAGTTTACAATGAAATTTATTCATAAAAATTCGTTCGTGTTTCAAAAGGGTCAATGTTTTTCTCAGTTTAATGATTTAGCTATTGTGAAGTTTAGAAAAAAAGGATTCCTGATAAAGCATTCAACAATCAAATCAGGATTCTCCACGCCTATGGCTGGCACACACAATAGGCTAGTTCGATTGTGATTGGCGACACTAACTTCCATCTCTCTTGTATTAGGGATCGAGCACGAATATTTACTTTCCGTTCCTTCTATATATATATTCTAAGCAGCACTCACTGAAATAATGAAGACATTGAATTTAATCTTCAAATGATGCTGTCCTAATGAACTTCTTCAACTGAATGTCAGATCCATCAATTGAAAACAAAATGATCATAAACTTCACTGTGTAAAGTATCTTCGATACTGCAAAGGACTTCCTTATCAACCTGATTTAACGCTGATTCGCCTTTCCTAGCATGTTTGGAGTAGGACTAGTGAGTACGAATTGACTGCAAAAAATTAATATTTGCCTTTCCAAAGAAAGCTACAGAGGGTGAGTTCTCATATTCATGAAAATAATGAAACCACCATCACAACCAAACTTATAGGCGGAATTTATTGAAACTTGGAATGTAATTGACACTGACACATACATACATGAATATAATAATATGAATACAAACATGACTTTTTTTCAAATAATTCTATTTGATGAGTTAACTCTTTTCATATTCAAACCTTTGATTGGCCTGTCGTAACCAGTCCTGGATAGCCTGTTTAATAACTGCGTCATTAAGATCTGTCGGCCTTTCATGTTCGAAAAGAACATATACAGCCTCTGAAAGTGAAACAAAATTCATATTAGCTAAATATGCTTTGATTGTATAACAATTAAAAGTTGAGGAAATATTCATAACAAATGCTTTTTTGAAGGAAAGAATATCAAATCTTTTTAGAAAATGATGTTCGATCTATATCGAGTATTTTAAATTGCGTTCACTTTTTTTCCAAAAATATAGAAGAAATTGAAAAAGTATGAAGAAAAAATTTTTTTCATTTTTATGAGGACATGAATCTGGCATTTTTCAGAAAAAAAATCAGTGTACTGATAGTTCTGAAGGTTTTTCAATTTTTGAACTTACCAATTAGCATTTGCAGCAATTCAATTGTTGGAAAGATTTTTTCGATTTCTGGCCTGCCCAACTGAATTTCTTCGCACATCTGTTGGAGAGCAGGAATTTCATCATATTCGTGGTGGCATGTTTTATTGTGGTGCCGCCCAAGGTTGCCAGTGCCAGTCTTTTTCTCTGAAAAATATTTATGTGTGAGAAAGAAAATGAAATGAAAATATGGTGAGTGGGTACTTACTAGACAAAGAATCTTTGGTTAAAATATACATTGTGCCCGTAAAATATGGAACGAATTCATTTTTTGCTAAACAGACCATTTTAAGAAATAATCCTGAAACACGTCGATTTTTTATTTTAATTCACCGTATTTTGAAATAATAATCTAATAAACAGACTGAACTATTTTGGAGTAATGACGTCACCGTCATTTTTTTAGATGGAACACCCCCATTTTGTCCCAATTTTTCGATTACTCTAGCTGAGCTGATTCCAAAAATGTATCACATGTTGATTCCAATTGGTACAGAGTGGACAAAATACAATAGTTTGTGTGTGCTCATAAAGTAACACGTAACATTCTTTATTAGTTAAATTAACATCAATTGGTTTGAATGTAACACCCTGTAGTTTGTTACATTTTTAGATTAATAAAAATGTATAAAACTAAGAAATAATTTCTTTCATATTCTGTCTGCTAGACCACAATTACCAAACATGTTTGGAAACAGCTCATTTTTATTAATCTAAAAATTTTACAAACTACACGGTGTTACATTCAAACCAATTGACAATACTTATAATACAATAATTATTTTTATTAATTTTGTTAATTCAACTAATAAAGAATGTTATGCTCTACTTTAAGAGCACACACAAAACTATTGTATTGTATTTTTGTCCACTCTGTACCAATTGGAATCAACATGTGATACATTTTTGGAATCAGCCAGGGGCGGATCCAGGCGATGTCTGAGGGGGGGGGGGGCATATAAAGTCACGGCTCATATCGATTAGCAAAATAGCGGAATTTTTTGTTGGTACCTACTGAGTCGGGTATTTTTTTGTAGAAAGATGTATTTTAGTAACTCATTAACTCATTTCATATTCAGTTTCCAAAATGTTTGCAGTACAAAAACAAGTTCAAACAATTTCAGGAATATATGTAGATTTATCTCATGCGAAAACTCGGGCACAAGAAAATATGAGGTATAGAAAAAAAACATTATTTTTGCATAAAAATCAAGTCTTCAGTTACCACAGTTAAAATGTTTCGATTTCGGTCGAATATGCGTCGTTTTGTTCTATAACTTGTTGCCATTATGAAGGTTTGTGTATGTCTCTCTCATAGAAGCCCTCGTCGCTATTAGCAAAAAATTGAGAGTCGTCTAAGGTTGAAACGAATATTTCACCAGCAAAATTGTTTGCCATGGACAGCAAGAGATGGTAATCGCTTTTGGCCAGGTCCGGACTATAAGGTGGATGCATGAGAACCTCTGGCGAGTCACTATCGATGAATGTGGCCTTACGTCGTCCCCATGGAACACAAATCCTCTCCTATTGGTCGCTTCTGGGCGATTGCTTCCTTCAGTAGGTCCAAATGTTGACAGTACAGTTCCGAGTCAACATTTGTGCCTTAGGGCCCTTAGGGGACAGCTCATGTAGATAATTTCCTGCCAATCCCACCAAACACACAGCAAAACCTTCCTGACCGTTTCCGATGGCTCACCGTTTTTTTACCATGACCGTTTTCGCTTGACGTTGTCGTAAGTCATCCACTTTTCATCACCAGCCACCAACTGTTTCAAATATGAGGTGATTTTGTTGCAGTTCAACAGAGATTCGCAGATGGAAATTCGGTCCAAGTGGTTTTTTGCGGTAACTCGTGTGGTACCATACATCTAGCTTCTTCTTTTTTGTGGAATCTTCAACTCTTGAGCAATGGAAACAGGACTCGAAATTGTGAATGATTTTGTCGATATTTTCGACAATTGGTCTTCAGTGCGTGATGCATCTTTGACATAGAAATTACCGAAACGGAATCGACGAAACCAAAATTGCGCGTGATTGGCTATTACATAAGATGAGACCATAAACAGTGTTTGAATTTTCAGCCGCTTGGCTTGCATTTTCACATTTGTCGAAGAAAAACTCAAATATAACATATTTTTTCTTTGTCCATCTTTAACGCGCACTCAAACTAAACTGAGTAAACTAATCACAAAACGAAATCTCATCTTTTTTACACCATTTAGTGGAACCCGATCGGACTTATAAAACGAGAAATGCAGATAACTAAAGCTATCTATTGAAAAAAAAAAATTAAAAACAAAATGAGAACATATTTTCCGGTAATTCAGGATACACTTTCATATTTCTGAGGTCCGCGAGGGGGGGGGCATAGCCCCCATGCCCCCCGGAAAATTGAGACGAAATGGGCGTGTTCCATTTAAAAAAAAATGTCGTGTTTCAGGATTATTTCTGGTCTGTTTAAATATTTTCTGCGAAAACATCAATTTTCACATGATATAATATCATTCTAAGCTTACTTGTTGAATATTTTGTTGTATTTCAAATGATAGGGGTTGATTAAACAGGATAAGCTATTTAGTAGTGACTCCATTGCAATTGAGTCATCAACTCGACTGATCCTATAGTAGATTTTATTGATTTTTTTGAGTAGCTTTCAAATATGATTGTTTGAATTCAGTTGTCCATCGATTTAAATTATCAAGAATTTAAAAAATAACTTTGGTTATGTTTGAATGATGAAGGACTATTCTGGGATCGAACTTCGGAAAATATCCTTCAGATTTGTCAAGATGAATAGTCAGATCATTCCGACGACACCAATCAAGTAAATCTTTTTATCAACTACTTTTTTTTTATTCGAACTGGGGTCGTTGTGGCTCCGTAAGCCTTCCGGGAACTGCAACTATGTAGATCTTTTGTTCTCATCAAAACATCAGAACTACATACTTTCTAACAATCAACAATTTCAGATTGGTCCCAAAATTGATCCCTGACAAACATTTTCCACAATGCAAAATAAAACGCTGATACAAATCATAACTTTTGCGCTAACGATGAAAATGACTATAATAAACCTTCATTAAGATTTTGGCTATGGAAAACAAAATAAACTACAACCACCTTATCATAAACAATTTTGAAAGATTGTTGTCACTAACAACAGTTGTAATTCATTTCGAACGTAGCTAAAATCATTGTGTTTTTCACTATGAATTGTGGAAAATATTTCCATATTATGATGACACACATCACGTTCAATATTTCAAAATGTAGTTTTGGATCTAGTCTTCCAAAGCTCTGGTGTAGTCGATTTGTCATCCCACAAAGAATATTAATATTAGTCGAAAGACCATTTTTCAATGTCCCGCTGTAATACTGTGGACGACGTAATCTTCCGTGATGAAATTCCTCAATCTTCTCGAATTTTTAATTTGTTTCCTTATTAACGTTTACACCTTCAGTTTTATGCTGTACGGTGCCGAGTTTTAGATTTCTTTTAGGGTGGAAGAAACGTAAGGCTTATAAAAACGCACAGTTGTTTTTCGGCCGAAACGTGATTCTGGAGGGAGACGATTCATTCAGAGAAGGGATGTAGGACTAAATTGAAAATGTTCCGCTTCTTTATGCTTTCTGTATTCCAATTTGTCCCCTTCGTATGGAAACCGAATCTGAAGTATATTATGTATTCTTTAAGAACGCGAAGCGAAAGGCACAATGATTTGAATATTCAGTAGGTTCGTACCTGTTGTGGATTTTGAATTTATGGGACTGTGAATATTTTTTTCTGTTTTACCCACTTCTCCAATTTGCTCAACAGTTTATATTCATACAGCAAAATGTGTTTTTACATTGAAAAAATGTGAGACCGGTGAGCTTTAGAGCATTTGACTAAAATATCATCCTTGAAGTGTAATTTTCAAGAATTCAAATTCTGGTAAAATTTGTGGAGTATGCCTATGACGTTCCAGTAGTTGAAATATCAAGTAACCTTTTTCTCTACACCGTTAAAAGATGCAAGAAATAGATTACTTTCTAAGATAAGTTTTGTTATTCGTATATTTCATCACACCTATAGGGTCTATTTGATGATGGTGTCGTTTGAGAGCTTATTGAATGTTCTTTAATTGATTTTGAGATATATAAAGTGTATCTGTTATATTTGAAAAAATATGATATTTTATAAATCCAAAAAGACAAAGTTTATTATCTTATCATGCTCTGGCTGTGACATATGTTCAATCTCAGGATTTTCATAAAAGAGTATATGCAATTTTTGTTACCGAAAATTACGGTCCCTTAGAAGGGTTTGGGACTGAAATTACTGAATTCGGATATGACACAAAACAGCGATAATTTGATGATATTGACAATCAGAAATCTCGATAAACTACTTCCGTCAAGACAGCATCGTTTTAGAGCAATCTCCACAAGAAAATTATAAAGCTCAAGTTTGAACAATTGCTGATATGGCGATCCAAAGCTTACCACCACCGGGCACGGTACGGCTGGAGATAAAATGGCGAGAAGTTGTCACCAGTGGCAAGATTGAAAGCACCTATTTCTTTGGAAGGCTTAGAGCTAATACCATGCCCGTGTGAGACACCATGAAGTAGATTGATTTGACATAATTAAAATAAATCATGGCTTCTTAGGCCTCAAATTACACGTAACTCATTTGATTCAATGCCTGTTTTGATGAAATTGACATGTATAATTAGGTGATTCAATTCTGCATAATTTTTAACTACATTGAACAAATTTACCGTAATTTTAGTAGATTCTCAATATGAGGAATATTTTTGAAATCGCTCTATGAATAATCATATTTAGTCGAATATTTTCCTAAACAAACTAAACACACTTTAGGTGTCTAAAGATAAATTGAAGAAAATTCAATAAACTTTCAAACGACAACAATACAGAAGCAACTAGATCTGATAGATGCGATGTAATCAACAAAAAACAAAAACTGTCGGCGGCCAGACGTCATCATCTCTAAAAAACATTACAGAAAGCAGTTTTGTGATTTACACAACGCCCTGTTATTAACCAGCTTCTCCTTGTAAGTTTTAACTTGATTGTGTCTTCCGGGTGCTTCTATTTTTCTATGTTCTGATAATTTCTTCAATTTCTGCTTTAGTCATTTTATTTGGATTTCATTGTTTGTTATATTTCCATGTATTTCAACTGATTGGTTGAGTTGGTCGTCGTTGATTTTTAATTTGGCTTAAACTGATGTTCCAGTGATTCTGCTAACATTTCTTCCTCTGTAATAGCTATTTGAGGTCCCTTCTCCATGTTCTGGTATCTTCGCTTTCGGTTTTCTTCCATTTAGTGCTGTCGGCATTTTCCACAGCGATTGGTCTTCCGTATCTAGTTCTTCTAGCTTCTTATCGCAGTCTTCGTTGAATACTTCTCTGACTTCACTTCGTTGATCAATTTATTCAGTATAGTTTTGTCAGAGGGGTTCAAAGTGCGCCTATAGTGTTTATTCGCCTTTTTCTTTTCCTCAAACAATATTCTCACGTCTAAAGGTAGTGGTCTCTTCTTTGGTATTTTTTTGATCTAGTAGACTGTTCTTAGATTCGATTATTCCTTTTTCAAGATCCTCGATTGCTTCGTCTAACCTATTCTCTGTTTTCTATCATCACACTTTTTGTTTGAAAGATTCTTTGAATTTTACTCAACGGATTCAAAGAAAATTGTGAATTTTCCCAAGAATATAATTGTATATATATTTTCACATCTCAGAGATCATGAATAATAGAATATTAGTAACGATGGTGCTTACTCTGTTTCAGAAATACTTGTTTCATAATGGTGAGAGAATTCTCTATTTTCCTGTCTCGTGTTCTGTCGTTTGAAATAGTGTCACAAAGTGTGATATTTATTTATTTTTTTGAGTTTTTGAAGAATATTTGAAGTTGTATAGTGTTTATTGTATTTGTTTTTTTGTGTTTTAAATAGTAATTTACGTAACAAGTCCGGAAAATAGGGTTTTTTTGGACGAATAGACAAAATTCCAGGACGAGCGTAAGCGAGTCCTGGAAGTCTGTGGGTCCAAAAAAACCATTTTCGGGCGTGTTGCGTACAATATTTTTTCGGAAACCATGTAAAATAACACTATCGCTGCTGCTTTCAATATTTTATTGCTATTGCGATCAAAAAACATGCAAATTTTTGACAACTAATTTCATATGAACTGTCAGCCGTTATCTCGGTTGCTATGGATTTTATGATTCTTTTCCGGCCTAGTCCGGGAAGTACGTACTTTCCGGACTAGGCCGGGAAATGCTACTTTCTCAGAGAAAAAGCGTCCGGGAAGTGAGCACTTCCCGGACGGTTGCCGAAAAAAGTATTTGTAGTATTATATTTATTGTAAGATCTGAAGTAGGATAATTTTTTTAGACTCGAGAATGGCTACAAACAATAGCCGAAACGTCGTCATTACTGAATAGAAATAAAGAGTAATTTACTGGAATATATTTGGTCACCTATACCCAACAACTCAATATATATTATCCTAACTAAGTTGCAGAACTTGCTCAAGATTCAAAGAATCTTTCAAACAAAAAGTGTGAATTTTACTCAACGGATTCCCTAAGGAGGTTGTCAATTTTATTAGCGTCATTGACGACCTCCCTGGGTTTCTATGAATGAGTAGGGTAGTGAACAAAAGATCTGCATGGTCACCGTTCCCGGAAGGCTTACCGAAGCGAAACGACCCCAGTTCAAATAATAATAATAATACTCAACGGATTGATTTTCGTTGCGTGAGCAGTCTATATATTCCAATATCTAGTGTCAAGATCACTGGACTGTGGTCCATGAGAGATATCCATCTTGGTTTTTATTTCATAATTCAATATGACCAACACATCCATCGTAACTGTGGTTTCGTAGATATGAGTGGGATCTTACTTACAGATACTAACGATGGACTTCCAAACTGATTTGTTTTTTCGAGAAAAATCTAAAAAAGCTTTGAGTTGGCACCCCAGCGGAATGCGATATTTTTCTACCAGTATCCTTGGGGTACAAACGAAAATTTTGGTATTACAAATAATTACCAAACAAATTGTTTTCTCTACTGCACTTGATCATTCTCCTCCAAAAAACTAACACTACCTGAAGAATGGAAGATAATGTATACAAACCTGGCTTCTCTATCGGCAAAGAAGAATGAATTAATGGTGCTTGTTGATGTTGCTAAACCTGACTTTGTTATGATCACAGAGACATGGTTAAATTCAAACATCCCTGATGCTTCGTGTAATATTCCGGGATATGTCATTTACAGGTGCGATATTGTTACAACTCCAGGTCATGGGGGCTGCTGCATCTATATTCGTGTTAATATAATAAATAAATACTCCATTGTTTCATATTCTTATCCTTCACCTGGTATAGATAATATTTTCCTTGATTTGTCTACGTCAGATTTCTCCATTACATTAGGATGTGTTTATCGTCCTAGACCATGTCCGTAGGACTCCTTCTTGTTCAAAGCGATTGAGGATTTATCGAACTCAAAGAAGAATATTTTCATTGCAGGCGATTTCAATTTAAATGACTTGAGGTGGCCCGTCATAAATTCACCATATAATGCCTCACCCTCAGCTGGGTTCCTTGACATGATCAATAAATGTCATCTCCAGCAGCTTGTGAGCCAGCCTACGAGATTTCGCATAGGTCAAAATCCGTCAATTTTGGATTTGATTCTTGTGAATGACAGAAATTTGGTATCCTCCTTGGACCATGAATCACCAGTGGGCAAATCAGATCATGTTGTTCTGTACTCAAAATTACAATTCTCTGTGAAGAATAGGTCGTCAATGTCCAGAAAGAAAATAAAGTTCACCGATTTTCAGAAAGTTGATGTTGGTTAGCTGGGGCACACTCAGGGATGCTAATGATGTCGAGGATATGTGGAAAAAGTTGGAGCATATTATTGTAGAGACTGTTGAAAGACACACACGCTCGGTCACAGTGAGACAGAATACGGTCAAACCTTGGATCGACGAGGAAATCATTCGTCAAATAAGTTCAAAAAAATCTTTGTGGCAACGCTATATTAGGAGTGGGCGTGAGACTGACTTCGATATCCATAGGCGATACTCAAATAGTCTTTCTCTGACCATAAAATCAGCTAAAAGAATGTTCGAGTCGAAGTTGGTGTAAGGTAGTGACAAGAAAAGTTTCTTTAAATATGTCCGTCAAACATTTAATACCACTGTTTCTGTTCCGGTAATTCTTGATGAATCTGAAAATCTTTGTGACGAGCCTCTGAGTATTGCTAACACCTTTGCTGATACTTTCGCTCGTGCTTTTTCAAGAGAGCCTGATGGTGCTCTTCCACAGATTGCGACCCCAGGTGCCCAGCTATCTTTTGAGTCTGTTGATATAACTCCTGAGGCAGTACAACAAGATATAACTCCTGAGGCAGTACAACAAGTCATCGGATCCTTCAAGACTGGCACTGCACCTGGTGTGGATGGCTTATCTATGAAGCTATTTAAGAGTTGCGTGAGATCTCTTGCTTGCCCACTTTCTGATATAATGAAAACCCCTCTCACATTTCACCGCTTACCAAGTTGTTGGACAATGGTATCTGTAACACCTATATACAAAAAAGGTGATCGACTGTCTTCTGAAAATTATAGACCTATCTCTCTAACTTCAATAGCCGTTAAAGTAATGGAGAAGATCATTTCTAATGCTATGCTGCCCTTTTTAATGTCCAATAATATCTTACCTCAGGGTCAGCACGGATTCATTCCAGGTAGGTCTATAACCACTAATTTGCTAGAATGTCTCAACGTGTGGACAAAGGCTCTTGATGCTGGTGAATCGGTTGATGCAATACACCTTGATTTTGCCCGTGCCTTCGATCGAGTTCCGCTGAGAAGATTGTTGCATAAACTGTGGCATGTGGGCGTTCGGGGCGATGTGGTCGCTTGGATTGGGAGCTTCCTTTCAAACAGGAAGTTTTCGGTCAGAGTGGGCTCGGCTAGGTCTACAATGAGGGATGTTTTGAGTGGCGTGCCTCAGGGTTCAGTACTGGGTCCCATTCTGTTCCTTGTATATATTTCGGATCTGCCGGCATCTATGAGTTCTCAGTGTTGTTCATACGCGGACGATACAAAGCTGTTCAATTGTCCAACCCATCGTTCTGTCCTACAGGAGGATCTCAACACCCTGGCGAGGTGTTGTGATGACTGGCTGCTTCCGTTAAATGTTCAAAAGTTTAAGGTGTTACATTTAGGAAAAAAGAATCCAAGATTTTCTTATTATGTTGAGGGGCAGCTGATTGAAAATGTATCTGCTCACAACGATATGGGTGGGATTGTGACGGAGGATCTGTCATGGAGTCAGCATATAGCACACTGCACGAGCAGAGCAAGAAAGCTTCTCTATCTCTTCGGAAGGTCCTTCGCTGGTTGCGATCCTATGACTGCAGCGCAATTGTACAAGAAATACATTCG
Organism: Harmonia axyridis; assembly: GCF_914767665.1. Classification (NCBI taxonomy): domain Eukaryota; kingdom Metazoa; phylum Arthropoda; class Insecta; order Coleoptera; family Coccinellidae; genus Harmonia; species Harmonia axyridis. The sequence continues at coordinate 37,064,559 of NC_059502.1, read as the reverse complement.
TCCAGTTCTGGAGTTCGCCGGTCCTGTCTGGTATCCCTGCCTCATCAGGGATGCTACTCTACTAGAATCGGTTCAGCGGAGGGCCACCCGAATACCGTATGGCTTTGTGCGTCCAGATTATGAAAGTAGGTTAGCCCTAATGAATATCTCTAGGTTCTCGTTCAGGAGGTTGAGGGGCGATCTCATAATAACTTATATATCGCTACATAGTCTCTTCGATTGTGACCTCAGTCATCTTTTTGTGCTCAACTCAAATAATCTCAGAGGACATACGTTCAAACTCTCACGTGAGAGATTCTTTACCACCACCAGGCAGTACTTCATCTCCAACAGAGTGTTCGAGGTTTGGAACAGATTGCCGACCGAGATAGTTTGTGCGCCTAGTGTGAACAGTTTCAAGAACAAACTTGACTTGTGGGCCTCACAGAATGCACTGTGTTTGTGAAATTGAATTGTTTTTTTTGTGATCGTTTTTCATGCAATAGCACGAATTTTGTTTTCATCCCTTTCTTCATATAATTTTTTTTTTTAATATTTTTGTAATCTTGTAATTTGTGGCAACATTACTTATTTTAACCTATTTTAGAGTTTACAGGCTAAGCCTCAACTCTGTATCACGTTATAATAATAATTTTATTTTATAAGGTAATGTATTTCGTTTTTAGATGTAAATTTAATCTATGTGTATACTGAAGAGGCGGATGCGCCAAAACGTATATACTTATTACCTACATTCTTAGATACTTATTATATATTATAAATAATTCTCAAGTAATTCTAACCTAGATACCCAAATTAATGAATAATACATACAGAGAACTAGGTGAAAGACAAAACGTTGTACTATAGGGGAGGAAAAAATGGAACATATCTGAGAAACTCAGATTCTTAAATTTCGAATGCGAAAGAGCGAAAATTTCACACCACGTAGTGTGAAACATATTGAGTTTTCATCGGAATCTCGAAAAATAAAACTTTCTTTCTAGGTTCATTCATTAATAATCACTTATCAACTCCATAGTGTATTGCAAGTATAAGTAGGTACAATACGATTACAATACTTGAAAAATTCGAAATCACATCAAATAGATCAATTTTTCAGAACCAATCACAACGAAAATACTGCACGTGGAAATTTCCGACATAACAACATCGAAAATTTTCAATATCGCACTGAATGAGGGTCAATTAAAATCGGCGTCTGAACTCGACAGCTCATTTATTCAATAATAAGTTCTTCATCATAAACGTGAATTATTAAGTGCTAATTTCTAACATGATTCATTTCCTTCTGAATGGAAGTCAAATCCCAAGAATTAGGAGTATAAAACCAGAAATTTTTTCATTATACTTTCGATTCACCAGCGTAAAAACGTATAAATCAACTTTCTTGGCTGATAGTTTAATGGATCCAACAAAAATCTTAGGTTCGGAAATAGAAAAGCGCTACTTTGTTTGCTGAATTATGATCACGCTCTTCGGCTTTCAGAGACAGAGAAATTAATACATCAGATAAAACGCGGATGATTGATCATTCGATTTTTCCAATTTATCTTGTGCTCGACAGAAAAACAAGGCTTGAAATGGATCGGAAACAAACAGTTGCAGTTTCCGGCAACTGATCTGGTATTAGGCTGTATTGAAAACGAAATCTATTACAAAGTTTTAATTAAATGAAATTGAAAGTTTTATCCATCTATGAAGATTGCACCAGCAGGTACAATAATTACAGCAAAAGTAGGAAAGCACTGATGTATAATCAAAATATTTCATATTGATGTAATTTTTTCACGGAAGGTCGTATCAACTTTCAAACCATTATTCCACAACTCATTAGTTGATTTCTGCTTGATCGTGTTTATAATTTAATGTTTACCTTTGTAGCTACTCTCTGCTTGTCCGAGACATTACTTCGTGGGCTTCCCATCTCTCGGAAAATCGAAATGGCTTATGATATAAACTCAACCGTTTTACAGAGATGGAAGGATATAAGACAGGGAATACCGAATGCTCCCCCCATGATTCATTTATACGCGCCAATGAAGACCACATATACCAATTTACTATTCTGTGGTTTCCAAGGGCATAATAGCCCCATGAATGATCAAGTGCCTGGAAGTTCTTGATATCATGTTAGAGCTTTCCTAATTTTTTTAGGGGAATTATTTCCTTTATTGTAAAATAATATGGCTGTACGTATAAGAGAAATTATTTGTGGGTTTAATAAACATCAATATAAAAATAAATGAGGAAGGCACTGACTTGAGTCGGAAGCTTTTATACGCCTGTTCAAATTGATATTGATGTAATTTTTTTCAATAAAAATCGTATCAACTTTCAAACCATAATTCCATAACTCTGTTGATTTCTGCTTGTTCGTGTTTATAATTCAATGTTAACCTTTGTAGTGACTCTCTGCTTGCCCAAGATATTACGTCGTAGTCTTCACATCTCTCGGAAGAAGGGAATGGCTTATGATATAAAACCAGTCGTTCTACGGAGATGGAAGTATAAAGACAAGGAAAACTGCATGCCTCCCCCAAGATTCCATCAGTTTTCTCGGCTTAAAACATCGAAATTCTTTGAGAGGCTTGAGAATCCGTCGCAAACTTTCATAAAGATATAATATTAATGATAATATGGTTTATTATGTAAGCCTATTCTTGTATTGTAGATTTTTGCTCCAATATGTTCTTTTCTATCTTTAAACACAAGTTGGAAGTCTGAACTTCGGTTTTCAGTTTTGAAAATAGGTGTCCCCGAAGTTCATTTATTATGGAATACAATCATCTCAAATTATTAGCAAAGTGAAATGACATGAAAGAATAGAATAAAAGAGTATTTACTTTCGACACAATGTCATTTTATTGGAAAAATTTTGTTTTTTTTGAAGAACGAAAAACCTTATTAAAATAATTCCATGAATTCCTCGATCTTTCTGTTATTTCTTTTCTTTCTTCAGGCAATTAACGCACATATCAGAAAGAATCATTGGTCTAACTATCCTGGTTCACATTTTATATCAGATCATTTCAGGGGAGATCGTCGCTACTAGATATCGGACAGGTATTAGAGAGGACTCTACGTCAGTGCTTGCTTAATTTTTTGATTATCTATTGGTCTGAAGACGCTTTTAACACGAAATTATGCACAAGGCTTAGACTTGCTACTCTATATACGCACTCAAAATGTCATCTGTTTTCAATCTGTGGTCACATAAATATAAGATTTTTGTTATTTGATATTCTTTTTGAATTTTCTATGGTTCTGATTAAGCGTCCCATGCGAAATGTTCCACGAAGCTCGAAATGATTATTCTGTAACAGGTTATTTCAAGTTGATCACATCACAAGCATCGTAGTAAATTCGAAAAGAATATCGAAATATTGGTCAATTTTTTTCGTTATCCTTTTTGTATTTATTACGGTTCTGGAAATTTGTTCAACTCGAAATTCTCCTTAAGACATAAATTTTCATCTTAATCGAATATAGGTACAGTTTTTGAAGGAAAATGAACACATATTTTCGAACAGACATATTTACGGAATTTAAGAGAATTCTTAGACTTCAAACCCAAAAACCCATGTGAACGCTATCAAAAATTCAAATAAATATCTATAAGTAAAAAGGCTTTCTACATTGCAGAAAAACACGAATAAAAATCCGAAGGAATTATCCGAGTGCATCCGTACCTCGAATCAATACAAAACTAATCACTAAGATTTTACTTATAGCAAAGAACTACAGCGAACAATACTCATTACGTGGAATGAATGTATAAAAATTATTATGGTTTGCTGATCGCTTACTCGTATTAACTAGTCTGCCTTCTGGCCATTTTTTTCAACTTCCTATTCTGTATATTCAGTTTGAGTTACTTGAATTTGAATCGCATCCTTCATAATTGTTTGGTTCTATCTGGAAGAAGTCAGGGCCATCGCTAGGAGAGGCCAGGGTAGGCGGTCGCCTAGGGCTGCATTTCAAGCATGAACAACAAAAACCGCATGAGTAGAAATTCAAAATCACGAATGAAATTTAATTTGTTCAGCTACAACAGTATTATCGACCAATTTTATTAACAAAAAAAAAACCAGCAAAGGTGCCGCATTATGCAATATCTTCTTCTTCTTCATCGTAAGTTAGGACTAATCCTGTGTTTTCATCAATGGTTTTCTAGCTGCTGCTGGGATGACGAAGACCAGCTTTCATACCACCTTGTAGGTGGTCGTCCTGGTGGTCGGGATGTATTTGGTTTTTCCTCCTTTTCGATCTTTGCCAAGCGGTCATCCGACATTCTGTCCACAGACACACTGTGGACAGAATTATGCAATATACTCATAATATCCAGACGACAAGTAATCCCCTCATAGTGATGTTTGAGAGTCGTTGACGCTTGTCGGCGTTCGCTTTGCTGAAAGTTTTATTGCCACTTGGGGCAGCTTCTAGATTATTTTTCCTTCCAATTATTCAATCAGAATATCATTGCAATGCAAAATATACGAAAAAAGATTCCATTTCATCATTTCCAATTTCTCCTTTTCAAGAAATATAAGAAGTTTCATTATGTCATTATATTGAAATATTTTTGATTTTTTCCATCAAATTAACTAGTGTTGGGCGTGGACGCATTCGAATTTTAAATGATGGTTAATCCGCATAATCCAATTGTATTATTTGATAATCTTAAAGAAAAAAATATTCATACTTTTGATGAAGTCAAAACTGAACTGAGTAGAAGAACTTCAAACTGCAGGGCTCGCTTTAGAAATGCGGCAAATAATGAAGGGCTTCATTACCAACTTTTTCCGAGAAATCTGGATTCCTTGAAGATATAATTAAATAATGTTGTTTTAATTTCAACGAATTTCACAAATGATTTTTTATAACTAATCTTAAACATCTTGGCATCAATCATGTCTGCAACATCGATTCGAATTAAAAATAATGATTCATACGCATCATCTAGTTATTTTATGTATTCATATCAAAGAAAAAAAAAACTAAATGTTCGAAAGTTTTATGAAGACGCAACTCAGCAGAAGAATCTGAAACCTGAATTCAATTCTGATATGTCATCATTTATTCATTAGAATTCATTCACATTTATTGTTCATTACATGCCGCGTTTCCTTAATCATCTATTCGATTAAAATTTGAATCCATAAAAAATAACTTACACTGAATTCATTTTTTTTCATTCCTAAAAATTTTTCATAAAAAAAATTAATTGCGGAGTTTTCTACACCAAATCTATGAATACAAATTCACCAACCCAATCAAAACTGAAATTCAAGGAGAAATAATTCGCGTTGTTGTTAGGTTTATGCAAATGATGGTTCAATCTGATTCTGCATATTTTAAGAAAATAGTACGAAAGACCCAGGCTATGTATTTCGTAACGTAACTGAGGATAATAAATAAAAACGACCGCCTGTTGAGCAATACTAACTCAGAACACTATAAAGCACCAAGCAAAGTAAAAGTTTATTATTTGAAACAATCATCCAAAAATACAAAGGAGGCTCATTCAAAATATTCCATATCATCAATTGCATTCAAAAAGCCTCATAACGAATACTGCAGACAATTTAATTAATTTTCTTACAGTGTCATCGCAGAAAGGCGAATAATGTACGATGAAATAGAGGGCCTTTCTTATATTATTGTGAGCCTGTAACGTGACAGAACTAATGCAATGTTCCAACGTTGACAATAGAACTCGACAGGAGGATGATGAAAAACTCTAAGAAATTAGATAGAGGCGGCAGAGCTTTCTCAGGATTGACATAGTTTGTTCTCACGTTTTGCCATTTGACTTGAGGTTCAATGTTCATTCGATCGCATTAATCTGGAACCCCTATGCCGAGAGTAAGAAGAAACGTGCCTGACTACGTACAATGAATGGTGAAAGTGTCTGCATGTAAATATTTTTTAGTTGTCGAATTTTCTAGTGAAGTATTTGCAATGTCCAATATCTCAAATATATTTGGAATTTTGTTTATCGTACATAGTATGAAGTTTTGAATGAAGAGAATCGAAATCTAGTATACAAGGTGTCTCAAGTTCGACTGCATATTAGACGTTTCTGGAGAACGGGGCCTATTTGAAATCGGAAAATTCGGAATATGATATTGCTCATGATGCCCTATTCAGCTAAAATACTTTAGAAGCGGCACTTGCGGTTATACAAGAAGTGAAAAAAAAAATTTCAAAAAAAACTGTTTTTTCATTTAATGTCTCAGATATTATCAGTTACTCAATTCTCAATTACTCCTTCTTAAAATTATTGCGTATGTTTTTATTGATTTCAGAATATTAAGAAAAAACCGAAAAAAGAAAGAATTTCCTTTGTCACAATTACGTGATTTTTTTTACTGTGAATATCCTACGCGTATACTCGATTCACTTTCTCGTACTAGAATGATTTAGAAATATCGTGTTTATCTTGCACTCGAGAAATATCATCACAGGGTGTTTCAAACATTGTGCCAAAAATTGTGAACAAAATTTGATCATGACTTTCGATTTTCAAATTAGAACCCTATTTTTGTATGATTGCGTTGGATTCTACGGAGAAAAATAAGGGCAATGTCCAAACATGATTATGCTCCCAAATTCAATAATTCATGAGTTATTCGAGATTTTATGAATTTATAAATACGTAGTCAAGCAACTCTACTCAGCAAAGAGTATTATTATGCAAGTCACAATATGCTGAGGAAGCTCGTTGATGAATAAGAGAAAAAAAAGTGGCCTCAAGACTGAACCCTGGGGGACACCCAATTTTGAATAATTTCTTCGGGAATGGAAGCCACCGTGCTTAACCACCATAGACCGGTTGGATAGAAAACTGCGAATCCAATCGAGGCATACTCCTCTGAAACCCATTTGATACATTTTCCCAATAAAAAACTCTGGTTTAAGGAAATAAAATGCTTAAATCGAATTAAATCGAAAAATATTCTCTATTACCTTTGATAGCCGACTTAATAAAGATATTGGCCGATAATTTTCTAAGTCATTAATATTACCCCTTTTATATCATATCTACTGGATTTACAACTGCGTGCTTCAAAACGGCTGGAAATTGACCCAAGGAAACAGATAAATTGATCAACTCCGAAAAATGCTCCGCAATAAAGGGAGCATTTATTTTTATTATTTATATTTGAGCACTAGAAAAAATATTAACGGGCCCAGACTCACCACAATTTTTCAAACCTGAGACCAAAGATATGATCTCTTCAGGAACAACAGGAAAAAATAGAAATTCGAGTTAACTAATTTTCGGGTGGTGCATGTGTTCGAAATTAAATTTCCATATTCACAGGACCTCGCTTGCTCTTGTACGAACGCTCTGTCTTCGTGTTCTATTGAATGGAAATGATTTATACGGAGCATTTCACGGAAGAGAGAGTGCTCCACCTGATGAATTTGGTTTCACAGCATCCAATACTTTTTAATTTAAGTTCACCAGATTACAATTAGAAAAAAAGAAACATTGTGATGGCCAATTTTGTAACACCATGAAATAAAACAAGTATCAAAGTAGGAAGAACTTAATTTGTAATATTTCATCATTCAATTATATTTATTTTGTCAGGAGACCGCACCATTATCAAAAATTGAAAAACTTTGCGAGTTGATTTTGAATATGTATGCTCCACGTGGTCGTCAAATCTAACATTTTTTTTGTATGAAAAAATTGAAATGAAAAAATGAAGTTTGAACTTCTGGAAAAGTAAAGTGAAAATGGAACTAGCACTCCAATTTTTTTCCGGACTTTTGTAACACGTGACACATGTACTGCCGTCCTAACATCAAAGGTCCTATCTGCAAAATTCATGTTTTGAGATAATCAGGTTTTTGTTTCATTTCATTGTATAACTTACAGTATTCGAACAAACTCTTCACATTTTATTTTATATATTATGTCAAAGAATACAATTGAATTGAAAAACATAATTTCGATTAATCTTTTTCGCATTAGTAGATTTTTGATTAGATAGTCACTTAGGACAAGATAGCCTAGTATATAAAATTACTTGCACTTAATGCAAATGTCCTAAATAAAACTAATTGTCGAATTTACTGAACACTCTTTAATTCCAATAATTTTTCAAACTTATTACGTTCTTCACATTTTTGCATGTATATAAAAATAAATGTATAATTCCTAATATAACATTATAGAAAGACAAAAATATTATTCAGTTTCCTCTTGAGAACCACCTTCATTGACTGGGAGTTCTTCCCAAAATTTCATTCGATTCTGGGGAATGTGAGCTTTTAATTTGGCTATTAGATTATTTTTTCGATCTAAAGCCACTCCGCGACATATGCTACGAGTTTGCGGCTTTGTGAGCTTGCGCTTAGCGTACTTCATAATAAAAATATTTTTCAATTCAATGAAATCTTTTTCGAATTCCGTTTTGTAGGAAAAAAAACTCGAATCCGACTCACTATCACTTATAGTATTGTCGAATTCTGATGGGATAAAATCTGGATCCTTATTCTTTCTGACTTTATTACTTTGCTTAGAACTTCTAATGATATTTTTTTTCGTTGAGTTGGTTATTTAAAGCAAGAAATACTAATCGCTTACAACGACTATCGCTGAGCCGGCTATGTGATGCTCTAAAAACCGGAATTTAATTCAGTTATCGCCTAAACATGAGGTTACATCGTTAAACTCACCCTGCATCCATTTCTCACTAACTTTATTTATAGTTAAAAATACAAAAAACACGAAATAACACCCAATTTCTGACAGTCACAAATACCATTTACAGTTGATTATTTGAGGTTAAGTGACTCACGTGCTTCTGACATACTAAGCTTTATTGTCCTAAATGATCTCGCTCTGTACAAAATGCTAACTTAAATTGTCCTTACTGCATTTTCAAAGTGAGAAAGGACTTTTTTTCTTAGTATATGTGAGATCGGACATATTATGTTAGTAAACAGAGCATTTTATTGAGTTAGGACAAAACATTTAGGTATAAAAAAGGAACTTAGAAAGCATATAGGACAATCTCCTTTTGTACATACATAAATAATGTGTCTACGAATACTATGAGCCAAAAAAGCCAATTTATCAAATTTTGCAGATAGGACCTTTGTTGTTAGCACGGCAGTGTAATGGATGACATATGTAATGAGAAAAAATATACCCGCAATGATTTTAGGAGAAGTTCTAATAAGACGAGAAGGTGAACCAGAAGGTGAAAGTATACCGATTGCTGCAATTATAACACATTCAAAATGTAGGTAATATTGAATAAGCTCAATATCAATAATAGTTTTTTCCTTCGCCAGACATGTAATCTCTTATTGTCTTCGGTTGGAGTTCTTCATTCAAGCTTAAAATGAAAATGAACTGTTTCTTATTGAAACGATAAAATTTCTTAAATTTTTCGTTGTCTAGAACCAACTGTTTTTTCAACAAAATCTTGTGGTAACTCTGTTCGAACCCTGTTATTAGATGATTCTTTATGCTCATGATTGAAATAATCTCAGCAATATATGTATTGAAAACTGCTTAATATAAAACTAATTCAAAGTAAACAACCGAACTGGCGACGAACGTTGGACGCTGTCTTCGAAAGTCATACCTACGCCAAAGGCAACGACACTACACTACACGGCGACACCAACCAATACCTCCTAGAAAACAGTAGTCTAGGAGGTATTGCACCAACGCCTTGTCGCTGCCGTCATAGACGCCTTGCTCGAAAGTCTACCTTTAAACGGTACAATAGAAAACCTATTATAGTTCTATTTTGGAAAGTTACAGTATAACTGCAATGTCAATTTTTTCATTTACTAAATGAATTCTTTAAATTTTATTTCTGTTTCATTTTGATATGGCTCTTCCATTCAAATTTATCCGTTTTCTTCACCAGTTTTTGTGATAACATTCCACTATATTTTTACGTTATAGAACGTGAATTCCTATATATGAAATCATGAAGTTCTATGACATACCTACGTAATTTCGAAAATTTGAGATCTTTGGAATAAACAATTATGAAAATAATAAATATACTAGTGGAATAAATTAAAGGATCAAAATAAAATTCGAAATATTTAGCAGTTTTTCAAATGGCTGTATTTTCGATAACAATGGTCATATCTCAATTTGAAAAAAAACTTTTTGAAGCTTGAAGTTTATAGTTTAGAGATGTCATGATGAAAAAATTTATCAAGCAACGTGTACCGCTCAATCCCAATGAATACAGTATCTACCTAAAATTTCTGCGAAATTTTTTCAGTTTTCATTTTTGGCATACAGACTTGTAAATTTTTTTTTTCCAACTCAACCACTATATGGATGAGATAACTTGTTCATTCAGCTTCAATATCCTTCTTTCAAAATTTTGATGCGAGCACTTCTCGCTGAAATGTCGAACTTTGAATTGAAGAGGACCTTTTTGTCTTTATCCATCAATATTTATTTATTTATTTTGTTTAATTACTACACCCATCTACAGCCTAATCCAATTACAGAATGGGGAAATACAAAATTACAATAAACAATACAAAAAAGTATACAGGGTGTTTCCTAAACATGCGGCAAAAATTCAGGGGGTTGTTCCTTGGACTATTTTAAGCATGTTTTGTCCTTGGATGATTTTTGAAAAACCTCTTTGTTTCGAAGATACAGGGCGAACAACATTTTTCATATTTTTAAAATTAATAATAATTTAAATAAAAATGCGTACCGCACTCTAGATACAATTTATTTTTAAATTTGTTTAACAACATTCCAATTACTAAAAACGGCCAGTTTTTTGACTAAAAATTGATAAGTGCAGATGGTAAAGGAATACAGATTAAACACGGTTTTCATTTGAATTCGTTTTGTGATGTATTAGCAATTAACATTTTATCTTTGACTATTATGAATCGCTATGCAGTCAATGAGGAGAAGATTGGATGCTTGTATGCTGGCTAGAGGTGGTCATTTTCAACAGTTTTTGTAGGTTGAGTTGAATTTTCATGTAATTTTTCATAATAAAATGTTATTATCTGAAATTTTGTTTCCCCTATATCTTCGAAACAAATAGGTTTTTCAAAAATCATCAAAGGACAAAATATTCTTAGAATAGTCCAAGGAACAACCCCCTGAATTTTTGCCGCATGTTTAGGAAACACCCTGTATATACAGATAGCTTCTTATATGAATTGAGACTCGTAAACAGTCCTTTTTATATCAAAATGAGTACAGCAAAAAATGTCTACAATAATCTGAACATTGCTAAAATCTTACATTCTGAACAGAGGCGAAAACCGAAGTACGTTAGTACGTGGAAAAAGAAGATTGAGAACGTGGTTACATTACAGGCAGCCTTGGAACGTGCCACTCCACTGAGGCTAGCAAGTAAGGCAATCAATTTAAGAACTTATAATATTATCTATGTAGAAAAAGAATTCTCAAGTAAACCCGGCGCACTTCTAGGGAGTTCACATAAAATCTATTCAATAACTAATAATCCTGTGGTATTCCACGATTTGGTTACAATAACAATAACAATAACAATAACAATAATATTTATTAATCTCAAAAATTATTCACAACATCAAAATCAATGCAAACGAATAAAATAGAGACAAGTCATAAAAGAGCTTATTTTCTACAAAATGAAATAAACTCATCAACTGAATAAGGTTCACAATCCAAAATAAAATTGTAAATGCGCCTTCTAAACAAGGTTATATCTTCAACAACCTGTATTTGCTTAGGAAGCAAATTAAATAAACGCATGGCCATATAAAGTGGTCCCCTTTCAAACCTAGTAGTACTGTGAATAGGAAGAAGGAAAGGATAAACCTGTCGAGTGTTATTTTTATTGACATATGGCAAAAAATAGTTTTTCCGTAACTTAAGGAAGATAAATAGGCGATAAATGTAAAGACCAAAGACGGTTTGGATTCCATTGGATCTGAAAACTCCGCGACAGGACTCACGAAAGCCCAACCTATTCATTATTCTCATCACTCTTTTCTGGATGAGAAATATTTCATCGGCACCAGACGAACTACCCCAAAAAATAATTCCATATGCCAGCACAGACTGGAAACTAGCAAAGTAGAGAGCTCTCACCACAGCACTCTCCAACTTGTCCCTGATCATGAAAATCAAGTACGCCGAAGAGTTGAGAGACTTTCCCAACTTAGACACCTGATGATCCCACCGCAGGTGTTTATCTAGAGCAACTCCCAGAAAATTAACAGAATCCTCTAATTTAATTTGACCGTTACCATGACACAAAAAAGGAGGATAGTTCTTCACCGACTGGCTGTCATAAAAGAAAATACCTTGAGTCTTGCCATGATTTAGAATAAGACCACTTTCATTACACCATCTATCAATAGACAAAACCGTATCCATTCCAGCCCTGCTACAGGACTCGACATCACCTGATATAATCAAAAAATTGCTGTCATCAGCATGAAGAATCGATTTACAATTAGCAGAGGTCTTAATATTACAAAGGGAATTCACAAAAACAATAAAAAGCAAAGGGCCCAGTACACTTCCCTGAGGAACGCCCCTAGTAAGAGATCGTTCCCCAGAGAAGTGGACTGCACCATCTAGAGCGAGGGCAACCCTCTGACGTCGATTGCTTAGGTAGCTCTCAACAAATTTCAAAGAGATATCCCTAATCCCACATAACTCCAGTCTAGCCAATAAGGTTCTATGCTCGACGGAATCAAAAGCCTTGGTCAAATCGAACATCAAAGCCAATGGAACTTCATTACTCTCAAGCGCCAAAAGAACAGAATTTAGCAACTCAAATATAGCAGTCTCGGTACTTCTATCTTTCGTGAAACCATGCTGACTATCAGCAAGAACATTAAATTTCCGAAAAAAACTGATGAGTCTGACGGCAAAAACCTTCTCAAATACCTTAGAAAAACTAGATAAGATACTGATAGGTCGATAGCTACTAAGCTCACAGGTATTTCCCTTCTTGAAGAGTGGTTTAACCAGAGCAACCTTCAGCTCGTCAGGAAAACAACCCTCTCGGAAAGCGCAATTAATAAGATGAGCAAGAGGGCCTCCTATTATATGAATGGATTTTTTTATGATAGAAATCGGAACTCCATCGTGACCTGAAGAGTTAGAGGTTTTCAGCATCTTAACAGCATCACTAACATCTCTCTCTGTGACATCAAAGAAATAGAAAGACTTGCTCATACAGTGAGAAGATTTTAAGGATGAGATTGCTCCAGGATTCTTAATATTCGTCTGGTTGGTAACGTCTCCCACGAACATATCATTGAAACTGTTGCAAAGATCAACAGGATTTCCTGACTGAAAAGGCAAGTTTTTTTCAGTGCTCCTACCTGATAGTGAATGAATCACCCTCCATGCAGCCTTTGATTTTTTCTGAGAGTTTGCTATGAAGTTGCCTTAATGAGATTTAATTGCTTGGGTAATTGAGTTGTCATACTGTCTCTTAAAAGATCGGTACAGATTTTTGAACTCTGGTCGTGATTCAGAAATAACAAGAAGGTTATCCAATATTTTCTTTTTTTCGACAGTATGCGGACTTAATTTACAAATATCACTCCGTGATCTGTATTTGACTTCCCTCAGGGGACAATAAGTATTAAAAATTGATTGAAAAATAGAGATGAAAGAGGACCACTTCGTATTGACATCTTTTGATGAATCATATATGTTATCCCATGAAACATTTGACAATGCTTCAAGAAAGTCATTTACAACTTCTTCATTCATTTTTCTTATAGAAAACTTCTGTATCTGACACTTATCAACTAAGATATCAGGAACTGTCAATTTCAAGGCAACATGATCTGAAATATGGTACTGCAATGTTTCACAGAAACCGCTAACATCCGATAATATATTATCCAAGCATGATCCTGATAGAGGACGAGTAACACATGCAAAACTTAAGCTAAAATTAAACATTTCAATTAAAGAAAGAAATTCTCTAGAGTCGCGGGAGTATGACAGAACGTCAATATTGAAGTCACCAGCAACTATAAACTTACAATTTTCAGAACGACATTTTATAAGTATATTGTTAAATTTTTCAAGAAAAATATCCATATCAGCTAATGGTTTTGAATTTGGTCTATAAATACAAATAATTACTAAACTACTTTTACTGAGGTTTATTTGGATAGCTGAGCACTCGATCACATTAACTACACTCAGTTTCACATAGTCTGTTCTTTCAAAAGCATTCAAGGACTTACGACAATAAATGGCGCTCCCTCCATGCCTGCCATGTTGACGACAAAATTGGGAAACCAATATATAGCCCTCAATCTGATATAATTTTATTTCATCTAAGGATTTCCAGTGTTCAACAATCATAAGGACATCGACTTCATGTTCAGAAGCTAATAAATTCAATTTATTAAATGCGGTGCGAAGACACTGCACATTCTGCAATATAAGCGATAAAGAATTTGAAGGTTTTAGTCCCTTCTTTCTTGAGGAGCACCTATTTCTACTGGGGGTGCCTTCTTCTTGAATAAAAAATATTTAGAGACTAGAGACCCTTGGGGCCAGATTTCTTTACGCCAGGCATCCTTGAAATGTTCTTGATAAATAGCAACTTTCATAGAAGAGTAAATCTGAGGATGTTTAGATTGAAGGGGCTCAACTTCAACCTCAGGAAATGACTTCAAAAGCAAATTCTTCAGATCATCTGGCTTAGTTGTTGGATGAAGCCTAGACACATGTAGATAACTGAGCTTAGGAACAGTTTTTACTCCTGAACTGAATGAAGCATTACCCATGACAACATTTTTATTTCTTTGTTTGCTTCGTTTTTTGACATGCTGCCATTTAAACTCTGATGACTCATTGTTTTGACTATCTATATCAATAGTTTGCAGCCGTTTCATCTTTGCTTGTTGAGCAAACTCTATTGCAGAATTCACCATTTTTTTATCAATGATTTTTTCATTTTTAGTGCTACTTTTACTTAAATGAGTCTTTGAAGTTTTTTTATCATAGATAGAAATATTAGTTTCATGTTTATTAGATGGTATTTTTGAAACACTGTAGTTCAAAGTCTCATTAGAAGGATTATAATGTTGAAAACCCATAGTAGGCTCAGGAGCAGGAAAGTTGGCACAAGCCGGCAACCCAGCATCTCCTTCAATCAAATTCAGATTGTTTGCATTTTTATGTTTTGCACTTTTTGTATCAGGATGGTTGATAACAGTATTAGCATCTGGTACATATTTATTAATTGAAGAGAGCTGAGCCTCGTAATTTTCAATTAATGATTTCTGCAAACTTACAGTATAATCAAGATCTACTACTGATTTTTTCATCAGAGAAATCTCCCGATTAAGGCATTCTATTTCAGTTTTCTGAATATTTACATCTGCCTTCGTGGTGGAAAACACCGGTGCATTAATACCGTGTTTAATTTATTATTACAGGTATCACAAAACCACCTTAAATTTGGGTTTTCCAAAATTATTTTCACACATGTGTCCTTTATCGACACACAAGCTGAATGATAATTATCATTACATAAGTCACATTTAACCGATTTAGAATTTACAATAAAGTTATCGGAGCAACTCCTACACACTTCCGCACCGTTCGACATATTTATAAGAACATGGTTACATGCCATCCATTTTGAAACAAACGCACTTCAAAAATCCCCTCTGTATTTTCTCCAAACTATCGATGTGAACATTATAACCAGGGCTCCACACTACACATCCATACTCCAGCTTTGACCTCACAAGCGCCGTAAAAAGAAGATAAAAGGTTCGAGACTCAAATAAGTGTTTGGAGTTTCTTAGTTTGAAACCGAGAATCCTGAGTCCCTCCGAAACAACTGCACTCACATGTGGCACAAAAGTCATCCCTTGATCAAATAAAACTCCCAGATCTCTACATTCAGTCTCTCTGTTTGAAACACTGCATATCAAAATAAAGTTCGATTCTGTAATTTGTTTCAACGGAACAAATGACAAATCCAACAATAGTGATTTCTCGCGAGAAGATTGAGAATGTATTGGAAGGTATTCAAGAAGACGAAATAAGCAAATGTATAAGAAGTATGGGTTCCAGAACCGTTAAGTGCATTTTACGAAATGGTGGACATTTCGAACACTTACTTCATTCATTTTCATTTACTTTCGAATAATCATTCGATTTTTCTTTTATTAAATGATAATTCGTTTAATTATTATGAATTGAAATATGTAAATAATTATTACTTGTTTCTTGATTTGATTCTGATATGTTCCATTTAGTTCAAGATGAGTAAGTTGATTTTCTCATCGAAATGTATTGCATGTTGTTAATTAAACTAAAGGTACCTAAATGTATTACAGATCCGACCCAAAGAAATTTGGATAAGGGTCAAAATCACCTGAAAATCAACTTTGAATGATATTGTATGATATATCGTTGAATTCAGCGTTGAAAGTTATTTCGAAAAGTGTCATAAAAAATATACAGGTCCGTATTGAAAAAAATTAGGTTGAGGGTGGCCCAGAGAGCACGACACGTTGGATACGAAATCTGATTAAGTCAAATTGAGAGCAATTTACTGTCGAATAAAAAATTCCTGTAACATTTTTTGATAATATTTGAAATAAAGTGGGAAAAGAGAAACATCAAAATGACAAAATTTACTTTTCTTATGATATCTCTATAACCGGCCCTGATAATCTCGATTTGTTTGAACCGCTTGATAATGCTTCTATGCATGCAACTTTTTCTCCATTTGACCGACCTTCTAACTCTTATGGTTTAAAAGTTACTAATACAATCCCATTGAAAAATTGGCCACCCTGTATAATACTCGTTCGAAAACCTTACTGAAATTGCTCAGAATGACAATGGGTCTATAGTTCTCAACGTCTTCCTTGCAGCCATTCTTGAAAACAGGGCACACTTTCCCCTCCTTCCAGGCGGAAAGCATACTTTAGAGAGTGATAGCTTCAAAAGCGTGGTCAAAGGCTTTAAGAAAATGATGGCGCAGTCCCTCAATAAAAAGGATGGTATTTCATCAGGTCCAGCCATCATGCTACTCTTGCACTCTCTCAAACATTTCAACATACTATCTTCACTAGTATTGGGAATAGGAAGAGCTATCTGTGTCACCAATCAATGATTGCACAGAAAATTTAAGGGATGTTTTGAAATCTTGAATGAATTCTCTACAAGAGGTAGCTATTGGATATTCTGAAAAAAATTTCTTTTCGTTCTCTACATTGATTTGAAAAGTTGATTAAAAAAGGGCTCTTGGAGGCTTTTTGGATAATCAAGCGCTGTATTGAAAATGTCGAAAGAACCATCAATTTTGAGTATGCGTTTCACAGTTCAATATCACCACAAATATCCCAGAGAATTTCAATTCAATCCATTGAGTGGTTTTTTTGTTTCATTCGATTTTCATCACGATTTTCGATTTGAATGTTCAATCAATGTTCAATCTACAAAATGCAGAAATAAAATTTTAAGTTGTTTTTTCTCCATTTTTATCAATAACAGAACAGAACAATAACAGAATTCATGAAATAATTTTTTTTTTATTTAAAAAATTTTTTTTTCATTTTCAGTTTATTTTTATTGGCTCCAAATGAATCAATTCAACATATCATCATCATTTCTAATGCGATTCCGTAATTTCATTCAATGATCTTGATGATAAAAACCAAATTAAATTCGAAATAAAGTTGATATTCCCAAGAGAATTTCGAAATCGATCTACTCGCTTGTCAGAAATTGCATATCTCAACGTTTAAAACGTTAAAAAAAGCCAGTTTATTCTCAAAACGAATTTGAAAATTATTTTTGATAACCTGACACGGTTAGAAGGCGTGATCCTTCAATTTTTTGAAAATTCGATCGAATGAATCGTAAGAGATTTTTGTGTGATCTCTAAACTATAAACTTCAAGCTTCAAAAAGTTTTTTCAAATTGAGATACGACCATTGTCATTGAAAAACTGCTAAAAATTTCGAATTATATTTTGATTCTTTAATTTATTTCACAAGTGTATATACTCTTATTTCTATGATGAATTATGAAACCACGCACATGTGAACCTGCTCTAAAAATCATCATATACAGGGTGTTTCAAGTTCGACAGCCTATTAGACGTTTCTGGAGATCAGGGCATATTTGAAATCTGAAAATTCGGAATATGACATTGTTCTTGATGCCCTATTCAGCTGAAATATTTTCGAAGCTCCGGCACTTCCAGCTATTCAAGAAATGAAAAAAAATTTTATTTATATCTCATTTTATGTCTCAAATATTATCAAGATTTCTATTCTCAATTACTCCCTAATAAAATTTTTGCGTTAGTCCTTATAGTTTACAAATATAAATATTTAGAAAAAACCGATAAAAATAGACAATTTCCATAGTCACTATCACGTGAATTATTTTTGCTGTGAATATCCTACGAGTATATACTTGATTCAGTTTCTCGAACAAGAATGATGTAGTAATATCGTGTATATCTTGAACTTGAGAAATATCATCACAGAATGTTTCAAATATTCTGCCAAAAATTAGAAACCTATATTTTTATGATAGCGTTGGATTCTACGGAGGAAAATAAGGGTAGTGTCCAAACATCATTATACTCCCAAATTCAATAATTCAATTTCTTGAGTGCGGTTCAAAGCAGTATTCTAGGATCAGAGAAATTAAAATATGCAATTATTTCAAAGTGACAGGCGTATTCATTATTGAAGCTAGTAGATTATAATTTCACGAAATGAATCCCTGTTATTCAAATAATGTAATTCTGGAATTATTCCATATCCACGGTGAATGCAACAGAATAGTTTCGAGAACTTGTCGAGCATTCATTCAATCAGAAATATTTACATTTTCACCCCAATTAACGAGAAGATATTTCGGAAGTATAAAATGTATTCTACCGCTTTTTTATATGTATATAATATTAATCAACTTTAGCATACCGGACTGCTGCATGATTTCATCTCATACGCCACAGATTTTTTTTCTAGGTAGGAATTTTGTATAATGGATATTCACAAAGTATGAAACATCCTTTCAAAATATGTATTTTCTCATTTGAATGATGAAGATGAGGAAATTTCTGATTTAATGTTCGATGAGTTCTACCAATAATTCTATTGCATTCATCGTGAATATGGAATTCCATATTCACGATGAATGCAATCATAATGAGTTATTTACAATTGCAGAAGGTATTGATATCCTTCCACAAAACAAGTGGAAGAATGAGCATTCTGTACGAGTATTATAAATTATTTTCTCTAATTCAAAGAATTTTATTTGAAATTATAGAATTATTTCCATAAATAAGTGATTTTTGTATTGAAATATTTTGGTTGGCAGAACAGATTTCTGTATCACAAATTTGATAGATAATAGATAAATCCGAGGATAAATCCGTTCTATTCAATTTTGTTCCACAAGATGTGCCAGAATGAATGAATTTGCCACAGAATAAGAGAAGAGTATATGCAAAATTTTGTCATTTGAATAGCGGAAATAATGAAATCAAATTAGAGAAGCTTTGATACTGAAAACACTTGTCTTATGTAAAGTAATTAGACATTTGAATTTCTATGATCACATAGTATTATTGCTTGTCTGTCTGAAAACTGATGGAATGAAATTGACTCTACGTATAACATAAATTGATAAAATCTCGAATAACTCTTGAATTATTGAATTTGCGAGCATAATCATGTTTGGACATTACCCTTATTTTTTCTCCGTAGAATCCAACGCAATCATAAAACAATAGGGTTCTAATTTGAAAATCGAAAGTTATGATCAAATTTTGTTCACAATTTTTGGCACAATATTTGAAACACCCTGTGATGATATTTCTCAAGTGCCAGATATGCACGATATTCCTACATCATTCTAATTCGAGAAAGTGAATCGAGTATTCGCGTAGGATATTCACAGTAAAAATAATTCACGTAATTGTGACAAAGGAAATTCTCTCTTTTTTCGGTTTTTTCTTAATATTTTAAAAACTATAAAGACTGACACAATAATTTTCGGAAGGAGTAATTGAGAATTGAGGATCTGACAATATCTGAGACATAAAATGAAAAAAAAATTTTTTTCATATCTTGTATAACCGGAAGTGCCGGAGCTCCGAAAATAATCCAGCTGAATAGGGTATCATGAACAAGATTTCAAATATGCCTCGTTCTCCAGAAACGTCTAATAGGCAGTCGAACATAAAACATCCTGTATACTAGATTTGGATTCTCTTCATTCAAAACATCATACTAATGTACGATAAAGAAAATTCCAAAAATGTTTGAGATATGGGACATTGCAAATCCTTTCCTAAAAAATTCGACAACTGAAATATACTGATATTTACATGCAGACACTTTCTCCATTTATTGTACGTAGTCAGGTACGTGCTAGGTCTTTCTTCTTACTCTCGGCATAGGGGTTCCAGATTAATGCGATCGAATGAATATTGAACCTCAAGTCGAATGGCAAAACGTGAGAACAAACGATGTCAATCCTGAGAAAGCTCTGCCGCCTCTATCAAATTTCTTAGGGTTTTTCATCATCCTCCTGTCGAATTCTATTGTCAACGTTGGAACATTGCTTTAGTCTTGTCACGTTGCAGGCTCACAATAATATAAGAACGGTCCTGTATTTTCCTTATTTCATCGTACATTTTTCGCCTTTCTGCGATGACACTGTAAGAAAATTAATTAAATTGTCTGCAGTATTCGTTATGAGGCCTTTTTGAATGCAATTGATGATAAGCAATATTCTGAATGAGCCTCCTTTGTATTTTTGGATGATTGTTTCGAATAATAAAACTTCGACTTTGCTTGGTGCTTTATTTTGTTCTGAGTTGTTATTGCTCAACAGGCAGTCGTCTTTATTTATTATCCTTAGTAACGTTACTAATTACATAGCATGGGTCTTTCGTACTATATTCTTAAAATATGTAGAATCAGATTAAACCTTCATTTGCATAAACCTATCGACAGAGCGAATTATTTCGCCCTGGATTTCGATTTTGGTTGGATTGGTGAATTTGTATTCATAGATTTGGTGTAGAAAACTCCACAATCGATTTTTTTTTATGAAAAATATTTAGGAATGAAAAAAATCAATTTTAAGTATAAGCTTTTTTTTATGGATTCAAATTTTAATCGAATAGATGATTTAGGAAACGCTGCATGAGAAGAACAATAAATGTGAATGAAATCTAATGAATAAATGATGAAATCTCAGAATTGAATACAGGTTTTAGATTCTTCTGCCGAGCTTCGACTTCAAAAAACGCTCGAACATTTCGTTTTTTTTTCTTTGATATGATTAAATAAAACAACTGGATGATGCGGATGAACCATGATTTTTAATTCAAATCGATGTTGCAGACATGATCGATGCCAAGATGTTTAAGATTAGTGATAAAAAAATTATTTGTGTAATTCGTTGAAATTAAAACAAAATTATTTAATTAATTCTTCAAAGAATCCAGATTTCTCGGAAAAAGTAGGTAATGCCGCCCTTCATTTTTTCCGCACTTCTAGAGCGAGCCCTGTAGTTTAAAGTTCTTCTACTCAGTTCAGTTTTGACTTTATCAATAGTTTAAACATTTCAAATTCGAATGCGCTTAAGCCCAACACTAGTTAATTTGATAAAAAAATCAAAAATATTATGATATAATGGAATGTACTATGACATAATGAAACTTCTTATATTTCTTTAAAAAAAAAAGTTGGAAATTATGAAATGAAATCTTTTTACGTATATTTAGCATGCCATCAATTTTCTGATCGGATAATTGAAAGAAAAAATAATCTAGAATCCGCCGCAAGTGGCAATAAAATTCGGCAACGTTCAGCAAAGCGAACGCCGACAAGCCTGATGGGTTCATGTGTTTTTTAGCGTCATCGACTCTTAAACAGCACTAGGGAATTACTCATCATCTGAATATTTATATATATAATAGAACATATTGAAGCAAAAATCTACAATACAAGAATAGGCCGATCATCACTGACAATCTTTATGAAAGTTTGAGAGAGATTCTCAAGCCTCTCAAAGAATTTCGATGTTTTCAGCCGAGAACCGAGTTTTACCTTGGTTATCCTTGTAGCCTCATCAAATTTGATCACATACTGGCAACGCTGTAATTAAATTTTATACGAATACCTATGTTTTGGACGATGGTACATCCCATGAATTTGTTTTTATATCTGACTCTCATCGAAGGCGCAAGTTACAAGGTTCCTACCAAGCGGTATTGATCATAACTAAAATTAGATTTATCAATCAAAATTTCGAGGGGACTTGGACATCATTCAATTTCACACCGAAAAGGTACTCTTATTAAATCTCGATACAGTGTACCGATTTCCGAATATTTTGGTTTGAAAATTATGAAGTAATAACCGATTCTGGTCTAAAGTGGTGATAAAGTTATTAGTTGAACAAGAAAATACAAGAAAATTAAAATAAAGACTAAGAACCTAAAATAAAATTCGTTTAGAGTCTTCAAAATGTCCTCTGCTTTCGTGAATAATCACATAATTTTATCTCTTCTTTGGGGATCAGCTATAAGGTTATTAAGATGACAATGAATTCTGTCTTCCAATTGTTGACGTGAATTCACCTCTGTAGCATCGACTTTTTTCCTCAAGATACGATCAAACTGAGAAGTCCAAGAAATTAAAATCGCATGACCGAGGAGGCCAATGGTCCACCTCTATCAATCCATCGATTTACACGATAAAAATTTTTAATTCTCATAATGCATACTAATTGATAATAATGATAATTAATAACTTTATCATTAGTTTATTCCAGCATTTGTTATTACTTCATAATTTTCAAATCGAAATATTCCGAAAATGGAACTTTGTATCGAGTTCTACCAAGAGTACCTTTTTGGTATAAAATATAAATCCACAGTTTTTATCGATAAATCTAACCTTAAAAAAGTTATGTTCAATATCAACAACTTTTGGTATGAACCGTGTAACTAGCGCCTACTATGAGAGTCGAATATAAAAACAAATTCATGGGATGTATCAGCTTCCAATATATATTTATATAAAATTTTTTTACAATTTGTAAAAAAATCGTAAAAATGTGTAATTTTTCTTCTTCAAAGTCTTTAACTCGAATAAGGATGGCGTTACGAAAATTTTTAATGAGCAAACCCCAATTATTTTTCTGTTTTCTACCTATAGGTACTTAGCTATCCTAGAGGCAGGATCTTTTTTTTTAAACACCCATATATAATAAAGGTGGAGTACCTTTATTAGATACCTACTGTATATTATGGTCTGAATTGTCTCCGAGAAAATAAACATTCCTGGACGATTTCAGAAAGACACAATTGAAAGGAATACCTGAATGTTTGCACTTCATACAGAATCAAGATTCATTTTTTTCATTTCAATATTATCATATTGATGAAATCATCATGATGGAGTACATCAACTGAAATCAAAAAAATTTCATTTCAGCATGCCGTCAGATGGAATTCGGAGTACAGGGAATATTTGGACCATCCGATCCTGTTTTAGGGGCACATATTCAAAGTATGTGCGAGGCTTTAGACGTCCCACACCTGGAGGCAAGAATAGACTTCGAACCTCACTCCAAGGAACTTTCAATCAATCTTCATCCATCTCAAGAACATATGAATAAGGCCTTTAAGGACTTGATGACGTTTTTAAATTGGACGAAAGTAGCTATTATTTACGAGGAGGATTACGGTGAGTCTATAAAAAATGTATTATTTAGAGCTCGCAAATAGAGCAGATGTTATAGGATATTTGAAGTATAGGTTGGTGAGTTGGGTCGATTCTTAAAAAGATATTTTAACTTTCATTATTTATTCGAAGGCTGCACAGGTCAAAACAACAAAATGAATTTGGGACCGCTCCCAACCCGAATGCGGTTACACACATATCAAAACCTCCTTTCCAACCTAAAGAATTCAGTCATAGATTAACGAAGTATGTATACAGGGTGAGTCTTTGACATGTACATATATTTAAACCGAAGATTCCTGAGGTCAAAAGAAACACTTTTTTTTACCATTTTATCCGATTCGGTCCGGTTGAAAAGATACAGGATGTTGAAAAACCCAACTCTGAAAAGTAATTTGAAAGCTCATTGAAGAATATTTGGCCAATTTGAAAAATAAAAGTATTCTTCATTCTCGTACAAAGCGCAGTTTTAGAGTACATTACTGGAAGTACTGAAATTTGTGCAGTTGTAGGAAAAGTATAGTGTGCAACATGTGGACAAAGGCCTTTTCTCACTCGTGTGTTTGCTGTAGTTTGTTACATTTTTAGATTAATAAAAATGTTTAAAAATAAGAAATGATTTCTCTTTCATATTCTGTCTACTAGAACACAAGTACCAAACATGTTTGGAAACAGCTCATTTTTATCAATCTGAAAATGTAACAAACTACAGGATGTTACATTCAAACCAATTGTTGCTAGACAATAAGTATTTTTGATAAAATTGTTAATTTAACTAATAAAGAATGTTACGCCTTACTTTATGAGCACACACAAAACTATTGTATTTTTGTCCACCCTGTACCAATTGGAATCAACATGTGATACATTTTTGGAATCAGCTCAGCTAGAGTAATTGGAAAATTGAGACAAAATGGGGTGTTCCATTTAAAAAAATTACGGTGACGTCATTACTCGAAAGTAATTCACCCTGAGAATATCAGTATCAGGAAAAAGCTGAAGACAAGATAGCGATAGTGACAGTAGTAATGATCGGGAATGGTATCTACTGCATGATTTTCTTTGATTCATATTCAAATTCTTGACCAAGAGAGCAGTGGATATAATGTATGGTTCATTTACAGTATGTGTGAAAATTCGGCCCCTATCAAATAATATTTAGATGGAAATGATAAAGTTATTTACATGTGTTCTAATTATTGTGAATGATGAACATAAGATTGCTGTTGAATAAAAATGGAGATTTCCAAAGTTAATTACAACTGGAAGACTGCTGACTAATGATTTCAATTTAATTTAATTTTAATTGAAATTTACCTGAATTGAAAGTTCATTTAGGAGTAACCAGTTATGTTTTTTATTTTGAAAGTATATTTACACATTTGATAATATTTGTAGATGCTATGGACTTCAATTTCATTTTAACTAAATTGAAAAATTTCATATAAACCAGTAACATAATATTTTGTTGTTGTTTTTTAGTTCAGTTCTGCATAAAATAAACTTAACATACATTGGTTGATAGAAATAATTGTTTTATTCAATGCAATTCAATGTTTATCATTTCAACAAAATATTGTCAAAATCTCAGCGGATCAATTTGCCCCAAAGGTAGAACAACTCGCCCCAAAGCGGGGTTGAATGGTTCGCTGCGAAATTTTACAGACATTTGCTTCTGCAAAAAAAAAACTATTGAGATATCAGTAAAAGCGACTATAATATTTCTATAAACGATAAATATCCCATGTTGAAAATGAATTCCTTCATTTTCATGATAAAATTTCGTATTATTTGAAAACTGGAACTTCCAGCGTCGCTGTCCCTACCGTGATATTTTCAGATCTTTAAAAGCCCACGAAGCTTATATAAATCATATGGAATGTTTTCATAAATGGATGGACCTTGACACGATAGAGCATGAACACCAAAGATAAATAAATATAGAAAGACACTTCACGCTTTATTAGTGTGACGTCACACCGCCATTTTTGTTCTCCTGGTCAGTGTTCTGAATCCAATCAAATGCATTGTCATTCAATTTATTACGGTGTCCTTGAAAAAATTGACTTATTCTCATGAATAAGATAATAAAGAACGATTTTATTATTGATAGACAGGAGTAACAAGATTGATACCAGTAAGTTACACGGCATTTTACAAAATCTGGTGAATGATATAGGATTCAAACTAACTGGCATTTCTCGTTCCTTCTGTCTAACAATTAATAATAAAATCGTTCCTTAAATAATCTTATTTATACAAATAAGCCAACTTCTTCAAGAACACCGTACTAATTTGAATGACAATTTATTTGTTTGGATTCAGAACAGTGACCTTGGAGAACTAAAATGGCGGCGTGACGTAATCACTAATAGAGTATATTGGAGAGAATTATTGCATAGAGTTGTTTCTTGTAATAATTCAGTAATGTGCATCCCAAATGATTGCTTTAAGGGGATCATCTGATATATTATCCATTATTCCAAAAAGTCAACGGAAACTTTCTCAAAATCATGGAAACACTAGGAATATTTGATTGAAAAACGTCCTGTTAGTGGTTACTATTTGAGTCATGATACTCAATTGATTTCTCTAATAGCAAACAAAGTACGTCAAACTATAGTGTACAAAATCAGTGAAGCTAAATATTTCAGCACAATACTGGATAGCACATCTGACCCGAACCGTACGGAACAAATGTCATTAGTATCTAATTAAAATAGTATAGAAGTTGGATTTTTATTTTTACGATAAACATGAGTATGTGATGATGATTCTTTTACCGTTCCTACTTTGTTATGAAATGTGATATTTTGTTTTATATTTAAATAAACTGAATGTATTTAGGGGCTCTTTTTTTATAATATTATATATTGAAACATTTCAATGTTCTTCATTCCCTATAGAATTAATTTTTTTTAACACGATTACAAGATTCTTCATCGGATGTAGATAGTTTTGTAATATCATCGGAGCAGGTGCTGCTTTTAGTACGTGTTGGCTGATGGGTTGATGATTATGTCATGTAGGAGTTCATGTTATTGATACTTTTTCAGCAAGGGCGCCAAAAATATCTTTGCTTTGGGCGCCAAAACTGCTCGCGCAGGCTCTGTTCGAATAATGTCGAATTTCTATTAATTTCTTATGTCCTAATCCCTAGAGTTAAAAAGAGAATAGATTCAATAATTCAATAACGTAAATTGCATTATAGAAAAATGTAATGGGATTACTGAAAAACAGGTTCCATTGCCTCTCCATTGAACATTACGGACCAAAGAAGGCAGTAGCAATAATATTGGCATGTTGTGTGCATCACAATATTATAAAGAATTCACAAATGCTGATCAAGGAATTATTGAAGAAGGAAATAATTTTTCTATGGCGAAAAACCCAACATTCTCAAATATTTCGAAGATAGTACTATTTGATCCTAAAATTTCGCTTCAAAATGTCCATCTATAATGAAATTACACCGAAAATGGGAAATTTATCTCGAGAATATTAGGTATTCGTATCCTACACATTTCAAAGGTATTAAGCAGTTGTACTCATCCATTATTTTATGTGTCATTTCGTTATGGATAGAAATTTTGAAGTGAAATTTCAGGACAAAACTTAACTAATAGCAAAACAAGATGAAAAATATTGAAGTGAATTTAATGCATATAAAGTCCAATATGAAATGAAACCTTCCGGTAAAATTTTTAATGCTAAAGGATTTAAACCTGATTCTAGTTAAATAAGCAGGTACAACCATAGTATAAGGAATGGATAGTAAGACCATAGTATAAGGAAAGGATAGTAAGCCAACCGCCGTTTGACGGCAAGGAGCTGGTCACTTGGAGTCGTTACTGCAGTTGGAACCGGTGTTTTACGGGTTGCATATATCGAACACTATTGACTACCCAAACTGGAGAAGTAACTCGATAATAGATGGCGCTGAATCATGAGCTATAGATGGCGCAGAAATAATACGATAATTCATTCAGTGGCGTGGTTGAAAAGGGGTCGCATGACATTGCCAACAATTTTTATGTTATTATTAAGTTACCACTACATTTGAATATTCAAATATTCATTGAATATTTATTTGAATAATTGCGTTTTGCATTACGATAAAAGTTTGAATGATCACTTAACTCTCTATTCAGGAATAATTAAAACAAATTGATGGATACAATTGAATTAAAATTATTCATATAATAGTAGAAAGTGGTTTCATCCGAAGAAATATGAATAGAATTGGGATATTATCAATGAAAAAAATATAAAAATTGAATATAAGATTCAAACATATGAATTTAGCAATAAAGAGTTCTAAAAATAATAATATAAGATTCCACATTCGAAATGTAATGCCGTCTTTTAAGTCGTTGGCAAAATTTTTTCATTTGAAACTTTGCTTTTCTGTTCCCTATGCATTGTGATTTTTAGACATTTCTCTATTTCAGTGGTCAAAAATTTTTTTATTCTGAATTGAGAACCGACGAATCTTTCTATTCTTTTAAACCTGGGGTCTTGAAATGTACACACATCCTCCTCTAACTAAACTGAATCAGAAAAACAAAGTGTTTTGAATCATTCATAGAATTGAGGACGAAGTGTATTCTTGGAGGATTTAATGTTCTCAAAATCCGCTCGATCATTCTTTTTGTATCTGTATACCTGTAATGAGAATGAATTTAATTATGGCATTTAGATTGTATTGCTGTGTCCCAGCGTAGGATTGCTGCGTCTACATAAGGATCTATAATTGTATTTTGAACGTTGTCATGTAATGAAAATTATTTATGGATTTCCAAAATGAGGTTTTTGATTGAGAATTAGTCTCGAAAATTAGCTCCGCTTTGGATGATCGGTATTAATTTTCTCGATAATTTGGAACAATGAGCGATAATGAATGATACTGCTAGTCTACTTGGATGATTTTTTTATGCAATTTTTTTAATGAAAATTGTTTTGGGGTTTGAGGATGCATTAAATTGAATTTGTATTTTAGTATATCCTGAAACATACTAACTATATTTATCTTAAAATGATAAGGAAATGCCAGGCGGCAAATTTTCAAAGTGCCTGTTATGGTTTATTACATCTCTTGTCGTTAGACACTTCTATCTTTTGAGCGTTTTCTTGTGTACCTCCAATTTCTTTTATTACAAGGTCAGAAGGATTATTGAACGCATTACGACCCTAGGACCGGATCATAAAATACCATTTGGTACCTATTTTGCTCACTCTCAATTGAGCGGTAGTTTTTCTATAGAATTTAACATGTACTTGGGTAAATATCTTATTTTCTCCTTTCTTGTTATAAGAATAAGGTTTAAACCAGAAATCATGGTTCTGCACTTCTGCAGTTTTTGCCCATTCTTATATTATTTCTTGAGAAGGATGAGAAAGAAATTGTGAAATGAAATTGTTTCTCGTATATTTTCCATTCCTCTGAGGAATCAACAAACTGATTGGATAATTGAAAAAAAAACTAATACTTGAAATATCCAGAAGCTATTTCAGATGCGCAATAAAAAAGAATTCTTTTTTAGTAAAAATATTATGCATTTTTCGATACTCCTCACCTATTGAAATCTATCCGTAACAATTTTTTGCATAATAATTTTATGTTAAATGGACAGTACATATGCTTTTCTGATATAAAAAAAGTATATTATATCGATAAAAAGAGTAGTACGGGAAAAGCTTTATTAAAATTGACAGATAAACATCTCAATCCTAACTGTTTCCAAAAAATGAACGTGAAGTTAGCAGCACAGTTATTGAGTCACAGTGTTTATGCTGCTATAATGACAGCCCTAAGAACTGGAGAACTAGTATCGGCAACAGCCGAAAATACTGCACGCTTTGTGGAAACCATCAACAACTTATTTGATGCTTTGAATAGCACACGGTTTCATTCAACAAAACCTTGTAATCGTGCACTTAGTGATAGAAATCCGGAAGTTATAACAGCCATTAATAATGGTTATGAATTAATTGAAAACTTGTATAAAGTTGGCAAAAATAACAAATTAACGAGGCCTGATAGTTTTGATGGTTTTCTATTAACTATAAATCTATAAATGCCGTGAAGCAATTTGCATATGATCAAAGAAATGAGGGATTCAACTATTTATTCACGGGAAGGCTTATTCAAGATCCTCTCGAGAATCAATTTTCTGTGTATCGTCAGAGAGGGGGATATAACAGAAATCCCACAGTAAGTTCATTCAGAGCAGCATTCAAAATTAGCATTGTATCAGATTTTTTAAGGCCATCTGCAAGTGCCAATGCAGGTAGTAAGGCAGATGACGATGAAAATATTTTAGTGGCAGATAACAACGAACCTTTTCCCTTATTGAATCTCGATGAAAACTCGTCTTCATCAGAATCGGACGATTCGGATTCTTCAAGTAGTCCAAGTAGTACTCCTGCCACCGAATTTCGAGATGAAGTGACATTGGAAAAATGTTCTGTAGTATATTTTGCAGGTTATTTGGTCAAAAAATGTTGGGAGCGTTTCGGGTGTGAAGATTGTAAAATCACTTTGGAGGCTCCTAAAAATCTTGAAAATGAAGATGAGCTCTGATCTTTTTCAAAAATTACGGTTTAAATTTTGAATGTGGATTAAAAGCACCTACATCTTTGCTGGAGAAATTCACAACAATAGTTTTGGATTGTTTCAGCAAAGATTTAGGGAAAAGTTGCAATGATAAAGTCATGTGTAGTTTGAAAAAAAAAAGCGTTAATGCATTAAAAATTTTCTGCCCGAATGGTTCGCAACGAATATCATCTGCTCGGAACATAGTAGATATATTTTAGATTTGTTGTTAAGAACTGCAATACCTATATAAATATTGCAAAAATATTTCCAGCCTACTTAAATCTCGGCAATCATCGAAAAATGTGAAACTGTCAATTGTTCAACATTATTGAAAATACAAAAGGCCAATTTTTAATCATTCAAAATAATAATAATAATAATCAATAAAGTCCCATTTTTAGAAAATAGGACTTTATTGATTTAAATTCGTTACAAATGAACAGAAAAGCAAAACAACTTATATCTTAATATTGTACAAACAGAAAGAAAGTCCAAATAACCTTCAAAATATAAAGATAAAATAGAATATTTTTCTAATGTCACTTCGGTTCGAGCTATTCGATTGTGGGACTACTAAAAATAAATAAATAAATCTCTTTATTCCACAATAATTCAAATCATAATGAAATGGCGTCATCAAAATTGAGTAGTTCGGAGGATATTTTCTCGATATCATTGAGATTATTACTCCACAACAGAATATTCGTGTCATCTACATATTTCAATAGCAGGTATAAGAGAAGGTATATAGAAGCACAATAGGCTTTCATTGAGTTTCAACATATCATAAACGGAATTGTTGTCATACTACCAAAATATTTTCATTAACATATGGCTGAGTACCTTGCAGCAGAGTATAAGGAATGGGCTTGCAGGTAGACTCTGTTGCAGATGTAATTTGTAACAATGCTAATTTTGAATGCTTATTGTGGGATTTCCATTCTCTGTATTGTATTGGGAATTGATTCTTGAGTCGATCTTGAATAAGCCTTTCTGTCAATGAATTTTTGAGCCCACATTTTTTATCCGTTGCAAGTTGCTACACGGTTTTTATATATAGTGACAAGGAAACCATCAAATATATGGGTCTCGGTACCTAATTTGTTATTTTTGCCAACTTCAAAGAAATAATTGCCAGTTAATTCATAATGATTATTGATGGTTGCAAGAGCATTCGCTCAGTATCTTCATGATTACAAGGTTTTATTGACTGAAACTGTGTGCTTTTCAAAGCATCAAATTCATTATCACCAGGGAGGGCAGCACTGAGACTCAATAACCCTCATCAATATCGTATAGTGTCTTATATCGGAAAAGCTTTATTCCCATAGAAAATTATTTTGTAAAGAATTGGTGCGGATTGAATTCAAATGATAGAGAGTATCGAAAAAATACATCATATTGTTTCCTTCCAAGAACAAAAAAAAAATCAGAAACTTTTGATTTCTAATTCAGTAAAAATTGAGGAAATCTCTCTAAATTTTTATTGAATTAGAAATCGAAAGCTTCTGACCTGGTCGTAGCTAAATTCTTTAATGTATTTCTGACATCTAAATTCACCTTGATACTCACTTGTTACCATTTACTTGAATATTGAAGGGATTGAGGCAATAGATCCTTTCTCAAATGCTAGATAAATAACAGATTTAGAACAAGATCTTGTAGAACTGATGTTAACCAGAGAGCTAAGAGTTTTAATTAAACACGGATAACAACGATTCTGATTTAAAAAATCATTTTCAGTTCTTTCTTCGTTAATGGTTGAGCTTGGATTTAATAAAGTAGCTTATTTACTTTATAAAAAAAACTGCACAGCACTAAGAGTGGCTATTTGCTTAGTATGTATAGAAGAACTAAAATTCCATCTGTCTCTACCAACTCTTGAACTTTTCTTTATAAAATTTCTTTTATTTGATATTAAAACTTAATTTTCCAATTTTCAAGTTTTTTCCTTCATTTTTACCAAAAAAGATGTATTACTAGGAAACCTCTAATATTTCAAGCTCCTGAGCTATATGAAAAATCCATTGATATGTTCAATCCACAAACTACAACCCGAAAATATTCATTTCAATTTTAAATATAAGGTAAATATAAAAATAAAACATGATTTTATTTATTTTCAACATCATTGAGATATTTCAATATAATTTGGTTGTTTAAGGTAAACTTTCCTTCAAATATTCATAAAAACATGGGCTGATTTTTCGGTCAGGAAATATTATTACAGTCGAATAATAAAATACATAACTCTAAGAATCGTAAAAGGTTGGGAAAAAATGATCGAAACCAACTGTCAAATGCTAAATATAGCTTTTGAGAAATTTCATTGGAACTTACGACATTAGGAAATTAATGTTGATAGAAACTTTACCTATTCTCACTCAATCTATAACAAAACAATATCAATCTAATATTCTTCAAATACATTCAATTGCAATATCGATATCCTCGAAAAATGGAGTTTATTCCATTCATAAATCCTGAAAAAACCTAGAGATATCATTTCATGACGACTGGACCTGATTAGTGATTTCATGATAACTTGTATCATTGTACTTGTTTATCACAAATACACGCCACTGGCGTAAATTCTTATTGTAGAGCAGAAAAAATATCAAAATATAGAAATCTTCTGACCACTCTATTTCAAATATTTTAGTTCTTCAAAATAACACCAATTCTTTCAGAGGGCTCCACTTTACGGACCAATTTTTTGACAGTAAAATTCGAGGCTTAACGTGAGTGCAACTAGATGGCGCTCAACATCAACAAAATCGAAAAAAGCACTACACTGGCTTACTATCCTTTCCTTATACTATGGTAAGACAGTGTAGTGCTTATTCGATTTTGTTGATGTTGAGCGCCATCTAATTGTACTCAGTTATACTCAAAAATTTTACTCAAAAAAATTGGTCCGTGAAGTGAAGCCCTCTGAAAAAATCGGTGTTATTTTGAAGAACTGAAATATTTGAAATAGATTTCTATATTTTGATATTTCTTCCGCTCTGTAATTTGAATTTTTCAACTATTTACGCCAGTGTATTATATGATATACAAGTACAATCAGCATGAATTTGATGCTTTGAATAGCACACACTTCAATTCAATAAAACCTTGTAACCATGAAGGTATACCTTCTTAGTGATATCAACCCGAAAGTTTTTAGAGCCATCATTATTATGAATTGAATGACAATATTGGTTTAAAATTGGTAAATATAACGAATTAGGTACCGAGCAAATATTCCATTAATGTACTAATTCATGCAGTCGGATCTCGTACCTATTATCATAATTACATTACAGATAACGTGTCGCTAGTAAGTGAAACATTCTAGAACATTTTCTTTCGAATGGGGTTTCGATCCAATTACTTTCTCCGTCCCTCATTATAATAAATCGAGTGGGCTAGCTGTACTTATTAACTATAAGCTTGGCAAAAGCGCTACATGAAAAATGTCAGGAAATTGATGCTAGCTAGCTATATCAGAATACAGAGACACCTCTATTGTTGGGTTAGATTTTTCATCGTCAAGTTCAATAGCATAATGAGAATCCAAAAGCCGTAAGTATTTTCAAAATTCAGAAGGATAATTTCAATATCTTCAAACGATGATTATAATAATTTAGCTAAATATTAGTTGAATTTTCTAAATGTTTTGATAAAGGAGGGAACAAGGGTTAATAAAAGAGACATTTGATGCACTCAAATTGTGTTATGTTCAGAACCAGTTTTAACAGACAAAATTATCATTTATTCAGCCGTCAGAACTAAATTTACATATCTTGATGACTCAGTCCAATTCTCTAAATTCTTCAGATGCTCAATACCAATAAATCTAGATATGGTAGTGTGACATGAACTGCATCACATCTCGAAGATTATGAATATTTCAGGAAGTTCCATGTGGTAATCACAAGTAACCTGAAAAAGAAAACTAATTTTAAGAAATCACATAAATATTAAAAAAATCGAGTTGTTACTTTAAATCACTTCAGTTGGTAGTGCATGTTAGGTGATAATCATTGAAGATCATACTATGGTGAAAAATATCATCATATAAAAATTTGGTTACGATCTGAATTTAATTTTGCCAATAAAATATATCTGCATTAGAATGATGAAATATATGAGGAGTTTTGATCAACACTAAACATCGTCTCTAACTTTAAAACAAACTACTTAAAAACATCTAAAATAAACGAAATCACACGGTTTCTATACTGTGAATCCTATAGATTTTTATAGGCCAGAGTATTTTCTTTTTCAATGATGAAAATATTACAAAATTTTGAAGTAATAAAGAATACTCCGTCAACTCCACTTTTCCGAACCAATTCAACACGACTTAACTTATGATTCGTCAACATAACAAGCCAGACCATAAACAGAACTTAATGGGCAATCTATAAATATATAACCTGCTTTAAATACTCTTTCACGGAAATGGACTGATTGAATAAAATTATGACCAAAAAAACAAAATAACTGGATAAATAGTGGACAAATATAAATTAATGAAAATATTTTTTAAATTATTGACAAATACAAACTCTTACGTTCATAGATCTGTTTGGATTTTATGAGCACTCATGCTTCTATAGGAGACTATAAAATGTTGTTAGGTTCAGGTAAGAGATTAGTGATTCGTTATAGTTCCACTGCTTCAGAAAGCCCAGTTGGAGAACCGGGTCTTTTGGTTTGTTCGTTCGTGAACGACACATTCCCAGTTATATATTATCTACCTGTTATTTCAACATCGACCCCCTTGTTGGTTGCTCCATGTGGTTTTATTTTCACCTGAAAAAAATTAATTTTAAGGATTCGCTCCGATAAAAAAATATTGAAATGATACGATGGTGTTACTTCAGTTGGTAGTGCATGTTAGGTAATAATCATTAAAGATCATACTGTGGTGAAAAAGTGTCATCATATAAATATATTTTGGCTATAAAAATATAATATTTTCGCATAACATAAATGAAAGAAAAAATGAACTTGGAAATATGAATATGAACTTTTTACTTGTAATAATTTCCATGAAATAGAAATGTAGCAATACACGAAAAAAAATATATATATGTATATATTTTAACATAATTTTAGGTTCTCTAGTGATCACAAATATTAGAGGAATTCTTTTCAAATCGAAAACTGATGGAAGTACTCACATAAAATTCTATTTGGACCTTTGACGCATCTTCCTGCGTTTTCGCTTCAACCTCCGCACACGCTTCTTTCTCCACTAGGAATAAAAATAAAGATGAGAAAAAGCACAAAAAAATATTCAACAGAACATAAAAATGAGGATGAAAAATAGAACGAATGAATATCTAACAGAACATGAATAACATAAACATACATAAGAATGTTAAATATGATATCAAATAATATTTATTGTTGAAGAATTTAAAAAGTATATCAGAAAAAAATAACTGAACCGAGATAAAAATCCAAATTGTATCTTACCTTCGCCCTCATCTTCACAACACCGTAACTAGGAATGAAGAACGCGAACGCTGAGAGAGGTATACTCTACTTAGGTGGGGGGTTGGGCACAAAATATCATTGAAGCACAGAGTCCAAGAATGTAGAAGGGAATCAATCATTTTTGGTCTCAGTACTTAGGGAGATATGGAAATATATTACTAAATAATGAAAATAATACACACGTGCTGATGGAATCTATCTAGGTACTACTAATTCATTTATAGTAGATTCGAAATTTTTTGATATGATTTGCAAATCACTGATAATAATGAAACAACTGAGCTTGGAGAATAACAAAAATAAATTATTATGGAATTCTTGGAGAATGAGACAATTTTTTTTTTAATTATTTCGATTATTTAGTTTTTTCATAGGTCATTGAAGTAAATATTGGAGATGTACAAGATGTGTTTATCGAATACATAAAAAATAGGGGAAATTGATGTAAATCAATCCAACAAATTGAAAAATTATCGTGTACAAGAATTATAATAATATATTATGATTGCAATGAAAAAAATGCATTATTCTATTTTCTGTTGGTTTGTCTTGGCTGAATCACTGATTATTAATTCCAAAAACCGATATAGGTACTTCAAATAAATATATATTGAGTTACAAAACATATAATTCAACTAGAGTTCAATAAAAATGAGATATTGACATGAAGATAACAGAAAAATGCTCTCATTATTTTTTTCAGACATCTTCTGATTATCTACCTTTTCCATGAAGTGTTTTCGCAATATCAATAATAGTCAACCTCATTTAAATATTGGGTGAAATAATTTTCTCAAAATTTAAGCCTTTCAATTTTAAAAAGAAGATGTTTATTAAATTTATTAATATTTATTATTGTTTATTTATTAAATCATAATTAGTGGAGAAGTGGACTTGAATTTTTGACCAAAACATTATTCAATTACCACTCTTGTCCTGCTTAATTTCTTATTGAATAGTCTGTGTCTTTTTGGAAGGTTTCCATTATCTCTATGAAAGACCATTATGAATGTATCTACAGAATATGCAATATTCCCTAATAAATAGGAATTTCCTGCATTTTCTGCTTATTCTCTACAATTTTTTGCTATATCATAGTATAAGGAATCTTTATACTTTGCCTTCAGATATATCAGTTAGCACATTTTCAAATCTATCTCCAATGCTCCTGAAAATCTCTTGATTAGCCAAGCATCAAAGAGTTAGTAAAAACGCATTTAAAAATGATACTGGCGATCTTTCATCACATTATACTCATCTGTTCAATTGCAGTTAAATCATAACTATCTAGAACAAGAAATATCTATGATAGTTCTAACAATTAACTCCATATCCTTCAGCTTACCTTTACAGATTCCATAGTTATTCCAAAACAATTTCAAAAATCATTCAATCCATAATTCTGTACGTTCGGCTCATTTCTTTTATGAGAGAACTTTGAAACAAACATTCCTCATCTGAATAAGAACTGCTGCTACTATCCGAGCTGGAACTTGGATCTGATAATAATTCAAATAAAGAAGCTTCCATTACAATTCAATATTATTCAAACACAGAGCAGTTAAATGTAGAAGTTCAGAAGATCAAAAATAAAGACTATACCACCCCTAGGAATGACTACATCAATTCTTCGTCTCTCATTCAGTACAAACATGGATTTTTCATTACGTTGCAACCGATGGACTCCGATGGGATATCCCGATGGTTTCCAATTTCATCCCAAATAACATTTAATATTTCTCAAGGGATCGAATCATTATCTAGAAGATTTTTAATAGCATTGCTTGTCCGATTTGTTTTATACTAACTATAATGGTACTTCATTATCGTAATAGCCAAAAAGTCTTGGAAATTATCGTTAACATTCATATGATGAAGTAATACAACGTTTTTATATTTTTATAAAGAGCAAATCTTGTATTCTTACATATGTTAATACATAATTTATATAGCTCTATATGCTAGCGACATATCGATCTTATAAAAGTTTTATAAAGGTTATTTATAACATCTTCATGATAATTATAAATCTCTGTTAAATTGTTATATAGCTTGGCTATGAAGAATATATACATGTTTTATTAGTATCTAAACAACAAAAAATTATTGATGTAAACGTAGAGTTGATCCTATAACGGCTTATTGTCGGACATTATGAAACACTTATATTAAACATAAAATGAGCTTTATAGAGCTCATAATATGAAATATTTTTCAAGTTTTTCAACAAATATAGCTGAAGCACTCGTTTAATTAACACCAATGTAGGTAAGAGTAAATTAATTAAGTGAATTAAAATATTAATAGGCGGTATATAGACCCAAGTATATCATAGTATTGTAAAATAATTTGATTACCTGAAGTAGGAAAAATTGAAAGGATCGAAAAAAGGGGCGATTCCTTCAGGAAAATTGAAAGAAGTGGTTAATAATAGAAGTTTTGAGCTAACCTAAAGAAAATTCAGCATTTTAGACCGTCATCAATAATTGAGACATCCAGAGGAAGTGATTGTTATGAGGCAATCAATTCCACCATCAAAGACTTCAAAGTACCTTGCAGTCAAATCTTTATAGTGACATTGATAAAGAAATAACCTTCAAAATACATGTTATATATCACAATTTTAAAATAAAGCACCTTATTCGATAGAATTCGACAAGATGGTTCATGCTAATACGGTTAATAATGAGTTATCCAAATTTTGTCATCGAAATTGTCATCGAAAATCTATAATAGAACATTTCATATATTTCTTAAAGCTCTTCTCAACATTCATAAAGAACTTTGAAAACAATTATATAATCTTGTCTTCAATAAGCAGTTTTCCATATAAGAGTATTAAAACACTTCTGTAGTATATTAATATTGAATTTATAGTTGCTATATTCCAAACATAATACCTACATGGCTTTATATAGGAATGGAATATTTCATAAAGTGTGACCCTTTTGCGTTATATAGATGATATCTACTCATACCGAAAATAATGTAACGAAATAATTGTTATATAAACAATAGATTTGTAGCTGTTTATACTTCTATTAATAAACAGTTTTTTTTAGTACTACTTTGTACGCTGATCCCCGAACCATAAGTAATTTACGAACGCTTCACTGACATACCATTTAATGCGCATTCGATAGCGCTGACTT
Organism: Harmonia axyridis; assembly: GCF_914767665.1. Lineage (NCBI taxonomy): Eukaryota > Metazoa > Arthropoda > Insecta > Coleoptera > Coccinellidae > Harmonia > Harmonia axyridis. Next base: position 37,025,568 of record NC_059502.1, on the reverse strand, counting down.
TCCGAACTCGACGTACACTGCGTGCACTGATAAGTATAATTATGAGAATGACTGAGGCCAAAAATGATTCTTCCTTGGACTCTATGCTCTGCTTTTTTGTGGCCTAACCTAACCTAACCATCGCTCCGCTCTTGTCCTAATTCATTCTCTGTTACGGTGGTGAAAAGATGAGGGCTAAGGTGAGGTACATTATAGTTTTTAGTTATTTTGATGTTATAATCTTCAAATATAATTTCAATTTATTTCATACTTGACTTTCTGATGAAGGGATCATTCTTTCAATGTTTTTTTTTTCTGTTTAATTTTTGTTTGTGCTAATATCATCTTTATTTATAGTGGAGAAAGAAGCGTGTGCGAAGGTTGAAGCGAAAACGTAGGAAGATGCGTCAAAGGTCCAAATAGATGTTTAAATGTGAGTATTCTAAATTGATGAATGAAAAAAAAGAAGTTTGTGGGATGAGTGAACCAAGAAAAATTTCGATATTATATCAACAGATATTTGTAAACTATTTGTATTTCTTGATTATTATTATTTTAAGTGAATAGTTCTTATTCATAGTTTGCACTTTTTCATCATTTTCAGGCAGATGTATTTTATTTGAATATATTTTATTGAAAATTTGTATCCGAAAAGATCCAACTGGTACTCATTTATAATGATGACACTTTTTCACCACACTATGATTTTCAATGATTATTTGAAAACATGCACTACCAACTGAAGTCATTCATAGTAGCTACCCAATATTTCTGTATTTAGGTAATCAATTAAAATAAGTTTCATTTTCAGATTTCTTGTAAATAAAATCACATGGAGCTACCAACAAGAGGATAGATGTTAGATCAACAGGCAGTTTACATCTTTTGAAGCTAGTTATTGTATAAATCAAGAAATATTCTCGAAAAAAATGTCGAACTCAATTCTGTAAACAACCTTTTGCATCTGAATAAACCTTCTTGTTTTATAAATTTTAGTTTCTGAAAAACCCTTTCAATCGAATTATATTCCTAGTTTTTTTTTGAAGATTTATCAAGATTGTAGTAGATAGTAAAGAATGTACCTACATCAGGTCATCAGAATAACCTTGATATCTTTCATCAATAGAATGAATAGAAAACAATTAGTCTGTTCGGGAAAGACCGAAATCACCGAAATTCTGTAAAGATTCAGGTACCTAAATTTCGGAACGAATTCACAAATAACAAAGTGAAAAGAAACCGAGAATATTTCAAGATGGATTCTCAGGATTAGTTTCAATTGGTTATGCCTTCGAAAAGAATGTGGGTGGGGTAAACAGATTTCACTTGTAAGAGATAAAGTGGGTATTCCTCGGTGAAACCTAGTACCTACTGATTACTAGTGAATATAATTACAAAACCATAACCAACTTCTATTTATGGATCTCATTAAAGTTTATTATTTCAAATACTCAGTTTTGCAATGTTTGGAAAGGAGATATTCAACCTTTAGTGAAATATATATCTATTCCTAGCATTGAGCATAATAATTCAATTGAATATTGAAAATATACATAATGTGCATTCTAGAAATTGCAACTAACAGTAGGTATAGAATATTGATGTGGAAAAATTTATTTATAATAATCTGCTAAATCCGAATTCGGGATCGTTCATCAATTCTGAAATCCAAATATAATCATAAATTCGAAAATAAAGGACTAGGAATTTGTTATTGAAATAATTCCATTAACTAAGTTGAAGCTCGTAATCTGATTCTTGTGATAAGCTAAAACTTTTTGAGAAAACATTTCTTATCCCTTCGTGTTTTGGCTTCTCTTCCTCTTTTATTCACGAAAAAAGCCTTGAAATAAAGACGAGAGATTTTTTCAATTCGAACTTAATGTTTTTCAAAATTCTATCTCATCGGGATTATTCAAATATAACTAACCAATTTTACGGCATCAGAAGAGAATATTTTCGTAAGCTTAGTGAATACTGAAGAAGGATTTTCCCTAAAAATGAAAAAAAAAATTTACACTGGTCTCTTATTTCGTCTTTCAAAGCAAAATAAACGTGAAAAATAATATAAAATGTCAAAACTAAAATTTTATTGAATATCCACCAGCGGAATTCGAAATCAGAATCATTTGTTCCGAAATCCGGATAAAAATTTCAGAAATTCAAAACTCTTGAGACTATCAGCGCTAGGATCTCGAGATAAAAAAGATTGCATTCAGTATCAACTGACAAGCAATTCTCAAATCAATTTTTATTGGATATATATTTCTGGAGAAATTCACATTTCGAAGTTTGTTTTCTTGATGTAGTGCTTTCAAAATATATAGGTCGACCTGCTGTGGGAGCTCTAGGAAAGATGTAATTATTTTATATTAAAAAAATAAAAATTTAGGGTTAGGAAGATCAATATAATAAAGCGATTTTTATACTGAATTTCATGGCAATAGAAATAAGAAATTATAGTTCGCCGGAAGATTTCTGGACGGCAGACCGATCGAATTTTGGTTTATTATTTTTAAATTATAACATTTGGAATTGTTCGACAAAAAACAAATTCAACCACCTGGAATTTTCAGATTTAAATTTTGGAATCTGAAGAAGTAGACAAAGTCCGCCGTTCAGATCTATCTGTATGAATTTTCGTACAAAAATAAATTATTATACCATATTTGATTCATAGAAATTCATAGAATTCAGCTACTAGATTATCTGTACCATAGTATAAGGAATCCATTCCTTATACTATGCCTGTACATATAGCTGATAACCATTTCTATAAAGCCACTTATGTGCATTCAAATTATCTTAGAAGTGTCAATAATTTTCCACAATGAAGTTTGCAGTTATAACAACAAACTTCGACAATGATTGAGTAAAAATTTTTCGAATCAACTAGTCGATTTGGTTCAATTGGTTTTGATATATTTTCTACACCAACTGTATCTATTATGAAAAATTAATTCCTGAATACTGGTCCCAGCTGAAATTGCTAACGCTATTTGTTCTTTCATTTTCGATTTCAGATGGTCACAGATAGCTGGCAATTTATCAGGTACCGCCGTAACTTACCAAACGTACCAAATTCTTGTGTAAAAAGAAAGAATTTTTTAACTATATAGGCAGAAAACCTGTCGATGGAAAATAAAAAGTTCAGCATACGGAAACAGGAATATCAAAAATAAAGCTTATGGGGAAGTGGTAGAATATTCCAAAAGAAAATTAGTGAATGAAAGAGTAGATGTAAATTTCTATTTGGCTGATATCGTTTTCCATCGGTATTGGCATATCTTCCTCTACATTGAAATAAACATTCATTAATTTTTCTTAAAATATACTCGTTTTCTTTAATATCTAAATGAGCTCAAAAAAAGCTCATTTTAGAAAACCCCTTCAGTATAACAACTGACATTTTAGCTAACAGCTGTATTGCTTGAAGATCAGTGAGCAAGTACAACAAGGAAAGATACAGCTATCAACTCTGGAACACGAATATGGGACAAGACAAAAATTAGGCGGATATAAATTACCTCGAGCGGAAAGAAGAATTGAGCAACGATCAAGTCGATATCTAGCTCCTAGAATATACCAGCATATTCCTAAGACGATCACAAAGATGAGAAATCCGAAAAGATTTCGGAGACACTTGAGGAGATGGATATGCGAGGAAGGGCGAGATAGATTTCATGACCTAATTAATAAAAGATTATAAACATGAAAAACTATTACCACCGACACAAGACGCATTTCACCGAAATAGGACAGGCATACACAGATATAAGACAGGCACACACCGATTTGGACACAAAAATTGTCAATTATCTCCCGACATGGATACTTTTTAATTTTCATAAGGGCATACAAAAATTTAATTTAATTTCGAATAGAACACACAGGCAATATTCTGTTTTGGATGAGCCTCTGTTCTTGATTGTTTATTTCAATTGGACATTTTTTTCTATAATGTAATTAAATGTATTATTATTATGTTCAAATAAATATTAATTTCATTTCAAATTAGATAATAACATTTTTAGTTTCCGACATTTTTTTTTATACGACTTTCGGATTCTTCATTCGATACGTCAACAGAAAATTCCAGGCTAGTTTAAAAAGGTATGTACTTTCTGTTACCGATACCAAAGGATTATTATTGAAAATAATAATCCAATTACAGGGTTTGGATATTTACTTTCAGGCTTTGTCTGGCATATGTCCAAAATTTGTTTTTTTTTATTAAGAGATTTTTCTTCCATGAAATGTCTCATTTGAAGGTAGTATTCCTAGTCAAAAATATTCATTTTGATCAACTTTACAAAGTTAGGTTTGAAAATATAGTTAAAAAAATTCCATAACATTTTCAAGAAATAATAATTGGTGCATCTAAGAAAGTGCAATTACAGAGCCCAGTTTCTTTTACTATCGATCATCTTTCTTCAAAACCGGGTGCCAAGTACCGAGACGATGATTCATTTGCGAAATGGATGTATTTTATTACTACCATAATTATGTTCCTTCAAGGTCAGTCCAAACCGAAACCCATCTACCTAGGCTAGGATAACGAACCATTCATGGATCTTTGGGTCCTAAAAGATCCTCAGATTGAATGAACTGAATGTGAAAGTTTGGCTCATTCGGATCGGTTCGAACGAACGAATCATTTTTAGAGAGACGACCCGATCGAACCATTCGTTCTGAAGACCCGGGTCTTTTGATTCGTTCGTTCGTGAACGACACATCCCTATGTGGTAGTACCTAGGATATCCCGTTAACCTGAAGTGCAAAAAATTTCATAATAGGGTAATAAATTAGTTTGAATTGATCCTAAAATTATTATGTAAGTCAATTTATTTTGAGGAGTTTATTTACGATTGGGTTCTGCTAGCTTAACCTAGCAGGACCAAGGGTTTTTTTAGAAAAACGTGAATTCAGAAATTTGATAATGAGTTCAAACATGAGCCTAAAAATAACCTGAAGTTATGGTTTAATCCGATTGTAATAAGTAAAAAATTATGCCCTAAAAAAATAAAAAATTCGAAAGTGGTTCTGCTAGCTTAACGGGGGTAGACTGGGCAGAGGCTTATCCCGATCTCGCTCATCTTCAAAACTGCACATTTACGTTATGTTTATATAAAACTTTCTACTTATATTGAGGATCTAGAATTAGCTCCCAAAATTCTGAAACGTCGACCCATAACATTCGGTATAAACTTATGATACATTTTATATCTTTCTGAAATATGAGGAAATCATAGTTAATTTACACTTTTGCAAAATTTTGAAGTGCTTCAAATTATATCCTCTCGGAAAACAGTTTGACTAAAAAAAAAAACAAGAACAGTAAAAAATCAATCAGCAACGAATTCCGCAACAACTACAAACGCTATTTTCCACAAGCCCCATGATACAAGTAGGGGCCATTACGAATTCATCATCTGACCCAAACACAAATTATTTTGAACAGGCCGGTAAATATATTCACGAACGTCACGGACAGAGGCATTTCGGCAATTTTGTGTTAATGAACTTGTCCGTGGCGCGAGAAAATTTCAATTAGTAATTCGTTGTGCACTCTCCGAAAAAAATTGAATATTCGGTCGTCGGTACCCGTAACACGTGGATTTTATTCGTTACAATCGAAAGTGGGTGAATAGCAACTGATGTTGAAAATTGAATTTACTCCTTTGCAAAGCAAGATGTGAAAAGTTGGAAGAGTCCAATGTGGATTATTCCGTTCATATTTCGATATTTTGGCAGTATTTCATTGGTATTCAAAGCAGAAATTTGACTAATGTTGCTATTGCCAGTGCAAGTTTCAAATTGACGGAAGTTATTTTATCGTAGAGCATAAAACTTTTAGGTTTAGTCTACATTTCGGATAGTCACTGTTTCAGTGTTTATTGTTAATTTCAATATTACGTAGGTGTTAATCACATTCTATAATAATAATGCTAATGAAAATGCAAATTTTTCATCATGGTTTGATATTTCCTCCTATGCCATAAAGAATCCACATCATCAAAAACACAGAAAATAAGTCATTAGGAAAATAATTTGTTTCACACAAATCGAGACACAAATTCCATAATGATTCTGCAATCACTCTCAAATATTTTTAGTTGACAAATATTGATCTCATGAAAAAAAAAGGCAGCAGACAAGGACAAGCGCTCAGGTGGAAGGTTACTCATTGGTTGAATTATAGGTCAAGGCTCAAAGGAAAAGCATTGATTGCATTTACGCAGACGATTCCGTAGGTACTACCATAGTATAAGGAAAGGATAGTAAGTCAACCGCCGTTTGACGGCAAGGAAATAGTCACCAGGGGTCGCTACTGTAGTTGGATTTCGTGACTAACCAAAGTGGAGAAGTAACTCGATAATATATGGCGCTGAATCATGAGCTATAGATGGCGCAGAAATAATACGATAATTCATTCAGTGGCGTGGTTGAAAAGGGGTCGCATGACATTGCCAATAATTTTTATGTTATTATTAAGTTACCACTACATTTGAATATTCGAATATTTATTCAAAATATAGAAATCTTCTGACCACTCTATTTCAAATATTTTAGTTCTTCAAAATAACACCAATTTTTTCAGAGAGCTCCACTTTACGGACCAATTTTTGACAGTAAAATTCGAGTTAAACGTGAGTACAAATAGATGGCGCTCAACATCAACAAAACCCAAAAAAGCACTACACTGGCTTACTATCCTCTCCTTATACTATGGTACTACACATAGATGAGTAGATATAGATGTGCAACTCCCGATCGACTCGCCTCCAATCGAAGTGTCCTCCAACTAAGAAAAAAGTCATTTGAAAGCGGGTGATAGAGATAGTGCCGATAGTGGTGCCATCTATCAGCAAATTGGGTAGTAGAACCATTTATCGAAAAAAGAATAATTGATTTATTTCGTCTAATTGATAGATACATACGAAAGATAGATCATTACTGACTGATTTTACAGAGTAGAGAAAATGAAATGACTTCTTAATCCAACTTAACATAATCAAATTAAGATACATTCTCAGATTTCTTATATATTTACAAAATATAACAGCATTTGAAATGATGATTATGTTTATAGGATTTCCTTCAAGGTCTAATTTTGCATAAAAAATGACAATTCTCAAAAACCTCGTAATCCAGGTGGAATACCTATTATATGTAAATCACAACGCTCAATGATTTGATTGTGTAAAAATTCAATCTACGAATTCATCAACCAGCGGTTATATCAACTCGATCTGATCAGACTGTCTTCGGCACAATTATTATTTACATCCGGGCTATTAATGCCAAATTGATGATAAACACATTTTTCTTCGAAATGCTACTAGGTTCACTCAGTATAAAAAAAACCGAATGTTTTGAACGAAACTGTAAATCAGCTTTTATACGGCTAATATTTTTTCTGGAACATTTCCTGTAATATTCCTCCAGAACTTTTGGTGTAGGTTGAGTAAGTACTGTAGTTTAGAAATATGTTAAAAGAGAACTGTGGTCCAGTACTAGACTTATGGATTTCTTGTAGCACAAAAGTATTATTAGGTATCTACTTATTAACTGAATCTGTAGCGAAGATTAATATAGATCCGATAAACAGGTCAAATCCTTACAAAAAAATAAGATTACAAGACTTACAAGAAACACTCTCTATCTCGAAAACAAAGTTTTTGCGAGACTATGTTTATGAGATTTCCTTCAGGGGTTAATTTTACATAAAAAATGACAGTTCTCGAGAACCTCGTAATCCAGGAGGAATACCCATTATACACTGTGTCCGTAAAGTATGAAACAAATTCATTTTCAGTTAAACAGACCATTTTGAGCAATAATCCTGAAACACGTCGATTTTTTATTTTAATTTACCATATTTTAAAATAATAATGTAATGTACAGGGTGAATTACTTTCGAAGAAAGACGTCACCGTCAATTTTTTCAAATGGAACACCCCCATTTTGTCTCAATTTTCCGATTGCTCTAGCTGAGCTGATTCCAAAAATGTATCACATGTTGATTCCAATTGGTACAGCGTGGACTAAAATATAATGGTTTTGTGTGTGCTCATAAAATAACGCGTAACATTCATTATTAGTTAAATTGTCAATATTATCAAAAATACTTATTGTCTAGCGGCAATTGGTTTGAATGTAACACCCTGTAGTTTGTTACATTTTTAGATTAATAAAAATGAGCTGTTTCCAAAGATGTTTGGTACTTATATGGTCTAGCAGACAGAATATGAAAGAAATTATTTCTTATCAATTAAAAAAGACATAGTCGTCCAGTTTTTTGTGAAATGTCATTATTTGTTTAGTAATTTTTTGGTGTTCAATGACAGTTTTGTACTACAATATTTTTGGTATTGTAATGTAACAAACTACAGGGTTTTACTTTAAAACCAATTGCCGCTAGGCAATAAGTATTTTTGATAATATTGTTAATTCAACTAATAAAGAATGTTACGCGTTTCTTTATGATCACACACAAAACTATTGTATTTTTGTCCACGCTGTACCAATTGGAATCAACATGTGATACATTTTTGGAATCAGCTCAGCTCAGATAAAGTAATCGGAAAATTGAGATCATCTTAAAAAAATTACGTTGACGTCATTACTCGAAAGTAATTCACCCTGTATATTAGATTATTTCAAAATATGGTGAATTAAAATAAAAAATCGACATGTTTCAGGATTATTTCTTAAAATGGTCTGTTTAGCTAGAAATAAATTTGTTCCATTCTTCACGGACACAGTGTATATATGTTAGTCACAACGCTCAATAATTTGTTTGTGTATAAATTTAATCAACGAATTCATCAACCTGAGGTTATATCAACTCGATCTGATCCTACTGTCGTCGGCACCATCATTATTCACATACTGGCTATAAATGCCAAATTGATGATGAACAATCGGGTAAAATTTAATGAGATTCTGAAGTAAAAGCTCCGAAGTACTCGAATTGAAATACCAGTACCCAATATTTTAGGATTCTAATACTAAATGAATAATATCATATTAGGTAGATACATCTGAGTAGCCTTTTGTCGGCACTCTGGATTCCATTACTTATTGCGTTAACATTTTCACTCACAAGGATAGGTCATTTCAATAGGTTTAGTACATTCTGTTAACTAGTTTTGAGGTGAACGACGGGAAATGTTTCTTAGTTATTCAGTGTTTAACTTTCAATGTGTGTTTTATCTAAAAAACTAATCAAAATCTTGTTATGAGTGAGCCTTAAAAAATGTTTGGTCATGAGTTGAACGAGCAATGCAAACATGATTTTTAGTTGGTCATAAATTAAAAGAAGAATTCGAAAATTATTTTTATTTTGGAATATTCCAATGGCATACCATTTGTTCTCTAAAAAAATTAAGAGCAATAAATACACTTCAACACTCCTTATCTGGAATATGAAGCCTTTTCGAACTAAAGCTTTATGGAAACATGTCTTTATTTTTTCATGTAGAATAACGCCCTGAAGTTTGTCGCACATATTTACTGACACCCTGTATACCTTAATCGCCTAATCGAATCTACAATTATTATGTTATAAGAAACGCCGACGGCCCATTAAACCAGCATAAAATAAAATATACATAAACGTAATGTGTAAAAGGGGCTTCGATTAAACTGCTGTTATTTATATTCTCAAATAATTCTCTCTGAAAATGTGAACTTGTTGTGAGAAAATCAATTTCCAATGTCTGTAAAATAAGGAATAGAACCCAAACTCACATCCAAACATTTCCAAAACACTGTAACTACTGTAATACTATTTCGTATACCTTTCCTCATCTAATTACCGTTTTGCTATCCCAGGCCTATTCAAACTGCAGGACATGATGAAAGCCCCAGCCAATGCCAAGAATGAGATGTACATAAGACAAGCCAGTCCTTCGTCCTATCGGCAAGTCCTGAGGGAGATAAGGCAGCGGGAGATTTACAAGATGATAGTCGACACAAATCCTAGGAACATACAGACCTTCTTTAGAGCGGTAAGTATAGGAGTTTTGAGAAAACCGTTACCGAATTTTTTATGTGATAATTTCCACTCGAAATAGGAGTCGGTAATAGTTAACAAGAACTGGAAGCTTTCGAAACAAGATTGGTCGAAACTTTAGATCGTGTCCCAACTAACATTTTATACAGGGTGTATCACGGTCGATGGTACGTTAGACGTTTACGGAGAACGGAAAACAAGAATTCATTGAATATTTGGTTTCTTAGACAAGAACAACTGCTCTATTGATCTAAAATATTTTCAGTGCTGCGATGTTGCCGCTTATGTAAAAAAGTAGCAGGTACTTTGTTATTTCAAATGGCACACCCTGTATATTATTGCATCATTAGATGGCTTTTCTGAAAACAATTTTGCTATATACAATATGCTATACTCAATGGTTCATGAGTTAATAGGACTTTTATGAAGAAAATGGTGGCGATTAGGACTCATTAATACTGAAACGTATTTATCCTATAACTTCTTATTTTCGGATATTATGAAACACCTCAAACAACACACATGCTTGAAACAATTTATAGAGTACAGACTATATCTTATAAATTTTTAGATGATCTATAAAACGTCAGAAAGCATCGAACTTCTAACCTAGGTTCGACGTAAAAATGTCCGCGAGATCTACGTTGAAAAGTAATACTTTTTTAGACGACTATTCAACGTAAAGTAAATTCATTTTACAACAAGAACAATTTCTGATTTTTTTGAGCTTATCCTGAATAGGTATTATGAGGATATATTTACTTAATTTCAATCACTCGGTTATGTCTATATATAATTAGATTTTTGATATTTTGATTTGATCATATATCTGATTATACAACTCATGTTCTCATGAACCAATAGAATCCGTAAATTTCCCATAGTTTCGGCGTATCTATTTGTTTTCAATTTCAAAAGGATTTGGAACGAATTATTTAAAAGACGTTATATTAATGACCCCTTAACATTTTATTTTATCAGATATTTAAAGAATGGATTTTATTTTCTGAAAATTAAAAGAAAATTGACATTCGATAGATTCAAGAACATGGTGGTCATAAAGAGATATGGCTAGATACTTTTACAATATCCGCAAATATAGATTTATATTATCGCATCTGAAATTTTTGGAGAAGATACAATTCAAATCAGATCAGATTGTGAGTATGAGTATAAATAATATTTTTTTAAGATCTGATAATTCTGTGATCCTGAATAGTGTACCTATTCGGTCTGACAAATTTTATATTATTCATATATAAAAGTGGTCTCCAAATAGATGCAAGGAATTCAGGACTTGATGAAAATAGGCCGGGATAGTTAATATACTTTTTTCAAGCCAAGAGTGATGTGTTGCCTATACACTGCGTCCGTAAAGTATGGAAAATATTCATTTTCAGCTAAACAGACCATTTTCAGAAATAATCCTGAAACACATCGATTTTTGATTTCAATTTACCGTATTTTAAAATAATAATCTTATATACAGGGTGAATTACTTTCGAGTAATGACGTCACCGTCATTTTTTTTTAATGGAACACCCCTATTTTGTCTCAATCTTTTGATGATTCCAGCTGAGCTGATTCCAAAAATGTATCATATGTGGATTCCAATTTTTATAGGGTGGACAAAAATTCTATAGTTTTGTGTGTGCTCATAAAGTAACGCGTAACATTCTTCATTAGTTGAATTAACATTATTGTCAAAAATACTTATTGTCTAGCGGCAATGGTTTGAATGTAACACCCTGTTATTTGTTACATTTTTAGATTAAAAAAAATGAGCTGTTTCCAAACATGTTGGGTACTTGTGGTCAAGCAGACAGAATATCGTCGGCTAAGAGTGTAAATCTGCTATGTCCAAAATGAACAATTTCACAGGAGACCAAAAAAAACCGTACAGTACAGTGTTATAATTATAATAATAAGAGAGTTTATTTATGAAAATACATTCAATAAACTCTATTGAATGTATTTTCATGAATAAACTCTCTTGTTATTATTATTATTATTATAACACTGTACTGTACGGTTTTTTTGGTCTCCTGTGAAATTGTTCATTTTGGACATAGCAGATTTACACTCTTAGCCGACGATATGAAGGAAATTATTTCTTAGTTTTATACATTTTTTCTAAAAATGTAACAAACTACGGGGTGGTTCATTCAAACCATTGCCGCTAGACAATAAGTATTTTTGGATAATATTGTTAATTTAACTAATAAAGAACGTTACGCGTTACTTTATGAGCACACACAAAACTATTGTATTTTTGTCACCCTGTACCAATTGGAATCAACATGTGATACATTTTTGGAATCAGCTCAGCTAAAGTAATCGGAGAATTGAGACCATTTAAAAAAAATGACGGTGACGTATTTACTCGAAAGTCATTCACCCTGTTTATTACATTATTATTTCAAAATACGTTAAATTAAAATCTAAAATCGACGTGTTTCAGGATTATTCCATTATTTCTTAAAATGGTCAGTTTAGCTAAAAATGAATTTGTTCCATACTTTACGGACACAGTGTTGATGGTAACAGGTGACGCCATGAGAAACTGCTTCAGTAATGAAAATCGGTAGGAGGCAGTCGTTCTATTGTATCGAATGTGTTCTTGGTATCGAAGTTTTATTAGAGATATTTCGATTTCTCCAATTAATAATTTGATTAAAGGTAGAAAAAACTTCAGGCAATTGAATGAACCCCTCGAGCCGAGGAAGCATTCTTTAAAATCAAAAAGGCTTTGGTAGCTTCGCCCATACTAATTTCCCCAGACTTCGATAGTCCTTTCTCTATACAGAGAGATGCCTCCGCTACTGGAGTTGGTGGTGTGCTGACTCAACACCATGATACCGGTGAAAAACTTATAGCTTATGCAAGCCGTTCTCTTTCCCGAGCAGAGCGAAATTATTCCGTTACTGAACGAGAACTGTTAGCTCTATTATTTTGCTTATAAAAATTTAGACCTTACGTTGAAGGAGTCAGATTTAGTCATAACAGACCACCATTCTCTATTATGGTTGAGCAAATTATCTAACCCTTCAGGAAGATTATCACGGTGGGCAGTTTGCTTTTGAATTGATACACCCAAAGAAAAAAAATCATGTTTTTCCAGATTTTCCTAGCCGTATCCATGAGTCAAGTGAAGTATCAAATGAATAATGTATTATTATAATTATTATTAGGTATAAAGTCATTCAAAGACCTTATTAAGTTCTTTATTAAATTTGGCCTTGCTTTCGGTAATTTACATGGCCATCTTCAGGGCACTGAAAACAATTTTTTACAGTACGAAAGACTATGAAAAACCAACAAAACGCATTAGTTATCTAAATCTGAACTTACAATTAATCTGAACCTAACAATGAAAAATTAGGCAGAACCATAACAATGAGAGTCACCTTTTGATAAAACTTCCTGGTCACACAATTAAAATCTCAAAAATAGGTATAATCCACAATTCAATTATCTTAAAAGTACAATAGATATCTGTAAAAACACATGGCAACAAGAACGTAAACACTCAGAAACTATGGAAATTGACACCGACAACAAATTTAAACTACTAAAACTTCAGTCGACCACAACAGCGTTGTGTTAGCTATACTATTCTGATAAATTTTACTGAAATTATCTTCATTTTATTTCTAATATTTATCACTTCATTATTTTCTTATTTAATTATTTTTATTCGTTATTAGGTCAACCTCATTGTTTCAGGCAAATAATAAAACAGTTCATTATGTAATATTGTTGTTTACTTTGTGTTATAAAAACATTCATTCAATTCTGCATAACATCCATTTTTCATAGTCTTAAATTGAAGAAACATATTTGTTATACAATAGATGGCGCTAACACTTTCTGACTCTGTGACTAGATTTAACGGAGTATTTAAATATTTAATCTCCAAAGACTCAATAAATAAGCGTTTAAACTTATTATTTCATACTGATACATTACAAAGGAATAAATGCTTAGTTACCGTAACTATAAACATTGTCATAACTCCCTTGGGAGTTAAACAGGGCAGTTATAGATCTTTAACTCCCTCTAAAGTGTTCACAAAAACAAACCGACAGTTGTCGAATTTACCACTAAAGTTGTTACCCGAATTGCAAGGATTTTCTATTAAACGGTTGTTACTGTTAATGACTGTATTCAAACATGAAGTTGTTTCCCTTCTTTCATCTGACATGCCAGCTAACATTCTTGCAGTTTTGTTTTTCAATTCCATGCTGTCGGCCAAATACCCTTCTGTCACCGTTGAACTTCGCCATCCACCATGTCTCTTCAATGTTGTCATATTTGCTCCTGCATTGACCAAGGCAGTCGCAGAAGTCCTTCGCAGACAATGTCCTGTGAATGTTTCTGGATTCGGCAATTCCAAAAAACTAGCAATTTTGCTTGGAATTTTCCCGAATGTATTTTTTCCAACCGGTTGAACTGAGCAACATTACAGTTTCACTCGTGTTTTTACTATCGATATGGTTAACTTCCATCCACTGCAGAAATTTTTCATATTCCTTTTTGTACTTAAGTTCCGACTTTATCGGTAGTAGTACGGAACGAGCTTTTTCAGCCTTTTCCAACAAATCTCTTGAAATCTCAATTCTCTCTGAGTTTGCATTCATTTTCACAAATTTGAATATGATGAGAAACACGATATGACAAATATCTACAATGTTGTCAGTGACATTTCCATGGCAACCATGCCTACTTAATTCTTAATAAAGATAATTCGTTTTGTTCTGAAAACCAAAACAATTTGGTTTTTATATTTCATGCAGTATGAAATAAAATTAATTATCTATCTTGTGAGTTATTGGATTTTAACCACCTCGGGCAACGCAACAATCCCTCGGGACTTACGTCCCTCGGGATTGAAATCTGTTGCCCTCTGTGGTTAAAACCCTCATAACTCCCTTGATACATAAATAACTATTATCTACCGTTCTTAATATCGTAGCGTCCTCAAAATTCATGCGGTGACCTGTCCCAACTGTGTGCGTAGACAGACCAGTCGATGACTTCAAATTTGTCTCTGGTGTTCTTTCAATCTAGTTTTAAGGTTTCTCCCAGTCTGAAGTGAAGTATGTCTTATATCAATAATTGAAGAAGGTTAGATAATTGGTATCGTAATATGCGTCTTGAAATCCAAAATAGTCACAAAATTTTCCACAATGGGAGGTTGAAAATGGCACTCTTTACAAATTAAAAAAACAATTAATGTTCCGGTTCAATCAAATATTTATGATTGGAAAACCGTGATACCAAAAGACAAACGAAGTGAAATAATAAGAACCTTTCACGATCCTCCAATCTGCAGTTACCTAGGTTTTCATAAAACGGTCACCAGAATCAATGAACTCTCTTATTGGCCTAAAATGAGGTTTGATATGCTTGAGTTTATCCGTCAGTGTAAAATCTGTGGAGCTCAAAAGATTTATAATAAATTCGGACTAGCTTTGATGGGAAAAAAAAAACTTAAATTTTCCGTGGCAAGTAATTGCTTTGGATTTAATGGGTCCATATTCAAGATCTATACATGGCAACACATTTTTGGTAGTCATAGCGGATTGGTTCACTAAATATGTTATACTGCATCCCATGCGAAAAGCGACGGCAGAGAATATAGTTAAATTTTTAGAGTCCGACGTATTCTTGAAGTTTATTTATTATTTCGGATAACGGCTCTCAATTTGCCGGCCGTACTATGAAGAAATTGGCTGAATCTTATAGGGTCCAAAAGATTTGATATACTGCCGTTTATTTAACTCAATGCGACTTCGTTGAAAGAGAGAAAGAAACTGTAGGGACTACTATTCGCTGTAATATCGAAGACTTGAAAATCATTTCGACTGGGACGAAGATATCCAAAAAATTGCATTCGCTTCAAGCATGTATGAAGTGACAGGGTATTCCCCGGTTTATTTGAATTTTGGACGAAACGTTCCTACTAGTGGCGATTATTATGGACAAATAGATTCTACTGACTATGCTGAAAATATTGAACCGCTAGCTAACATTATCCATAATATCAAAAACAGGCTTCATAAAGCTTATAATAGAAACGCCTGAACTAATTTACGACGAAAGCAATATTTTTTAATGTGGGTGAAGAAATTTGCTTCGAATTTAGCATCCAAATATGTGTTGCGTAGAATATACAGGAAAGCGTCGAATTTTTGTTATTATTTAACAAATTAAGATGGGTTGCCTGATGGTAAATGGCATATTAAGGATTTGAAACCTGTGAAGGCGACATTCTTCGGATCGTAGATTATATATTCAATATTTCCTCGGGCGCCAATTGCGATAGGTTTTATAAGGTCGCAATTCCTTACGTCGTTCACTATTATCGACCCTGGGTAGTTTTTAAACATTTGGAGAAGGGTTCGATTCAATCTAAGGTGAGAGCGATTGACCAGTGGTGATTCCTTCTGCTAAATGGAAGTAAATGTCTAAGACAAATAAAAAACACTCTGACGAAACACACTATATTTAACACTATTCGTTCTCTTATGTACACCATCAAATTATATACAATACTATCCTATATATACAATGATGCAAAAGGCTACTTAACACCAAAAGTAAATATTAAAAATGCACCACGGTACGGAACGAGAACTGAGCGAGGTGAGCAGGTGACGTATCAAGCAGCAGAAATGAGTAAGCAGTGAGCAGGCAAAATGAGCAATGATAAAAACGGTTAAGTGCGGATAAGCTTGGAAAGCATTTAGAATGATGTGTGGAATGCAGTCTAATATGTCAGATGTGACAACCTATCCTGTGTTCCGCACGGAATGGTTTGATACCTCTCCATTCGAAAAAAACAATCCTGAACAATATATTCGAATCAGGTCTTATATCGGCGCATCCACCAATTCAAGACCAAGGTCAGACCGGACTCCAAGAAAACGAGTTCTACCTGGTGGTTCCAAATA
The DNA here is from genome assembly GCF_914767665.1 of Harmonia axyridis. Classification (NCBI taxonomy): domain Eukaryota; kingdom Metazoa; phylum Arthropoda; class Insecta; order Coleoptera; family Coccinellidae; genus Harmonia; species Harmonia axyridis. The sequence continues at coordinate 37,008,612 of NC_059502.1, read as the reverse complement.
AGAGTTCCTCGCAATAAGGAACACGACAGACCGACTCCACTTGAGAAAGAAAGATCTCAGAAATAAATTTCACTCAGCGCATCCACCAATTTACGACTTGAGTCAGACCGGACAGGGATAGGGAGTTTTGCCTGGTGGTTCCAAATGAGAGTTCCTTGCAATAAGGAACCCGACCTACCGACTCCACTTGAGAAAGAAAGCTCTTAGAAATAAATTTCACTCAGAGTATATCTCAGCGCATCTACCAATTCACGACTCGAGTCAGACCGGACAGGGTAATAAGCCTAAAAGACCGCGGTGATTCGGAGATCAGAAATAAGCGACCCCTCTCCCCAAGATAGGGAGTTTTGCCTGGTAGTTCCAAATAAGAGTTGCTAGCAATAAGTAACCTGAAAGACAAACTCCATTTGAGAAAGAAAGATAAAATAATAAATTACACTCGGAAAGAAGCGATGAAACACAGAAAAGTCACCGGTAATACAGACAGGAATAAAACGGGTCTTACCAATCCTAAGGACTTCTTACTTCACCACACGAACTCAAATTCTTTTCGTGCACGAGCTAAGTGTCAAATTTACAACTATAAATTACTGCACTAAAGACGTCCAATGTTCAAAAAGAAAATTTTTAACTAAAAATTCAACTCTAAAATATTACTCCAGGAAAACCACAAAGCAATCTTAAGCGGCTCAATAATTATCAGAAAATATTTAGCTCGAATACATCGACAGGAGTAACTAGAAAAACATCTTTTTACCTCAAAGACACCTGCAAGAATAATTAGAAAAATATCTTTCTACTTCGACGACACCGATAAGAATCATCCTTCTTTTCCAAAATATCTCACTTGTAATGTCGGTTGGAAGGGAAAAATTTCGAGAAAAACAAACGACGACATGTAAAAAAGAACATATTCTTTCATCTATCGAGGTGTCGCATGGCTGAGATTTTAAATTGCATCGTTATATTTCCATGAAATATAAATAAACCAGAAATTATTCTTTATTCTTATTGCGGAATACTGATATCGCCTACGATAATCATGGACGCCTAGTTTGTCTTCTATGTGTGTGGTTTGTCTTCTATGTGTATTTCTTTGTTGTGTATCACGTCACGTCCAACAAGACATCATAAAAATAACTGAGGTTGTTTACATCTTCTCTAAAGTTTACATTGCTGTTTCTCCTGATGGAGCCTTGAAGAAGGAGGAAATCGCCTCCGAAACGTTGGCAAAAGTAAACTTGTGAGAAAAAATAAAGCATTGTCCACATTCCTGAAAAGTTTTTATATTATATTGTGTATCATGGACGAATACCAAACTGACGTTATTGATAAAAATTGAAGTGAAATTCGTAAAGTTCTCTTTCTCTTTATCATCTATTATATTCATAAAATCCTCAAAAAAGGGTTAAGTTGTATATTTTTCTTTTCGTCACTTGTGTATTTATGTAGATGTAATATAACTGAAAAATTTTGATATTCAGATTTACTCTAACAAAGGAATGCATCCGTCATTCAAACGTCCCATCATTTTAAGTGAAATGAAAATTTTTTATTCATTATTAAAATATAATTTATTGCAATCAAACAATTTTAAAAACTTATTATTGATGTTTGAATGTAACTTTGTTTCAATATTGTGAATTTCTGCCATGAATAAAAAAATGACTTATATCTCATTTATGAAATACTTGTGTGAATATAAGAGGTGTTTGTTCGTCCTGGGTTTTTGTCCCTTCCATTTGTGGTGAATTCAGAGATCAGAAGCACGACTCAAAATAAACGACTGGGCTCGGGAATTTTGAGTTGTGACAAAGACGTTAAAAACCAGAAATAAAAAACAGCTCGCCGCTGTGATTCAAAAACCCTTTCTATAAGGTGAGTTAAAAGACGGAATTCCGTACCTTTACTGGAAAATTTTGTAAATCGTTTCACTGGTTTTTTTTGGGTCATCCTTCTGAAAATTTTCGAGTGCCCATTTAGTGCCCGAAAGAAGATATCATATTTAATATCGTCCCAGCGAACGTTTGATTGACCATTGTAGAAGACAAGACACCATCACCAAGTCAACACCTTCAACAACTGTAATAATTCTCCAAAGTGAGTACATATTGATGCTGTCCCGAACAACAGGAAAATAAATAAGTGTATTTCAATTGTGAGGATTTTGTTCACCTATCACCATATTATTTCTGATTTTTTTGTCATTTGTTTTATTATTAGGTTATCACAAATTGGAATATTTTAATTACAATCAAACTAAGCGGCGCCCTCCTAATATAAATTTTCGGGTGAATTATATAATTGATCTGAATGAGATCAAAGACCTGTCAACAAAAAAAAAAAATCTTACACTCTTATTGCGGCAAGCAAATATATTTTTGTAAATTTAAGAGATTAAATATTTTCTTTTCTTCATAATGAATTTCATAATATTATTTCAACTCTATATAGTGATTTTCAATCGAGGAATTTGGATCAAGGGAGCAATGAAAGTAACAAGCTGAACCGAGAACTGATGCTTTACATAAAATTTACTGTTCGAATCAAGAGAAATAAACCAGATCAATCAACCCATTCACATCAAAAAATCTTACGATATTCTTTTTGCCATAAAGAATTGGAACAAATTTGAGTTATGTCATTTGAGTAATCCATTATGAACCCGCACACAAAACTATAGATATTGGAAATTCTATTGATAACATAGATAAAGCAAAATATGAAAACTCATTATCCAATATTTCATGAGTTATCACACACAGACGATATACACGATATACACATCCTATCTGCCATGTATACGCAGCTTACTGCATAATATTATTTCAACATTACATTTAATTATTCCATTATCGGGAACTATATAGATTTATTCAGAAGATATGCAAATACATTTCACTGTGCATCCGTATAATTGTGAATTTATTGGCACAAATTTATGTGGATACAAATTTTCTGACGCATTTTCTGCTCATAACACACTGAACGTTTATTTTGAAAAAATTAAGATGTCTAAGTTGAAATAGAGGAGTAACATAACCAAAAGTAAAACATTCAGACTAACCTGCCTTTTTATATTTTCTTCTTCACTGACAATATCCATATCCCCCTCATAAAATGGACCTCTCAGCTTCTGGAGAACAGAATTAAGTATATGATTTAGTTGTTGCATTCGTTCCCTCTTAAAAAGACTGCCCAACATAATTATTTAATTATGACATTATGGCACTAAGTCATGGAGTAAATATATGTTCATTGCTAACGATGTCTCCCAGGTATGATTGTATGTCTTCTTCAGACACCTGTTCGCCTGCAATTTTCCCAACACATATCCATCTTCTACGGATTGCACCCTTTACTGGATTATTTGCAATATTTGTTTTTGTTCCATAACGCACTTCCTTCATTTCCTTTATTCCCATTTTCCTTTTCTACTTTCAACTTGAATCCATTCTTCATTGTTTTCAGATTCTTGTAAGAAAGATCTCGATAACGCCGTATTTTCATCTGCAGTGGCAAACTTAGTAATACATCCCGGTTCAAGGTCTGTAGATTACACAGGTTGTCTCGTAACTTATATTGAAGAGTGGAGTAACACGTTATTCGGTGTCTGTCAAGTTCTATAGAGTGTCTGTATAGCCATTGTCCATAATTGACAGACATTTTATTGTAGCTATTTTATGATTGAAGATATTAAAGACTATTTAGGATAGGCTAAAAATGATATACGCGATCAAACTAATAAGAAAATCCGTGAAAACCCACGATTTCATTGCAATCAAATGTTATTTATTTGAATGTGTAAACCGAGTGACATCACGAATGGTTGACGCTGATTGGTTGAAAGTTACGAGACAACCTGTCTAAATCTATAGACTTTGATCCCGGTTTTACCTCATCAGGCATCGACAGTTGGTTATAAGAATTGTTTATATTAATTCTGGCACTCTCAAATGACATTTGCGGTCGGCGAGGATCATGCGCTCTAGTTGTGTTCTCCACTACCACAAAACTATATGTGTTACCTAAGGCGGCATTGTCGGGAAGTGCTATCTTATCTTGAAAAGTTGTATATACAGATTTCTTTGTAGGGTTTTTGACTGTTTTTTTTTGTTGTTCGAAATTGGAGATCTTATCTTTCAGGAGATTGTTATTCTCAATCAAAATAGAGTTCTTACTTTTGTTTTCTTCGAGGATTGACTTCAAGTATTCAATTTCAATACGAAGTATTTTATTCTCAGTTTTAAGGAAAATTTCATCATTCATTTGATCTTCCTCTGTTGATACAAGGTGGCATGAAGAATTTTTCCTGTTTTCTGCATTGATTAAACAAGAGGGATGAAATATATCATCACACTTGGAATATTTGATGTATTCATCCACTTTTCGGTTGCAATGATTGCTTAAGCTACGGTTTCCTAGAAAAGCGGTGGCGTTATCTAGCGGCCGTAATATAACGTTGGGTGATGTCTACCATACGTTCTCTATGAATAGCATCGGGGTAGGTTTCCTAGAGTACGTTGAGTGTCACCGTAACGTCAAATAGCGGTGCCGTCAGTTGCATGACGGCCGTCATAGCGGTGGTGAACAGTAGTTCAACGTTTTTCGCGTGTAGCGGTGCGCATACAATGAGTGGAAACGTGAATTGGACGAGTGAAAATGATGAACAATTGATTGATTTTGTCAAGAATCATGAAGCTTTATATAATATAAAATGCAAAGAGTATAGACAAGCCCAGATGAAGCACAATTTGTGGAAAGAAATTGGAGTAACACTGCAGATGGCGACGCACTAAAATTCGAAATGCACCCTCAGTTTCACGATTTTTGAACATGACACTCTCCTCCAAACGATTGTTTTCGTCTTCTGATGACTCTTCATCATCCAAAAATACTAATAATGCTATGTCCAAACCGTCCATTTTTCACCAGTGCACAATCTACTACTCTCGAGTGAGTATTGACCACTGAGTGACGATTGAATACGGTCGGACTACTTCCTAGGAAACCACAGGTTGGTCACCGCAAAGACGGTCGTTATTAACCACCGCAAAATGACGGCCGCTAGATAACGCCACCGCTTTTCTAGGAAACCGTAGCTTTATTCTATCGGAATTTTCCAACAAACTCGGACTCGCTGCGCGATCATCTTGCACATCTTCACACGTTGACATATCGAATCAAAATCATATTGTTGCAAAGACAAAAGCATTCGTTGCAAACGGAAAGAACATGAGCTCAATTTTCGCATATATTTTTTGAGTTTTAGTCAAAGATCTCGACGCATAAGCACAAGATTTACCTTCTTGCAATAACACTGCTTCTAATTCGAATTGATTCGAATCAACAGATAGTGTTACTGGTAATTTTGGATTGAAATATTGAAGTGTTGAATTACTGGAATTGAAAATTTCTAAAACGTCGAAACGTCAAAAAATAATCAGTGTAATCCCGAATGATTGGCTGGAAATTGGAATAATGCATTGCTAAGAGTTTACAAACCAAAATGTCAGATTTCGACATGTGAAAAAGTAATCATGATAGTTTCGCGGTTCTATCCAAACCATTAGAACACCAAACTTAACGCACTTCATTCTTCCACATGAGCACTGCCGAAATGCTGAGCATATTATATTCAATGTAAAAATGTGTGGCCTATGAAAAAAATAAACACGTACCGGGTTTTTCACCATAATTTGCACCCCCCCCTTTAATTTTGTTACTAAAAGATGGGTACAGAAAAATGTTTTCTACAAAATTTTTACGAAATCGATAAGTGTTTTTCAAAATGATTTCACAAAATGAAATATATACAGAGTGTCCAACATATTTATTGCAACTTCATTTTTTCAAATGGAACACCCTGTATATTTTCTATATTTGACTAGCTCTTTTCTTCCTGATTACGAATATATAACATATGTTTGGTCTATCTCTCTTATTCTGAGTACCACAGAGTTTCAAATTTTAAGAACCACGTGGCAAGCTAAGTAACCAGTTTTCAAGTGGTAGGCTGCGATAACTCAAAATGCCTTTTTTTGAGTTATCTCGTTGGCAACGACATGACATTCGTTTTACACTATAAATTGTAATTGGATGATTAGGATGTAACTCCATATATTCTCTCCTTGTAGCGTTCTTATTTTTATTGTTCTTTTAAAAAAGTGAAAATATTTTTTGGCGAGTCTGTCTCGAGCCAATATTTATGTGCGCCCTCTCCCGGGGGTATTGTGTTTCGTCCCGAGATCGCTGGTGGACTCATCGGTTAGGCTATCCAGCGATCTCTGCCTAAGACACACCTTCCCACACCATTTGGTGAGAAGTGAATCGGTTGCTTCGCGTCGACCCCTTTAACACGCATAAGTTTCGTTCCTCCGTCACTGGGGCCCTCCCCAGTGGCGGCTTCTCATAAAGCTCCACCTAGCAACAATAAACACAGCATTCGGTAGCCTAGACGTTAAGCGGTAGACTCACTCACCGAGATGCGACAAGGTGCCGGGTTCGAGTCCCGGCGGCTCCCGATAATAATAAATTCCCCAAGCGTCTGTGACACGGCACACACAAATATACCAAAGTCACACTGATGAGTCCGGTGTGTGTGCCAGGGACGAAACGCATAAGTAGGCATACGTGAAATCCTACAATTTAAAATTTTTCTGTTTCTGTGTAGTGTATATTCGATGAACAGTTTCATTTATCGTTGCCAACGAGATAACTCAAAAAAGGTTACTTAGCTTGCCAGCTGGTTCATAAAATTTGAAACTCTGTGGTACTCAGAATAAGAGAGATAGTCCAAACATATGTTATATATTCATAATCAGGGGAAAAAGAACTAGCCTACTATATTTACAGGATGTTTCATTTGAAAAAATTAAGTTGTAATCAATATGTTGCCACTCTGTATATATTTTAATTTGTGAAATCATTTTAGAAAACACTAGTCGATTTCGTGAAACTTTTGTAAAAAATATTTTTTTGTACCCCTTTTAGAAACAAAGTTAAAGGGGGGGTCAAATTATGGTGAAAAACCCGGTACCTTCATGTATACGTGTAGTAAAAAATTGTTTTTCATTTAAATTGATGCCAATATTCAATCAAGTCGGTAAAAAAAAAATTTGATTGAACGTATTGTTTGGGAATAATCAAATTCTCATCCTCAAATTTCGCGCTGTAATGTAAACAACGGAGAGATCGATTTCAAATTCCTTAATAATTTCCACCTGAGAGCGTAATAATAAACGAAGAGTGAAATATAATGCCTAAACCACGTGAAAATGAATTTAACATGTACTCCTTGCAAGAAACTCCACAAAAAATAATAGTTTTCGTAGTTATGAGGAAAGAAAAAGAAACAAAATAAAAGAATGATTCGCATTCATGATTTCTACCATAAAAAAAGTTCAAGAGTAGGGTAATTTTCAAGTCAACGAGTTGCTCAGATCTTCAACTTCCCAGAGAAATTTTCCGCAATAATATTTATTGTCGCATTTTTCCACCCTAACTCTCCAAGAAAGTTCGGTGAACTTGGGGGAACATTCGAAAGTTCGGAGGTGAGAATTGAATCAGACTGCTTGTTTTTCTTATTTCTGTCCTGATTTTCATTCTATTCAACCGCTGCTTTTTCGGAACACGGGTTTCATGAAGTCTCTGAGGGAGATGGTGAAACATTAGGATCGATAGCTTCAAGAAAATGATTCCTTATATACCTATCTTCAACATGACTCGATGCTGAGCTGCATAAGGAATATTACAGCCACAAAAATAATTTGTTCATTTTGTATTTTGGCTATATCGCAGTTTCACATCGAAACTTCAGCATTTCGTTGTGTTCCAATTCTGTGACACAAAAAATTCAATGAAATTTATAAAATTAATGGATACCGAATGAAATTCAATTTTTTTGAAATTTAGATATTGTGTCGTCTGAATATTCCGAGAATGACTAGATTAATTTATTATATTATATTAGACGACCTTATTGTACTAAAAATGAATGGATTACGGATGACATTGTGAATGGGTCTAGGGAGTTGAAGCGTCTGTTCTGGGCTGCAAAAGTCTCGGGTGACGTAGGCATCGAAATTTGCCCACCCTGTACATTGTGAATATGTCTATTCGGTTAGGTCGGTTTCCGGGCAGCTTGAAGATCGGCAAAGTTTTAAAGATTTAAAGTGTGTTAGGTTCAGATGTCATTAAGTATAATTATAGTTAACTAAGTTAATAGCTTATCAACAAATACAGGAAAATGGTATTGGTTACCAAAGGCCCGAACGAAGCATACAAAGAAGAAATCATCTACAGAGAAATAGGATTTTACAGACCTTCGAAGAAAATAAAAACTCAGTATTCGTAAAGCATCCCAACAACGCAATATTTCAGGAAACAGAATATAAGGAACACTTAAAAACAACAATTACATAGCATACCACTTCTACTTATTAGTGGGCAATAGAAAATCCGCATGCATTTCGCCTTAGAAATTTTCAAAATGAATTTAAATTTAATATTTGAATAGGAATAATTTCATGAAAGGATTTCGAAGCAGTCAAAACATATTAAAGAAAACGCGAATTATTCTTTCAACTTTAACACCCTGTATCTCGGAAACGAAGCATTTCCGGACCCATGTTCATAGCATTTTTTTTGCTTAAAATGATGTGATCTATCACCCATTTCATTTTGTCGGAAACAAATCAGAACACCCTGTATATATATGATATATATTTATATATATATATATATATATATATATATATATATATATATATATATATATATCAACAATTTTAATTCCCAATATACAACAATAGTTATAAGTTAGATAAGGGGTGTGGAAAAATTGATAAGTGTTATAATGTCACTCTTCTTTATTTCATTTAGTCGACGTTTCGATCCCGATGGGGACCTTCTTCAGGACTCTACAATAGCCATAGAAAACAGTCAAAATAAGGCAATCACAAAACATGTAAAAATAGTACATACCGAAATACAGAGTTGTAAAGATCTTATTTGAACACAAATCAATAGCTCTCAAGAAAGCAACTAACAAGAACATCAACAACTTCAGCGAAAAAAGTTCTGATACTTCGTTAGTAAAGGAGTAGAAATCAATTAAAATAAGTAAATAAGGTAAACAGAATAATCAACAAAATGAGAGGTTGTCAAAAATGTTGTCAACCAGACTTGAAACATAGAGTAGCATTAAATCACATTGGTCGCAGTAATTCACTCTCACCGAACTCAGAACAAATGCGACTTTTTGAAAGATTCCATGAACCGAAACCAATCCCCTCTCACAGAAATGGCCTAGAACACAGAATTCATTTTCACGTTATCCCTACGACTGCTGAACTTGTTGAAATTCTTTCTGTATGTGATCCATCCAATTCTCTTCCACCGAACTGGTCATAATGAATCAAATAAGAATAGATGGAGCTGATATTATTTACACCCCTCCTGTAGTTCATCGAACAGGTTTGGCGTTTAATATGATACATCTCTAAGAAACATCTTTTTCTTCCACTAACTTCAATTTCTAGGATTTTGGTGGAATCATAATTCATTGGATGATCTTTGTCCCGGGTATGGTCTGCTAGGGCACAAATCTTACTTGAATTCTTGATGTCGCTCTTGTGTTGAGCAATCCGTCTCTTCAAAAGCTGAGACGTCTGACCAATGTACACCTCACTGCATATTGAACAAGGAATGCAATATACCACACCACTCATGTTATCAACAGTCATCCTATCTTTCACTCGACTGTATAATCTGTCAATTTTAAAATAAGATTTCTGAATCAACATAATTTCTGTGGTCTTTAGGAGGTTAATTAATGCGTTTGTCATACCATTAATTAGGGGAATAGACAAGTAAAGAATTTAAGGGGTGTTGGAAAAACTTCAATTGTTACTATCTTCTTTATTTCATCGGTCGACGTTTCGATCCTTGGTTGGGATCTTCTTCAGGACTTCTATAAAACAAACAACATACAAATATAACACAAACATTGCAGAAAAGACAACATGTTAAAACGCACCGAAATGCGAAGAGCTACCAGATCTTAAGTTGCACTGAATCTTATACAGATTTGGAGGAAAAATTATTTTTGAACACAAAATAGTCTTTAATACAATAACGTCTTTGATATCACACACTTCTTTATTCTCTTGAAAAATTCTTTTGAAAAACTTTCTTCATTCATCTGACAACTGCGTAAAAACGAAAGGGGTAGGGTTAGGTCGGGTTCATAGAACATCATAGATCTTCAACTGACATTCGAGAACATAGAACTTGATGAGATCAACAATTCACTCTCACTAAATTGGTTTGAATGTATTAGTAATGTTATAAGTAACATTTATTCATATCTAATACATTCATACCAATTTAGTGAGAGTGAATTGTTGAAGCGCCAAAAATATCTGATTCTCATTCATACCAAACGAGACATGGTGCATTATTGAGGACACCAGAATATAGGACGAAACTTTATGAAAATTGTCCTATGTTTGGTGGTATAAGACTCTTCCACTCTCTGCCTGTATCTATAAAAAATGACTGCGGTCATAGAAGCTTCAAAAAAAAATTAAAAAATCTTTTATGTGAAAAGGCATATTATACAATGAGGGAATATTTGACTGATGATTTCTGTGTTTAGTATGGCTAGATAAATTGATGTCGACCTTCTATTTATTATAATATAAAGTATTTTATTTTTATATGGGCTATAATTTTTATATGTGTATCTGAAAATCAACTTTGAATGACATTGTATGATATATCGTTGAATTCAGCGTTAAAAGTTATTTCGAAAAGTGTCATAAAATATACAGGTCCGTGTTGAAAAAAATGAGGTTGAGGGTGGCCCAAAAAGCACGAAACGTTGGATACGAAATCTGATTACGTCAAATTGAGGACAATTTTCTGTCGAATGAAAAATTCCTGTAACATTTTTTGATAATATTCGAAATAAAGTGGGAAAAAAAGAAAAATCAAAATGACAGAATGTACTTTTCTTATGATATCTCAATAATTGGGCCTGATAATCTCGATTTGTTAAAACTGCTTGATAATGCTTCTATGCATGCAACTTTTTCTCCATTTGACCGACTTCTAACTCTTATGGTTTAAAAGTTACCAATACAATCCCATTGAAGAAGTGGCCACCCTGTATACTCACTAAGTCCTAGATGCTTGATATTTCTCTTGAGATTTTTGGGCACTATTCCAGTTGTTGAGATGTAGCTAGTTGATATATCCAAAAATTCTCAATATCCTCGACAGTTGGATAACTTCCTGGTGTTACTGACATATTATAGAAGTTTCTTTCGGAGTTTTCAAAAATCATATTATCCTGTTTTCTTCTATAGCTCTCATTGTATCTTCTGAGTCTTTCGGAGTACACACTAAGTTTTTGTTTCAGTGTGCCCAAAATTTGTTGAGCATTTTCATTGTTTGGATCATACGTAGTATGTTGCCGGTGACGATCCATTATTATATTCACCATTTTTTGTAGTTTTTTAGACGGCGAACCACTTGCAAATTGGGTGAGCCTCCCAATATCTTGGCGGACGCTATGAACTTTGTCTTCTAGCTTTTTTTGCCAATGTGGTTTATTTTGTTGTTTTTCTCTGGCTGGTTGCAGACTTTTAGCTTTAGGCTTCACACCTAGCACTGTTGCTATTGAAAATGCTGCACAGTATATGATGAGGTGTAATGATTCGAGATTATGTAAGTCAGAAAGATAGTTGGGTATAATCTCCTTGTTGGTCACTACCAGAAGATGGGATAGTTTCTTGGATGTCCTCAATCTTGGCAGAATTGGTCGTCTCAATGGATCTGTGCCCTCAAAATCTACAACGCATCTATTCATTGTGGCAGATAATCGCTCCAATAGTTCTCTTTGGTCTTCTTCTGGATTTTCGACGGGTGCAGCATATATATTCGGTCGTTGAGCATGACTTATTGCTATTACATCTGCGTTGTTTTGTTCCTCAGAGTTCTTTTGTGCGTTGATGTTGTCTCAATTTTCAGCACAATCGTAGTTTTCTTCAATTGTCGTTTCGTTGTTAGTGAGGTTCCTATTCTGGAGCATCAGTTGGACTTCCTTTTTTATGGTGTTAAGTCTCTAATCGGGTACAAGTTTATTTCTCAATATTACCCGGTATTGGTCGGTTACTCTTTGCTCAGAAACTTGGAGTTCGGGATAGTTTCTGTGGAATTCTGCAAATAATTTTTGCCGGTAGCCTATTTTATCCTCTTCCATATTAGTCACTTCATAGTATATGCGCATGATCGTTTCATTCATCAAACTTGTCCATTTCATGCGTCTTCTTGGTAGACCTGCTTGGGTGAGTGCTGGTTGGGGATCCTGCGCAGCACCTTCAGTGGTCGGAGAAACTCGTGTTATTCTTCTCCTAGAATGTTGAGATTGTAGAGGCGTAGCATTTTGTTCGACAGACACCCGTCTCCGTAGCACGCTGTCACCGACGTCCCGCATACTGTCATGTCCAGCGCCGGTTTCAGACACGCCCTGACGAACCTCAGGCTGCGGCTCTATATTCCTATTCTTCAAATTCACCATCATTCATGAGTTCCTCCGTGTCGTGGGGGAGACGGCCTTTGATCGCTTTTTACGATCCGCAGAGCTACGGTGGGAGAATTCTTGAGCTGCTTTCCACACAGCTTGGTCCGTTACCCTGGACAGGGACCCTTCGACAGGTTTCAGTTTCCCGGGTCAGGAAGCTCCTGGAATCTGCGGTGGGCAGGAGTCGATTCAACTCTCCTGATAGGTGAATCGCTAGGGATTCACCTACCGCTACCCTTTAGTATTATTATTATTGAGTATTAAAATCGCATACGGAAGTTCGAGGAATGCTTTGGTCCCTTTAGTTTTCCTCCTTTAATGAATATCCTATCAAATTCAAGAAATCTTGATATACAGGGTGGTTTTTTTTTTGTTGAAAGTTATTTATCAATTTTTCCTACGAGGGATCTGTAAAATGCATTTAATTGCTATGTCCGTATGCAGTAGTTCTTGGAGAAAATGAACGTATCAAATATCACGAAAATATAGAGGGTGGTTCGAAAGTTATGGGTAATTGAAGAAATTGAAGGGATCAATGAAACACTCTGTATCTTGATTATACAGAGATATAGACTCTCCAAATATAGATTATTCTGAATCACCTCAGTGTCCTCTCTCTACCCTTAGCTTCCGCCTATTCACCATGAAGCACCCTGTATATTTCCATTACTTATGCGCATTTGCGCACTCTCAGAAAAAGAGGTGCCAGGAGAAATCTGATATCGACATCGTGAAATTTGACATTTTTATGTTATAAGTAGTAAGTACTCATAACGTTTCAACGTACGAACACAATTTTTGTTGTTTGCAGTAAATTGAAATTTCATCTCATGAGAATTTTCGAGCTATGAAAATTATGACTAGGTCTAACTTAAGAAAAATGCATCTAATTCCTAAATTCAACTTTTGGCGATGAAGCACCATTTAAAGCCACTGTATATATCGCTGGTACTTTGAATTCAAACATGAACGTAGTTCGCTCACGGACGGATCTAAAGGAGGTCCAAAATCAGTCGTTGTGTTGAAGAATATTGAAACTGTGCGAAAACTAATTGGAAAAGATCGGCATGTGACATATCAGGAAATCAAAAGTTGTTCAAGCATTAGTATGACTAGTATATATAAGATTTTGCACGAACAATTGTGTGTTCATTAGCTCCGTGCAATTTGGATTCCACATTTGTTGAATGATTCTCAAAAAATTCCTTTCAAAATACAAATTGATAGAAACAAACCAAAAATGACGAATCATCAAATGCAACGAATGACTAGTTGGACACACAAAAAATCAAATTAATGGATCATCCGCCTTACAGTCCCGACTTGGCACCGAAAGACCTCTTCCTCTTCCCTTACACCTCTAAAAACCTACTTACTTTTCATTTTTTCATAATATTCTGTGGAATTCTCTATATGGTATCGCATTCTACAATTTATCGTTACCCACGCAGAATGGAAGTATATCATCAGTATCATCGGTGAATAAAGCAACATTTGATTTCCAAACTTTAGGAGGTCGTGAAAAAAAAACCACACGGTGAGTCCAATGACAATCGGCTCCTATGTTAATTGTGTCTTGTAATGAGATTTCGACTCTACTCAAATTTTCAGATGCCTTTGATAGAAGTGGATTAATTTGAATAGAGTTGCGGACAGTTGCAGTTTGATCATTTTGTAGAGTAATCCGTCGACATACATTTTTTCGTATGTTCACGTGATTTTGTTTATTGAAGCTATTAATAATTTCGATAACTTTTCAGCGCTACACGCATTTTAATCCTTTTTTATTAACGTATTGATTCGGTTTATTTTTAATTTTTCTGTTTATCTGTTTATGATTGATAACAAGCTGATTGTCCTTTACTCCTTACAATCACACCATAACTACAAATATAAATATTTGAAATTCATGAATCAAAATTCGAGTGAGAGAATTAATGTATTTTAGGAATTAATTTTTGTAACAAATTTTATATAAATGAATTTCATAGAGAAAAGTTCTTGTCGTAGGACGTTTTTTTTAATTTTTTTTTATTTCAGAACATGAACTTTGAAAATTTCATGGACTTAATGAAAATTGCCCTGATTTCAATTGAGTAGTCTTCTTGATTGATGAATTGTGATTTTTAAATTGAAATATATGTTTTTTTCGATACTTTGTGATTAGAACAACGAGTTGATAAAATTCAGTAAAATATTCAAAATATACTAGTCGTTATTTTCAATAATTTCAGCAGATCAACTCGATAAAGTTGGTTTTCGAACTGAGCCAGGTGATATCATTATTTCAAGAAGTTCACACAATATTTCAAATTAAATCTTCCCACCAACCGAAAACTTTTCCAGGGGACGAAAAAATTATGTCTTGATTTGCTTCATTATTTCTGCCAAAATCTAATAGCTTCAAAATAATTGCTGAATATACGGACGACGCAGATGAAAAACGAATTATAATTCACTTAATTCAAATTATTATTAAATTTTATAATTTCCTTTCCCAATTGAAAATTTTCGGGTCTTCAGGGGGTCGTGTTTGAATTTCGTCTTCTTTGAAGTCCTCCCGAAATACCGATGTGCTCTCGTACCTATATTCTGTGGAAACCATTACATGACTAGAACGTTTCATCAACAAGTTGTAAGCTCTGGGGTCTAATGTAAATTCGTAGACAGAAATGAATATTAAATTAGAATATTCAAGTTTGTAACAACTTCAGTGGGACCTATTTAGTTTCGTAACCCTTCGTGGTTAAGGTTTGCCGTTTGAGTGAGGCTTCATTCATGGCAGTACAATTCGCCTGACGGTGTCTGTTTGTCTATGATGGAAGGGTGGATATGTTATGACGTTAAATCCTATGAGATAAATGAAATGAAGGATTATCAATTTCGTGTTTCCGAAAGTAAACGAATGTAAAACTCACTTTCATTCAAAATATCGATCAAACTTTAATTTCAATATAATGTTGAACTTTTCTATTATATGTGGAATACAACATCATTTGGAATATGACCTCTGCATGATCTAACAGGACTCGATTCTTGTGAGGTAGTATTTTATACATAATAATATCTCACCAAAAACTTGAAGGGTGGTATTTTTCAGATCGACAATAGTATGTCTCAAAAAAATCCAAAGGTAACAAATCATAAAATCTTGGTGGGCAATTTACATCGTCGAAAGAGGAAATCACGTATCCTGAGAATTTTTTTTTGCAATAAAGCAAAACCTCATGTTGTATTGCATATTGCACCACAGATTGCTGTAACCACATCTCTATCTTGTCAGACAAAAATTATCGTTAATTATTCGGCTACAGCGATGAGGAAAAAGAATAACAATATGATGTGGACAAAAGCACCATCCGAAAAGTAGCATAGAGAGGACGACACTGCCGAGGAATAAAGGAGGCAGAGGTCGGCTAGACATTATGAAACTTGCCCATTGCAAATATAATGCCTACAAAATAATGTGTGAAACAGACGAATCAACGCCTTTACAACTGCACAAGAAGCAATTGTCATACAACCACCTGATAATCCAAAATAGTTGCAAAGATGGAGTGAGACCCTACATGGACGACATTGAAGCGTCAAACTATTGGCTCACATCAGGTGCGATGTATCCAGAAACGAAAGGATTTATTTTAGCCATCCAAGATCAAGTGATCTCAATGAAAAATTCCTGCAAGTATATTTTGAAGGATCGAACTATTACTGACGATCGATGCTGATATGGGTGTCGAACAAATGAGACAATCCAACTTATCACGGGAGGATCTCAAATGTTTGCAGAAAATAAATGTGAACAGAGACACGATGCAGAAGAAAAGATACTACACCAAGAATTGGCCTCAGAATTGGCAACCAAATCAAAACTATTTCATTCTGAAAAAGTGCTATACTAAAAGTACCAACCGGAAACCATCCTGGAAAACGAACGCTATAAATTGTATTGGAATCGTACTGTTTTGACTGTTTAAACAGTCCCCTCACAACAGACCAGATATACTACTAGTCGATAAACATCAAAAGACAGCAAAACTCATCGACGTAGCAACACCAAATAACAACATGCGTCAAAAGGAGGTCGAAAAAATTTCAAAATATAGTAACTTCGAATTTCAGATAAAGCTGCAGTGGGAATGAGATCAACGAGATCTATGCACTTATCATCTCAAAAACTGAAATAGTACCCGAAAATCTCAAGAGAAATATCAAGCACCTAGGACTTAGTGAGTATATATGTAATATAATGCAAAAAGCTGTTCTTTTAGGTACTGCAAGGACAGTGAGAAAATTCCTAGGAAGCGAAGGACAGGTCCAAGGATCGCGTGTAAGAGGACAAGAAGTTCGACGAGAATCAGGGGGACCACAAGGACCGGAAACGACCGAGCTCTTCCCTTCTGATATTTTAAATATCTGGGAATGAGTGGAATGTTCCTCTTAGCGGGGAGTGAGAAAGCCGACAGCGAAGAGATTTTTCTATCCTACGCGTATAGGTTAAAATAAGGGGAAAAAAATAAAATGTATTTAGCACTTGACTAGTATGAAAATAAAAAAGAATATAACAATAACATAATTATTAACATTTCTCTTAAGTGGCTATACAATGGAACCGCAATGGAAAAGAGAAAAAATCTGAAAACACCATTAGTATCTCTATATTGGAGAATTACTTTAAACTGAATTTGGTAGAGTAAACCCCAAAAACAAACGAGTTATACAAAAAAAAGAAAATCTCGATTTTCAGTTTCTTCGAGATATTTCGGGAACCAATGGAAATATTTCGCATCTGTTCACACCAATACACTCAGTCGTAATAAAGGAACTTTTAACGGTTTTCGATATCCCTGTAGTGGTCCTCCAACAGAAATTGTCTACTAGTAATACAAGATGACCATTAGATCTAAAAAGTTCTTGGTTGTTTTGTATAACCTTCTTTTGTTGTTCGTTGGACGAATATTATTTCTATATAGGTGACCGGATATAATACTTGCTCTCTTAGCTCTCAAAATGTTTCTTTTATCTTCCTCCACTAAGTCTAAAATACTCTCAACATCTGCTATTAGACCTTCAATGTTTATTTCCTTGTGATTTAATGAAAAACTAAATTTGGAGCCCAAACCAAGGACAATTCTCACTTCTTCTGATATTTCTGTCTGGGACAAATTCTTGAACCATTTTTCTGGAACCTTGTAGTTAAGACCATGCACTCTTCTTTGCAGTACTTTTATCTTCTAGAGTTTAGTATAATTTTCACTTCATGAAATATTCTATTGTATGTAATCTGTAATCTGCTGGCGTCTGAAAAATTTACTATGTGTCTTCATTGGTATTGTCTGTCTCAACTCTCTTTCTATGGTGGCATTGTATTTACTAACATGTTAAATCTTTAGGTGTGATTGTTCGATCTCCAAGGAAATCTACTCACCAAGTTCTTATTGAACTCAATGAATTTTGTATTAAATTTACATCTTGTAGAATTCAAATAAATTCAGAATATTCTTGACGCCTGTTCCTATATGATTAGCTGTCAGTCCCATTCTTTTACATTCCAGCAAGAATATCTTCCTGTTCAAAAGGTTTGCCATCTTACGGTTGTTGTTGCTCCACTCCTTCATGATGTTAGATGTTTGAATGCCATAACGTGTTATTGTTTGACAAAATCCCATCTTAATGTAATGTTTCAGATAATGATCGTAAGTAATTGCACAAGTCCATCAAAATTACCGATAATTTTGCATAACAGCGTGTTGTCATGAAAACTGCATGAGTTCATTTTCACTTTTCAAAGTGAGGTAGATTCCATAGATGCCATAGATTCGAGCTGTGTAAGATTCATAGAAACTATGCATCTATGAACAGAACAATTATCGCAGTGCTATTTCGCTTCCTACAATGCAATTATCGTAAGTAATTGCACAAGTGTATCAAAATTACCGATAATTTTGCATGACAGCGTGTTGTCGTGAGTAATTGCACAAGTGCATCAAAATTACCGATAATTTTGCATGACAGCGTGTTGTCATAAAAACTGCATGAGTTCATTTTCATTTTTGGAGAAAGATCCCGACACCGAAGGTGGAGGGCTCTTTCTTGTTTATTTCTTGTTTATTTAGTTCTTGTATTTTGTATCTGATTTACTCCTGTGAAGTTGTTCACATTCGTGTTAATTTCGTCCATCCGCCACTGTTATTTAATGAACAATCTGATTATGAGTCAAAAAAAAAAACACTGGATGTAAGATTTTGAAAACCGAAACTTGGTATCATTTCCGGTGAAACCGGATGACAAATGAATTATTTTTGAGAATTGATCTCTCCCCACAAAGTTCATCTATAAAATGTCAAGTGTTTATC
Organism: Harmonia axyridis; assembly: GCF_914767665.1. Classification (NCBI taxonomy): domain Eukaryota; kingdom Metazoa; phylum Arthropoda; class Insecta; order Coleoptera; family Coccinellidae; genus Harmonia; species Harmonia axyridis. Next base: position 36,989,667 of record NC_059502.1, on the reverse strand, counting down.
TCTAGTTTTTCTTTGAAATATTCTACTCAATGACCTTCGTGAATCACCTCGTATATGTATAGGCTAACCGACAGCATTAACATCATAGCAAATCACATAGCACATGCATTTCTGTCGTCTCTATGGATGCATGAATGAACGGAAGCTGCTAACAACAAGTAAGAGTTTTTCCTGAATTCATTTGTTTCGAGTACTCCATCAATATACCCCATTTGCTGAAGTTCGCAAAAATAATCACACATTGATGACATATAAATTTGACAATCAATATCGAAATAACACTAGTTTAAGAAAGGAGTTTTCATTTCCTGAAGCCAATACAGCTCTGGGATAGTTTTTATTCATTCAATTTCATTCGTGGGAAAACAGCGATATTAATTTTTTCTGCCTCGCTTTCATCAATGCCCCTAAAGCTTGAAAAATATTCAACGAAGAACAGCTATAGAAACAATTTGATATTTTTGATTCAACTGAGTGAGTTCGAAAAATCTGACTCTTATACAACAAAAAACTCAAGATCGATACAACGCCAAAAGCAATTCAGGCAATTAGCTATAGGTACAGTTGAAACCTTCGTAAATAGAATACTTATTTGAAAAGGACCTCCAATAACCATGCGCAAACACGAAACGAATTTCAGATGCAATTCACCCCAATATTCCCCCAAATTTCCCCTTTATATTCGACAACGATTCTCAATTCGGAAACATAATCGGAAAATTGTTAGTTCCTCATTTCTTTTTATCCAATTCCTAACGCTTATTCACCAGTGATTGAATGTGAAAATTGCGTACATCTGCTCTTCTTTTCTGTTCCTTACGTTGAGACAAATTTTACAGGGTTTAAAAGCACCAGCCACCAGATTCATGTAAGTTCAAGAGGATGTAGAAAACAAGAAATCAAAATTTTACTGGACACAATGCCCGTTTGGTCCAGAAAATATTATTTATCATTGAGATCTGGAGAAACTAAATCTGGAAATGTACTGAGAAACTTCCATTTCTAAACAGAAACGTAGTCGGTGATTGTAGTTATATGAACAACCTTATTTATAATAATATACCAGAGAATATATGTAGGTGTAAAGAAGCATCGTATATAAATAGTATATTATTCAACAAGCGGTAATATGGGCAGGGATGGCGACAGAGGTGAAACAGTAAAACGACCGTTTCAGGCACCTCCATTTGAAGGGCGGCAATCCGTCTCAATTTGCTGGCCACCTTTTCATCTTCAATCCTTGATTCTCATTGAAAGAGGGATGAATTCATTATGTATTTCACAAAGACCAAAAACAACACAATCTTCGCTTCCGAAATATTTGTAAGCCGATGTTTACACATTCAAAGTATGGAAAATTCCTACGATTTTGCATTCTAAACTAGTAATAGTTAAAAGCCTAATATTTTCAGCGGAACACATGTTCGTTATCCCAATTAGTTTTCGAGACAATACAGAAACTTTGCATGCCCTACCGCCCTTTGTATTTTCATCTTGTGATGTGATGGGTAGTTGATGTGGTTATGAGGGAGGGCCATGAATATAGGTCATAACTCAAGCAGATGAAGCTTGCTGTAATTCATCAAGTGAGTTATGACCATTACCGCAGTTGAATACTATACTTTATTTACGACAATAAGAATAAATACTAAGATACAAGTACAGATAAAGAATCTTAACCTATAACAATATTAACAGTTAATGTTTTTGCCTTCTTATCAACATGTTTCTCTGTTTGAAATTTAAGAAACGTACATAATTTCGATTAATTCAAATATTTATGTTGAATGATAAGATAACAGAGCTAGTCAGATAGGTACGGTGGAGAAGACGAGAATGGAAGGGAGGTCAGCTAGCAAGCAAGGCATTCAAGGAGAAGCCAACTACCAGAAGGCTAGCAGGCAGACCTCCAAAGAGATGGGCCGAATCATATACATCAGCTTCCCATATGTCGAACGAACATTATCTGTAAACGATGACTTAATGTACTGCTACACCAATCTTGAAAATTTTTGTGATGTTCTGGATTTTTTTCTTATTTTTCGGACGAGAAATTGTGTATGGTAACATTAACTGCTGGGGGATCGACGATTTTTTGGGCCCTACTCTTGAAAACTTTCGGGGCGCCCCTCTACTTTTACAATTTCTTTCGAAACAATTTCTCAATCAGAATTCAGTTTTTCTGGAACAAACATAAATTTAATTGTTAAAATATAAGATACATCAATTGAAATATAACAAATGAATCGAAATTAACACAAAAGTAAACAACTTCGCAAAAAATATAAAATCAATATTTCTTCTTTCTTTCTTATTAAACAAAAAAACAATTAGATGAAAGCATGAAACATTATTGAAAATTGAAAAAAAATGAAATATGGAATACCGAGAAATTAAATAATTAAACTTCTTTTTCTCATATACATGTCTGAATATTTTTTATTGCAGCATCATAATTCATACTTTTTGTTAAATCACTTTCAATCGAAAGTATTGCTAAGAACATGCAATCTCTTTCCCTTCATAACTGTTCTATATTCATTTTTTATTATAGATAACTTCTCCACTCGTTATTGGCAATGTCAAAAATATCTTCCTGTCTTTTTTGGAAGACGGAATTTGCGTTCCAGAACGCAATTGTACGACTTTTATTATTGGTGTGGTTCATTTCTTTCCGATTCTGCAAGATCGATTCTGCACCTGAAGAAATTCTACTTGTCATCAATGTCCCCAAAACCCAGTGACCCATCCCAATCGATGCCAGACAAGTGCTCTCTTAGTACAGGGTGTTTCATTTTATACCGGAGAAACCTATATAGTCATGTAGATGACACCGAGAGAATCATTTTTGCCTTATGACATATCGGGTGTCCCAAGGTGAGTGGCCTATTAGATTATTATGAAAACTATTGATGGTAAAGATTTCAAATTTTGTGGGTAGATATTTGGCCAGTTAAGGTACATTTTTAAAATAATTTCACATTTCCAGTGTTGCCGGATGTACGACAATTTGGCAACAACTTTGTTATTTTGAATGGGACATCCGGTATTTCTATTTTTTTTATGATACTCTATAAAATATTAAATCTATTCACTCTTACTTTTCCATCCCTATCTTTAACGGTTTTTGAGTTATTAATTATTTTTCGAAATTTTAGATCAAATTGGCGTATTACGAAAATGACTCTAGTTCGCTCAATATTTGAGATTTAAGTCAGAAATTTTGCAAGTCGTTAGATATTGATCTGATCTGTGTCACTGCTTTTGAATTATGGTTGTCAATAATACAGGACGGACTAAAAAAAATCATCATTTGCCAAGTTACAAAATTGTAAAAAAGTTTATTTTTTCAAATTAGACACCTAGTATATTTTTCAATTTTTGGAATCAGTACAACACATTCTACAATTTTTCTATTCACTTACACAGACTTTTTTACTATTTTGTAACTTGGCAAATGATGATTTTTTTTGGTCCGTCCTGTATTATTGACAACCATAATTCAAAAGCAGTGACACAGATCAGATCAATATCTAACGACTTGCAAAATTTCTGACTTAAATCTCAAATATTGAGCGAACTAGAGTCATTTTCGTAATACGCCAATTTCATCTAAAATTTCGAAAAATAATCAATAACTCAAAAACCGTTGAAGATAGGGATGGAAAAGTAAGAGTGAATAGATTTAATATTTTATGGAGTATCATAAAAAAAATAGAAATACCGGATGTCCCATTCAAAATAACAAAGTTGTTGCCAAATTGTCGTACATCCGGCAACACTGGAAATGTGAAATTATTTCAAAAATGTACCTCAACTGGCCAAATATCTATTCACAAAATTTGAAATCTTTACCATCAATAGTTTCCATAATAATCTAATAGGCCACTCACCTTGGGACACCCGATATACCTCGTTTTCGAAGCATAAGCGAAATATAGGGTGTGCAACATCATTTCTGACCAATATTCTTTTGAGTGTGGTCAGTTATGTATAACTTTTGAAGTTACGATCTTTGGTCAAATTATAGTATTTTTGCTTCTAAAACGAGGTATATGTCATAAGGCAAAAATGATTCTACCGGTGTCATCTACATGACTGGCTCCAGGCAGATTACCAGTGAAGATGCGGCCCCCGCTGGGGAAGTATACAACCCCACCAGGTGGGATTCTCAGAAAGCTGGTAGACTATTGACACCAGAAAGAATTGAATGGGCGATAAAGAGCTTTCAGCCCTTCAAATCAGCAGGCATGGATGGTATTTTTCCAGCCATGCTTCAGAAAGGTGTTGAAGTACTTATAGCCCCGATAACTGAGCTCTTCAAGGCCAGCTTTACAAGGGGCTATATCCCGAAATCATGGAGGGAGGCGAGGGTAGTATTCATACCCAAAGAGGGTCGAAAAGGCTCCCCAGAGCCTAAATCCTATCGACCCATATGCCTCACCTCCTTTCTCCTGAAGACCATGGAGAAAATAATTGACAACAACATACGAGGCAGTGTAAAACTCCACAGCAAACAGTTTGCTTATAGGGCGGGTAGATCTACTGTAGACGCCCTTCATCATCTTCTTAGAGAGGTGGAAGGCACCCTCAACGCAAAGGAGATTCTGCTTGCAATGTTCGGTGATATCGGAGGGGCCTTTGACAATACCCTACATACCTCCATATGCAATGCAGCCAAAAGGAAAGGGATAGAACCCTCCACTGTTAAGTGGATATCAGCTATGTTGAAAGGACGAACCGTTACAGCCTATCTGGGAGAAACCGAAGTGACTGTGCTGACGTGCAGGGGATGCCCTCAGGGAGGGGTTCTATCACCCCTGCTGTGGAGCTTGGTCATGGATGGCCTCTTGGAGAGGCTTACAACAGGCGGATTTAACGTCCAGGCTTACGCCGACGACATAGTGGTGACGGTTAGAGGCAAGCATGTGGGCCCAATAAGTAGCCGAATGCAACTTGCTCTCAAAACTATTGAAAATTGGTGCGGGGAAGAGGGGCTTACTATCAACCCCTCGAAAACATCAATAATCCCGTTCACTAGAAGAAGGAATCTCGACCTCAGAGCTCTGGTCTTAAATGGTCAGACTCTGCACTTCTCTAGTGAGTGTAAATATCTAGGTGTTACCCTGGACAGTAAACTGAACTGGGGGAAACATATAGATAAGACTCTTTCCAGAGCCACGGCGGCTATGTGGGCATGCAAAAGACTCTTTGGAAAGACATGGGGAGTGAAACCGAAAATGGTACTGTGGTTATACACAGCGGTGGTACGCCCTATTGTCACCTATGCATCTCTAGCATGGTGGACAAAAACCGAGGAGGTCACTACACGCATCAGGTTGCAGAAAATGCAAAGGCTGGCGTGCATTGGTGTCACAGGAGCTATGCGCACAGCTCCTACGGCAGCGCTGGAGGTCATACTAGACTTGCCTCCCTTACACCTACATGTAAGGAAATGTAGCCTGCTCGAAGCAATAAGGATTTCCCATAATGGAAAGCTCCTTCCTGGGAACTGGGTTGGACATATGAGGATACTGAATCAACTAGATTCAAACCTCCTCGCAAAACCATCAGATATTATGCCAACCACCTACGATTTTGAAACGCCCTTTGAAACGGTTATAAATGACCGTCATAGTGCAATAAGTTTCATAAATCGTCTAGACAAAAAGTCATCCATATGGTTTACAGATGGATCAAAAACAGAGAAGGGCACCGGCATTGGGATATATGGACCTAGACTGAGGATCTCTAAAGCCCTGGGAAGTGAGCCCTCGATTCTACAAGCCGAGATAATGGCTGTTTATGTATGCGCCCAGGAGTGTCTCAAAATGAACCTCAAAGGGGCGCATATCTACATCACCACGGACAGCCAAGCCACGCTGAGATCCCTGGAATCGTGTTGTCAGGGGTCTCTGCTGACTTGGGAGTGCCGTAACACCATAAAGCAACTGGCCAGAGGAAACAAGGTGACTCTACTATGGGTACCAGGGCACTGTGGTGTTGAAGGAAATGAGAGAGCGGACGAGCTTGCAAAAAGTGCATCTAGGCTAAGACCTGCTGGACCTGAGCCTTTCTGTGGGATAGGAAAAGACCAATACAAAGCTGCGGTCCAGCTATGGGAGTTGAAAGTAGGACAATCCACTGGACTAACACTCCTAGACTTGCTCAGGCAAAGAAATTCGTGAAGATTTCACCTACTTACACCAGAAAACTCCTGAAGCTGTCACGAGCGGAGCTTCGGGTGATGGTGGGACTGCTGACGGGGCACTGTCGGTACAAACATCATTTGTACCGTATGGGTAAGTCAGCAGACGAGATTTGCAGGCTCTGTGGATCGGAAGTAGAAACTTCTGAACACTTGATATGCAAGTGTCCAGAGCTGGCTGGCCTAAGAACCATTCACATGGGCAAGCCGGTCCTGGATACCAGAGAGGTAATGGCCAAGGCCCCTAGGGAGGTTGTCAATTTTATTAACGTCGTTGACGACCTCCCTGGGTTTCTAGGAATGAGTAGGGTAGTGAACAAAAGATCTGCATGGTCGCAGTTCCCGGAAGGCTCACCGAAGCAAAACGACCCCAGTTCAAATAATAATAATAATAATCTACATGACTATCTAGATTTGTCCGGTATAAAATGAAACACCCTGTATAGTTGATAATGGAATGAGTCCTGGGTGTTGTTTTTATTACCGGGATGCGAGTAACCTGCATCATCGCGGACAGCACAGAATGGTATGATTGCCCGATCGGATCATGGTACTTGATGTTACAAATTAGGTCTTGATCATTCGTGAGCACCAGATTAAGAATGATCAAGAATTGAGGCACTCTGTCCCTGGTCATAACACGTGGAGTGATCTATCAGTTGAGTAATATTATCCTTGTTAATTGTAGAGAGAAGCATCGTAAACAACGAATCACCCAACCCGCCACTGAACATCACGAAAATTAAAATCGCCAGCTATCATAATATTCTTACTACGCTGACCAGGGGCAATAAGAAGATCGCATAGGAGGATATCCGATGGTGATGCATGGGGTCTATATGCGCAGCCGATTATAGCTGAAAATGACTTTTATGAGATACCTACATCCTGAATGAATAAAATTTTTCGGACTTTGTCCAATTTAAAAATTCATAGAAAAAGAATTTGTGATGTGACAACTTTAAGTGATACCACGTATTGAAGCTGAATTCATGCTCGTTCTATAAATCTATACAATGATTTTGAATTCGAAATTCCAAGTGATATTTTCAACCTTTACTACACTTTAAATGAGGATTTATTATTCCGTTCCTGGAATATTGAAATAACTAATATCTCTCTGCATCCACCTCGGCATATGTCAAAAACATCCCAAGTTCCAATAAATTCCGCCGATAAGTTTGGTTCTGATGAAAAGCAGAAATTAATTTTTTATAGTCAATTTCTAATGTCCTAGTCCTATTCTACTTCCAATAGAAGTATGTACACCCTCTTTGTCTGGAAAATTGTTTCCAGAATTCAAATTATCATTGAATTGATTGATTGTTTTACTTTTATCCTATTCTTATATAGAATTTTTCATCGATAAAAAGTACTTATTGAGAGGGAAAACCTATCAGATCCATTAACCAAATTTAATTCAGACAAGAGAGAAATTTATTAACATCGGATACATATGCAACATTGTTAGGACCAATCAAAAAGCATCCGAGAATAGTTCTGTTCAACAGATCAAGGGATGTGTTTTATTTTCAATTTTTTTTATCACTATCCTAAAGGTAACTCTGAAACTTTTGGGGATTTAATTATTTTCCCCCGAACGATCTCGGAGAATTATCATTGAAAATAATAGAAATAAATGAACGTTATTGCATGAAAAATGCCCTGTCACTTTTCAACAAACGTGCCGAGCATATTTTTCCAATATTCCATGTTCCACGGGGCCACTTGAGCATGAGAGTCGAATAAAAATTCCGGTAGTTACGGAAATCATTCCATTTTTTAAATTCATGGATTCAATTGATCGAGCAACGCATTAATAATATTCGCTCTAACGAAGGCCGTACAAAGGCACAAAATATTAAATAAAACGATAATAATTCGGATCCGCCGTTGGACTCGATTACTGCGTAGTGATTTTGTCCGTTTACGCGGATGAATTCGATGGGAACATATCGGATATGTCATAACCTCACTCATTTATGCCCGAATGAAAATTTTATTGTTACGAATATATTTTCTGATTAATGCGTTTCGGAGATATAGCGACCGATGAAAATGGTATGAATTGTAATTTTTGGGTTTATGTTGGGTTATACAGTCACAAACTGTCTTTTAGAAGAGTCGACCTTTGAACTATAACTCAGTTTGGATCTGGAGGAAACAGTTATTTTCCATGATGTAGTTCGAGAAAATTAATGGAAATCCATATCGTATCTGTAGAGTTAAAATGCCCTATTTGCGATATGTTTCATTGTTTCTAAAAGAGTAGAGGACATTATAGATATTGAATTTTACAGATGCCGTTCACTGCAACTTCCTGGAGTTATTAGTCAAAGGAGATAGATTTACGACGGGTGTCATGACATTTTGTTTGACCAATCAACTAGTTTATTGTTGTTTGAAATTTATGGAAGTGTGAAAAATGAACTGAAATTGAACACAGAGGTGATTTGATTGAGCAAACCAACATAATAAAAGTTTTATGAAACCCGCCATTAGAGCAATGCCCAAATAAACTGATGGTGATTGTTAATTTTCCTTTATTAAGGCTCATTTTCACGGTGATAGTACTATCACGATAGTGCTATCGTGATAGTAACTACCGCAACAACTTGATAGTTACTATCGCACCGTCACGACAGCACTCTCGCACTATCACAACCAGCTAGGTAGTCCAGGGACCGTATTCTCGACAAGTGATCTTTGAAAACGTATACGTTCTTTCAGTGGTAATTACACTGAATGAACGTATACGATTTGAAAGATCACTTGTCGAGAATACGGTCCCAGTTAAGTTTATTTAGCAATGTATCCTTGACAACTAAGTTCATTAACTGAAAAGGTGCGACATCAACCAGAAAATTGTATGAATTATGTAAATTCATATAGACACATAATATAGTTATGAAAATATTAATAAATGAGTGAATACTAATGTAACGATAAATTAAAATCAACAGTATTGAATAATAATTCAATACAAAACATTCTCACACAGAAGCTCAACAAGGAACTTAAATGAACATAGATATTGAACAAATATAAACTATTTCAAGGCAATATTCATTAATCAAATGAACAAAGCATTTGGCAGATTAAATGAAGTTGTACAAATTTCTTTTCTTCGATAAATTGATCGTGTTTTCTACTGAATTGTATGAACTGCTTCTGTCCGAGTTCAGGCCTTATAAGGCAATTTGTCCTAGCCAGACTATAAGCAGGGCATTTGAGCATCAACTGATAACTATAGTTTATTCAGTTTGGTTGTTTCTCAACGAGTATCTATGAGTGTACACAGTGTGACCTACTCTGAGTCTAATAACCTTGGTTTTATCTCCTCTAGACAGATGTAAATCATGGACGAGTACCGCATCTTTGATAATTGGGTGAACTAATCCCAGTTTCGTATTTTTTCTCGGCCATATCTCCTGATCTCTTGCATTTCTTCGGAGCATTTTTGATTAATGAAATTTACTCTTTGTTTTTCTAAATACCAATCCAGTCGGAATTTTTTTCCAATAGTTTTACCAAGCAACTTGTTGAGCTAACAGGTCTATAACTCGACTTGGTGTGAGGGTCTTTGTTTTGCTTCAAGATTGGTACCACTACAGATTCCTCCCATTCTTGTCGATTGACTCATTCCATAGGTTATTAAAGAGATCTAGTAGCTTCATTGTCATCACTGATGGCAACTTATTCAATATTTCATTTCTGATTTCATCTTGTTCTGGTGCATATTGACTGAGAGAAGGCTCCATTTCAGTAAATGGTGCATTATTTTAAGCCAATTCATCTGTGTCGAAATTCATCCCAAGCACCTATCATCTTCACTTTCTAGAGGCGTGCTCCTAGTGGTGGTAGATGTGCTCACATTCACATTCTTATAGACATTGGCAAAAATCTTTGACCTTTAGGCATATTGAGGGATTAATGCTGAATTTTCCTGATATTGCCCTTACTTCCTTCCACATTCATCAGTGTTCTCCAGCACTTTCGTTTCATTTCGAAGATTGTTCTTCTAGCTTCTGCTGTCGATTTTTTAAAAGCTATTATATTCTCCGTGCTTGGTTGTCTTTTGAAACGATTGAAAGCAGTCTTGACCTCAGCATTCCTCCACGGTACAGTATGTTTGGGTGGGATGCCACTCGTTTTGGGATAGTTTGTTCTACTGCGTTGAGTATAGAGCGAGAACTGAGTTCACATCGGCTATATCAGGAAGGAACAATTTTTCTGCGTATTTCTTTCAGTTTGCTCTTCCGATTATAATTTTTCGGAATGTTTTTAACTCTCTGTTCTCTATTGAGATTAATAATTATCGGGTCCCTGTCGTAAAGGTCCTCGTCAGGTCGGTTATTAGGTTGCTCGATGTTATTGTGAGATCTATCGCTGAAAGATTATGAATTGTTGTATCCATATGAGTTGGGGATCCAGTTTATATCATTTCGCAAAAGGATGTACACGCCCCCCAAAGCCCTAGAATTTGAAGTGGAATCTCCTCTTACGACTTACGACATTGAAATTCTTCAGGGAGAATGATTTTTTTCTCGCTACCATCCATATTTATTTATTTATTTTCACTGGAACACAAACAGGACAAAGTCCCAGAGGCAGTGTTCACTCAGTTACAAATAAAACCTTAATTATACATGTTATTTACCTATAAACTAAACAAACAAAAAAAATCACATGTAAGATACAATATTCAAATTTACATATAATTATCCCGGAAAAACGGAAAACAGAAGTCGACGTTTCAGATGTTTTTGAAAGTTGTCAGCGAACAGGAAAAGAAATTGACGTGTGGATAGACAACACCTGAGGTCGTTATCATTCTGACAAGTGGGGAATTTGTGGTGTAGTTTTTTATCCTAAGGGAGATCTGAAACATGTTATCTGATCTGAGTCTTAGATCAGGAATCCTAAAGCGAATCTCCTCCAAAATACCAGGAACAATGATCAAAACATTCAAGAGCTTGAACATGAATGAAGCATCATTTATGAATCTTATATCGACTAGCTTGGGAAGCTGAAAAATCCTACGAGCATACGTGTAGTCGTGATTTTCAATTACAATTTTATTTTTGTAGGCCAAAAACCGAATGAACCTATTCTGAACAGACTTCAAGCGTCGAACATAGCAGTCGTATTTAGGGTTCCATATGATCGATGCGAAGTTCAATCGTGAGGAGACAAATGCATGGTAGAGTGTTAAGATAGTCTCATTCTTCTGGAAAGCCTTTCCATGCCTAAGAACAAAGCCAAGCATTCTGGAGCATCATGTGACGACGTTACTAATATGAGTATCAAAGATTAGTTTGGAGTCGAGCGTTATTCCCAAGTATCTAACAATACTTGATTCCTTCAACTGATGGTTGTCAAGTGAGTACTGGAAGGAGATTTTGTTGGTGTTCCTAGTATACGAATTTTCAAACATGCTGTTCATCGATAATGATGTTCTTCAGATGAAATGAGAGGTATCTATGAACCAAACACTCGAATAGCTTGGGAAACACTGATAAGATGCTCACAGGACGGTAGTTTTCAATGAGTTCTCTGTGACAGCTTTTAAAAATTGGAACGATATATGACAACTTCCAGATGTTCGGGAAAATTGACGATGATAAAGACTTATTGAAGATAATATAGAGGGGGTAGGCTAAATTCGGTGGACAATTACTGACAAAATTTGGTGGAATGCCATCGGGCCCAGGACCCTTCAGAACATTGACTGATAATAGTGCCTGTATATTGATCGGGTTTCAAGTACCTACATTTCTTGTAAACAAATGAACATTGGATCATATTCCTGAATGAATAATTTCAAATCACAAAATCATTGTCTGATACCTCAACAGTTTCATTGTAGAAGTTTATTTGGTTATTTGGTCATTGTTATGTTCTCCTATGGAATATCTGTGCTATATTAATTACTGATCCTTTATTGGTTCTGAATTTAGGTTTTTCGGGAACTGGGCTCAATTGCTGTGCTAATGAAATATTATGTTTTTGTGTAGGTGTGTTTTTTATCTGAGAAATTAAGCTTATTTGTACATCGTATTTTTTTAGTTCTTCCTCTTCTGCTCCTCTTTTCGAAGGTTTCCCGGGTTGCTGAGAACCACTTGATTGTCGGCTATCATATAAAATATTTGAGTCTTCAGGCGGTGACGTTGCTTTTATTTTTGATGCACTTGATGCTTCTTGATCTGGAAGTTATAATCTCTTGCATTATTTGTATTCGAGGAACGGGTAGAGTTGCCTGACTAAGAGCTATGTTTCCTATCAATTTAGATACACATTTATTTATCACATTAGCATGTAAACCGGTAAAATCCTATTCATTATATTCTCCTCAATCGAAGATTTATTCCTCAATGCTTGTACGTATGATATACTCTGCTCAAAAGTGCTCGAGATAATCTCTTTCCTAGCCTCAAAGTGAGTTATTAAATTTTCAATAATGCGTACTTTTTGAATTGAAAATTCTATTTTGTATGAGGGGCAACCGTTATAACCTGCCGAATGCAAATTTTTATGCGACCTATTACAATTTACGTATACCGGAATTAACTCACAATGACTACCTTCATGTGGTTGTTTTCCGCATACACATCGTTGTCTCACTGGTACAGCTTATAGTTGTTTGTCCAAACCTTTGTAATCTGTAGCATCTTATTGGTGCAGGAATATACAGGCGAATTTCTAGTTTGTACATGGCAGCATTTGAAAAAATAGGTAGATTTGGTTTATTGAATGAATGATTGCAACCTCTCCAATGCTGCTAAGGTCGCAGGTTCACCTGTCAACAATCCAATCGGGTCAGGTGGGTATTTGCCGGCTGAGCTAAACAGTGGAAATGAGAGTGGATACCTGTTAGCTACAAAGAGATAGTAAATGGCCGCCAGGAACATTCAAATTTACGAAAAATACCCTCTAAGTCTACCTTCGACATTACCAACCTAACAAGTAATGATGGAGTAAAAAAACGATCGAGACTACGAATACAACGTCTGTAAACCTCTATGAATTAAGTTGGGAAAATTTAGACAGCCAAACAATATTCAATAACTACTACGCTGACAGCTGTAGTCAATAATCCAATAATGTAATAAATATCTCAGTGAAATAAAAATATACATGTAATAGTGACTTCATGTGATCAACCAGTATTTGGTCTAACGAAGTGAATTGAACTATGGAGCTCTCAACAAAACGCAAAAATAAAGTAATCTAGTTGCCTCGCGTGAGATCAGGCGCATGAGCAAAAAGTAAAGTAAAAAATTGACAATAATCGCAAGGAATATCAACACCACCGTTCTACCAAATTGTCACAAAAATTAATAATATACCAATTATTGAATAAAAGTAAATTAACAATGCTATATTAACAACTTTATCAAGGCATCAATAACTGACTTGGAATTCCACGATGTTCAAATAATCAGTGCCAAAAAATAGAATAATGGAACATCAATAACACAAGGGAACAGCTGTTTTGGTGTCGAGATTTTTTGAGCTGATTCTATATCAATTTGATGTCCTGAATTCATATAACATATTCATTTTTAGCTAGGAGATCAAATTTGGAAGATATACAATATTAGAGAAATATAAGTAACATTATTCAAATCCGCGAGTGAAGTGAACGAAAGTGGATACGAAATCTTTATTTTAGTTATACAAAATACAAAACTATGTCGTACTCACAAACAAAAACAAAACATTTAAGAAATCAAATAGTCACTCAACACTTCGAAACTTTTGAACTGCAGTAGTTCTGCCATCATGTGCATGTCCCATCTTCCTTGGTAGCGATCCTGCATAACTTTGATATCTTGGAGAAATCTTTCACCTTGTTCCTCACTCATGTCTCCTAAATTTTCTGGAAAACGGTCAAGGTGGCTATGTAAATAGCCACCTATATATAGCCCATGTAAATTTCTACTGTCAACAATTTTCAAAAATATTAGGGCAAATCAAACGATTGTTGTAGCTACCTCACCAAACATTTATTAAGAATTCAATTATTCTGTGGATTGTGGATTATTCGGAGCCCATACGAGAATTGTTGATTCCATCCCTAGTGAATGGCTAACTGCAAAATTCGAAATAATTTTTCCGATAAGTTCAAGATTCATTCAACTGTGAAATTTCACTGATAAGGAAATATTTATTGATCACCTTATATGACGGTGCTAAGCAGATTTATAATTTTCATCATGAATTAATTCTTTGTGGTTACGAAAACGAAAAAAAATCATATTTTTCGCGTACAGGGTGATCCATTCATGAAAATAAAAAAAAACTTAAATTTTCCTAGTTCAGGTCTGATTTATTCGATTTCAGAAATATTGAAGGAAGGCATTCGTGAATGGCAACAACAATAGCAATTTTCGAAATAATTCTACAGATAAATTCAAGATTTCTTGAACTATGAAATTTCTTTCATATGTATCTCTGTATGACGATGCCAAGCAGAGATTAAGATTTATTATTATGAATTGATTCTTTGTGGGTACTAAAACGAAAAGTATCATGATACTAACGTACAGGGTGATCCAATATTCACGAAAATAGAAAAAGTCAAACATTTTCCTATCCGGATCTGATTTATTCAATTTCAAAAATATCGAAGAAGACAATATAAAGGGTGACAAAATTTCAAAATTCGAAATTATTCGGTACCTATAGAGTAGTTGAAGAGATATTGAACTAAAAAATTTCGCTCACTAGGGAATGTTCATTTTACCCTGAATGACGGTGTGAAGTAGAGATTTAGAATTTTTATTATTAATTTAATCGTTGTGGTTACGAAAAGGAAAAAATGTTCACGAAAATAAAAAAGGTCTTAAATTTTACTAATCCGGATATGATTAATTCGATTTCGTAAATATTTTAGGTAGGCGATAGTAAAGGTTGACAAAACGTCAAAATTTGAAATAATTGGGTCGATTATTTAAAGAGTTATTGAACTGTGAAATTTCACCCTTAAGATGAACATCACCCTGTATATCCTAAACAAAGGCACTCAGGCGATTGAAACCTCTGGTTACTAGTCCTCCATGATGACCTTCATTCATGATATCCGTTTGTTGCATTCTTTCCGGAACAACCTGTATTGATTCATTTTGTTATTAAATTTCTGAAAATTGATATGTAACTTGCAATTGATGATAGCATTTCCTGACAATTTATTGATATGGTAATTTTAGTTTTCGCATATCAATTCAAATATCAGAAATTTTTATATGATGACAATTTTCTTTCTCTTACAGATTCTTCAACTTCAGATGAATGATTATCGATATCACTACATGTTTACTACTTTTGTAAGTAATAGAGTTTATTTCTTGTTTATCATATAGATTTCTGCCCATCTAATTGATAATTTCCCTAAAAATATTGAATTAGAATTAGAATTAGTCATTTTATCATTTCTATATTTTTTCAATTTTTATTTTTTAGAAAATAATACATTTCAATTTCTTGATTCCTCAAAAATGAAATGTTTTTATTATGTTAGAAAAGAATAAAATCATTCTTTTTTAACATATCGTCAACGCGCGATATGTGACTTGTTATATGACATACCAAAATGATATAGTGACCAAAGACTCATTATCCCATTTTGATACGACTCAATCATGACTAAAAGCGGATTTATAACCCACATGAAAAAATTCTCCTCACTTTCTTTCGACACGGAAATGGCATCAAACGATAAGTTTCAACTCACTGATGAAAACTCCCTGCTCTAATTCGATACTTTCCGTCCGTACGTGTGTACGCACTTTCGAACGGAAGAACCTAGAACCTCGCAATTTTCGGGGTAAATTCAGATCTAGAAAGTCGCGATTAATATCATATTGAGCGAAATTTTTAAATAAGCGAAATCTGACGAGTTCTTCCGGAAATATAGCCATTCGAAATTTTGTTTTTTTTTTGTTAATTTCGATTCTGCATATTTGATGGAAATTTGATGTGACGTAGAATGCCTGGTAATTCAAACTCCCGGCCGTCCAGCTCCACGCGAACTTTTCATTCCACCACGGTCAACCCCACTTTCATCATTTTCGATTTTTGGATTTGATTTCTGGATGCGTGAACTAATAAAATTAGGTTCATCTTATAGATAAATGAAAGATCTAGCAAGGAGCAATTTTTCGTTCACATAGACTCCATCTGAATTCTGATGCCCCATTGCAGGATGGAATTGAGGAATTTCATGACGGCCAAAGAGATTTTTGTGATTTTTATATTTTCCGAATGAACAGCCAAGAAAGAAATTATGTTCTTATTATAGAGGAATATGAAGGCTATAAACAATAAATTTACCGTACACATCGGTTATCTCAAAGATCCGGATCGTGTGATGTCATGTCGGCCGAAAAAAATTTCATGATTTGTATATTTTCCGAATAAGCGGCCAAGAATGAAATTTAATCCATTTTATGGAGGATTCAGATAGCTATAAATATTGAAATTTACGTTCACATTGGTTAACTCTAAGGGCCCAGCTCCAAGATCCGGTTCATATGATCTCTTGCCGGCCGAATAGATTTTCATATTTTGAAATTAAGTGGAAATTAAGGATGGAATTTAGTCCATTTTTGGAGAATTCAAACAGCTATAAAAATTGTAATTTTCGTTTACATTGATTACCTCTAAGGGTCCAGCTATAAAAACTGAATTGTATGATCTCATACCGGCCGAATAGTTTTTCGTGATTTCATGTTTTTCTAATAAGTGGCGCAAGATGAAATTAAGTCCATAGTTAAGAATCAAGTAATTTTCGAACCCATTCGATGATCATCATGTTTTTCGAATGAGCGGCCAAGGATGAAGTTGGGTCCATATTAAAGGGGATTGAAATAGCTATAAATAAATCATGTAATTTTCGTACACATTGGATACCTTTAAGGGCCTAGCTCCAAGATCTGAAATATATGATATCATACAGGCCTAATAGCTTTTCATATGTTCCGAAATAGCGACCAAGGATGAAATTTTGTTCATTTTAAGGAGGATTGAAATAAATTTAAACATTGAAATTTTGGTTAACATTGATTCTGAATTGTAAGATCTCATGCTGGTCGAATAGTTTTTCATGTTTTTCCAAATTGAGTCGATATTGAAGGGGATTGAAATAACTATGAATCATGTAATTTTCGTACTGATTGGATTCCTCTAAGGGCCTAGCTTCAAGATTAAGATTAAATGATCTCATACCGGCCGAATAGATTTTCATATTTTCCGAATAAGCGGCCAAGAATGGAATTTAGTCCATTTCATGGAAGATTATAATTGCTATAAATAATGAAATTTTCGTTAACTTTGATTAACTCTGTGGGCCCAGCCAATACCTCCTAGAATATATCTAGGAGGTATTGGCCCAGCTCAAAGATCTGAATTGTAAGATCTCATGTCGGCCGAATAGTTTTTCGTGCTTTTCATGTTTTTCGAAAAAGTGGCCAAGAATGAAATTGGGTTCATATTATAGGGGAAAGAGAAGTTAAGAAGCAGAAGATCATATAAATCAGTTCTTGGAGCTGGGCCCTTAGAGATAACCAATGTGATCGAAAATTTCAACATATAAATTTTGAAATTTTCGTTCACGTTTGTAATCTTCCTGATCACTTCGTCAAAACGATTGAAAATTCGAGAAGAATCTTGGAAAATATGTATAAAATATAATAATATGAATTGTCTTTATTCTCACATCAATAGATTGTTACATAATATTCGAAGGTATCATATAATAATAAATATGAGAAGAGGCGAAGTCCAGATATATGTAAACATAATCTGCTCCAATAATTCGGTGGTCGCTTTCAAGCAGGGTATTCTTATATCACAGATAGACTATAAAGTATCAGGATATATTTGAATTTAGAGTCACTCAAAAAAAGGAGATTGGTTGCTAATGTTTTTTGTGTATGAATTAATAAATTGATCTTTTTTTTTCCGTCTCCATTGGAAACTGTCTGCTTTAATGCTTCAGTCAGGAGAACGAGGAATACCCACTTGTTCGTTCCAGAAATGCCAAAAAAGAATTTACGGAAACATTTTTATTTACTTAGAACATTACGGTTTTCAAATGAAAGTACTTCTGTTGATTTGGGCAGTACTTGGAGTATATTTAAGAATAATCTATTTGGTTCAATGAGGAAGTAAATTTACAGCTCGATTCTCTCAGTGCCTATTGTGTTATTGTTGGCATAATTTTCTCTGATGCTGAGCAGCACTGTGTTTTGTTTTGATACTGGATTTGTTAAGTTTGATTTGTAATTTTCAAAAGGGTTTGTTTCCGTTTAATTTATTCGTTATTATGATTATAAACAATTAAATAATTAATTCATTCAAGAAATATATTTATTACCTCCAAGCGTGATTTCCAAATTTCTCTCGTACCTTCATAAATAGATCATATTTTTCACTTCAACGAACCTTACATAATTCTGATTCCCGATTCCTCCATCATTTTCTTGCTGAAAAAATTTCCATGACGACGCCAGTGATGTATAAACTCCACAATAACTGGTGAAGTATGCCTCGTCTCCTGTCTCGTACGATTATTACGTGTAGACCGTATACGATAGCAAAATGATTTTTCATTTTTTCATTCGTTGGTTCAACAATTATATCCATTAAATCCGCAGAACTAGATTCATTCTCGGGAAGACCTCGTAACATTATTTTCCTTATTATCCGTTTGCATTGCTTTGTTAATAAATTTCTCATTATTACCGATAGTAAAGTGGCCACTTCCTTCCTCAGAATTTGAAATTCAGATCTCATTTCCAATTCAAAACTTTTAAGTTTATACTCAAAACCAACCGGTTCATGTGACTCTGTTAATTTTATATTCTTGTACCGAATATTTTCGTTGTTACACATCTAATTGGTTTGAAATTTCGCCTGTATACACCCTGTATACAACTATATCTAAGCAATAACTACGCTTATAGGCTTTACATACATATAACTTTCTATCTGAGTTTCTATCCCTTTGCGTTTAGATCATATCCAACGCATCTTCTGTTTTACACACCAATTTAACCTTCAATAAATCCAGTACCCTCCTATATTTTATGATGGATCTCCGATAAATTTTCCCCTAATTTCGGAATCTTCTCGAAAAAATCACCCCCAGAACTGATCGCCACGATAAATCATACAAAAAAATTTTCCATCTTTCAGAGAACCTTAATAAGAAAAAATTTTCAATTAAGATAGAACTAATTCGAGCCGAAAATAATTCATCAAGAGGCATCCACGCTGACAAAGACGGAAACGGATGTTGTAGGTGCGAATGCTCGTATATCACTTCGGCTAATTTTTATTTTAATAACAGAATGTCGCAGATGATTTAAGAGTAGACATATCAGCCGGAATCTATGCCAACGAACCGTGAACAGATGGTTTTCCTCAGTCGGCCCAGTTTCCTGAAGAGATGATGGTTTATTGAATGCATCTAGAATATAAATTTCACACAGTTGCATTTCATTTGGGCCATTTATGAATTCTCCTTTCTTATGATTCATTTGTATTTCAAAGGAGATGAAAGTGTAATGAGGTAAATGTCCCAATTATCGACACTATAGCGTGCTAGTGAGAATGACAAAAGTTTTCTAATACGAAGACAATTTTTATGTAGTTGCAATATACATTTTCCTATTCTTTGAACCTTCAGTTCAATGTACAGAAAAAGAAAGAATCATGTAATAGTGAAAATAATTTAAATTAAATAATTAAGAACACAAAGCAGATGTTCCAATAATCGACACCCGAATAATATGAATAACAAATCATCGACATGTGAGAGGACCAATGATCGACACTGTGGCAAATTAAAGATTGGTATACGTGATATATTTATATTTACATGAATTGTGAATGAAACAGAATAGAAAAATATATTTCAATTTATAAAAAAAAACAGAAAGTTAAATATGAATTCTCAAATAAATTTGAAAATCCAAAAACAAAGACAGTTCTTATGGTTCCGCAATTATACATTCGATTAGGTTATACCCTAAAATATCACCGACATTTAGCTAACCATATCCATTCTAACCAAGCCTTGCCATAGATTTTATGGTATATGATTGTTAGGAGATGTCTAAAATTAAAGAGAAACGTTTTAAACCATCAATATAGTCATCTATATCATATTGGTCAGTTTCCGAAGAAGACTGATTCTTTCTCAATCTCTCCCTTATTTCTAGTTTTCTGTATATTCTTAGTTTTTTTTTTGATAATTTTCTCTCTTCTTTTGTTTTCTGCACTGTCTCTTTTTTGTATTTTTTTCTGATATTCTCTTCTTTTTCTTTTTCTTCTGTGATATATATTATGCCTTCTCGCATTAACATTGAATGCACCTGCATTTAATTTTTTCCTTTGTTTTCGGTAATTTTGGTAGAATTGTTTGTATTTCTGAAGAAGGTCAAAACAAAGCATTCTTGAAAGGAAAGGATATATTTTCCGGATAATGCTATTACAATTAATTTCACACATTAACAAACTTTTCTAATATTCTTTATTGATGTTTTTTCTATTGAAACTTGATGATTTAATTTTTCCGGCGGACACGGCATTTTTCTTGTCTTCTTCTGTATATTGTAAACTTTTGGTCATTTTGGAAATGTTTTTGTGACTGAAAATTAAATATAGCTATCTAATAACCGTCACATGAATTATCCGATTCTCAACATCCTTGAAAAAATGGTCAGTAAAATCATAAAACAGAGTCATAATCGAATGTCGATTGAAGTTGGGGAAAATTTCTAGAATTTTTCGAACTGGATATGAAAACAGAATTTGAAAAATAATCAGTAGTTTTCCGTAAAATTGATGATTATTCAGTCGTAATTATCGACAACATTTATCGACATAAAGTTGTACGTTGTATCGGCACCAAAATTTGTTGTACTCCTATTCGATGGTTTGACGAAAAACAGCATGTCGATAATTGGTACATAAAAAATTGGATCCAAAAGATATTCTTATTTCACTCGGGACAAGGATACATGAATAAAATCGCTGAAATTTATATGCATACAAATTTTTTTGTGGAATATGACCGGCATGTTCTGAAATATCGAAATTTTTTTTTCACCCGCTCTCCGGAAAATTTTTCATACATATTTGCTTCACTATTTTGCAATTTATTTCTATAAATTTCAGTTGAATCAGACAACTAAATTTCATATAGATCCTGATCCGTTGAACATATTTTATCCATTAAGGAAATCATCCAAATATTTGGACACTGAATCTACACTGAAAATTTAAAGCCTCTATCAAATTCCGTTCGAGAATTATAGTGTTAACTAGGGACAGTTGAGGAAACAAAATTGACTTTGATTTCAAATTCTGAGCAGTGTGTCGAGCTCAATCAATTGAGGCTCAAAATTCGAAAATAACAGCATTTGTGCAGAATGAGAGCATGCTGTTTTTCTATGAAAGGGCGCAAAAAGAGTGAAAAGCCGAAATGGAAATGATGATGCAATTTTAATCAAATAGACCAAGAAACAGT
Organism: Harmonia axyridis; assembly: GCF_914767665.1. Taxonomy (NCBI): domain Eukaryota; kingdom Metazoa; phylum Arthropoda; class Insecta; order Coleoptera; family Coccinellidae; genus Harmonia; species Harmonia axyridis. The sequence goes on along the minus strand of NC_059502.1, from coordinate 36,967,921 downwards.
TGTGTTAGGGTACCTACCTTAAATATTATCATTATTATACATTGGTTAGAGTGGAGGTGAGTAATACCTATGAACTCAATTAAAAATATAAAAATAAATAGTATTCTGCAATAAAAAGAGTATACATAACAGAAAAAAAGAAAGAAAATGTCTTCACTAAAACACTTCACTCCAGTGTATCGTTTGAGGTTTTGAACGCATTCACTGAACCCATATTCACCACTTCATCGGGAAGCGATTCCAAGCTTCGAAAATTCGGTTGGACAGGAGGTTCATTCGACAGAAAGTGCGGAACACTTGTTAAGTTTGAATACGTGGACTTGAAGGTTATTCCAGATCAAAACGAAGTCGAAGGTTCTAACCGAAGAAACCGTGCATCGCTCGGAAAGCCACTATCAGAACTACCCTAGCACGCCTATTCTCGAAGCTCGTTAGTCCAAATAGTCTCAGTCTAGTTTGGTAGTCAGGTAGAATGGTGGTCGGAAATGGAATTCTGGTACACCATCTCTGCACGGACTCAAGAAGGTGCTAGTTGGATCTCAGGATGACCCACCAAGCTGGGCCCGCGTATTCCAGAATTGGCCTCACGTAAGTTGAGTACAACCTCTTGGCGGTTTGGATATTGCAGCCATGAAAAGAGAATAAGACAGGCATTCCTCTTGACCCTATTGAAAATTATCGTGATGTGCTCTGACCAGTCTAATTCACAATTAACCACCACGCCAAGGTCACAATGGGCACAATGGCAAGAGGTTGCCCCATGAGCGTATACGGAAGTTCAGGATTATTCTTGCTGATGTGCATGAAGCAAAATTTTAGACACTATTCAAAAGACACTAGCAGCAACCTCACTGATCCTATTCATCATTAGGTGAAAGTACGTCAGTGTTGGTGGAGCCGCTTCGCCACCGCCATCTGTGGGTTTTGGCGATTTAGCAGTACCAACCTCGGCAGAAACCATGTGAGAGCTCGATAAACCACTTCTAAGCCGACGCTCTTCCGAATGGCAAATCGGACAGGTCAAATCTCCATGATTCTCAAGAAAATAATCCGTGCAATCCGCATGAAAATGCTTGGAGCCGATAACGCAAGAAGTCTCATGGTTGGAGGCAGAAATTACCTTATTACAAAAGAGAACAGTTGCGCGGCATTGTTGAAAAGTGAGCAGGAAAAGGAAGGACAAAGATACTTTTCACTTCCCTGGGTAAATAGGGAAGGCTTGAGACAGAAATTTGGGTGAACCACGGAAATAGCGGAATCAAGGAAGAGAACAAGAAAGAGAGGATTCGGAAAACCAATATTTCGGATATTTCCGTTTTAGCGAATTAACCTTCAGTTACGGACGAGGTGCCCCTCTGACCCCAGCGCAATTCAAATCTGGCAACGTTGCTCAATTTTTTGCTATAAGTTACAGACTGCCCCCTCTACCTTAAAGTCATATCATTGTTTAGTAAAACAAAAGATTCAATCGAATCGGTTCGTTATTGATGTTATTGGCGCGTAAAGTCTGGTTGGGGTCAACAGGGCACCACGTCCGTAAATAAGTTACTTTCGAACATGGCAAGCTTTGCTGGTTTGTGGAGAAAACAGTGATAACAGTGATGGATACTGACAACTGGGATGGAGCGGAAGTTGATTTAGAATAATTCACAATCAGAAAAACAATGTGTACAAAGAAGCCGAACACCTAAACACAATACCCTTTTTGATAATAATACAAAGGAAACAAATGCAACCTACAGTTCAACTAGACTAGGGCTGCCATAAATGTTGGAACATCGACCGGGACAAATGGCACAGAAATAGGTTAAAATACCACACAAAAATTAGAACCTCGTCTTCATTCACAATAATCCGGGGTTTCTAGGATTATTGACTTTTTTGCGCTTGGTAGTGGAATTATAACACATTCCCCAACAAAATAAGAGTCATTTATTCAGACATATTCACTGAAATAATTTATAAAGAGCAAAAACAAAATAATAACAACTTGTAATAAAAACAACATAAAGTCGCAACAATAAAGAAGTAGGCAGGTGCCCTCTTTTTTAGGCTTGATCCACGGTGCCATTTTTCTTAATCCATTTATATTTTTCAAAGTTTTGGCCTTTCCAATCAATTTTTTTCTTACATAATTATAAAAATCTACGAATGTCATTTTATAATTATAAATATCATAATTCAAATTATGCTCTCCACTGTGCTTACTGCGTATGATGCATTTCGTTATTAAACCACTGTCAAGATCTCATAGAAAAGAAAACACCCGTTCCACATGAACATTGTGTTCCAGAATTGCGTAAATATATTGCTATATTTTGATGAGATTCGTCTTTATTTCATGTTATTTTGTTTATTGAGAAATGACATCCATTTATCTTGTATGTTTTTGGCTTTCCACTCATCTGTCATTTCTGCGTTAATGAAAGAATTCAAATACCTAGGTAGGTACATAAATTTTTCATTAACGGAATCTTCAAGCGTGAAATCTTTCCCATTCAAAAATGCATCAGTTTCTTCTGCTAGATTTCATGAAGGAACATCGTTCAAAGTCATTCATGCAAATATATCGAATTTAGTCATTGGCCGAGTCCACCATTATCGAAATAATAATAATAATAATAATAATAATAAAGGGGTAGCGGTAGGAAATCCCTAGCGATTCACCTATCAGGAGAGTTGAATCGACTCCTGCCCACCGCAGATTCCAGGAGCTCCCTGACCCGGGAAGCTGTAACCTGTCGAAGGGTCCCTGTCCAGGGTAACGGACGAAGCCGTGTGGAAAGCAGCTCAAGAATTCTCCCACCGTAGCTCTGCGGATCGTAAAAAGCGATCAAAGGCCGTCTCCCCCACGACACGGAGGAACCCATGAATGATGGTGAATTTAAGGAATCGAAATATAGAGCCGCTGCCTGAGGTTCGTCAGGGCGTGTCTGGAGCCGGCGCTGGACATGACAGTATGCGGGACGTCGGTGACAGAGTGCTAAGGAGACGGGCGTCTGTCGATCAAAATGCTACGCCTCCACAATCTCAACATTCTAGGAGAAGAATAACACGAGTTTCTCCGACTGCTGAAGGTGCTGTGCAGGATCCCCAACCAGCACTCACCCAAGCAGGTCTACCAAGAAGACGCATGAAATGGACAAGTTCGATAAATGAAACGATCATGCGCATATACTATGAAGTAACTAATATGGAAGAGGATAAAATAGGCTACCGGCAAAAGCTGTTTGCAGAATTCCACAGAAACTATCCCGAACTTCAAGTTTCTGAACAAAGAGTAGCCGACCAATACCGGGTCATATTGAGAAATAAACTTGTACCCGATGAGAGACTTAACACAATAAAAAATGAAGTCCAACTGAGGCTACAGAATAGGAACCCCACTAACAACGAAGTGACAATTGAAGAAAACTACGATTGTGCTGAAAACCAACACAACATCAATGCACAAATTAATACTGAGGAACAAAACAGCGGAGATTTGGCACTAGCAAGAGATGAGCAATGGCGGAATATACAAACTGCGACTATGGAAAACCGAGAAGAAAGTCGAAGAGATCTATTAGAGCAGTTATCTGTTACAATGAATAGATATTTTATAGAATTCGAGGGTACTGATCCTCTTAAACGACCAATTCTTCCTAGACTGAAGACATCGAAAAAACTCTCACATATTCTGCACATAATGAACAAAGAGATAATTCCACCGTTTTTTTCGAATGACCAAAACCTAGAGTCATTGCATCTTATTACCTACTGTGCAGCCTCTACAATATCAGCAGTGCTCGGTGTGAAGCCAAAACCTAGAAGTGAGCAACCAGCACAGAAAAAACAGCATAACAAACCACATTGGCAAAATAGGCTAGAAGCAAAAGTACATAGCCTCCGACAAGATATAGGACGGTTAACACAATTTGAAAAAGGTTCTCCGTCGAGAAAACTACAGAAAATAGTGGATGCAATTATGGATCGCCATAGGCGACATGCAAACTACGACGCCAACAATGAAAGTGCTCAAGAAACTCTAGATACACTCAAACAAAAATTAAGTGTATACTCTGAACGACTGAGAAGATACAATGAGAGCTATAAACGAAAACATGACAATATGATTTTTGAAAACTCCGAAAAGAACTTTTATAGAATGCTTAATGAACAAACGTCAACTAAATTAGTGAGTCCTCCAAGCGCCGAAGATATGGAGAGTTTTTGGACCGATCAACTGTCAACACCAACTCCTTTTAACTCCAAAGCGCATTGGATAAGAAGAGAGGAGAAATCATGTGAGACCATAGAAAATATGCCACATAGTGTAATAACGTCTGAAGAACTACAGGAAATATTGAAGAACACTCACAATTGGAAATCTCCAGGCCCAGATGGAATTCACAACTTCTGGTTGAAGAAGTTTTGGTGTCTGCACGGCAGGCTAGTCGAATACATAAATAACATAATACATAATCCAACAGAAATGCCAACATTTTTAACAACAGGTATCACTTACCTAATACCGAAGGATTTTCAAAACACTATGGATCCATCAAAATATAGACCTATAACATGCCTACCAACAATATACAAAATCATCACATCATGTTTAGCATCTCGTATCTACAAACATTGCGAGAAAAATAAAATAATAACAACACAGCAGAAAGGATGTTCCAAGAATGCACAAGGATCGAAGGAACAGCTGGTAATAGATTCCATCATATGCAACCAAGCCTTCAAGAAACATAGAAACCTTTTCATGACTTATTTTGATTATAAGAAGGCTTTCGACTCACTTCCACATGGCTGGCTGAAGAAAATTTTGGAGATATACAAGATCGATCCAATTATAACCAATTTTCTAAAGCTTGCAATGGACAATTGGAAAACGAACATCGAGCTTTCCACGGCAAACATAAAAACCAAACTGATTCCAATTAAGAGGGGAATTTTCCAAGGTGACTCCATGAGCCCTTTATGGTTCTGCTTGGCGCTGAACCCACTCTCTAAACAGTTAAACGCTACTGAAAAGGGTTTCAACATTAAAGGAAATAATAATACTACCACCCTCAATCATTTGCTGTACATGGATGATTTGAAACTGATAACAGGCAATAAGAACCACCTAGAAATTATGGTCAAACTAGTGGAACATTTTTCGAAAGATGTAGGTATGGAATTCGGTTTGGACAAATGTCGTACTCTCAGCGTAGTGAAAGGAAGAATACAAGATGAACCGATCACTCTCGCAAATGGACAGCAAATAGAAGCAATGAAGTTGGATGATCTTTATAAATATCTTGGAATGAAACAGAATCGACGAATCAACCACCAAAGAATGAAGCAAGACTTAACGACTGAGTTCATTAGGAGAACCAAAAAAATCTTAAAAACAAACCTCAACAGCAGGAACATGACGAGAGCCATCAACACATATGCATGTTCAATTCTAACATACTCATTCGGTATAGTTCCATGGAGCAAAACAGACATCGAAAACTTGCAACGTAAAATGAGAACGTTGATGACAAAAGCAAACAAGCACCATCCGAAAAGCAGCATTGAGAGGACTACACTGCCGAGAAATAAAGGAGGTAGGGGTCTTACGGACATCATGGAACTTGTTAGTGGGCAGATAGAAAGCCTACGGGAATACTTCAGAGATCAAGCAAGTACATCAGAGTTCTACAAAATACTGTGTGAAGCAGACGAATCAACACCTTTACAACTTCACAAGGAGCAATTTTCATACAACCACCAGACAAACCAAGAAAAATTGGATAGATGGAGGGAGAAGCCCCTGCATGGAAGACATTTCAACGAGGTGAACCAGGATCATGTCGACATTGAAGCGTCGAACTATTGGCTCACATCAGGTGCAATGTACCCAGAAACAGAGGGTTTTCTTTTAGCCATCCAAGATCAAGTGATCTCAACTAGAAATTACTGCAGGCATATCATAAAGGATCGAACTATTACCGACGATCGATGCCGATATGGGTGTCCAACAAATGAGACAATACAACATATCACGGGTGGATGTCAGATGTTTGCAGGAAATGAATATAAAGAGAGACACGATGCAGTAGGAAAGATATTACACCAAGAAATGGCAACTAAATTAACACTAATTCAATCTGAAAAAGTACCATACTACAAGTACCGACCGGAGACCATCCTGGAAAACGAACGCTATAAACTGTACTGGGATCGTACAGTTTTGACTGATAAAACAGTCCCTCACAACAGGCCAGATATATTGCTGGTTGATAAACATCAAAAGGCAGCTATACTCATCGACGTAGCAATACCTAATAACAACAACTTGCGTCAAAAAGAGGTCGAAAAAATTTCAAAATATAGGGACCTCGAATTTCAGATAAAGCGCCAGTGGGGAATGATATCAACGAGAACTATTCCAATTATCATCTCAACAACAGGAATAGTACCCAAAAATCTGAAGAGAAATATCAAGCAACTAGGGCTTAGTGAGTATATATGTAATGTAATGCAAAAAGCTGTTCTTTTAGGTACTGCAAGGACGGTGAGAAAATTCCTAGGAAGCGAAGGACAGGTCCAAGGATCGCGTGTAAGAGGACCAGAAGTTCGACGACAACCAGGGGGACCACAAGGACCGGACACGACCGAGCTCTACCCTTCTGATATTTTAAATATCTGGGATTGAGTGAATGTTCCTCTTAGCGAGGAGTGAGAAGCCGACGGCGAGGATAAATCCTACGCGTATAGGCAAAAGTCGGATAATAATAAAAGTTTATTTTACCCAACAGGAAATTTCCCAATAACAGGGTAACATATTGGCAATGAATAATATGAACAATTATCCAAACAAAATTACACATTCAATGATACAACAATAAACAATAACCGCCCCGAACTAAAAAAACAAATTAAACTTAAGTTCATCAGCAGCCCTGCACAATCGATAGACCGGAGCCTGCTCAAGTATGTTAGTCCGAGGTTTAGGGAGTCGAAAAGTTGATGTGGTCCTCGCTTCAATTCTTGGTACACGAATGTCAACCCTGGACAGCAGATGAGGTGAATCAATTCTTCCAGTGACAAGCTTTTGCGCAAATTTAGCGCACTGTTGCTTCTGTCTCTCCTGTAACGTTGAAACTCGCATCTCCCGCATGATCTCCGACAAATCCGCACCACGTTCAGGATACCTGCCGGTCTTTCTATATTCAGCACACTTCAAGAATTTTCTATGAATGCGTTCAAGTGATGTTAGGTGGGAACTGTATATCGGAAACCAAACCAAGTTGGCGTACTCTAACTTGCTGACGACAAGAGAAAAATAGAGAATTCTGAGGACTGAAACATCAGGGAACTCCCTGGAACACCGGAACACAAAGCCTAAAGATCGACTAGCCGAAGAACAAAGCTCCTCGATGTGAGGAACAAAGCTGAACGTCGAATCAAATAACACCCCCAAATCGCGAAACCGATCTCCACTAGCGATAAGACAATTACCAATAGAATAATTGAAGGTGAGAGGACGTAAGCTTCTCGTGAAAGTCAGCTTAAAACACTTTTGTATATTTAAAATGAGTCCATTGCGCGAGCACCAAACATTAACTAACTCCAAGCTGGACTGGAGCAGCTGCAAATCAGCAATTCCGCGTATCCTCAGGTAAAGTTTGAAGTCATCTGCATAGGCCAAGGCTAAGCAACTGAGACGAGCCAGAAGATCGTTGATAAAAATTATGAATAACAATGGTCCAAGATTAGATCCTTGCGGCACACCAGATGACAGACAAAATTCAAAAGACTTGAAGCCATTATAAAACACATGACTCATTCTTCCCTCCAAGTAAGATCTCATCAGGTCGACATAAGCTGGACTGAGGCCAAAAAAAGAAAGTTTATTCAGCAACATACGGTGATCAACCGAGTCGAAGGCTCGTGATAAGTCTGTATAAATTACGTCGACCTGACCTCCATCATCCAGAGTCTCCGCGATAAACTGCGACAATGTTGCCAAATTCGTGACCGTAGACCTGCCCCGCATGAAACCATGTTGCATTGCTGATACATGTGGTCTAACATTATGACTGATATTAGCGTATAAAGCTTCTTCATATACTTTAGCAAAGTTACACAGCACAGAAATTGGTCTATAGTTCCCTACTTGTGATTTATCGCCTTTTTTGAAAATCGGAACTACTCGGGCTCTCTTCCAAAAGGTGGGAAAAATGGAAGTACGCAAGCTGACAGAGATGATGCGATGTAGAGGCTCAGCAAGCACAGTGCCACAGTTTCTGATGAAAAATATCGGGTGTTGTGAAAAATATCTGGCTTCACTGTCAAATTCAACTTATTGCGTTGTATTCATTATGCCATCATTCTTTAGTTTGTTATAGACTTGATTTGTTTGGTACCCAAAATATTTATTTGGTAATCTTTCATTACAAATTTTCTTAGTATCCTCTCAATTGATTTTTACTTTAATAACAGTAATTAATGATTTTTCGAACCTTTCAATCAGTTTGTCATTCAGAAATGCTTGACTGTGTAGAAATAGAGTATTAAGTTCTAATAAAAAGTAAAAAAAATCGGTTACAACTTTTGAGGCCTTTTTAGCTAAGAATTTTTTTTTCAATTGCACCCAAAGCTTCAGCAAGCGTTCAATAGCTAGAAGTAGTGAAAGACATCGAATTCTAGAATGAGAAAGTACATTGCTGTAAGTTGTTCCTGCATACTCTGATACTCATAAAAATATTTCATCGTTCGACCCTTACAGAAAATATCGAAAAATGTCTTTGAAAAAAATCTCTTCTAATTAAAAAAAACTCGCCTTCATTTCACTTCAAAGTAAGTACCTATTTGTGTTATCCGGAAATATTTTATATGAAAATATAAAGGTCCTCTAAGGATTCAAAATAAATAAAGTAATTGTATAAGACGATTCATTTGGCCATGTGTCTAATTTTAATAATTTTATTTTCAATACTTCAGTTTCTGAAAAACAATGTTTGAGCGACGGAAACAGCTTTTCAGCTTGATGATTACTGGAATCCGTTGAGATTCCATGGATACAAATTTTGTCTCACCTACTCTATATAAGGAAATATGAATCTCATAACGGACAAATTACTGACCGGGACAATTTAATAACTGACCGGGACACGGGGACACAATGGTCCAAACCGGGACATGTCCCGGTGTACCGGGACGTATGGCAGCCCTAAACTAGACGCAATAACCAGCGTTGGCCCATGGCCATTTTCCATGCGATACTCGATTTCGCTGGAGTTAATTCCTAATATTACAACACCACTATCTAGTAGCAAGTCAACTACCTAGGGCACTGATAAAGAATGCAGAGCCCAATGTGAATTAAATGCGAAGAAAATGGCTTCTATACAAAAAAAAACGAAAACATCTTGGTTTTACCATTTTGTTGTTGTTGTTGTTGCAAGAGCTATAACTATAATATTCCAATATGCGATAGTTGTAGGTCAAATATTTGTAAGGAATGTAAAAATAGGATGAAATTTTCACATTGTTACGCCACTGTGGTTTCTAATTAAAACTGGGTATTACTTCCCGTCTGATTTTTTTTTTTCATCAGTCTTAATATTAATCTTAATTACTTTGCACTATTTTTTCCAATACCCACTACCTGAAAAACACAAGGGCACCTTTTTTACCGGGTGAATTTTAGAAATATTGTTGTACTGACTAGATTAATGACAATATTTGAAATTTAATTTCAGTTTGAGGTGTAATGAGTAATTTACACTTATATTTGATAGTGTATTGAAATAAAAAAGTTGCAGCCCTCTATGTTTCATTATTTCAATTTCAACGTCACCCTTAGAACAATTCAGTAAGTGGGGTCATATCGACCCGACGTCAATGCACGTCAGTAGTTAAAGGTTAAGTTCGTAGAAATGAATATTTCATTGTCTTCCCCAGGTGAACACATGAAAGATAGCTCATACAATCGCCCATACTCGGAACAGAGAACTACAATAATGGGGGTAATTATGTCCACAGTGACAAAACCCGATACCCAAAACAGACACTGTTTCAGAAGTAATTGAGCTTTTCTTGCAGAAAAACGTGAATCGTTTGTTGACAAACTAACTTGCAGAATATACATTAAATGATTTCAGTTGTGCTCTTCGATACTGAAGAATTATGATGTTTCGGGGGTAATACCTGTCAGGGATGAAGGGTAGAATAGATAAGAATTTATTACTTGGTTATCATCCATTGTTATTTAATAAATAAGAAAATATTGGAAATATTGGACACAATTTTATTCTATTGTTTAATTTGTAACAACGCCGACGTTTCGAAACAGTTCGTTTCTTTTTCAAGGCTAAAAAATATAAATAAGTATATAAGGCATACAATATGACATAACATGATAACACATTACCTAGTTACGACAAACAATATTGTACGTTTATTAAAATCATTAAGACAATCTTCAAGGAATCGAAATATTTTTACACCGCAGATAATCAACATCAACATCCATTAAGTTATTTCCAATACGACAATGACATAAACATATGATTACGATAAAAATATATCAAATGGACTTAACACTATTGACGTGGCCAGCACTCATCTTCTAATTATATTGTTATAAATCGTGCTTAGGTGTTGTACATCTTCTCTATAATTAACTGTGTTATTTACTTTTATATTAATCATTTCGCTTATATTTCTTTTATAACCAACCTCTTCCCTATCAAGAATCTGTACATTATCAAAATCAAATTTATGGCCCGTAGTCATTTGATGTAAAGTTAAAGCTGTTTTATTAAAATTTATAACACTCTTACTATCATATTTATGTTGTTTAATTCTATCTCGTAAATATTGTTTAGTTTGGCCAATATAACACTTGTTACAGTTAGCGCAAGGTATCTTATATACTAATCCCGATTCTAAGCTATGAGGAGTTTTATATTTTAAATAGGTGAAAAATTTTTTTGTGGTGAGTAAATTATAGAAAGCACACTTGACATTTAATTCCTTCAACACTAAATTTACTTTACTTTGTTACTTCGTACTTCAAGTTTCCGTACTTACCTGGCCTTTCTCATAAAGTAAATTTAGTGTTGAAGGAATTAAATGTCAAGTGTGCTTTCTATAATTTACTCACCACAAAAAAATTTTTCACCTATTTAAAATATAAAACTCCTCATAGCTTAGAATCGGGATTAGTATATAAGATACCTTGCGCTAACTGTAACAAGTGTTATATTGGCCAAACTAAACAATATTTACGAGATAGAATTAAACAACATAAATATGATAGTAAGAGTGTTATAAATTTTAATAAAACAGCTTTAACTTTACATCAAATGACTACGGGCCATAAATTTGATTTTGATAATGTACAGATTCTTGATAGGGAAGAGGTTGGTTATAAAAGAAATATAAGCGAAATGATTAATATAAAAGTAAATAACACAGTTAATTATAGAGAAGATGTACAACACCTAAGCACGATTTATAACAATATAATTAGAAGATGAGTGCTGGCCACGTCAATAGTGTTAAGTCCATTTAATATATTTTTATCGTAATCATATGTTTATGTCATTGTCGTATTGGAAATAACTTAATGGATGTTGATGTTGATTATCTGCGGTGTAAAAATATTTCGATTCCTTGAAGATTGTCTTAATGATTTTAATGAACGTACAATATTGTTTGTCGTAACTAGGTAATGTGTTATCATGTTATGTCATATTGTATGCCTTATATACTTATTTATATTTTTTAGCCTTGAAAAAGAAACGAACTGTTTCGAAACGTCGGCGTTGTTACAAATTAAACAATAGAATAAAATTGTGTCCAATATTCCCAATATTTTCTTATTTAATAGATAAGAATAATACTTCCAGTTCCAGTTCAGAAGATGGTGAAATTCTACGAACAAGAATTGACTCAATCTCTTTACTTGGTCTATTTTAAAAAGATTTTATAAAACAATAATGCGTTGAGATGAAGATGAAAGAATATTTTCTCAGATGAATAGGAAATATTTTAATTATTTAACGATGATAATTAGAGCAAGAAAAAACTGTAAGTAATAAAATTGACATTTTAGTGAGACGAATGAAAGAATGAAATACGTCTTGTGAATGTTACGAAGCCAAGATTGAAGGGTTGCCTATATATGGTTGCAGGTCATTTAGTTATAAGCGAACGAACAAATTCAAAGACAGTTATCCTGGATTACGCTTATAGTGTTTTCAGACTTTGCTACTCATAAAACTAAACTGAATTAATAATTGATTAATCAATCAGTTGAGAAGAAAACGATGAATTTATAACCTTCGTATATTTTCAGGATGCCCAGAAAGATTTTTCATTTCATCCGATGTATCGAATATTGCGATGAAGGGTTATTTTGTCAGATGAAATCCCCCATTTCCCTGATTCATCCTTGTCGATCGGTAATCAATTGATGCCATCATCCTTGAATTAACACCTCGCCGGAAAAGGAATAACAGACATACTGCATATGTCAAGCGATATCCGAACAATAGAATTGGAAAAACCGAACGAAATTCCCTGACGCCCCTGAAAATTTTTATATTCCCATCGTAAACACCTCCTGTTCGCTTCTAGATTTTTGTATCATTCCTATCGACAGTAAAGTCTTGAGCCCACAATGCACGTATCCACTTATTATGCTTGGCCTGTATTCCAGCCTGTTATGAATGTCATAGCTCTAAATCTTCTGGAATAAATCAACGTCTTTCCACGGCTATGCGGGCCTTGCTTCAGAAGAATTCATTATGAGATTCTCTATTTATCGATTCCCCTAGAATTTTCTCAGGAAAGATCAGTCTTTTTGTGAAAATTCCCACACTCCATTGTAATCGAACAAATCCCGATAATTTGACAAAGAAATATACTCACCCCTCTCTGGTCTCTAAGTGCTCTTTAGATTTTTTTAGATTCTCAATTATTTGGTCTGGACATCGCCATCGTGCTGTAGGTAGACGAAACCCTTTTCGAAGACGATGTAAGGTCAGGTACTTGACACTAGACTTGGAGGCGATTAGCATAAGTGCGAAATTTATTGGTTCATATTTGTGAGATTTGGATGTTGGAGATATCTTTTTTGTGCAAGTCGATACTTAGGATAGTTCACAGGCGATAAGAGGGTGACTTATAGGGTGTTAGATAATAATTGTTGAGTGGTCTTTTCATGGGAACATTCGATCCGTGGGAAAAGAAAAACTTGGCAACTATGGAAAAATCCATGACCATTTTTTTTAAAGGTACGTCCATCGGGGGCAGGGAAATGAGTAAACATGAGCCAAATCGTAGAAAAATTAATCAGTAAGTTGCGGGGAGTTGGGGACAACTCAAGAATCGGTTTGGGAAGAAGAGTTTGTTATGGGGAGTTGAGGACAACTCAAGAACGGTTCGGGAAGGCAGTTAGTCACGGAGAGTTCAGAGAAACTCCAGAATCGGACGAGAAGAAGAGTTGGTATCGGAGGTTTGGGAGAAGAGAAGAAGAATTAGGAGCTAGGGGTTAGGAGTAGATCATGGAGATCGTTATTTGATAGGAATTGTAAAATATTACATAAGAAGTAAAAAAACTCAAGGAACTTTTCGGGATAGATGAGTAGTCAATACTCTTAAGGTATATTCTTGTACTTTTCAGTTTTCTGCGAATTTTATCGTCTATTGTTCTTTCATGTGTTTTTGAAGATGACTTATTTATAAAATCAGTGATAACATTAATAGACAGAGCTCTCTTTTCTTCTTTATTCTGCTCTGGCACTCATTCACCGATTATACACTCAACATCCTTTAACAAATTTAAAAGAGGTACTTTGTCAGGATTGAAAGGGGTAATGAACTTAACCCATTTTCTAGTATGGCACCAACTTCTTATGGCAGGGTGACATTAGTTGCGTTATATATCCAATCTTGATTTTCTTTTATCTTGACCATAGACTGTGATGCCGACAGTTTGCTCAGTTTTTTCTAATGAACTAAGTGTTTATTTTGAATCACTCTGTTAAATCTTATGTCTTGTAATCTAATAAAGTTCTGGACGACTATATGTGGGATCAAAATGGACGTTTGTCTCACAATCTCTCTGATCTCTTTACTTTCATTCGTGATATGCTAAAAGGTTATCATTATCTCAGTGTTGAGACATTTTCTCTGGGAGCCAGTAATGATATTGTTCACTTTGTACTTGTATGGATGATCAGACATCAATATCACCTTGTGGATTTGCATTCAAAATTGGCATATAACGTGTTGAAACCTTCAAATTGGAATATCTATGGTCAATTCAAATTAATTATCTTGTGACGAGAAGATTCTTTGAGAAAAAAACTTTAACTGTTTCTCACAAACAAAGTGTTTGGGGACTCTTGTTATAGGGCTTTTTTCTTGAAATGATTCGAGAAATCTATCGTTTTCATTTGTACCTCCAATTTAGGAACACATTCTAGATATACTCAATTGAAAACTGATGTCTTCATAAATAAATTACAATTGGAATAAAACACAAAATGGTACAACACATCCCACATAATTTTTTTATGCGAATAACTGAGTTCAGTTCTTTGATAACTATACTTTTGAAATTTTGTGAAGAGAATGATACAAAAAACCGAAAGCAAATGGTAAGTGTATACCGATGACGAATGCAAAAATTACAGATGGCAAATAAAAGTCCGAGAAAGCGGATAGATAAAGGAAAATAATAAACCTCGGACATAGACGTGCCCGTAGTGCAATAAAAGTACTCATCTTGAAAGCGATAATAAACTCATAAACCGTAAAAGCGTCCGATTTTTCACTACCGTGTCGATTTAGAAGAAAAGTAAAATGAGTATTGGTTCATCTTATGGAAAAATTTTCGTTCTTCGTCTTTGCGAGAATTCGCGATTTGGTAATTTGATTTGGGACTCTTGGGGGGGGGGGGGTAATTACCCCCCAGTAACCCCCCATTTCTACGCCCTTGTAATTGCAGATAGGTGTAGTGATAGGTTTGTGTATATATTTGAAAAATAAACTGACATATTTAAATTGAAGGGCTATTTTTTCATCCTAACAGAAGCCTTTCATCCTTCCTTTTCACATGACGACTCATATATTATAATCAAATCTGAAAACAGAAAAGAAAAGTACCATAAAGAAGTTCTAAATGTTATAGGTTTCATTATATACCACAATAAAAGATGACAATTGGAATCACCCCAATAAATTGAAGGATAAGAAATAATTATATCGAAATTTATAGGCCTAAAAGGGGGTTTGTCATATAAATTACAAAAATTTCTCAAAATTTGAAAGTAAAAAAATACTCCGTGAAACGAGGGGGCGTTATGTAGGTAACGATTTTTTAACATAACTAGCAAGGCCATAAACAGAACTCAATAGGCAATCTATCAATACAAAACCTGCTGAAAATCTTCTTTCACGGAGGTGTTCTTCAGTAGCCATACGGGTTTCTTGAACAACGATCACCACCACGTCAATATCGACAAAAAATAAATCACTCCTGTTCTAGAAATACATTCAATATTCAAGTGAATAATATTAAATCTGCTCCGAAATCGGGAGGGTTTCTTCAACCTGACCGATTCTCCAAGCGATGATTTTTCGAAACCTCAGGTGTACCAGGATCGCTACAAGCCCCTTACATAGCGGAATCATCTCCCATAGATTTTTACTCATTTTATTTCATTAAAGAAACATCACAAAAAATACAAAGTGAATATGACAACTTCTTGACATCAGTCATAATATGAATTTATGTGATTAAAGTTCGACCATTTACCAGTCTTTGATTATTATATGCAAATCGATAACATATTTTTCAACTCCTATCATATAAAAATCTATTTATTTTGCAGGATTTAGAAACGTTTGACCTAGAGGACTTTAAATATAATTCAGTAAACATAACTGCGTTTCGACTTGTAGATGTCGACCACTCTAAAGTGACAGATGCACTGCAAGCCATGGAACGCTTTCAGCCGATCGGACAGTCGATATTGAATGGAAGTGGTTTGATACAGGTGAGGATAGCATTTCTCGTAGAAATATTAGAATATAATAGAGAGTCAAAAAAAAATTAATGAAAACCTTCAGACGAGATTTGGTGTTTTTTTGGTCTACCCAACCAAATATTCGAAATTAGTTTACTGATGAATGTACCTAATCCTGCTGATATTGAGGTGTACTTGTAACTTCTTCTGGAATATATCATAGACTTTGAACTTCGATCCTCATTTGATTGGAAGTGACGTCAATAAAATTATGACGTAAAAGTAGCGGTCATTGCTCGATAAGACTCCAAATATTTATTATTCATGTAAATTTATTTTTTTGTCTTTGAAGAAGTAGGCCTTGTCAAAATATTTTCAATGTTCTAACGAATAAGACAATCATAAAAATATTTTTTGATATTTATTATTCATATGTGGATTTATATTGACCAAAGTCTTGAGTTTATCAAAAACCCTCTTAAATCATAAGTCATCAATTTTTCTGGAATTTTGACTCTCTCCAAACATGTGAATACATTGTATTCATCTACTCCAATCAAATTAAATATTCATTATTCAACTGCTTTTGAGCAATTAATAGTATATGTAAACAAACAACGTGTGTTATAATAATTCACAACTATAAGTCACTCTAATAAATCCGAACACAACGGAATTATTGACGAAGGTGACTCTTTACTTCTGTTCGGTTAGCCAAAAGGAAAAAGCCCTTCATTGAAATTGAGTTGATTAATGTCTCTTCAATAATTTTGACGTCTTCAAATCAAGTAGATACCTAATTGTTGTGAATGTTAGGCTGTAAAAAATATAATTCAGATTGTGTAGATGAATTTTTATATACACCTCCAGAAATAAGACAAGCGGCTAATGCCCGAAGAAAAAATAAGCATATAATCTGATCTGTTAAGTATATGATTATTAGGGATGGATCCCCAACATTTATAGCTTCTATACTTAGATATAATTAAGGAGGTTTCGTTTCACTGCGACCTAATGATCTATTGTGCCAGCTTTTATACTTACCCACTAGCTTTAGAATCATCATTGCATGCAAAGAATTCTTTCCACTTCATCGAAACCTTAAAAACGTATCAAATTCATGAGTCAGACATTCTCGTCGGTTTTGACGTCGTATCTCTCTTCTTCAATATTCCACTCAAAGAATCACTTGAAATACTGGAAACCAAACATCACATACCCCAGTAAACATTGACCTTTATAAACCATTGCATGTCGAGCACGTACTTCCTATTTCAAGGAACATTTTACAAACAAGTAAAAGGTGCCCCCATGGGATCTCCACTTTCTCCAGCCATCACTGATGTCTACATAGAAGATTTTGAAACCAACGGCATCGAAACGTTCCACCTAAAACCTACTTGCTGGCTACGATATGTGGACGATGTCTTCGTCATATGGCCACATGGACCAGAATCTCTCCAAGACTTTTTGATCATCTGAATAACATCAATAGCAACATCAAATTCACATTGGAAGTTGAGACTAACAAATCACCTCCTTTTCAAGATGTACCGTAAAAATACAAAAATAGTGGATGAACCTTCGTCCATGAAAAGTGGCGATAGTGTTGTTTTCTTGGATTCTGGTGGTTTGCCACAGAAAACAATCTCTGGGGTTGGAAAATAAGTAATTGGGAGAAGATCCAATCGGTGTAACCTCCAGCACCAACCCGTAAAATATGGTACTTTGTTTCTAGATTGGAGAGGTAGGTAACTAAGGCTCATGCTTGATTTTCTTAGAAACATAGAAACTTCAGATTATTCTGTGGAAAAATTAACTCCCACGCGAGATGACGCCAGATTGGAATCCCTGTCACTGTTTCAGTCAAAATTATAAGTGAGGAAACCTGGCCAGAGGGGGTATTTATAAATAGATATTTTTTCTCAAAAGAGGAAAATATACAAGCTCAAAAAACCTAATCATCCACTCAGATAACAAAAGAATAAAAATTTCAGAGGAAATTCTTTCGGTATTTTTCACCAGAATGTTAGGGGATTGAGTTCAAAAACAGAGCATTCAAACGAAACTTAAATATTGTTGGAAGTGATGTACTGTCCGTAACGGAATCATGGCTGAATAATAATATCATATGATAATAATAATAATAATATTTATTAATTCCCAAAAATTACATCAAATAATAAAGAGACATAAAAATGGAATAAGTCAAAAATAACCCAAATTAAGAAATATACACAATGACAAACGAAATCAAACTTATCTCCCACAGAATGACCTGAATTCAGATAAACTGTATGGCTCAGAATTTAATACAAAAAAATATAAATACTACCCTATTCTTCAATGTTGCCAGTCTAGAGTTGACAAAATAATCCCCCTGGTGACATACTGTTACTATTAGCACCCATGGATTTAAATTTAGAACTATGATTGCGGGAATTTGGACAGTTGTTTTCCTTTTTCGAATATTTATTTTAAAACTCGCCGACTATTCGGATACAAATTTTTTAAAAATTAATTTCAGTTTGAGGTAATGAAAAATTTACACTTATGTTTGATACTTGTAATAAGCAAGTTGCAGCTTTGTATATTTCATTATTTCTATTTTAACGTCACCCTTAGAAAAATTCAGTAAGTTCGTTATGTCGACCCAACGTTCTTAGTAGTGTACTACTCAATGCACATCAGTAGTTAAAGGTTAAACAAAATCGTCGTGCTGATTTTCAATTTATGGATAGATAGATAGATAGATAGATAATTTATTGATGCTCCTTTACAAAAATTCATTGTATTGCACACGTCACAGGATTCGATAAAAAATACAACTTCGAAATTATATAAATCATTTCTCATCATTATCAGAATATGAAAATAGTAGAGATAACTTAATAAAGTTATACAATTTTTAAATGATACAGAGTATCATTGTCAAAATATAAAGGCATTACTCAATAAAATAATAACTTCGAAATTATATGGAGCATTTCTCATCAATGTCAGAATATAAAAATAGTTGGAATAACTCAATAAAGTTATACAATTCTTGAATGATACAGAGTATCATTGTCAAAATATAAAATATATATGCATTACTCAATGAAGTAATACGACTATGAATGATATAAAATACCATTCCTCATTACAAACATTACAACACAAAGAATAAATTAATTTGAAAGAGATTAAAATTCAAACTACTGGACAGGAACTCTTGGACACTCCGAAACTAGGCCACCTAACAGTCTTAGGGTACCTACACAAAAAAGTTGCTTTTCTCAAAGGCATGAATGACCTGAATTCACCACAATGCTATGGCTAACCACTTATGTAACACCTTGTAGATATAATTTATTCTTTAACTCAATTTTCAAATAGTATTCCTTCAATGCACCTGCATATTTAAGGAATTGTGTTTATTAATTTTAAACCATTGAAGGACAGCCAGTGATTGGATAGATTTCATTTATGTACAAGGTATTTTGTGACATTAAAGGAATAAGTTTGAGAGTTTCCATAGTGCACCTCGTAGAAAATTAATAGATATCTATACGTTCACTTTGAACTATATTATGATTATATTCAATTGAATTGAATTTTCAGGGAATATAGTAATTAACTGGTTATTATCTATAACATTGAAGTTTGTAAGTTTGTATATACTACTACTATTAAGAGATGCTGATGTCCTCAGGTCATTCACAAACCCTTGGGCAAGAGGCCATCGGGTTTGTTAGTCGTCGTCTTCAGACCTTTTACTCAATGCACCTGATACTTCAATAACTATTGTCGATATATTCGAATGATTCATTTCTTTTTTTTTCATAATAAGGCAATGAGAATTTGTTTGAACCCAATTCAGGTTTGTCTATGCCGTCAATACGATCGAAAAGTTCGATTGAGCCATCGCATTAGCTGCACAAAAGAGAGCATCGATTGATGAATGAATAAATAAATAAATCAAAGTCTTCAGACGCTTTCCATCTCTATCAGATGCCGGGAGGAATAGATGTGAACTGATTTTCTTTTGATTCTATAAAGCGATCCATCATTCACCCCCTTTTCCATCAATTGTCCATCACTTTTCCATAACTTCCGACTGAATTCACTGCAGACTCAGGTTTCATCCTTCAGCATAGGTGACTGATCCGATTTTATAGTTCACCCACTATTCACATCAGAAAACTTTTTACTAGGGCCATTTCGTGAATTTTGTCAACAATGGGACAAACTGATCGATCGATCTATGTAATGGGAGTCCGACTTAAGGGATTTATCCATCTTTCCATCAGAAGTACAGAAATGTTCCAATACCAAAAAAATACTGAGAATTGAGGATTTACTATTTTCTACATCCCAACAAAAGTTAATTAAGTATCAAGAACTGTTTTACCCATCAAATACCCATAAAACTTATATTTCAAGATCGGTACTCCCGTTCATGTTGCTAATAGTATTCTTTGTATATTCCATCATTTTTCTAGATTATTATGGTATCGTATGTCAATGTCGTTGGTAATAGTATACAGGGTGTCCCGGGAAGAATGCGACAAACGGATACGCATGAAATAAGGTCATCATGGAGGTATCAAAACGTTTCAATCGCCTAAGTGCCTTCGTTTGGAATTTACAGGGTGATGTTTATCTAATGAGAGAAATTTAACAGTTCAATAACCTTTTAATTAATCTACCGAATAATTTCAAATTTTGAAGTTTTGTCACCCTTTACTATCGCCTTCCTTCAATATTTCTGAAATCGAATAAATCAGATACGGACTAGGACAATTTTAGACATTTTTTGATTTTTTTTTCGTTTTCGTAACCACAAAGAATTAATTCATAATCAAAATTCTGAAACTCTGCTCAACACCGTCATATAAGGTGATCAATAGGTAAATATTCCCTTTGCGAATGCTTTCTTACTATATTCCTGAAATCAAATTAATCAGACCGGAGTTTTTCTATATTCATGAATATTGGATCACCATGTATAGTATATCCAAAGTCACTTGGAGGAAGCCATAATATTTCAATTATACAAGGGTTGTCCAAGTTTACAGAAATTCCTTTGGATTTTATGAAAATATTGCTAACAATACTCTCAAATAAACCCCGGTATTTAGCAAATCGTCTTGGAAACAAGAATGTCACGATTTGATTGGCTGAAGGTTCCCCGTTCCACTTCGAGGGCATTTTTGCTCACACTCATTGGCTGCATCGATCACTTCTTAATTACTTTCTAATGATTCGCATAGACCAGTGTGGTCCATAGGGGTATTATTGAAATGTATTTTTACATAGTTTTAGTTCGTTGTGTGACTGATGTTTTTAACGATTTCGACTATGATGTTTGGCAAAATTCTATGGCTTATGTAAAAAAAGATGAATATTTCGCAATCGAATCTATTCCTCCATTTACTTTCAAAGTCAGAATTGATATGACGAGTTCTGAAGAAAAATGATTTCGCATCTTGAAGATCTTCATACCACTGAAAAACAAATTTTTGATGAAATACGAAAAGGACTAGGTGAGATTAACCAACAAGTTTTTCATTACATTTTCTGATTTTATCAATGTTATTACTAGTTCGAATAATCATGTGAAATAGTCATATGACCTTGAGGCTCTCTAATTTGCTACGTCAAAATAGCAGCTACGTAGCCAGATCGAAAAATCAATCGAGTATTTTATAGAGAATAGAAATATTTCACCATTTCCTGTCATCAGTCGCGACAGTTTTAATAATAGGTTACTTACCTATTTCTTTGAATACGAAAAATTTAAGAGTTATCGAGGAAAAACTTGAACTAAGGAAATCCCACAATTTCTAACTGAGTGGAGTAGTCTATAATTTCCGGAAAACATAGAAACTAAAACCGAAATTTGAATAACTAAATTTGACATTTCATGAAATGTCATATTTGTAATTGAAAATTTTATTGGTACATGGATTCTCAACCATCTTAACGAACAATTGATTACAATTCATGAAATTTCGACTTTTGAGTTTCTTCCTATGTTTCTGGAAGACATAGACTACTCCATTCAATGAGAAATTGCAGTTTTCCTTAGATCGAGGTTTTCCTCGAGTCCCGGCGGCTCCCGATAATAATAAATTCCCCAAGCGTCTGTGACACGGCACACACAAATATACCAAAGTCACACTGATGGGTCCGGTGTGTGCGCCAGGGACGAAACGCTAAGTTGGCATATGTGAAATCCTACAAATCGTTTGATTTGCCCTAATATTTTTGGAAATAGATAGACATAGAATTTATGATAATTTTTCGAAAAAGTTTGTTTGTTAGAAACTATTCCATTGGAAACATTTTAGTTGCAACTTAATGGAGCTAATGCGCACTAACCAAAAAAAGGGCGCAAATATTCGACTGAGACTTTTGAAAACAGATGGATTGGCAAAATTTTTGAAAACAGAGGAAATGTGGCTTGGCCTCCTCGATCCCTTTATTTGACACCCTTGGATTATTTATTATAGGAAAGTCTATGCGGTACCGACTGACAGTAGGGAGCAACTGCTACAAAGAATTATTGATGTTTGCGATATTATTAAATCTCATCAACCGAATAGGATAGCAAAATCTGTGAAGCGATTATATCAACGAGCTCAAAAATATATTGCAATGGAGGGATACCATTTTGAACAATTCCAGCTGAATTGAAAAGATTTTATTTAGTTTGTTTTTGATTCATTGTTTTCAAATTCAAATATTTTAAATTTGTTCGCTGTTTTTTTTTTTATTTTTTATCCAGTTTGTTGATTGAAAGTTTTCTTGAATCTTGGGAAAAATTTCGGGAAACACATAAAATTTTTATTATGAATTAGTTCTTACTTAGTGATTACGATAACGAAAAAAATCATTATATTAACGTACAGGGTGATCCAATATTCACGAAAAAAGAAAAAGTCTAAAATTTTTCTTGTCCGGATCTGATTTATTCGATTTCAGAAATATTGAAGGAAATACTAAAGGGTGACAAAATTTCAAAATTTGAAATTATTCACTGGATTAATTGAAGAGTTATTTCACTCCTAAATGGAATGTTCATTTCACTCTTCCATTGATCAACCTGTAGGACTGTGCCAAACTGAGATTTTAAATTTTATTATAAATTAATTCTTTGTGATTACGAAAACAGAAAAAAAAATCATAATGTTCCAGGGTCATCCAATATTCACGTAAGTAGAAAATTTTCCTAGGTCAAGTCTGATTTATTCGTTTTCAGAAATATTGAAGGAATGCGATAGTAAAGGGTGACAAAACTTTAATATCTAAAATTATTCGGTCGATTATTTGGAGAGTTATTGAACTGTGAAATTTCACCCTTAAGATGAACATCACCCTGTATATCCCAAACGAAGGCACTCAGTCGATTGAAACCTCTTGATACTAGTCCGTCATGATGACCTTCATTCATGGTATCCGTTTGTCGCATTCTTCCCGGGACACCCTGCATTGTGCATCTTAGCTTTGAGAATTAACAACTTCGATTTTTAAAAAGTTTTATTGAATATTGACGAAGCGGACTATGTAGTTAAAGTCACGGCATTCAGAACAATACTCCCTTAACTAGTACATTTAATGATTAAAGTAAGCTTGTATTCTACTGTTTATGGAATGCCTTCCCGGTATCAGATAAATATGAGCTATTTTGATGCCATATATTTATAATTAATGAAGACATTGGATGATATCAACATGTAGCTCCTCCACGCTTAATAAAAAAAAGTGGAGTTTGACTAGAACTCAAATTTTTGAGCTCAATATCTTCTGAGGGATTATTTTCATTTGGCCTTATATTTGTATATTTATATTTTTTTTTGTGTTGGACTCATCCACTAAAATAACGATAATCATTAGAAGTATCATCATATACTGGGTGACTCTTTGACTTGTACATATATTTTAACAGTAGATTCTTGAGGTTAGGTTAGGTTAGGTTTTTATTTTTGGGCTCAATATCTTCTGAGGGATTATTTTCATTTGGCCTTATATTTGTATATTTATATTTCTTTTTGTGTTGGATTCATCCACTAAAATAACGATAATCATTAGAAGTATCATCATATACTGGGTGACTCTTTGACTTGTAGCATATATTGCATATATTTCAACAGTAGATTCTTGAGGTTAAGAAATAGTTATTTATTATACAAGGAAAAAAAGTATTAGAGCGGAGGTGGACAAAAAACCGAGAGCTAAAATCAAATTTTTTTCCCCTGTATAATAAAGACATAATGTGACAGGAAAAACGACAATTCAATAGGGAAAGAACATATTATTTCAATATATTGAAGTCAGAATGTTATCGATATGAAATTTGAATTTTTAAACTAGTAAGCTGCAATTAGACCTGCGTTGCTAAGGAAAAATTCAAAGTAATCAAATATTGGTCAATTATTTTTGTGATTTAATTAAAAAATCGCGAACTCAGGAATAATTGTTTAGTAGTTATTTTGTTGAATAATATAAAGTTGAAATATGTCTGATTCGAGTTTTCTCTGACTCCACCGGAATTGATAGAAGCAGCGCAAGTAGCGTCACGAAAATTATTTCCAGCTAAATCGCGGAAAATTCACGAATTGAAAATGAAAAAGACATGCATTTCTTTCTCGGAGACAGTGTTATTGCCTTATTTTTCGGAACTGGCACAACAACAAAAGCCATCAACAGTGTGGTCGAATCAGGGCCCCCGCAAGGGACATCAACGCCCGCGTGCGGAACATATTTTGGCGCCCCTTAAAGGGGGGAGGTGGAGAAAAGTACTACTGTATAATCGGAAATTTTTTTTAGAAGTTTTGTTGAGAATTTAGTGTAGAATGGTTGAAAATCTATCAGCAACCTTCATTACCTTAAGAACTTTATGGTGTTATTTGTAACATAATACATTTCAAATGTGTTTCAAAACTTAAGCTGTATTCTTCTATAAATTATTCATGAAGGCATTAACATTTGATTAGGATCAATCCAGAAATTGAATGGATGTTTTTCTAGATTTAGCTGCTGCAAATTCTTTTATATTATCAATCAATCAATTTTATCGAGTATCTCTTGCTCTATATCTAAGATTGCCAATCCAGAAAATCTTTCTTAAGACATGGTAGACTTCAAATAGTTTTTAAAAATTTTTAATTCAGTGAATGATCTCTCACTAGAAGCAACAGACACAGGACACAGATAAAGTGAGAAGGATTCTTGAGGAAATACTAAGATTTGATAGAGAAAAAGTTAGATTATTTTCAAAAATATATTGTAGAATTTCAAGAGGATTTTCGGTTCAGATAATGAAAACAATCTTAGGGCTTTTATCTCGTTGAATAAACGAGTCAGTCGTCAGTCTCTTTTTCTCCTGTCATCAGTGAGCTTCTGTTGAAGAGCATGACAGCATTTCAATAGATATTTGTCATTTAATTTAAGAATATCACAAATAAAACAAAAAACGTTAACGTTATCTAATATTTAAGGAACTTAGTGTTTGATCAATTATTTTCTAAAAGAAATTTATTTTAAAAGCGATTTTTGGATCTTCCGTCTGTTCATAATCGAACAATTTTGGTTTATACTTTCGTCTATATAATGGAGAAAAACCTTGATCTATCTCAAGAACAGCCGCTAGTTTTCCAGCTCCCGCAAGTTTTTCCTCGAGAACATTATAATCCCTATAATTTTTGAAATGATCAACTAAATTCTTCAAATGGTTTTGACACACTTTAATGTCAATCGCTACACTTTGCATCATGTTGCTTACAATATTAATCTGGAATGAAACATCATAAGAAATTATGATACTTCAAATAAATTCAAAAGAATGAATATTTAATAAAAGAGAACCTGCTTTATGTCTAGTTTTTATGTTGAAAGTATCATTTTCTGCTATTTCTAAAAGGCTATCACATATTTGAATAAAATGAAACTTCAGCATCAATTCTACTTGACTATCTAGTATCACTTAGGGGTTTTAGACGTAACTGAGGATCATGCTTTTTATAACATTCCAATTTTTTTGTGGATGAAGAGAAATATATATATATATAAAGTTCTTTTACAATATCAAAAGAGTCCACTGTTTTATTTGAAACCTTAGCAGCATCATTTTCAGTTAAATTTAAGCTGTGTGCAGCACATAGCGCAAAAAATGCCCGAGTATGCGTTTTTGTAAACCAATATCTGGCTATTTCATGCCGATTGCGACGTTCGGAAACTTGTATGAATTGCAAGAAAGAAGTTTGGAAAAAAAATTGTTGAGAAATTTGAAAGAATCTTTTTCGAAAACCTTTGGTCCATCGGTTCTTCATGCGGTCTATAAGAGGTTTTGGCGCCCTTTTAGAGTGGCGCGCGGTTGCGGGGGCCCTGGGTCGAATTATTCAATGATTAAAAGTTTGTTACGGTCCAATAATAATGTAGGCATTTCAAAATATTTCAAACTAATTACATTTCTGAAACAAAATGGGAAAGGTTACACGCCCAAGAAAGCTGCGATTTTTACGAGTACACAAATTAGTGATTTTTTAAATAATGCACCCCATGAAGTTTATTCAATGGCCAAGGTTGTTGTTGTATTTGGGATTGCAGGATCTTGTCGAATTTGTGAAATCGGTCAGGTAACATCAGATGATATTGAAGATTTCAGGAAAGTTATTAATTAAACTGAAGCAATAATGAAACTGATGAAATAATGATGTAAACAGGAGATTTGTAGTTACTGAAGAATATATTAAATAAGAAAATTCGTCTATTGTAGCGAATAGTTCAAGGAACATGTCATTCACATTCAATAATTGAACTTTGGATATAAAGGAAATGTAACTAATGTTCAATAAAATATTCTAAAATCAGATATCTTCCGTCTATATTTAGATATATAATAGATATATATTTATATATTTTAGACATATTTTATGTTTATTGTAAATAAATATTATATTATATTATATATACAGGGTGATTCACCGGGATGGCCTATTAGACGTTTATGGAAAACTAATCCTAATTTTGAGCAGAAAATTTGCATATTAGGGTTTGAGACAATGATCTTTCTCACTAAAATATTTTCAGATCTCTACAACTTCTGGTTATACCGGAAACAGACTACTACTTTCTTATTTCGATTGGCTCACCCAGTATATTATTGCATCATTAGGTAGCTTTTTTGATGGCAATTTCGGCAATATGCCATACCTTAGGTAAAAATTCAACAGTTCATGAGTTATTGGGATTCTTATGAAAAAAAAAGGTGGCGATGAGAATTCACATTTTTTTTAACATTTCAGCAGAAAAAGCTTTATTCGATTCCGCAAATACGTAAGATGTAAGACTGTTTTCGGCTTGGACCAAAAATGTACAGGGTCTTTATAAGAGGATCATGAACTTGGACAACTCCAATTCATCAGAACTCAAGATTTTCAAATTAGAACCTATATTTTTTATTATTTCAGTCGATACTACGTCCAAAAATAGTGGAGGTTACTACAGCAAACCCTATACCTAAAATGAATACTTTAAGAGTTATCGGGGAAGAACTCTAAATGAGGAAAAACCGCTATTTATATAAGTAGTAGTCTGCGATTTCCGAAAAACACAGAAAGAAACTAGAATTGATTGAACTTCTGAATTCTAAAATACCCACCAAATTGTCTCCCGAAGATGTTGAGATATGTTTTAGGGTTGGTAAAAAGGTTGCCGATAAAAACAGAGGAATATTTTCGAAACTGGCCAATTACAACATTAAGAATTCCATTTTTTCGAAGAAGAAATTACTTAAAGGCACTGGAATAGAGATAAGGGAAGATCTCACTGAATGAGAGTTGTGATACTGAATGAAGCCATTGGAGCACTTGGATTGAAAAATGTTTGGTCTGTGAACGGAAAGATCTGTGTTAATAAAAATGATAAAGTTGTCGTTGCTAATAACAGAAAAGAATTGAAACGATTACTGAATAATTTCGACTAAATAATAATGAGAGTTTATCTTTTGTTGCTTCATTTCTGGAGTGATATTGAAATGTATAAAATAAATATCAATAAATAAAGAAAATTTTCATCTTGTTTTGATTATGTTGAATTATTTAGACGCGGTCGATCACTAAAGTTTTTGATAATTTTCAGGATATCCAAGTTTGGTCTCACTGCCATATATAATTATTTGTTTAAATATAGAAATTTTATTGCACTTTGGGAGGGTCTGTGATGCAAAACAGGCATTCAGCCTATAGTATTCACTATTCTCCTCTCGAGTGCTTCAATATCATTTAAGAGTTGTGAACAAATTGTACTACTATTTTTGAATAAATTTTGATTTGATTTGATGTTAGGTATCAACTCAATTTGAATATATCAAAATTATTGAAGTGACATTCCTCCCATCAATAACAATAATGGAATCTTCCCTTTCGAACAGGAGCACAGACCCATCTTTTCGGATGTATCATAGTGAGTTAATATAACTTCCGTTGTTTGTTAATAGATACTATTTATTGCTCAAAAGCAGTTGAATTAAGAATATATATACAATAGGAGTTGAGAAAAAAGTTTACAATGTGATTTATTTATGAAAATTCTTTCGCGCATCAAAAATGTCAATGTTTTTCACATTTTAATGATTTAGTCATTGTGACGTTATGATGTTATGAAAAAAGAATTCCTGATGAAACATTCAACAATCAAATCAGGATTCTAGCCCAAGTTTGTTCGATTGTGATTGGCGACACTAAACTTCTCTCCCTCTTGTATTCGGGATCGAGCACAAATGTTTACTTTCCGTTACTTCTATCGATATTCTAAGATTCCAATGCTGAGTACGTCTCCAAATTTTCCTGTTCTCAATAGATATTCTCTGATCTCAATTTGACCTTGAGCTATTGATATTTCCACTCACTAAAAATTTCTTTACTGACCTAGATATACGAGATACCTTGCATATGCATATTTCAGGACTGATAGATATATTTATTGATTGTTTCAGGCGGAACCAGCCCTTATATTCGATTCTGTATACGTTTTTGCAAAAGGTCTCCAAGCAATGGATTCCAGTCATTCAATCAAACCAATGAATCTATCATGTGAAACAGAAAGACCATGGGACGATGGGCTGACACTTTATAATTATATAGATTCAATAGTAAGTATTATTCGAACTACATATTCAATTGAATTTGGCATCATTTCATGCTAATCCTTTATTGCTGTATAATTTTGAAAATTTAAAATGCTAAAAGAATATTTGAATGGTTTCTTGTTTACCAGATTGCCTTAATTGTTCAGAAAGTATTAACCGTTGTTCAGAATATATAGAAACAAAGTAACTACATAGAAATTCATTAAAACATTTCCTTTTCAACTCGTCTATGGTTTTGCATGAAGCAATACATGCCTCCTCTATCTACAGTTAACATTCCAGTTTCCTTTAATCAGATTCCTAAGAAAAGTAGTTTGCCTACGAAACGGCATCTATATAAGATACAGTATATCCAAAGTCACTTGAACTATTCCATAAAAACGCTTGGCCACCTGATCACCTACCTCTAACAGTGATATTTTGTAACTTCCACTCTCAGAGGAAGACTTATCTAGTTTCTTTATATGAGTCTCTCGTTATTTGAAGCTCATGGTCGTATTAATATTTCATGTTGTAAAATAGAAAAATAAATTCAGCAATATCGAACGTTTCTTCACAAAACCATATTTATCAATCTACTAATATTTTGTGAGCAGATGCCCATCATAAGATCGTTTGAGAGTTCGTGAAAATTATACATATCTGTTTTTATCGACAGAAAAAATTCAATTAACATAATCAAAATTTTTCTGATTCGTAAGTAATGAGTATCACTAGGTGTAGACTTGAATAATGTTTCTTCCTTATTTATTATGATTTTGTTCTCTTGAAAGGAGAATTTTATGAATTTATACTTTTATCGTGATGATTATTCGATCAAATCACTTTTATATTCAATTTGATTTAATTTTTGACAGTTCCATAGATTTCAAACTATACAATCAACGAGTCGCTTGGTCAATCAAAGTTTTATGAAATCCGTTTGAGTCTTTGAAAACTTTGAAAAAAAAAACATTTTTATCATAGATCCAATTCAATTCATTTATTGTTTTTGGTGTCCATGTCCAGTTGAAAAAATGCATTTGAATTTTCATACGAACGCTCTCCAAATAATTCGACGATTCACTTCAAGAAACAAAAATGAATTTTCTTGAATTCGTTCAATCATAACTCGTTATCATAACTAGCTTGAGCTTGCATAAAATCCTAAATAAATATAAGCTGACATTAAATCCTTTGCATAAGACGCTTAATCACCTCATAATTACTGAACTAAATTGAGTGTGGATTAAGATAGAATGATTAACGAATAATTAACGATAAATGATATACAGATTAATGTTCGCAAAATGAGTAAATAATTCCACAGAAAGTAATTTTGGAAGGGAGTAGGGGTATGGTCGGTGACTACAGTAAATTAGGCTTTGAATATTGAAATATTTTGCATTGTGAAGATTCAGAAAATGATATTCACTTCCATGTTATGACTTCTTTGATCATTTGGAACTCAATTAACTGCTTTATAATTTTCCATAATGAGAAAGTGGCTAATTGTATTAGTTGACGATATTTCATCTTACAAGATGACAACAACCGCATTATCGACGAGGAAGAGTCACTGCTCAATTAATGTTCATATCAACTGAAAAGGAACTGAAATGAACACAAAATTTATAACTCTAATGTTTCTTGATATTCGAGCATGGGGGATGATATTCATTCATTCGCGTTATAGGAAAAAAAGGTCCTAATTATATTGTCTAAATATGTATAGTCCGCGAGCACAACATTGTGTCAATTCATTGAGTGGTATATGTTTGATTTAGTTCTGTCCGACTGTAAACACTATTTTTTTTTAAGAAATACCAAGATATTTAAGGGTTGCTTGGATAATTTTATGTACTTTCTTCAATGGAGCAGGGGGAAATATTTTGGTAGATAGATCATTTAGGAATGATGACTAGGCAAATCTTTCATTTGAAAAAAATTCTGAGCCAATTCGAGCTACCATCGCTTCTGTAAATCGGTAGGGTAATTTTATCGAACTTTGCATCATGATAGATATGTGTATATCCATTGGAAATATATAAAAATTTACGGGGTGATCTATTCAAAATATCACCCATTTGTCGATTTTTTTCGAGAAGACCTTTTATATTAGAATTAGAAAATAATTTTCTTGAAATGCAGAAATGAAAGTACAAGGAGCCTGCTTTCAAATTTCTAGGATGTCTGCATCCCTCGTAAGATTTCTGTCTTTAAATATCTCTAAGTTTTATCCCGCAAATCGGGGCTTTCACCAACGATATTATGACATTATTCATATTTATCATTATTGCTATCGTAATAACTATGAGCATGCACTACCAAAACTAAATTGAATTAAGATTCCTGAGATCAAAAGAAACAATTTTCCCTTTACTATTTTGTCCGATTCGATTTTATCCTCATTATCGAGCATTTATAAGATGACTTTCCTCAAAATTTTTCTCACATGGTTTTCAAACACTGCTATTACAATTTCCAAATGGACGATTTTGAAATTTATTTTACGAAGTAGACCCCACAAACCTCGAATATTGACGAAAAGCTATTAAAAAAATCATGCAATGTTGCAATGAAATACAGGGTGTTGTATTTGAGAAATCGAGTGAATTCAATTCGTGAATTGTCATTTAAAAACCAATGTAGTAGGCGATAGAACACATACAGTATAGAATTCGATTGTATACACACGTATGTGCTGCGCACGTCGGGGTTTTTCCTAACTGTTTTTCTTTGAGTTTATATCGTGTAACTTATATAATTTAGGTGCAAATCTCTGGCGAGTCTTGTTTCATAATTTGAGGAAATTAGCTGACCCGTTTTTTTTTTCATGTTTGTCCTGTGGCATGCCATTTCGGAATTATAGCCTCCGAAATTTCACCTGAAATGAAATTCTTTCTTCCATATCATAGGCCTCGGCTGTGCGAACTTCACGAAATTTGGTATAGGGGGGTTTTCAGTCATGTCTAATCTGCTACTGATATTTTTTCCTTCCGGAAGTCTTTCGGAGACCCTTATCTGAGTGCCCTATTACCTTTGGGACCAAGTTTTTTAGATAACAAATTTTAAAAAAAACTTATGTGAAAAACTTCACATAAGTGTTCCTTACGTAAGTGAGGACGATGATGATGACCAAACTCAAATTAGTACCGTAATCAAATAGTTGGAATTACTTTGGATTTTATCGTTTGACAAACATATACATATATTTTCACGAATCACAGTATCGTTTATCATAAAATTTAACACAAGAAATAGTTAATTTAGTAGATGCTCGAAGTTCAACGCATGCCCGCAAACGTTTCAAAAAGTTTTCTCGTACTTTACTGAAAATGTCTGGTATTTGCCTGATTTCGTCGGCTGCGGCTAAGAGTCTTTCTAGTAGCTGTTCAAGAGCTATTATTTGTTCGGCATAAACGAGTTCCTTCATATCTCCCCAGTAGAAAAAGCCCATTGCGTTTAAGTCCGGAGATCGTGGGGGGCCATCTCATGATTCTTATGCCAGGGGAATTGTTGCCGATCCAACATTCTGGGAAATTTTCGTTCAACCTCTCAGTTACGATCTGTGCCCGATGTTTGTACATTTGCATCTTCCATACAGAATTGTTCATGGTGTTCAGGTCCCTAATCCTCTGGTTCCATCTCTCTGTTCTCAATTCTCTTATTTTCTTCTAAATTTGAAGAACCTATACATTTTCTTGAGTTTTTAATTCTTTTTTATTGCTTTTGGAGTTCCACCATGAGGATGCCTTGGGGTTGGGTTTTTTCTGGCTTTTCAACTTCGTTTTTAGTTCCTTAGGAGTTCCTATCAGTGGATTTTCAGCGATTTTCTCTTATAGTGTTTCTTTATACTTCCTTTGGTAGTCTTGTGTTTTACACCCGTGTCTCAATCTGAGTTCTATTGCAATGTGGTTCGATTGGCTATTCTCTTTAGTGTGAACTTTTGGTAAATGTTTTTCATTGTTACGATATCTAATACGTCTGGAAGGCCATAACGTTTGGGCAGGTATATTGAAATTTCGTGGATGATTATATAATAAGCAAGCCAGATTTATTATCGGCAATTATGAACTCAAAGGTTTCGGAAATTGGCCAGTTGGAACGGATTTTCCTCGATAATCCAAAAAAATGCATTGAATGAAGCCAAGTGAGATATTATGGTTTACAGAATGAAAGTAAGTAGAAAATTTCGAGAAAACCTAAATATAGTGATAACATATGAGGTGCTGACTGCATTATTTTTAATATAGTGAGCAGTAAAGTATTAAAAAACTTCTGAAAATATTTATCAGAATGTGATGATATTGGACACATTCTATGTGGAAAACTCAATGAAAATTCAACATTTTATCCGTTTATTCAGTATTTAAGTAATCAGACATCTGAATAGGAGTCGAGAACTTCTGAGCACCATAGAAGATAAGAAGTTATTTCGGAAACACAATACGAGGCCATGAATATCATATCCCTCACCTAATAATTCAAGGAAAGGTTGAGGGCAAAAGATGGATAAGTCGGAAGAAGATATCGTAGTTGCGAGACATTGTACAGCAGATAGGACTGAGAGTAGAACAGTTATTCCGAGCCGGATAAAAATATAGACCAATTCAATCGAGTTGTCATGGAGTTATCCCACGCCTAAAGACAGTCAAGCACAACAAGAAAACGATTTAGTGTACTACATCACATTGTATTCTATAAATATGCACCGTCAATAAGTTTTTCATAAAAATTCAGTCAAAGTTAAAGTCAAATAACCTCTACATACATTTTAAAACTCGTTTAGGGTGTATATTGTGTTCTCTGATTAGCCAAGATAAGTTATTACAACTTTTGTTCATTATTTTAGTAACTTCTGAATTAATTTCGATCTGTGAATGGCTTCAGAAGAATGCATTCTTCTGGAGTAGTTAGTCAATATAAAATCAGAAGATTACCATGTGAACTGAACCATGAGTTATATGACAATATTACGTTAAAAAATATACATCCTGAATGGTTTTTGGAATGCCATATTATTCATATTGTGCTTTGAATACATTTTTTATACTATAGGAAAAGATATGATAGTGATTCAAATACATATAATTTGTTATAGGAACTTATTGTCATAGCCATCATACGAACTTTTAATATTTACTTACACATAAGGCTCCGTATATGCCAAACAATTCTTTTTTTTTAATATCAATTATCGTTGAGATGTTTCACGATTAGGAGACATGTCGAAGTCATAACAAACATATTGGCGTTTGATTGATTTTTTTCAAGACATTTGTGTTTCTATCGAATCAATCTATGATTTTCCTCATATACCTCTCCAATTTTCCTGCCCTGCTTCTTATGTTAATTTTAGTCAATCCAAGCGAAAATCCCCCAATGAACTTTCGATATTGCAGTGTTCCTTGATTTCAATAATAGCTATACGAAATTATTTTCATGAAACTTTCTGAGTCAAGTTTATGTATTTTCAGAGCGGTTTACATGGCTTGACAGGTAACCTGGAGTTCAGCGGCGGTAAGAGATCGAATTTTAAATTAGATCTGCTGAAATTGAAAAAGGAAGAAATAAGGAAAGTTGGAGTTTGGACCCCTCAAGGTGGTATCAATATCACCGACTCAAGTGCCTTCTATGAGAGTCTGGCTCCAAATATAACATTGGTAGTGATGACGAGGGAGGTGAGTGGAAAAATTATATATAATTGAATATAATATGTAGGGTTTTATATCGTTGTCTAGGGGTTTATATAAAAAAGGCCGCCGGAACTTAACTATGGTTTATTTACACTTTGTACAATTCAACGTTAATTGAATGTACAGCCACTGAACTTTCGTCTATAGAACTATCGAAGTTATTTTATTTCGTATAATTCTTAATCGTCTAATTGTAACGTCGAATACTAACTCTCTCCCTGCGTCTACTATTTTACGTCGAATCATATGCGTCTATCACGTCGAATTCTTTAACCTTTCCCGTCTCGTCTCTAACGTCGAATCCTAACTATCTCCGTCTACTATCTTACGTCGAATTCTACCCTCGTTCCAGTATCGTACCTCAGTCCTTAAGTTTCAAGTACCTATTCCCCTTACGTCTCCCTATATTGATAAATCTGCATGGTGCAACCTTTTAGGCCCAGTTTCACCAAACAGCACTTGATCCCAGATTGATTAAACTCCGCTTGTTACTAAAGCAGGCTTAACAGTGTTTTCTGTTTCACCATGCATCAACCCGTCCGAAGATGATCGCGATTAACCAAATCGCGATTAAATAGTCAAACCATTTGGCAACGTTGTGAACAAAAATTTATATAGTATTCTGTATCGTATTAGCAGTGATGACCACCATTGGCGCTAGGTGTCAGGTGTCATTCATTCATAATTCATAACATTTCAAATCATTTGTCATCTTGTAAACAAAAAACAAAGTTAATTTTTGCCGAAAATGTCAAGTGATGTGCTCGAAATGTCGGAAACTAGCAGAAGTTAAAAAGAAATTATCCCATTTCACAAAACCACACATTCTGAAAAAAAAACTATATAAGTAATTTTATTAACTTATTTATTTTTGTTAACAAGTTTAACTGCTTCTTAAATAATATTTCACTCAAACATATCAATAAATTATTCTTTGCAATAAATTTCATGAAACACAAAAACAAAGTTTACGTGTATTTTAAATGGGAAATATTGAGCCTATACATATAGTCATATTTTGATAAAATTGACCCAAAAATTAGAAATTTCCGAAAAAATAATTACATAGACAAGAGTTCCATACTGATAAATAATTATTAATCTCAACTTGAAAGGTTTAAATCCTCCAAAAATGGCCGATTAGTGCTAAATCGCGATTGGTCGATTAAATGGCATTTTGGAGTGTGGTGAAACGCTACATTATATTAATCGGGATCTAAGGCCTCACTTAAGAGCCAAGTCAAGATTAAAGCATTTGGTGAAACTGGGCCTTAGGGTCGATCGTGTAGTTCTCGTTCCGTAAAGTCAGTAGCGTATCATTCAGTCGGGTGTTAAGAATTTGGATCCCACATAATATATAATTTTATTTTTGTTTTACAAATAGTTACTAACGATGGACTTTCAAACTGAATTATTTTCTCGAGGAAAATCTGAAAAATCGAAAATCAAATATTTTAACTTCTGTTACCTTTAATTATACATACGTGTAACTTCAACTTATGCCAATTTTTTTTTTTCTGCAGCCTTGGTAAAATCTAAATAAATAGACGGAACGTTGACTCAGTCCAAATTGGTCGACTTATTTCAATAGTCACCCTGTAAATCGCACTATAGTATAACTATATAAATTTACATATAGTTTACATATATAGTCGCTAAAGTTTTTTTTTAATAACTAGAAATATCGTTCCACGTCACCTGATACAATAGTAGCGAATCAAAGATTCGATTTGTCCATACAATTCCATACAATTAAAGCAATGAATTGAAGAACATCAGGAAGGTACCTCATATATTCTCGATCGTAGAATCAATAATAGTTATATCAATTTCACCGTTACTAAACTGTAACGGTAAAATTGATAATGAACATTATTGCATTCCCAAACGGAAACGCCCTTTAATATCAATTTGTTCCTATCCTACTGTAATAACACAAACCTATAATTACTACCAGCTAATTTGGTTCCTCTCTCGTTTGGATTAGATATTGCTTATGAATAATAGTGAAGTGGAAAAAATTCAGCAGAATTTCATTATTGTAATATACCTACACAATAAAAAAATTAAAAGGGTGAATGATTATATAAACGGTTTAATATTCCACTTCTGTTAAATGAGATATTGAATACTGAATTATATTTGGTGGAAATGTTCTGATTATGTTTGATAAATTGAAAATCTATTCCATTCAATACAATGGATTGTTGATATACTTGAATGGGATTTTTTATATCGGTCTCTCGAGTGTTATGGTATGAACCTTAGATAATCAAAATAAACGAAGCTGGGTGATAAGAGTCATTTTCCAAGAATTACCTCTTCATCTGAATTTTTGCATTTTATTTCACAGTTAACCTCAAAGCTTAAGTGTTAGTTGCTCTTCCTTGAGGAGGTGTTATTACTGCCACTGAAATCTTTTCAACAGTTTTAGTTGAAAGCATTCCCTGCTGTCACTGTATCAGACTTCTATTCATGTATTATTTCCGCAGTCAATATTCCCATATGCAAATACATCAGATAGGTATACAAGGTTTTTTCTTGCTTCAAGTTATTCTTGAAAGTTTATTTCGTTTCAATCATTTTCAAATTTTCCTTAGTTTTTACAACAAGTTAATATAAATTTCTTGTTGAATTTGAATTTGACACGTGGATACCATGCCAAACTTTAATCAATGGAAACAACCACATTGAAAATATAGTAGACCTATAGGCAGTGGTAGTCTGTAATAACAGGAGCGCTTGAAATCGAATGAAGTTACGAACAATTCAGTGTTTTCAATAATGATTATGTCTTAATGATGACCATTCTCAAAACTAACTTAACTCACAACTAATATTTAGGGGATCCCGAATTCGTACAGAAACGTTCACATTAGCAACGTCAGTTTGAAGTGCTCAATATTTATGGTGGTCTGAAAAATGAGGATATCAATAAATTTCATCCATTGGTAGGTGTACAAGGTGAGTTATCCTGGATACATAGCGGCAAAATAAGGGGAACGGACAAGATCTCACACAACGGACAAGATATCGCAAACGAAAATGATCTACAGATCATTTTCTCTTGAACCCTTTGGCCTATTTTAGGATTTATTTCTTTTAATTGTAGCTTGATTCTTCGGTACTGCTAGGCCAATTGAAAATTCTCCGCTCTACCATAAGTGAAATACATTTTTTTGGCAAAATTCGATTTTATTATTCAACATAGTTGCCTTCTAGGCGATACAGCGATTATAGCGATCTTTCAACTTTTCGATACCATTTTTGTTGTACGATTTGTCTTTCGCTTCTAAATAGGCCTCAGTTTCGGCGAATACTTCTTCAACGGCGCTGAATTACTTTCCAGCGAGCATTCTTTTGATGTCTGAGAACAGAAAAAAATCGCTAGGGTCCAGATCCTGAAACACAGTGGATACAGAGGCAATTCGAAGCCTAATTCATGCAATTTAGTCATTGTTTTCATTGATTTGTGACTCGGCGCATTGTCTTGATGAAATATCACCTTAATTTTCTTCAAATGGGGCCGATTTTAACGATTTCATCCTTTGAACGATGTGCTAACGCAATACTCTAACGCTGTATAGTAAAAGCTGTTGATCTGGCCCTTTTGAAGGTAATAAATGACTTTGCGCATTCCAGAATACTGATGCCATAGCCTTGCCAGCTGACTGTTGTGTTTTTCCTCGCTTTATATATTTTATATTATATTATTTAATATAAATTGTTGATAAAAAAATGAAATATTTCCATACTGTTAGAATTTCATATTACTGAAATTGAATTATTTATTGACAAATTGTAAAATTTGTATTCGAAAAACAAAAATTTCAGTAATAGCAATACTGATTTGTTTAAAAACAATTCATAACAAAGAGCCGATTTTTTTTTCATTAATAAATGTCATTCGATAATGAAAAAACGGTCATATGATGTTAAAAAAATTACTTCACATTGCCTTACATAAATTTCTGATTTTTGGTTGACGAGAAAAAATTATTATAAACAAAATGTTGAAATTTTTTAAACTTTTATGTCGTGAACTTTTCAAGAAGTAATGATGTCTACAGAAATGGCTCCACAAAGCGAAAAATGTTTACGATAATTATTTAAATGTTTTAAATTTATATCAATGAAGGAAATCCGAGAAAATTTTCTCAATTAACAATTGCCTATTTTTAGCATTAAATAAAAACGATAAATCGTTCGAAATTTTTATCGCTGGTTCTGATTTTTGTACTTTCGTGTACTGTATGATAGTGTTTTTGTTCATCCCAATTGAATAAGTACTAATAAAAGATTCAATAGTTTAAAACAGTTCAATAGACATGAATCGCTCTCTGTTGGCTTGTGACAAGAACGGAATTAGAATGAATCGAAAAAGAATAGTGAAACAAAACATTTGCATCAACGCATGACGTATACGCAGATATCATACCACGTTGCCAAATTGAACTCCAAATCCCAATATTAAGATGAAATCTTAATAGGGTGCCATATTGCGATAGCAATCCAGGATATTCAAAATTTGATATCTGAAAAATTGTATCCCAATAATTACTTTTGTTTATTCTTTTTTAAGAAAATCATTGTCCTCAAACTACTTACATTGTGATTCCATAAAGTTACACAAATTAAATCAACATCAGGCGTTCCTTCCTATTACCCACTCGGCGTTATCCAGAACAACGAAAAGTTCGTTTCCCTTCCAACTTCCGTACACCCTTTCTGGAGATACAAGCAGGATTTCATTTTATCAAAATATTATTACATTATTTGGAGGCAGTTCTCCGCTAGAGCAAATATAGGAGGTTCATCCTTCCAGCTGGGTGGTCAATCTGCTATTTTCTCGCAGTGTTTACTCACAATGTTCCCGAATCGACCGGAAAACTGAAGGGATCACATAAATATTGTTGCATAGCCAAAACGAATATCGGGCGGGATAGATCAAATTCAAAATATTAGACGGCAATAACTCATTTATTGGCATAATGAAATTGCTGGTGGTTCAATTCACAATTTGATTACAAACTACAAACTTTTTTAGTACGAATTTTATAATATACTGATGGTAAAAACGATATGATGACTTTGAAAAACATTTCACGGAAATACATTACCCGTATTTTTTAGTAGATGAGGAAGATATACAAATTGAATTCGAAAGGGGAAATATTCAATTTTCCTGAGGTTTTCTCATCATATCTGTATCAAAACAGAATTTCGATGAGAATTACAGATATGTTCTGATGAGTACCCGAAAATCGTTCATAAATAAATGAGGATAGTACTGACGTGAAAGCAGGAGATTTTGAGTGTTTGTTTATTCATTTCCAATTGTGCAGTTGTAATTGAAACATTTTCATATGGAAAGCACATCAGTATACTATTAACAGTTGAAAGTTACGAAATGGCGGATGCGTCGGTTTCTTATGTTGAACTATGCCAAAAATCGATTGTATAAACAATAAAGTTAAGTATATTAGCATGACAAATGATGATCAATATGTGCTCTAGTGAGAGATAGTTGCTCGTTAATCGTTCCATCGTTTTTGATATTTTCCGGAAGTTCATTTCAGCTCAGACTGAAAAAACTGTGTTATATACAATATACAAAGTTCAAATATTTTCCCACTGAAACATGAAAGTGGAATATAAATTTTCAAGTGCTTGGAATCTCAATTTTTGATTTTGAAAATGGTTCTTACGTTGCAATAACAAATTGATATTAAATTTATCATCCGAAAGACTTTTAAAGATATGAAAATCTTATCGATGTTAGAAGACACTGTCACTAATCTGGTTATAGATAAATTGAACGAGAAATGAAATTCCTTGCGAAAAAAAGTAAACGTTTTCAATATTATTTACAACATCGTTGTTGTTTCGAGGAATGAAAATATTATTTTGAAAGAATAACTCAATTATTTGGATCAACAGCGTCGACGTAAATATATAAGATTGCTTGGTTTCGAAGATGGAAAGGAAGAAGAATGCATAAATGTTATTCATTGTCACCATAATTACCATGATATGCCTGTTTTTTTCCATCATTGTTGACTTCGAAACCGTGAGAAGCGAGCGATACGTTACTTATAGAGACTTCAAGAAGTTTTCAGCAGAATCTTTTGAGGGTGAACTTGCCACATCCAATCTTCATCGTATCTACCCTGTATCGAATATTGATAAAAAATAAATTTCTTAAATGCGGTCATTTTTAATTAAGCCAAATGAAATATTTCACTATATGCAAAACAAACAAGAAGAACTCAAATTCCGATTTAGCCGATCCAAAGGAAATTAATGAATATTTCATCAGTAGTATTGCGCAAACGGATAACGCAGGTTGTGCTAATGTTATCAAATTTTATAACAATAATACATTCTGCGAGTTTGATGAGAGAATGGAGTTGGTTTTCGTTGATGAGACTGTAATTTCTAGATACTTAACAGAATTAAAGTCAAAATCGAGAGGTGTTGACGACATTATTTGTGAACTTCTGAAATTATGCTGCCCATTTATAGTGCCCTTTATTGTTCATATCATAAATTCATGTATTGTCGAATATTACTTTTCCGAACAATGGAAAAATCTATTGTTCTACCAATTCCCAAAGGTAAAAGTGTCAAGGGTTATGAGGATCTTCGACCAATAAGCAGACTACCAACTATGTCCAAGATTTTAGAGAATGTACTTAAACACCAGATAAAGGTCGATTTGAATAACTTCAATATTATTACAGAAGAGCAATCGGGATTTCGGCAGGGTCAAAGCTACGCAACATCATTGCTCAAGGTTGCTGATGACATCTTAATCTCATTTTGCTGGGCTACTCGAAAGCATTTCTGTACGCAATTATGCATTTCGCTGGTTTTTCGTCTAGTGCGGTGGCTTTCATAAGAAGCTACCTAAATTTGAGGACCCAGCAGGTGAGATATGGCGAGAACATTTCTGATCCCTTGCCGATATTAGTTGGTGTGCCGCAAGTATCAATATTGGGGCCTTTTCTATTCATTCTTAATTCCCATTATACTCGTACGTTCCTGAAATCCTATCTTATATTTGTATGTACCTAAGTTTTCCCGCAGATCAGGTTGAGCAAGGGATAGCAAGAGTAAATGAGGATCTTCAAATGATGAACAGGGTTACGGGCACGCATCAGTTGAGACTTAATCCAGCTAAATCACAGGCAATTTTTTTTGAAATGCCGCGGTCTGCAGTGACCTGAGTCGCAGCACTCAATTTAAGATTATGGATGAGGATATTCCAATAGTAACTAGTATAAAAACCTGGGGCTGTTCATGGACAACACTTTGCTGATATACTCATTCTGATACTCATATTTATTTTATTCGCAATTCTAATTGCTTCAGATTGTTTTCGATTGAATTTTGAACTGAGATTTTTGTGTTTATGAGCATTAATATGAAATATTGAATCAATAAAGATTTGAATAAATCATAATCAATCCTCCAGTAAAAAAGGGAACGTTAGGAATAGAATCTCCTAATTTGTTTTGTAAGCAGTAAAAGGATGGTTTCTGCAGTCTGACAACGATATTTACCTTCGACCGTTGACGTAATTCCATTGATAAAATAAAAAGACTCTGA
Organism: Harmonia axyridis; assembly: GCF_914767665.1. Taxonomy (NCBI): domain Eukaryota; kingdom Metazoa; phylum Arthropoda; class Insecta; order Coleoptera; family Coccinellidae; genus Harmonia; species Harmonia axyridis. Next base: position 36,925,484 of record NC_059502.1, on the reverse strand, counting down.
CACACGAATATTTGAAGATTATTTTGTATTGCTACTTAAAATTATTTGTGATGGCGACTTTCTCCTGATCGTAGATTATATACTCTTTTATTTCAATATACCTTCGGTCGCCAATTGCGGTGGTTTTTATAAGGTCGAAGAAGAACGCTACTTTCCATAACAGTTGTAGGAGAAAATAGTTGATAGATAATTGATATACCTGTTCGTGATGAAAAATATAGGTAATAAACAAAAAAACAAATTTGTTGATAAGTGTTATTTTCAAGAATACATCAAAAATAATATTTGAAATTGAATATTATAGACAGAAAAAAGACTAGGTGAGCTCTGTCTATTTGGTAATAAGTTTCAGGAATAATTGACGAATATGCTGATATTATTTTTCTGGATACAACATTCGGTGAGATTGGTTCTCAAAATAATCAGTTATAATATCACAAGAGCTTAGACAATATTCGATTATACACCGATTCTCGAAACGTAGTTCGAGAAACATCACGAGAGCACAGCTCGAGAGGTGTTCCGCGAATACGTCCAGTGATGAGGTTCGTATAATCGAAATATATTGTCTATGCTCGAGTGGCATTCGTTATGATTATATAACGAATAATTTCAATAACTCTAAACCAAGCACTGCATATTGATAATTCAATGACATTGCTCTTCGCTTGACTTTTATTTTTTGGGAAAGTCCAAAAATTTTACTATGGAAATGATCACAATATGGCAGGAGGCGAAATACCAAAACGGTTATATCACGTCGTCAAGTAGTATATTCACTTATTAATACGGCGTAACTATGGGAAATTTACGGATTCTATTGGTTCATCAGAACATGAGTTCTATAATTAGTGAAATGTAATTATATTACGTCATTACTTTATATCGACTGTCAACGTATCAACACCGTTATATATCAACGTTTCACATCTACGAGTTTTCACACGACAGACCTAAGAGTGGCACAAGCATTCTTCCATATTTCGTTATGGCACATAATGTATCAAATGCAATTGGTTACTTCAATAAATGTTCCGACAATCTTAACCTCGATCTTAACTCCTCCGCAGGCCCGGTCTGGCACAACTGGACGTCTTCGGCTACATGCTGATTTCAGGAAATAAGATGAGAACTATAGGATTCTCTCGCGGCAGCTAACGTGGTTTTGAATAATTCAAAATTTTATTTAATGTGGTTTGAATGAATTGCAAATGATTTTGCCTTCAACCACCAGCAGCAAATTCAGATCAATTTATTATTGTATACCTACTCGAAAAAACAAGATCAATTATTTAGTACTCCTTGATAGTGGTTATAACTAAAATAGAACTAAAGTTCAATGAGATACCATCAACTACGAACATGACAATGAAAAACACAAGGCAAAAAAAAAATATATGACAATTATATACAGAACTTCAACTTTCTACTAAAAAGTAGAAAAGGACCTAATATAGTAATCAAATAAAAGATTGAAATATATCATAATTATATAAAGTAGACCAAAATGAATACTATACTTAACAATATAAATACAACAAAAATTTTCATCACAGTGTTAGTTTGGTATTTAACGGTTTTAATACTCGTAACTATCCTATCAGTTGTTTGGTGAGTTCTTCACCACTCCTGGCCACTGCATTAATTATCTCTTCCTTGTCCAAGTCAGAAAATAAATCTCTTTCTACATTCTTAAAAATTAGGCTAGACATGAGGTCTTGGCCTGAACTAGATCTGAGACGACTCTTTATTTTTTCAGCTTAGAAAACACCCTTTCACATGAAACCTGTGTACAAGGTATCGTCAGCACAAATTTATAAGCTACATATAAGTTAGTGAACAAGCCTGATCCAGAGAGTTTAAACTCAATATAATAGCGGAATATACAGGAGAGTCATGCATCGTGACGTCCACACATCCTGAATATAAGTTATGGAAATATGCAAACATGGCGGCATATTTGCTAGGCGGAAACGGAAGAGAATAGTCTAGTTGATGAAGAGCCCTTGAGGCAGCCCGATATGCTGCGAAATTTCAATAAACCACTCGCAATCGTGGAGCGTGAACGTCGTTCATTATTCTTTCAGTGCCCGTTTCTCAAATGCAGCTTATATAATGCCCAGAGAATAGCATATTGTAGCCACGGTCATCTTCTTCAATTATCTACATTCCATTGAGAAATTATTGACATCGAAGCATGCCTTTAACGTCTAGTCGCGGATTCATTACTTATTACAAAAATTTCACTAAAAATTGCTGTGGTTTCATCATAAAAATAACCAGTTTAAGTTATTTTCATAATTTCTCTGTCCCAAATTTTCGAGATCACGAAGGTAGGCAAACAGTCATGATTTCATATATGGGAATTCCGGTTTGATACCGCAAAAATATAGTGGAATGCTATCACATTTGAAGGAAATCCAATGAAAATTTATTTAAGAGTTGCTCATGAAAGACCCCATTGAAGATTATCAAAATATCAAGTTTGTGTCTAATGAATCTCTGTCATCCTTGAGTGTAGCTACTTTTGTTATTCGAAAGAAGTTAAAAAAAGGACTTCGTGTGCTGATAACATAATGCTTTTCGAAGGGAAAAAATACAGTTGAAGCAAAATCTTTTGATGAAGAGTTTTCGGGGTCTACACCAGGCAAATCAACCATCATTGATGGGTATGCTAAGTTTAAATGTGGTGAAATCAACATTGAAGACGGCGAACGCAGTGGACGCCCAAAAGAGACTGTCACGGACGAAAATATCAACAAAGTCCACAAAATAATTTTGAATAAAGTGAAGATGATCGAGATAGCAGACATTGTGAAGATATCATCTGAATGAGTACATCATATCATTCACGAATATTCGTACATGAGAAAGCTGTGTGCAAAATGGGTGCCGCGCGAGCTCACAATCGATCAAAAGCAACAACGTGTTAATGATTCTGAGCAGTGTTTGAAGCTGTTTAAGTGAAACCTAATTTTTTGCGTCGATATGTACAATGGATGAAACATGGCTCCATCATGTCACTCCGGAGTCCAATTGACAGTCAGCTGAGTGGACTGCACACGATGAACCGAATCCAAAGCGAGGAAAAACACAACAATCAGCTGTACCATGTTATATATTTGAAATCAGGAAGAATTAAGCTTTCAGAAAATGGCACAGAAATCTAGTGTTTCTATTTGAAAAAACATAACTTTGGGTCATAGCGTCGTAATTAAAAACCCTTTTGAAAATACGAGCACGCCACTGGATTCAACGTAAAAAAGTGCCTGTATAATGTTTTAATTTCAGAGCTCTATCATCAGTATTAGCGGAGATATAAATGTTTTTCGATATCGCCATTTTTCCAATTTTCGCTTATAACTCGAAAACAAAAGAAGGTGGCCAAAAATGAATACTACCCTTGTTAGTTTCTCAGATAAAGAGACCGAGAATGGGGTATCAGATTTTGTCTATCTCTTCTGGTTTAAAAGTTGTAGTGCTAAAACATCGAAATTTGCCCAGCCTGTACATAGTATTTACAATATTTTGTTTCACGAACAATTTAGATTTTATAGCCGGATGAATATGTTTTCTCGAAATTTCATGTTTACCCCTAGCGCGTGGAACTTCAAGTTATCGTATCCAGTCGAAACGAAAAGACTTTTTGATAGGAATGTTACAACCAATAGAAAAAATTGTTTTGAATTTCGCTATCGGTTAACCAAATTTTTCGTGAATGATTTTCGAAAAAGTAAAAGTACGATTGTGACTCGTGCGCTGAACCAGATTCGACATTATATATATCAACATATTTTCTCGATAATTCAGAAATATTTTTGGAAGATAAATTTCATTTTAGTAATTTCTGATCACTTTCTTATGCATGTGATAAATGGAAACGTTTTATGAAAATAAGTGTTATCTACTAATGAATAATAATAAATGAATATTATGGTCCGATAATCACTAATTTGATAATATTATCATTATTTAATAATGCAATTATGTCACAACAATAAAAAACAGCGAAAACATTAACATTCTTGCGCAAACAAAATGCTTGGGGTAGTCCCAAGTTGCTTAGGCCGACCATGTATGTATCACAGGTGAGCCGTAGGTGCTGCATATTATCATAACTTGTCCAATCGGCTCTCCTATGTGCTGGAGACCGTGAAATATGGAATATAGATAAGAACTTGGGACGAGGTGAATCAATGCGAAGTATCATGTTCAATCGTGATATAAGTTATATTTGCCAGTTGGAATGGAGATATCGAAATTGATGATTTCAGAATAAGTTTGAATGAATAAAATTTCTATTCAATCTCTTGATATTTTTCGGATCGGCCCGGCCGACCATGGTTATTTTTATATCTTTCCTCGAATTATTTTGAACAATATGTACTTAATGAATAATAAATTGGATAAATTCTCTTGGGGAATAAGGTTGAAATGAGAGACGTTAAGTCATTCTTTTAAGCGACGTTTCGCAACTTTATTGTTGCTTCTTCAAAGCTCTTCAAAGAAACACATAGATAAATACCTATAATAATTATGAAAAATATAACCTCATAATACTTCGGAAGTGGAAAACGTCCGTCAATACTTCATTCAAACTTTGTAAAAATTGAAATTTCATTCAATAAATAATAGCAGAAGTCAACGTATTGCTAGTCATATGATGATGAAATAAACAAATATTCGCATATTACGCTGGCGTACAGATGTATGAAAACTAGTTTTCGATAATTGTCGAACAAACTGTAATGACGGGACGCTCCCAACCCCACAAGCAAACATACAATCAAAAACAAATGATACAATTAAAATCAAAATAAAATTACAAACATTTGAATTCTGTGTCGGGAAAATGAATTCAGGATGTTATGGTATATAGCGCTTAGACCCAAACAATCAGTTCTAAGATTAATGTTTTCAGTCAATTGAATTTGTACCATCTCCCCCATATTCCGCCTGAACCAATTGGACTCCCTATCCAAAACTGTTGTCTCCTCAAACTGAAAATCGTGTCCAGTACTAAAGTGATGTAAAGCCAAAGCTGTTTTGTTTGCTTTGGCCTGATTATAAATCTTTATATATTTATAAACTTATTCCACTCCCAAGAGAATTCATTGAATTTATTAAAGATAAGGAATACGACAGTGTTAGATTCAATGAACAATTTCATAATAAAAATTCGAGGATATCCCCGAATTGTCAATTTACTGTAGTCGATATCAATAAGTTAATTTCATAATAACTGACACTGACAATTTTTTTGGTTCTAGATTGTTTTATTTTTTTATTATATGGTCTGCCAATATATGAAAAAGTACTCAGTTTCATTATTTTGCTTCCAAAACGACTAAATTTCTCAATATAAGAAAAAATTATATTGTGAAATTGTTCATATCCAATTAGGTGGTACCTCTGATTAAATACTATTTATGAATTCTAATAAAAGGTATGTGTTTCTGTGAACAGGAGCAGCCATATGTTATGGTGAAGGAAGATAAGAACCTCACAGGCAATGCCAGATTTGAAGGATTTTGTATAGATCTGTTGAAGTGGATTGCCAATCAAGTTGGATTTCAATACACTATTCGGCTAGTTCCGGATCATATGTATGGAGTCTATGATCCAGACACTAAGCAATGGAATGGTATAGTTAGGGAGCTCATGGAGAAGGTGAGTATTTAAAAATATGGATCCCTGTGTCACAAAAAAGCTAATAATAATAATAATTGAGTTTATTCAAATATTCAATACAATAAGTACAATTTCAAATTAAACTCAGAAAAAATAAACTGTGAGTTATCTCTAGAATAACTGTTTACAGCTATTAAATAAAAATATGATTCTAACGACAGCAAAAAAATAAAATACAGTTCTTTCCACCATTATTCCACAATCAAATTTGTCTAAATGGTCTCATTTGGGATTTTTTTTTTGTCATAATCGGGAATTTCATTTATAATCGGGATTTTTTTTTTCTTTTATTATCGGGAATTTTACTCTCCTGTGAATTTTATTTCATCATTTCATTTTTTTAAAAATACCACCAACTCAACCTATGAAGAGTTGATAAGATTGTGTATAAATGTTCTATCTTCTCTAATTTTCCTATATCCAATATTTCAAGCTTTCAGCTATATTTTGGGTTCTACTTCAGGGACGAGAATACAAACTTAAAAGGTTGAAAATTTCAAGAAATGAAACAGAACTTTACTGGCCTTTTTGGTAATTTTTTCACTTAGTGATTGTCTTGAACGAAAAATATGCTCTGCAACAATCTCTAACTACCCAATTTTCTGAAGTCAATATTGAAAATCCTTTCAACATACTTCTGATTTTTTAAACATTAGCAATCTTGAAATTTGGGTAAAACGATAAAGGAAATAAATAAGCCATAATGATTGATTGTCAAAGATGAAACCAGAACCTTCACTATTACATCGCATCTCTTTAATCAACTGTGAAAACTTGCATGTTATCTGCATTTTCAGTGTACGTTACTTTCAAATATTCATGCTATTACTGCTTTTAAATGTTTCAATTTATTCCAAATCAAAGTGACATATTTCGCAACTTTTATTGAAAAGTATATTTCGCCATTAATAGTATAAATTATAGTATTTCAACACATAATTGAAAAAATTATTTATAAATATCAATATAAACATTAACTCAATAGCTGGAAGTAATCGTATTAGCAGCCCATGCATTTGACCAAGATATCGTCATCAGTCGGCTCAAAATTCTAGAATTATAGTCATTGAGATTATTTTATGGTACTAGCGCTCACGAAGACTTTGATAGTGTTTACTCTTGAACTACCTCCTCTATCTATACCAAGAAGAATAATCACTTGACCATAGAGCTTCCCGATTTACTTTATCTCTTCTTCCATAATTCGAAAATCATTCAATTATCGTACTTTGGCGAACTAAATCTTTTCGAATAATTATCACTCTGGATTTCTATTGATTGATTTATAAATTATACTATTCTTTCGACATTTCAGAGAGCTGATCTAGCAGTTGCGTCCATGACCATCAATTATGCAAGAGAAAGTGTAATAGACTTCACAAAACCATTCATGAATTTGGGAATCGGAATACTATTCAAGGTGAGAAAGAAATTTGATTTCCATTATTACTTGAGGTGAATAACCATTTACATACTTTCTGAAAAATCAGGGTTTTTGTAGGACTTTCGAAAAATTCACATTGCTCTTTCAGATAATTTTTCGGAAGCTTCAGTTAAATTAATTAGACGTTCGAGCTTAAATTGGGTTTTCCAATGTTTTTTAATAACATTATATTTTTGAATCACAATACAATATGATATATTTTCAAACCTAAAATCATTTAGTTGAAAAATATCCCACCAAGAAGAGTCGGATTTGTATATTATTTTCGAATTAAAACAGCAATATTCTTGGCTTTAACCTTTTTGTTAATATTCAAACTACATGATAAACATTTATTTACCTTAAATTTTAAAATTCAAATGTGTACACAATAGATAAAATTTTTTCAATATGAATATCAAATTATTACACTATCATTCGAAATCTGAATTTTCGAATATATATTTCGATATATACGAATTTAGTGGCCTAGAAATAGAAATTCAACATAAGGAAAGATTATTCATGCCGCAATTTCTTTCCACTATTGGAAGATTGGACCTGTACAAACAGATAAAAAGGATGATAATAAGCTTTACATGTGTTATTTTTATAAATAATAATTTTAATATACATAGCAGTACGTGGGGGATAATTTGACAGCTTTCGTTTTCCGGAAAAAAAAACACAAAAATGAATAATTTCATACAGAATTTGACATTTTCCATTAATTTGTGGTCCCTTTTATAATGCATCAATGATTTTCAAAGTAGTAAGGTATAATAGAGATGTCTTTAATAATGATGTATTCACTGATTAAATTTTGTTCGAGATAATTCTGGCGATTCAGCTCGGCATGGGTTCCTTTTCTTCTTTAATAAGATATACCAATCAACAGCATCATTTCAAAATTTGCATTTGTTCTGTCAAAAATAGTTCATTGACGATTTTAACCTCAAAATGACATTGACAGAAAAACGACGTGAGAGCCACCATAAGAAACGATGCTGAAGTCAATAAGTCAATCGAAAAGAGACAAACTCCATTGAAATCCAAGAAGTTTGGTCCCATCAGAAGTCGCCAATTCAATCTTAAGGTTTTTCAAAAGTTAGTGAGAAGTGAGCGCACTAGTGTTTTAAACCTCATACGTTTAATCTAAGAGGCTGTCATTATAAAGGTCAGACGCTTGTCTTCGCTGTTCGAAAGTTTCATTCAATGTTCCATTACATTCGATGAAAAATTCTAATAAATATAATAGTACGATTACTGAAATGTTTCACGAATCGTTCTTGATAATTATTTCAGAGTTTTTATGAAAGAATATTCTTAATAATTGATAAACTGAATGAATTTGCACTGAATACTCAATGATTGTAATGTGGGAAGCGACTAGGGCTGGGACTCTTTCGCCTTTTTGTATTCGAATATTCATCCATAAATTTATTCGATTATTCGAATAATTCATTCAAACAAATATTCATGTATTATTCATGAGTAGTCATGAATATTCAACTATTTGTTGATTATTCAGTGATTACTCAATTATTATTCAGTGATTATTCAATGATTATTCAGTGATTATTCAATGAATATTCAGTCAATATTCAGTGATTAAACTCATGTTTCAATGAACCAATAAAATCCGAGTGTTTTGATGAGTGAATATACCTTTTGCGACGTGGTATAATCGTTTTGGTGTTTCGCATCTCGCCATATACGCTCTATTAGTGTGACGTCACACACCGCCATTTCTGGTTCTCCTGTCAGTGTTCGGAATCCAAACAAATAAATTGTCATTCAAATTAGTACGGTCTCGTTGAAGGAATTGGCTTATTTTCATAAATAAGAGTATTTGAGGAAAGATTTCAGTATTAATTGATAGACAAAAGGAACGAGGTTAATACCAGTAACTTTGAATCCTGTATCATTCCCCAGATTTTGTTAAAAGCCGTGTTTATTAGTTGAACCTCAAGTTCGAACTTACGGCATTAATCTCGTTTCTTCTGTCTATAAATTAATAGTAAAATCGTTCCTCAAATAATCTTATTTATCAAAATAAGCCAATTTCTTGAACGACAACGTACTAATTTGAATGACAATTTGTTTGTTTGGATTCCGAACACTGACAGGAATTTATTTATAATTTCAATTCAATTGTATCTATCAATTTCAATATTATGTAATTTCCAGTAATTTTAATACTAATAAAACGATTTGTCCGTAGTGAATCACAAAACCTTGTTTTAATCATTCCTGAATAGTGAGTCAAGTGATCATTCCAACTTTCATTCATAACTTCATAAATATCCAACTACTCACTGAATAGAAAACTATTCACTGAATAATCAGTAAATACTCAACTATTCACTGATTATTCATGAATAGAAAAGTAGTCATTGATTATTTAACTATTCAGTGAATACTCGACTATTCACTGATTATTCATGAATAGAAAAGTAGTCATTGATTATTCAACTATTCAGTGAATATTCATGATTATTCGAATAATGCAAAATGCAATTATTCGAATAATTATTCAATGATTATTCGAATATTCAAATCATTCATTCATGATTCCCAGCCCTAGAAGCGACCCACTATCCCATATTTGTTTCAAAAATGGATTGTCGATTATTAAAATAAAACTTTTCATTATTCCAAAAAAATATACACATACATATAACTAAACAATATGAACTAAATTATCAAGTATGATTGGTAGCCGGGTGGCTCATAGTGTACTTGTTTTCCATTGCAAAAACATTATTAAATACAACGTAAAAATGACAACTTCTTGGCAATTATTCAATATTTATTATATTATCAAATTGCGTTCGTAATAGGTACCAACTGAGGGAAATTCAAATATGTAGCATCATCTAGATTTCCTTTGAAAAAATCATAACTGCTCCTATACAATTAATGACCACATAAAGAGAAATAACAATTAGAAGCTCTTCATACTTGTACATTGAAACCGACACTCTGTATATGAAAGGTTGATTATTTTGAAGCGATGAATAGGCAAATTTTCTTTTGAAAAAATTCTGATCAAATTCGTCTAGTATTCTATGGAAAGGTTATCGAGGGTATTGTTATAAAGCAAGGAAAAAGAATATTGGACATACCCTCAGGAGTGGGAATGTTTGGGGCTTTCGGCCTTCATCAGTACGGTGAAAAAGTGTTATATGAGCAACACTTGAAGGAAAACAACAAACACAAGCCAGCCACAACAGAAGCCAGCCGTCCATTTGTGATTGCCGCAGGAAGACCCAATGTTTTTGGTTTCCGCAGGACGGCTGGCTTCTGTTGAGGACTCCGTTTGTTTGTTGTTTTCCTTCAAGTGTTACTCATCTAACACTTTTTCACCGTACTGATGAGGGCCGAAAGCTCGAAACACGTGTCTACAGTTAGCACTTCTCCTGAGGGCATGTCCTTATTCTTTTTCTTTACTTTATAACAATACCCTCGATAACCTTTCCACATATTATTACCAGGATTAGGGTATCTAGACAATATCTGTACCGTTGGAATACTATTTTCTTATATTTTACTATTAAAAATATATATATGATGATATTGATATAATATACAGGGTGATCCATTTGAAAAATCCGCCATTTGCTGAAAAATTTCTTTCGGGACACTCTGTATATCAGAAAATAATTTCCTACGATGCAGAAATGATAATGCAAATGATTGCTTCCCAACGACATTGCTAAGATGTCTGGATCAGCAGGTATGAAAGCGCTATGCACTATTTCAGGAACAAAAAGAGTCAACAAAATATTGATTTGTTACATTTTTCAATCGATTAGCTGTTTGCCTAAGTTGAAAAGTTTTGAATTATATTATCCTTATATTGGTGTATATAATATTCCTTTTTTATGTTGAAATTGTATTTCTAAGCAGACACGTATGTGTATATCACAAGATATATTCGAAGAAGATATTTGAATTTTCAGTCATCAGCTACAAATGATAAAGAACTGAATATATTCTTCGGAATTGGAACCAACATATTACCTATATGCAATGCGAATTTAGCATGTTTTCACCTGAGTCCTCAAGGTTGGAGGTATAGTTGGTTAACGGAATATAATTTGAAGTGGCAGGTTAACTTATTACACAGCTCTACTATTTACTCAATCTAATTATCTCACCCCACCATCAAGATGTCGACGTAGTTTCCTGTCTAGTAGGCATTCTAGGTGATAAGACACCAACAGAATTTCCATTAAGCACCTGCAATAAATCAGAACGCAACGGGAATATATCACCGAATGGTACACGTACAAATGTTGGTTTCCTATTAAACTTTCAGTTGAAAACAGAAATCCAGAATAGCGTCAGATGTGTCAGAAAAATGAATAATCGCCGAAAACGAACCTGATCGTGGTGCCGTATGCTCGAGTTCAACTGAATTATACTTGAAAAATAGAGAACTGATTCGAATTTCAACTGAGATTTCGGTAAAATTAGTATACCTAAGTTTGGAATCGCTCTTCGTTTTATGGAACAATGTGAATTTTCAGGAGGAAAAAGTGTCCGATAATAAAATGATAATGACTGACAAATAATTCTCATTTAAATTGCAATTCTACTGATCTGATCATAAACAAAATAAAATTTTCAAAAAAAAAAATAGAGACTTGATATTTTCACGTGAGTCCAAGGGTGTGTTCGAAGTCTTAAAGATCGTTAATTATAAAAAAATAAAGTCCTTATGAACATCAACTACCAAAAAATTTGGTATCATCATAATAAATCTTAGTTTTCATTTCATTAGCTTCAGTGACATAAAACGACCTAGACGTGACAGTCGACGGAATGTCCGAGGAAACATTACCTTAAAACGGTTGGACTTATTACGAGTAGGTCAACTTCATATTAAACTCATGACCCCACCGAACGTTTCTGAGTTAAACAACAACAAAAGCCAACAATACATACTTCGAAGAAAAACCTCTATTGGAAAACAAATGATTCTGTGTTCTTCAAGAGTACTCCGCCATGTCAAACACTATTACTTCTATTCAACTTTCAATAGCCTCAATGAAAGATCTTCAGATATCTAAATCTTATTTTGTTCTTCTTTATATATCTCAGGAACAATTGGTGTTTATGTTCATACTGTTTTGAAGTCAATGAATAAAAATAATCAAACTTTGATGTTCCATTTTACTTGAATTCAGATGTATTCTAATTATCTACCTTCATTATGAGTTGATTACTATTTGCTCAGAAATTTTGAATTTATGAGAGCTACAACAGAAATTTTATCAAGTTATTGATTATCTATAGGACGAAATGATATTTCACATTATTTCACTATATTGAGATAATCATGCGTTTATATATTCACTTATATCTTGAGTAATTTTTTTTCTCCATAATTGTTAATGGGACCAATCGACATTTATAACGTATTCGAATAGTTACCCCTGTTTATGAGAATTGGGGATTAGTTTTTCTAATCATGGCCAATTCGAACTGAAAGAAATGTTAATTTAAGGTTTTTTGTGGAACAAGGACAATAGATAAAACTATTAGAAGTAGGACAAATTGAGATCACTTTTGTTAGTGAATGTGGTAAAAAACTGATAACTTGAGTGCTCTGAGGTGAGCACTCAAGGCTCTGAGAGGTCAGAGGCTTTGACTTGGGCAGCAATTCTAAATCTAAATATCTAAATCCCTCCTGCCTTGTTGAGATAATCTCCTACCTTCTTCAGGGATAGCTTCAATGATTTTTAAGGCTTCCAAACTTTGAAAACTGTTATGTTGGTTGATTTTTTTCAGATGGCTGTTTCTATGATTCAGGGTGAGTTTATATCGTCTGCAATTCCGAACTATAAGTTTGATTCATCTGTTCATTCTCTTTGTTCACTTTTTTGTTAACGGTAAATCTACCTGAGTTTAGTATTCCCCATAGCAAGGAAACTTGATTATTAGTTTTAATCTTATGACCTCTGGAAGAAATCAGAAAACTTAATAACTTTTTTCCAGACAAAAGAAGAACTAGTTACCAAATAATTGTGTATCAAGTATCGAAAACAGTAAGCATATTTTGCTGATCGGAAACAATAATTCTTAGAAGAAGTGCCTACCGACAATTTCAAATATTGTCTTAGATCGGAACTTCTTAAAATTAATGAGACTATTATTTTCATCCTTAATTTCGAAAAATTCATAAACATCTAATCACTGAAAACTCAAACATAACGTTCATATAACTGTAATATTTTCATTACATCAATTTCAGTGAACACAAATACCACCAACAACTAACCATAAAAAGTTGTACCAACAATACGTTTAAATATATAAAAATAATCTCATTTTAGATTTTCATTATTGGTGATATGTAATGTATTCCTATAGAGACGTCATAAAGTAATTAAGGTAACGACGAAATCTCTTAGCCACTTGGCCTAGCAACCAGTAAGCAAGACCATCAGTCTTGGCAGAAGATATTTTGAATAAATTAACAAAGCTGGATCGTTCAAAACTGTAATTCATTCAAAAATTTCCCAAATATCATTATAGATACAACGAATATTACTCTCGATATTACTTGCTTTTCTGTCTTATCCTCTATGCCTTATCTTGGGTGTTCGGTTAATTGAATATTGAGTTATCAATGGTCTATTTGACCTATAAAATTGAAACATTATTCGAATACTATTTCGTTTCAATTAATTGACCCGAAACAAAACCAACAACCATTCTCAAATCCTGAGTGAAATGAGAACTAATAAATTCGATCTATTTCACAGAAATCTTAACCATTTCTCTGATAAATTGAGGAATCCAAAATCGACTGAAACGATCAAAGTTAAACATAAGTTGAAAAGCTCATAAAATCCAATCTGAAATTCAAACATAAATAGAAATAGGCACTCAATTATTTATCGAACCCTAACTTATTGAAATTAGGGGTGGTTTGATCGAGTCCGAAAGGGATCTGATTGATGAAGATATTCAAAGATTAACGGAATGAAAATTAGTTTTAGAAATGGAGTTGCATTCTACAGGTTTACTGTCGAAAACGGAATAGATCGAATTCGGAAATCAATCAAATCAAATTCATTCAGTTCAGTTATAGTATAGGATCCCGATATAAAATGACCTTCACCGAGATGCTTATTTGATAAAACGTATTTTATATTTAATTTAACATGTCAATAAATATATCACATATGGGTTGCCTAACAAATTTTAGTCCAGAGTAGGTTTAATTAATGATTTATAAAAGTTTTTTTCTCGAACATTTCACCGGTTTGCTTATTAGATAAATTCTATACCAATCGAAAGTATGAAACCCATAGAATGTGCAAACGTTAGGTTGCCTATTTTTTTCCGGTCACAACTCTCGGGTTGCCAGGTATAAACAGGTCAATCTATACTAGCATTTTGCAACGGTCTGATTATTCAATCAAAATCAATAAAATTAAAGATTATTCCATTATGAACACGGTGGTATAGGGCTGCCTGCGAAAAATCAGTCCAGAATCCCGGTTGTCGAATTTTAAAAAGTTAAATATTGCTGCGAGTGAATGTGTGCGACTGAGAGGCAGCGTGACCAGGTTGAAATATAGTACTTCTTTAGCATGTTATAATAATGCTATATTTTAATTTAGAAATTTGTTTCTATTTTTTGTTTTGATGCGGTTAATAGCCGAAAATATTCTCTTGCATTTGGCATTCGAAATCTGAAATATGCAGCCACCCAAATTTGTCTATGATATTCCAGTTAGACATATTTTTTTCCACTGAATAGAATACCAAGTGTGAGATAATGGTATATTTTCAACGGAAGTTTACACACCATCTGTTTTCAATGAGGCACCCGAATATTCCGTCATTCTTCGTATTTATTCTCAGCCGACAGAAGTTTTATGATTTTATTATGTTTAAGTAGGTACGTTCTTATAGAAACACGTGGAACGTAGAACCTCAATGAGAATGAACAATGAATTGATTCATAGAAACAGTCTAGACATCCGAATTTCCGTATTCTCAATCGTCTCGATTATATTTTTTATAACTACCAAACTCTACTAAAATCTACCAAAGGATTTCTTCCTACTAAAAACTCCATGAAAATGCGAAAAATCTACTAAAAAAGTAGATTTCTACTAAATCTGGTCACACTGAATACGAGTCTATCGCTATCCTTTTCATTTCCAAGAACAAATAGCATGCGCACTCTCTTTCTTTCACTGGACGGACTTCAAACAGCTGCTATGCTGTATCCTCTTCTATCGCATGAGATGGTTGATTAGGACCTCTCAGTCGCACACATTCACCGTTGCAAAATGCTAGTATAGATTGACCTGTTTATACCTGGCAACCCGAGAGTTGTGACCGGAAAAAAATAGGCAACCTAACGTTTGCACATTCTATGGGCTTCATACTTTCGATTGGCATAGAATTCATCTAATAAGCAAACCGGTGAAATGTTCGACAAAAAATTTTTTTTAATTACGAATTAAACCTTCTCTGGACTAAAATTTGTTAGGCAACCCATATGTGATATATTTATTGACATGTTAAATTAAATATTAAATACGTTTTATCAAATAAGTATCTCGGTGAAGGTCGTTTTATATCGGGATCTTAGACTATTACTACATATCGTAAAAATATTCTGAAATGTATATTTTATATATAAAAATATTCATGAAATGTATAGTGTATATATAAAAATATTGATGAAATGAATATTATTATATATAAATCATTCACATAACATCGAATTTTATCAACACAACAATTCAAATCTTCATGAAAAGTATCGAGAAGGGGCATTGCCCAAGGCAATGTATTGTTTGCGAGTGTCTTCTCATAAACATTGGCACTACACGGTTTCGAAAAAAAAACAAAATCAAAATCAGTGGAGCTTACATCAAGTGGTTGAATCCAGCAACGAACCCGAATCCACAACAGAGCAGAAGTCAGAGAGATGCGCAAGCTGGGAGCAGAACATTGTATTTCAAAAATCTGATAGGTAACCTAGAACATATCTTTACAAATAGTTAGGTGAAAACATCTAAGAAATAACTAGGAGTTTTTTGCAGAAAAACATTGATTCCATCCTAAAATTTTTCTCTCAGCTGTTTCAGGGAATATGGTAATTTATTGAAAAGTAGTTGGCTAAAATATTTGATAAAACGTTGGGAGAATGAACTTGTCATAAGCGAAATAACAATAGTTGCCTTGAGGCTAATCTCGTCAAATGATTATATGCTTTTCAGCCACTATCTTCTTTTCCATCTTCAATAAATGCACTAGCGCACCTCAGCATCCGAGTTCTAATATTCAACAACTCACTTTCTGAAAATAACGAGCATGTTGAATATCTCGAATTCTTACCCAATGAAATTTTCAAGACTGCCTTCTGACAGATCCAAGGTCTTTTGATATTACAGTAATACATGCCACCCCAGATGATTATGCAATATCGAAACAGTGATTCGCCTAGTGCATTATAATCATTGATCAATATTGTTTCAAGAAAAAATATTGCGCAGCTGGTAAATTTTGTATAATATATTTCTAGTCTCTTATTCAAGTAAATCACGTGTTCATTCCATATAAGGTGCTTGTCAAGTACAATACCCTTCTTCTTCAAGTACCTTTCCGATTCGAATGTTGGCAATCATGTTAGCCGTGGCTTACCCAGTCATAAGCCTTGGGGTGGATGAAGAAAAAAAAATTCAAATTCTCCTTCTTTTGAAAAAGTTTTCCAAAGAAGTTTGCTTACTCATAATAAGATTGTAATATATAAGGTTGTTAAATATTATGGAAATTCCTCCTGGGGGGAAAATATATCCCCCTTATCCCCCTCCTTGGGTATGCCACTGCATGTTAGCAATTATTACATTACAATACCAGGTATCTGATACTTTCGGCTCTCATAATTGTCTCAAATTCGGCTGTATCAACACTTTTCATATAAATTCGAATATAATCTTCGTGCGGTTGCTCAGATAATGTGGGTAGGAAAATAATGATAAAAAAATAAAAAAATAAAAAAAAATAGGCTGAGCAGATTAGCATCCAAGCATTGGAGCATCTTGTTGAAGCGCAACTCTGTTTTCTGATAATTTTCTGACAATGATACCCGGTTAAGAGAAGGATGGTGTTGTCCGCATATGAAACAACGCAATCATCAGAAATGGATCATTTATTATTAATACAGGGTGAGTCTTTGACTTGTACATATATTTCAACCGAAGATTCCTGAGGTCAATAGAAACCCTTTTTTCATTTACCATTTTTTCCGATTCGGCCCGGTTAAAAAGATACAGGCTGTTGAAAATCGATAAAAAAATGTCATTTTCCGTTATATCTCGGAAATGGTTGTATAGAAAAAAATGAATTTCGGGATATAGTTTTTCATGTATGTGATGAATCTTCTCCGTACACAAAATTTTATCCACATCTCCCCGTTTCTTCATTATGAACACTTCATCCTATAAAAATACCAGAAATTCAAAGAACCGAACTCTTAAAAGTAACTAGGACGTTCATTGAAGGATATTTAGCTAATTTGAAAAATAAAAGTATTCTTCATATTTTCTCGTATATTGAGCCGTTTTCGAGTAATATGTGTTTAAAAAAAAAAAAAATCTGTGAAATTAAAAAAATTGGGTACTTTGGCTAATTGCAACTCTGATAGAAAAGACTCACAGAAATGAATATTTGCTACGTTGTCAGGTCAAAAATCATGGATTGAAACACTGAATTTGCATTGACAAGTGAGGGAACCAGCCGACTTAGTTTGAAAATAAAGTGATTTGAATAAGCTCACCCATTGAGAAAATTCAATTCCATGATCACGCAATCTTTGAACAATCCTTACGAAAGTTCTCTCATTTGGCTGTCTCCTATTTGGAAACAGCCTTCCATAAGCTTCTTTAGCTCTTCTCGCTATTTTTCCATTTGTGAAATAGCATTCCAACATATCTACCATCTCCTGGTTAGAATACATTCTGCTAATTTCCACTTAACACACTTCACAAACAAACACTTTACACTAAACAGACACCTTACACTAAACAAACTAAACACACTTAACACTTAACAAGTTAAACGCACTTAGGTATCACTTAACAAACTAAATACACTTAATACTTATCATTTACATTAAACAGAGCAACAGAAATCATGATACCATAAATTCGAATTTCAATTGTTTTCGGATCATTCTATGCGCATGACCGATCAACATAGAAGAATCTCGAATAATTTTTTAAACAAACCATCAAATTTATGAATTAATAAATTTATTTTATTATGAATTTCATTAAATGTAATAATTAGTATCATCCGAAATGTTAAATCGAATTTTGTATAATAAAATAAGTCATAATATGCTAGATTACCGTATGTTATGAACGATTTGAACTATTGCGCATGGCCTCAGAGATTATTACTCTATGCGCATGGCCAAACTGAAAATTTGAGAAATCTCGAAGAAGTGTGGTTATGTTTGGCAAACAAATGGAAGAATTCGATATTTGATTCGAAAATATTTTATGTTTCAATAAGAAACAACATAGTTCGGCGTAAGTAAGTTACTAAGTTATATAATATAAATAATATATTGAATAATTATTGTATTTTTTCAGATCTCCTAATAATTCATCGAATCATTCAGAAAAACACCATAATGAATTTAATTGGACGACGATTTTCCTTCGTGATTTATTTCGTGAAGATGATTGCCCACTAGATACAGAGAAGTTTCAGATGACCTGTATTTAAAGAGAATCTTGAACCCCTTCAAATCAAATCCAACCGGAAACAGTTTGCTGTGAGGTGCTCATGATTTCATAAGGATAATTCTTCCATATAATGAATGGAAAAGTAAATTGATTAATTGAAATAACCAAAAATCTACAATACAATGATTCTGTTGATAAATTCAACTACTTGAATAAGTGAAGCACTAGTTCTGTAATGAATACTTATTCAAACTTCATACTCATTGATGAACTGAAAAATAATTTAAAAGTTACTGATTTCACCATTAACCCAGATCCTATCCTATTATCTAGTACATGTACTGATCCAATCCATATGTTTCAGAATCAATAGCTATTGATATTTTAAGGCATACACATAGTTTGTAGTTACTGTCCTTGGTTTATAGATATTATAATAATATAATGAATACATCTGAGATCAGGAATCATTGAGAATAAACTCGAATAATGGCAGGCCTAATTTAATAATTATTGGCTAAATATTGAATGTTTTTTATTTCGCACAATACATCTGCTAAATGAATCTACGTAAGAAGTTTAACAGTAGAAAATGTTTAACCTGGTTATTTATAAATTAAATGAAAATAAAGGCAATTTATTATTATGGTAGTTTGTACTTCAATTCTTGTTTTTTGATATGCATTTTTTTGTTTCAGTAATGAAAAATGTTTATTTCAAATTGCTTTGAATGTTGTATACCTACTGTAGGGCACTGGATTCATAGTAAAAGAGTGGATTTGGCAATAATACATGATTTCAAGTCACTGTTAATCTTTCGATAAGTTCATCAAAAGCTTCAGTTTATTGAGTACTTTTGAAAAAAAGGTATACCTTACAAGAATTCAAAATTTATTTTACATGTAGTTGATATGTGAAAACAAAAAAAAAAGATTACATAATTGTTGGGAAGTTTCATAATATTTTCAGTTTATCTGTTCGATAACAAACAAGTAAATTTACTTGTACGTTGTACTTCCTTTTCATTTTCGAGCTAAGTTATTGTGTAGGTACTTAGATAAAGTATTCTGGGTTCATTCAATCCAAAATGCAAGCGTTCTTACACTTCTTGCTACCCTAAAAATTTAAAACTTTTCTCACTGATTCCATGATAATAAGAATTCAAATTGAACACTGGTTTGAATACCACTTTTTTGCTGACCTCTAGATAACAAAATATACTCAATTAGCCCAAATTTCTAGTAATGTACAAAACTTCAACCGTTTGTTGGGTTTCTTGAATTTTATTGACAAAACATAACATAACCTTTAAACATAACATTACAGATGCGAGATGATTAGTATTCATATGTACATAGATTTAGCTTATTATTCTGTAGGTTTTTTGTCATTATAGTGTTTTGTGACTGTAAACTTGGCAACGTGGAAAGTCCACAGATGATTATCATTTATGTTTATTTACCTTTATGAAAATTAAAGGTTATATGAATTGTTAACTCTTATACGAAAAGAGGTGAAAAAGCGAAAATAAATGATTGGATATGAATATAAGATTTAATATGGGTGGTTGCAAGCTGAATTTTTTATTATTATCGAATATAAAATAGAAATCAAGAGAAAAATAATCAACATATTTATCTCCCACGAAATTGCTATAACTCATTTATTATATTGAAAATAATACTTCGGTCACCAAAGGGAATGGAAAAAGTGAGTTTATGCTTGTTTTGCTAATATAGTAACCCATTTCCAAAGTTCAAATGGTATAAATTTATGCTTGGAAAAACTTCAGTGGGCTGATTTCCAGGTTCGGCATAGCTCATTATGAAAACTTAAAATGGCCATATCTTTTCAACCGAGCCGAATCGGAAAAAATGGTAAATGAAAAAAGTGTTTCTTTTGACCTCAAGAATCTACGGTTAAAATATATGTACAAGTCAAAGACTCACCCTGTATATAGTTTGTCAAAAAAGTAACGTTACTCGCCAATAATTCCTTCACGAAGAATTATCAAGGAAAATCCTCGCACCCGTCGATTTTTAATTTCAATAGCAATTTATTCTGTGCTTTATTGAATTTGATATTTCTCACCCCCTACGCACCCTACTACTTTACTTTTTTGAAAGGGAGTTTATGGATTGTGATACAATAAATGAAAGGTAATTTGATAAACCTATTCAGCGATTTGGCTAAAAGTTGAACTGGTTGTCCCTTTTTTCATTAAAAAATTAGGAAATAATTTACAATTTGTGATTAGAGAGTAACTACGATCAGACCATTATTCTTTCACTTATACAGTACAGCTCCGAAGCGTACCAGTGCGCACTTGTATTGTTCCTGTAAACAGGGCGTCGAGCCCTCGCGTTACCTTCCCCTTTCCATTGACGCACCCCGCCTCATTTGCGGGACGTCGAGTCCTGACAAGTGTAGAGAGAAAGGATACCGTTACTTCGCATAAAGTACGAGACAGCTGTAGAACGCTGGTTTGTTTACGTTTACTTTGACAGTTTGGTTTTGGTGCGTTCCACTCATAGCAAGGGCTCGGCGCACTAGAGCGTCGACAGTCGACACGCACCTGACTGGAAAGCAGCTTATGAAGCGGGGAGGACCACAGACTCTTAGATGGACGAATGACACCTTGCTCCATAATCACTTGGAACTCGATTTGAATCTGCTTGAGTCGATCGGGGGCGGGTCGTCGTGACTTACAATGGACTGGTGGACCAGGAGTCATTTTGGTATGGTGTTTGGTACCATGTTTTATCGATTCCTTCCTGAATACGGGTGATCGTGTGATTTCAGAATATTCTTCTAAAAGTCGATGATATTTTGAGTCATTTACCACTTCACCACCATAAATTTCCAACGAAAACTTCGACGGAGGTAAATTTCCAGTTCCAAAGCAATGGTAGCGTATGTGCTGATGGGTGTGCCGTTATAGCCGCAGAAAGTTCGTAGGTGTTTTTTACTTCTGCCCGCGTAATCGATAGCGTGGATAAACACAAGTTCGTACCAGTATCTACCAGAAAGGACTCTTTCGTTTGTACGTCAGTGACAAAAATGCGGCGAGGCTGAGAGTTGTCTACGAATGCCGCGTTTACAGACGACTTTTCTCGTTTCTCGACGGCGCGGCGACCAGTTGCACGGAGAAGTACACTTTTTTTAGCCTTGTGTTCGAAGGTATGGTTGTAATAACATATACCACTCAATGTAACGACCACGGCTTGAGCTCCGTCTGCAATTTCGCGAAGGTGATTGTTGCTTGTTGCGCGATAATGATTCAATTCGGGACTGTAGCTCTCTTATTGCTTTCCGCATTTCACTATGTTCACTGCACTCGCGGTTGCTGGACGAAGTAGCCATTTAAAGTTTGCAACTCACATGTTGTAACATCTGTGTTGATAGTTCGAAAACGTACACCTCCTTTTCGTTTATATATCGGAGTCACCAATTTGGGATATCGCGTTTTCGTGGGGATTATTAAAACACTGATGGACGACAGACAGGAACTTTATTGTGGTACAGTACTTGGAAACATCCTTGAACACTCTACTGACTCAATTGGTCATCACCTCTTAACTTCTTCTTTTTCCTATTCTCTAAGTTGAATGCCTCCGCAATGGTGTAATGGTGCCTGCACACTTATTAGGGTAGGGGAAAGATATGCTCTATTGTATCTTTCTGATAACCCTAAGAATGAGAAAATTTTAGGCACAAGTACCATTGTTACACTAATGGAGGTACATTCATATTAAGTATTGTGTCGCCAAAAGCTCTAATATTTATATGGTGGGAAGGAATAACGAGACAATTGTTGATAAAGAAAGTGTTTCTATGGAAATAGCTCTCAGTGTTAACCGTGGCCACTTTTCTCTGAGGGCTATGTCCATCGAAGCTCCTCTGTTCTAATATTAACCTTTGAAATACATTCGAAAAAGATTTTAGAGGATCTGCCTTCATTTCATTTATTTATTTTGTTACTCCCATTCGTTTTATTCATTCAATATCAATGTACTCACGATGGATTTTTGTCATATCAGAATTTTGCAGAACAAAAATCTTCACTTGTCGCTAAAAACTATCACAGCTTCAACACATTCATTTTAGGCAAATAAGCACTTTTTGCCTTGGTAAATCCTTCTTCCATTGTTTCACTTTCTTTTCAATATTTGGTATTAAGAAAACTGAACTGATTGAACCTGAAAAACATAGACCTAATATAACCCATGGCAGAAAAAAGTATATCTTTATACAACACATGGTGGAATAATATTTTTATAACATGGATATAACCCAGATAGTTTTCTACTTGTTATCTTCGATATAACCTATAATAGATCTGTCACAGATCAAAACAGAACCAGCCGTTTGTTTA
The DNA here is from genome assembly GCF_914767665.1 of Harmonia axyridis. Lineage (NCBI taxonomy): Eukaryota > Metazoa > Arthropoda > Insecta > Coleoptera > Coccinellidae > Harmonia > Harmonia axyridis. Next base: position 36,902,263 of record NC_059502.1, on the reverse strand, counting down.
CTTTTACTACGTGACGTCATTCGCTCTGATTGGTGTTCAACATATCGTGACGGACATTCGAATTTTGTAATTTCATTTTTTGAAAATAATGATATATCTCGCAATTAATACAAAAAAAATGCTCGTTTCATATTCTTTGACAGGAAAATAAAAAAAAAGTTTAATCAAATTATTACAATAGTTCAGTGATTTTCAATTACTGTCATCTTCCCCATTGAATCGTCCGAAGAAAGCAATCGTCCAGATGCGGCAAGCTTTGCCCAATAAGTGACGAATTGTGTTCCATCAGGAGAACGCCAGGCTACACACATCGATAGTGACTCGCCAGAAGCTTGGTTGGGAGGTTCTTATGCATCCACTGTTTAGTCCGGACATGGCACCAAGTGCTTACTATCTGTTCCTCTCTATGACGAACAATTTTGCTGGTAAAAAATTCGATTCAACAGTGGTTTGTGAGAATCGACTATCTCAATTTTGTGTCAATAGGATCGAGGGCTTCTATGAGTTATGGAATATTTGAACTATGGTATTTAAAGCCTTGTTTTTCATGCCTTAATAATGGATTTATTTTCACCAAACCCCAAGGTGACGTTTCATTTCCTCAATATCTTTCAACACAATTGTGCTCTAAAGACCAGTCAACCACTCTATTGCAATCACTTCCAATCTCAGTTCAAAAACATATTTCTGAAGGACCTGAGATAATTGAATTTATGTCCACTAAAGAACATTATAACGATATTTTTATTTCCTTCCACTCGATATTCTTTCCACTCAATTGAACCCTCTAGTACTTCCTTGGTTAATGTTTCGGCCAAATTCTCCCATTTCACCACAGGGACCATTATCAAAAGCGTTCATCATTTGAGAGTTGTACTTATTAAAAACTGGAAGATTAAATTTCACCCCAGTTACGACATTTATTAGCAACAAATCTCGCGCACCGCAATCTCTGCTCTTTACAGCAGAGAAATTAGTGGAAATTACCACTTCATCGCCATTGTTTCGAGAGCTATGCAAGAAATTAATCCTTTTAGCAATTCCCTATGTACGAGGGCGTAAATTTTCATAGCTGAAGAAACAACTTTTGTTCGTTGATTCGTTCGACTCTCTTTCACGATATTCGACAGTTTTTGTTGTGAAATATTGAGAGAAAACAAAAAATGATTCATGTGAATGCTTCTTCAAGTGAAATGATGGGAAAATACGAATACTTGATAATTTTATGGTTTGAGTTGAATCCTTTCGCTTTAAAAATTGAAGAATAGAAAACACTGCAATCTTAGTATCAGAGCTTTTGGAAACCATTTAAAAAAATATATTGATTGAACCCTCAAAAAAATTGTATGATACAAGTCAATCAAAAATATCAAAATTATTAACAAATATACTGCTCCACAAAAGTTACGGATATCGTATTCAATCGTTTTGAAAAGTATGTAATCTTCGAGAAAATCGCTGTAAAATCATTTAAAACTCGAAAAGAACTTGAATCGATCCAAAAAAAATCAGTATGAGACATTTTGTCAATCTGGTCGCCTTTTTTCTGAAGTTTTGTTCTTTGCATATACTTCATGAATGTTCTTATTTTGAAATGGAGTTGTTCATCAACGGCTCCGATTTGAAACGAGTTTTCTGTAAATGCCAAGACGTAAATTAACAAACGCTGAGGCTAAAAGGGCTATCGGAATGCTACAGGGGGCCTAACTCAGGTTGTTGTAGCGGAAAGGCTCCAAGTCAGCCAAAGTGTGATATCTCGACTTTGGAATAGGTTCAGGGAGACAGGTTCCGTGTTGGAAAGACCAAGGCTTGGTGGGCGACGAAAAACAACACCTGCTCAGGATCGTTTCATCACCGTTTCGGCGAGAGAAAACCCTACATCTACGTGTAGAATGCTACGGAATACTCTTCAAAATGCAGATGGGGTCCAAGTTTCCATCGAAACCATTAGACGACGTTTGAGAGAGGTGAATCTCTCCATTAAGAGGATTTTCATTAACACGTGACCATAAGCGTCAAAGACTGGAATGGGCAAGGCAAAATATCAATTGGAACGATCATTGGCGTAGTGTCCTTTTCACTGATGAATACAGATATGGACGATTTTCAGATTATCGAAGAATAAGGGTACGGACAATCCCACGGGGTAGTGTTATGGTATGGGCCGGGATATGTTTCAACGGGCGCACAGATCTACACATTCGTCCTGGGAATATGACCGCCTTACACTATAAGGTAAATGTCATCGACAATGTTGTGCCAAATTTTGACGCTGCTTTCGGTGAAACTTTTCAATTTCTAGACGATAACTCTAAACCGCACCGTGCAGCCATAGTTGAGAATGCGCGCAAGGAGCTTGGTATTCCAAATTTACCAATACCTCCGCACTCACCAGATTTGAATTGCATAGAACATGCATGGGATATGTTCCAAAGAAGATTAGATAATCATCAAACTACCCCAGAATCCTTAAATGATATGAGAGAGCTTCTGCCCTTTATGGAACCAAATTCCTCAACAAGTAGTATGCAAAGAAGATGTCAAGCTGTTATTGATAGTCTTAAAATGCTTGAATTCTCTGAGAATAAAATTTCGTTATTTTACTCGATTTTTCTCAACCACTCTGTATACGCTGCAGACCTACAGGCTGAAATTAATTTCATTTCCTGCAACTTGAAACCATATTTATATGAATTTTCATCACAAAAATCTGATTTCAACTGTATTTTTTTGCAATTTAAGTCAATATCGCTAACTCATGTGTAGCAGTTTATTTATGCAACCAAATTCAACAAAAAAAAATTAAATTACTTCAATGTAAATAATTATTCATAGTGGGTATCATCACCAATATACTCTGATATTGAGTAGAAACACTTAGCCAACAAAAATTTCTTTATTGTACTTTTGAAGTCATTATTCATCAACAAATTCCAAGAATCCGATAAAAGCCTGATACTCTGGTAAGAAGGCAAATGCTCAAAGCTTTATGTTCAGTGATTCGGCACAGTCAGAATGGTTTCTAGTGTTATAACTAATAAAATCAAGTTTTGTAAATTAGTTATTTGTAACATGTGATAAACATCTGGAAATATAAATGCAAGTGGCAATCATAATTTTGTTCTCAATAAAATGTGGCCTACAAGAGGATCGCTGACATATAATGAATTTCATACTCACAATTCTTGTCAGGCAATAAACTATATTTTTAAGAGGAGCTTCTCCATATTAAAATATTGTGCGATATATGAGGGCTCGTATGAGGGTTACAATATTTATAATACATATCCATGAGAGATTGCAGTGAAAATTCCACACATGTGATTTTTAATCAATCAGAACGTGTATTTCTGACATATCACCATCGCAACGGATGAATTTTAGTGGGAATTTTTCCTCGTGGGTACCAAACAGCGAATTATAGTGGAAATTTTTTGACGTTTAAAATGACAGAATATTTTTTTTGACAATTTAATTATTATTTGTTTACATGATAATTTTGATTCATTTCAACTACAAGCTTAGATGTTTTCTAAATTCTTTGGAGTGAGAATCATTATGGAATGTCTTGTCTCATAGGTTGGCCTTCTTGTGCCATATGGAATCATGGTAACTCTTCGCTGGACTAGACCATTGCAGAATTCGGGTTGTCATTGTGTCATTGACAAAGGGTTAAATTTAGTTCGGTTTTTTTTTTGTTATAGGTTTTGATCCAAGAAACTAAACTTAACTAGAAATTTGTTTCAATTTTGAACTTACATTGATTAGTTAATTTGAGTTTTCTCCCGGTTCTGTTTGAAAAAAGAAGAAACAAGTCATTACAGCCTGTATTATTTGTGGAAGGAAACCGGTGCACCTGGGATTTCACCTTCAGAGAATCATTGAATTATTTTAATGTAACCAAAATCAACACCAACGAATATATCAGTCTAGATAGCAATTAACTCAAAACTATCTGGATTTCAATCAAACAAAGACAACATTACATAAAATTGATTGGTCAAAAGTTCAAAACAGTTGATAAAAGGAAAATTTATATTGAAAAACAAAAAATATAATGAGTAGAGTACGATTTACTGGTAAATACTGAGAATATTCGCAACAAAATGTGAAATTAATTTATCTGGATGACACTTGTTTATTTGATTGTGAATGGGATAATTCCCATTCATATACATTTATGGTAATCCTTATGATCACCACTGTCAAAACATCCATTAAACCAACATTCGAAATAATGAACCTTCTACCTTTGATAATTGGGTTGTTAAATTGATACCTTCTCTGTAGATAATTGGAATAATGTATTCACAACTCAGATGATGACTTTGAAAATTCTTTGGAGAATGACCAAAGCTAAGTATATGATATCAAGCTATATGAAAAAAATGTGAACAAAGTTTTGGCATTGCATTTATAGTTTATATTTTATTTTGAAATTGAGTTATACCTTTTTTTAATAGCAAATAGTATAAAAGCTTTCTATAATATATAAAAAATAGAAAACTTGAGTGAACATATACTATCTGAATTTTTCATACAAGTTCAATCAATCATTCATGTCATGAACAATTTCAATAAATAGTGACTTCTGAAAGTATTTTACACATTGGCTGATAATTTGGTTTCAATTTTAAAATTCACAGTACAACTGCAATATAAAAATTCTTCATATAATGAAAAGAATTTTTAAATTTTATTTCTGTCTAATTTTATTGCCATTCCATTTACTTTGATACTCTATTCAAATTTATCAACAAGCTACCACAGTCCGAATGATCCGTGAATCCTGGGATAAAAGAGCACATTATATTATTGAAATTTTGCAAGCAGGTACCCTGTGATCATCAAGAACGCAACAATTATTGAAGAATCTTCGGTGAAAAAGAACATGCATATTTTAATGAGCTTCAATGGAATCTTTCATGGGCGACTTGAAATGAATACATATCTCTACTCTTTATTAGATTTTCTTGAAATGTGAAAGCATCCCACTATATTTTTATATTATAGAACCTGAATTATGGTTTATGAAATCGTGACTGTATGCGTCCCTTCTCAATTTCGAAAACTTGGATCTCAGGGATACAAAAATGATAAAAATATTATCAACTGATTATTTCTATGATAAACCACAGCAATTTTGAGAGATATTCTTGTAAAGAGAATGAAACCGAGATTAAACGATCAAGGACTACTTCGATGACAATAATTCCTGAGTGGACTATAACTATTTAGACGCATCTGTCACGAGTACCTGATAGTGTGTTACCGGACTAACATTGAAAGGGCTTCAACGAACAAGATTAGCACTAAATTTATAACGGCAAAAAATCAAGTCAGGCACTCAACACAAATGAACCTCCTATGACCACGAACTATTCGGTTTGTTCAACCCTTCCTTCAATTCGAAGCCGCCGGGGTGAAAAGTCCGATCTAGACTTCCCCTCCGCAGGCCAAATTGACTAAGTTTCCGTAATTGATAACAGTAGGAAGTCATTGAATAAAAATGCTGGCTGGGATCACATCCGGGCCAAGTTCGTGTTCGCAGTCTTGGGGTTGATCGGATAGACAAAGGCAGTTTACGCCTGGGGGATGCCAAGGCGGGCAGAAGTACCGACGCCGCGAAACAAACAACTTAATGGGGGGATAATATTTCAAACAGCCTCTTCTGCCTTTCTGGTGGATTCTGGAGGATATAATGACTATGCGATCCGTCCGGGGACGATGTGCTGCTGAGTAAGGGAAACTTTTAGGGAGGAACGAGTGCATTCGATAATTTTTTCTGTTTTTGATTGATTGTTTTCTTCTGAGCGCTCGTCCCTGAACAAATCATCTCGTCACAATATCTGTGATATTGGAATTTTGACCTAGGAGTTGTGTTACCCTATCTTCTCATCACGAATTCGTTGTCAAATCCACGTATGTCCGCCCGTACGTAAACATGTTAACGAACGAAGGAACCTAAAAACTTGGAATTTCACGGTAGGTTCGCGTGTCGAATGCCAGGTTGAGTTCATTGATTGGCATAATCCGACTAGGGGTTCTGTAAATATGGCCATTCGAAATATTATTTCCTGTTAATTTCAAAACTGTACTTACGATCAAAATAAAAATTAGCTTTTGGGTCAAAAAATCACTTTTCAGCTCCGTGCAAAACTTTCACGAAGATCACATACATAACCGGATCTATGAAAATTCAGAAAACATATCGAAAAAATTACCTAATATTTCCGTGACCGAAGCGAATGAGATTTAGTGTGTTCATATAAAATAGTTTCAAGCGTCGCGTCGTAGTACAAAATTTCCAACTGAATCCGATATGGATGAGATTTTGCGTGTACTTTCAGAATAACAATTTCAAGCATCTTGTAAAATTTTGTGATGACCGCGACATCAAAATTATAAAAAAATTGGAGTGAAATATCTGGCAAAATAGGAAGGCAATTAGAACAGATACTTTTGCGAGCCCTTTCAATAATGCGTTAATTTCGCCCTTGTATTTACCTGTCTACAGTTCTATGATTTCCAAATGCGAAAGTGGTGCATGAATAAACAATACCAATGGAATTGAAATGGGGCTTTATGATTCTGGCACACAAAACTACATCCAAGAATTCTGCGATTCATGAAAACAAAGAGGTATACTTTAAATAAACAGTTTACTTATCTGGGTCCCTCTCAATGCCAATGGCTGTTCCTCGTTATAATGAAACAATGATAGTCTTGTTTGGAGGATACGATTTTGTACTTTGCGCTCTCGGGAATTTTACAGTTTCTTGAAGGTCTTTTTTTTTCAAAAAATTGCTAATAATTCGAGAACTACTCAAGAAAATTATGTAAAACGTACGAGTGGACGAAGACTGAATATTTAATATATACAGTCGAAATAAGCAAATTGACTTTGATTTTACCTTGGATGTGACATTGAAATTAACCCTTCGGTATTCCCTAAAGCGTTTAGGAGCGTGGGTCACGATCGTAGACCATAATTAATTGCTATCAACATATTGAATCGAATAACCGTAAATTGTATATTACTTTTCGTGTATGTCTCTGTTTGAATGTTGAGTCTTTCTTTCGTCAAAATTCTCAAGAAATCACTATATGAAGAATAAAAACCTTGATAATCACTTTTTTCACACATACATATATTGGCTTCTTGTCAATTTTGGGCAACACAAAAACAACAATTATGAATATTAAACAAGAAAAAAAAATTTTCTGATATACAGGGTGCTCAAAAAAAAGTGAGAAAGTTGATGCACCCCATGAATTAATTTTATATCCGACTCTGATAGACGGCGTTTGTGATACGGGTCGTATCAATTAGTATTGAACATATAATTTTTAAGGTTTAAGGTAAAAATCAAAATTACAAGTGAACTTCAACATCATTCAAATTTTCACCAAAAGGTATTCTTGGTAAAACTCGATACTGTTTGCCGTTTTTGAAATATCATATTTTGATTTGAAAATTTTGGTATAAATATAGAACACCTGATAAACAAGTTCTCTCAAATGGAAAAATGAAAGAAAAATTATCATAATACAAAATAAACTTTTAAATAAGATGAAACATATATCTTAGTGAGATTTCTCATTTCGAAATGATCGAAATTAACATGATTGAGTGATTGAGTTACAAATCTCTCTAGTTAAGATCATCTTGAAAAGTTTTAAGATGATTTCAACTAGAGAGATTGAAAGAAAATTGAAAAGATTTGTTGAAGTCAACAAATCTCTTCCAGCATAAAAATCAAATAGTTCAGTTTAAAAACTCTGTGTTATATTATATTCATTTGATTTTTATATATCATTTTAACAGAATGTAGTACGAGCGGAACTCAAAAATATAAATAGAATATTATGAATTGAATCCAGCTGGAAGTGTTGCTAACAATTTAACCCTATGACTTGTTTATCCCAACAAAAAATTTCGAAGGAAGAATCTTACATAGTGAATTTCAGGTACCCACAAGTCAACCAGCCAGACTATTCAGCTTCATGAACCCGTTGGCCGTGGAAATCTGGCTATACGTCTTAGCAGCTTACATACTCGTCTCGTTCACTCTCTTCGTCATGGCTAGGTTCTCCCCCTACGAGTGGAACAACCCCCATCCCTGTCACCAGGACTCGGATATAGTGGAGAACCAATTTTCAGTGTCGAATAGCTTTTGGTTCATCACTGGAACGTTTTTAAGACAGGGCTCGGGGCTGAATCCCAAGGTTTGCGAGCATGTTCTAACTTGCATGTTGCATGATTAGATAATAGTATATTCTTAAACAAGTTGCATAAAGGGCTCCTGATTCAACATGAATGCGAAATTCGAAAACGAGCAACGAAAGGGGTGAGTTTTCGAACGCATGAATTGGAATTGCCTTCTGCAACGAGTATTAGACACGATATTTTCTCTATTTCAGTCAAGTTTTGTGACATATTGTTGAAATTCAATAAAAAATTCAGAATATACATCCTAGTGACTTTTGTATTGTATCTTGGCACTTGGTGTGACTGTTACGAAAATTGAAAGATTACGGAATTTGAATTTCAATCGTACCTACGTTTTGAAGTTTGAAATGATTTATAATTACGCATTAAATTCGTGAATTATGTCTGACGAAATCGATTTAACACTACCAGAATTGAGAGAAATTGCGAATAATGTTGAAAATCAATTCACTATATCCAAATTATATTATATTGATAATTGTCATGTATTGAAGTTTGATAGAATAGGTCAGCGTTGACATCCACAAAACAAAAATTATTACTGAAAACAATGCAGTTATGAGTTCAATACAGCACTGTTTTTAGTACTATAATGAACACATTACGATACTGAAATAGAGAAAAAAATTTATTCAGTTATATCCGAGCCTTGTTGATTATAGCTTTAGAGCACAATCCATTTCCTGAATTCTACCGAAGAACTCAAAAAGTTTCTTCTCTGTTTAAATAATATCATTAACAAATTTGACAAATTCGAGAATAATGGGATTTTTTTAATTCAATAATAAAACTTATTTATGTCTAGGATGAATACATTCGAGCAAAGTTTTTAGTAATGAACTGTAATGAACACAATACGATACTGAAATAGGGAAATAATTTTATTCAGTTATATCCGAGCCTTGTTGATTATAGCTTGAGAGCAATCCATTTTCTGAATTCTACCAAAGAACTCGAAAAGTTTCTTCTCTGATTAAATAATATCACAAACAAATCCGACGAATTTGAGAATAATGGGATTTTTTGAATTCAATGAAAAAACTTATTTATATGTAGGATGGACAAATTCGAGTTATAAATCAATTCCATATCATCATATGAGAAGTTCACTTGAATCTATAAGAATAAAATATAAAAATCGCCTTCAAAGAAAATTTAAAAAGTACAATAAACTCAGATCAACTTCTTTAATATATATCAAAGCGGTCAGAAAAAGCAGATGAAGTATCATTAGGTATATAAATGCTCGCGCTAGTCGAGAAGAAATGATTTGGAATCAAATGGGCATAACATTTGAGATCCTATTAGAATCATAAAAGTTCACTCAACCCTGCTATTCATGTTGTCTCTCAGTTCAACAGAATAAGAAAAGGTTCCATTAAAAGCACTTGATTAAAAAAATTACATATCATGTATACAAAGGAAAAGAAAGATTGCTATAGATATTATTCCGAAAATGTATATCACATTTCGATATTTCCTGCAATATATTATAATACGACTAATACGAGCATATAAACCAGACACCGACAAAAAAAATAAAATTTGTTATATCAAATTTTTGAATGAAAAAATAAAATAATAACGGAAGGTATGTGAAAGCAGCTTCATCAATTTTAGAGCATAAAATATTCATGAAATTATATTAATGATTTATAAGTTTCAGTGCAAACAATAAATTACAGAAAATGAGGGATCAGATTTATTCTTACCTCCGGTTTTCACCATCCGTTAGAAAACTATTTCCATTCTTTCGTTTTATTTTTTGAAGTTGTTCTCATTTAATTGAATTCCTTGAAAAATCAGCCGCACTTCCATTTGGAAACTAGGGAATCTCAATCATTAAAATGTAATCGTTAATCTGGTATGAAGTGCGCAACTAATATCCCACTGCTTTTTGATAAAAATACAATTTTATTAAAAAAATTTTTTACAAATGAACCATTAGAATTATTTATATCTACAACTTTTTTTCATCTTTCTGGTAAATCCCGAATACCGTTACGATAAAAGTATTAATCTTTCGAGGTTATCCACGACAGAAGACATTTTTTGATTCATCATATGAGTGGAACTGCTGATGAACCAGAACATTGTCATCGACCGGAACAAGGAATACGGCGGGTGGAGTGGGTCCCATTTCAGCGTTTCCAGATAGATTTTTTCGGGATTGGCAATGCGAGGCAGAGAGTTACTTTATCGTGTCTCTGTTCGTTTTTCACACAGTGCTCAATCGCATCAATTGAAGTGAATACCGTTCCCCAGTAATGGAGAACAGCTCATAATAAATAACTCAGACCTGGTCCCACCAAATACACAGCATAACCTTCGAAGCGTGAATATTCGGTCGAGGCGACGAGGTAGAAGCATGACCGCATAGTCCTCATGACTTTCTTTCCTTTTAGTTTCCGTAATAGATTTATTTTTCATTACTCGTCGCGATGCGATCAAGAAAAACCTTCATTTTTTGCTGCTGAAGTTGTTGGTTACAAGCAAAAAAACGTCTCCGAGGTTCAATTCATAGGGAATACAATTTCCCTATTTTTGATCATTCCCAACGCATGGAGTCGCTTACAGAGGCGGATATCCAGGCGATGTCTGAGGGGGGGGCATAGAAAGTCACGGCACATATCGATTAGCAAAATCGCGGAATTTTTTGTTGTTTATTGAGACAAGTGTTTTTTTTAGAAAGATGTATTTGAGTAAATCATATCATATTTAGTTTCCAAAATTTTTGTAGTAAAAAACAAGTTCAAACAATTTCATGAATATATGTAGATTTATTTCATGCTAAAACTCGGTAAAGAGAAAATATGGGGTATAGAAAAAAAAATCATTATGTTTGCATAAAAATCAAGACTTCAATTACCAGAGTTAAGGCGGCCACTCACGATGCGCCCATGTTCGAGCGTTTACAGTCGGACAGCTCGGGACACGACCGCACGACTGTAAATTAGAGAATGAACTTGACTGCCCGACTGGAATCTCTTGAACGCCTGCTACCAAACACTCGAAAAAACGCTTCGTGAGTGGCGGGCATTAGAAATGATTCGATTCTGGTCCAATATGCGCCGTTTTGTTCTTTAACTTATTGCTATTTTGGAGGTTTGTGTATGCCTCTTTCATAGAAGCCCTAGTCGCTATTGACAAAAAATTGAGACAGTCGATTTTCACAAGCCTCTGTTGAAACGAATTTTTCACCAGCAAAATTGTTTGCCAGGGACAGCAAGAGATGGTAATCACTTGGTGCCATGTCCGGACTAAAAGGTGGATGCATAAGAACCTCTGGCGAGTCTCTATCGATTTGTGTGGCCTTACCTTGTTCCCATAGAACACAATTCCTCTCCTATTGGTCGCTTCGGGGCGATTGCTTCATTCAGAAGGTCCAAATGTTGACAGTAGAGTTCCGAGTCAACATTTTGTGCCTTAGGTGGAGCAGCTTATAAGGATAATATCCCACCAAATATACAGCAAAATCTTCCTGATCGTTTCCGACGGCTCACCGCTTCTTTACTACGTCCGTTTTCGCTTGACTTTGTCGTAAGTCATCCACTTTTCATCACCAGCCACTAACTGTTTCAAAAATGGGGTTATTTTGTTGCGATTCATCAGCTATTCGCAGATGGAAATTCGGTCCAAGAGCTTTTTTGCGATAACTCGTCTGTTACCCATACATCTAGCTTCTTCTTGAGACCAGGCTTATGCGAATGGTTCCAAATGGTTTTTTGTGCAATCTTCAACTCTTGAGCAATGGAAACAGGACTCGACAATGTCCATGATTTTGTCGATATTTCCGACAATTTGTCTCCAGCGTGTGATGCATCTCTGACATAGAAATAACTGGAACGTAATCGACGAAACCAAAATTGCGCGTGATTGGCTATTACAGTATCAAGACCATAAAAACTACTTAAATTTTCAGCCGCTTGGCTTGCATTTTCGCCTTTATCGAAGAATAACTCAAATATAACCTATTTTTTCTTTGTTGTAGTGGCCATCTTCGATGCAGGCTCAAACTAAACTAATCACAAAACTGTGCAAAAGATTATGTAGTACGAAGTCTCATCTTTCTAACGCCATTTGGTGTAACCGATCGGACTTGCGAAATACAGATAACTAAAGCTATCTATTGGAGAAAAATATCAAAAACTAAATCATTGCAGCATTTACTGTTGTTAACCTTTAGTAACAAACAGCGGAAACTCAGTAGTAGTAATAAGTATTAAGAGCACAAAAAATGATTGGATCGGCGCATTCGCCAATTTGCAACATTTTATTTTTAGATTTTCCCTAGTTATTCTGATCTATTTGAATGCCTTAGAAAGAAGCTTCGATCTTATCTAAAAATGAGGGAGTCGTTATAACTGAATTAAAATATTCATGCAATTATTGTGAGTAAGATAATAATTTGAACAAGCGTATTCGCCAATTTGCAACATAAGGACTTTTGTCAACAATTTGTCAATTGACAAATTATGAAGCAGCATAACAGAAGTTTATTAGAGAACATGGAAGAAACAAATCAAAATCCACACAACTAAGCCGTTAACGGTTTTATGATTCGATATAATTCCAGTTCTAGAGCAAATATAATTTGAGGAATAATGAAAAAACTGAAAAATGCTTTATTCTATGAACAAAACAATATGTCTGGCAATCGTAACATTCAGAGTCTAGCAAACCCTATTCAAATCAACCCTAGAATGATGTATAAAGACAGACTAATTAAACATAATTTCAGTATAAAAAGAAAAAGAGCCAGATAGCTGAGATAAAATTGAATTTTTTTCAAGGTACGTACCCATAATCATCAGCATCATATCATGAGATCGTCATCCCAAGACCTGAATGATAAACGATTCGAAAGTTACAAGAATTTGGTCTGAACAAGGGCGTAGATCTTTTTTCTCTTGGGAGGGGGGGTAATCGAAAAAATTTTTGACGATATTGTTTACTCATATCTATAATATGAGAAAAAGATGTTTGATTACGATGTTTGAACCGAATAACTCGAAATATTTTTTTTTATTACCAAATTGATTGTTCCTATCTTATACTAGATGTTCCTGAATTGGAGTTACGAAGTAAAATGAGAGATTCTTTGGATAATTGTAAAAATAAAATGGCCCATAAACATGAGCCCGCAAACGCTTTGTTTTCGAAATACAGTGTGTTTTTGTAGTCCACTTTTTTGCGATGCTCAATCAGTTTATCGAATCTTTATTAATCTCAATATTTACATATTAGGATTCAGAATCGATTCATCATTCAAAAAGTATGGGAATATATTATAAAGTATATTTTTCAAGAAAAAAATGTCATTTTTTCTGAAAAAACCGGAAGTTCACCAAAGATAATGTGTTTAATACCCAGATTTCCGATGGTCGTTTAGCAAGTTCAGTTTATCTTGACTTCTCACAAAACATTTAAACCGGCATTCTGCAAGGCATTATTGCAGGAATATATAGACCTCCTTTTGGTTTAAAAGTGAGAAATTACCTTGATAATACTTACCTAAATATTTGAATATCTCGAGGAGGACCCGTTTTATGGTCTTCTCGACCTTCAGATCTCAACCAACTTGATTATTCCTTATGAGACGAATTGAAGGATATGGCTAATGCTGAAAGATCCAGTCAAGAGACTTGTTGAATAAAATAAGTAACTGTTGCGATATATTAAGAAATAAGCAAATGGTTTTCAACTCGAACAACTCTACAAATAACTTTTACCGAATTCATTATAAATAATGTATTTGTATTTTTTTTACTGAAATTCGATATTTTTCATTGTGTTTTTGTTTCATCATTCAATGAATTTATTAAAGCTCTCGACTTTGTGAATGATTTTTAAGGAATAATTTTACGTTTCAAGTTCAATCACGAGATATCTCAGTCATGCATGAATAAATCAAATTTTTCGAACTTAGTCAAATTTCAAAGACATAAAAATAGAATGATATATGTGACAACTTCGAGTGATACCGCGTATTGAAGCTAAATTCATGTCTTCTTTGGAAATATAAACGATGATTTCAAATTCAAAATAAAGAGTGATATTTTTAATCTGAACACTTTGATGAGAAATAATGAGGCAGGTCCTGGAATATTGAAATGATTAAAATATTTCTGACTCGATCTCTGCATGAGTCAATTACATCCCAAGTTTCAATTAATTCCAACGATGAGTTTGGTTCTGATTATGGTTTCATTATATCTAAGAATATGCAAACTCACCCGGTAACTTTCTTAGAAAAGGAAAAAATCAATTTTTTGCAGTCAATCCGTACTCACCTAGTCCTACTCTACCTCTGGTTAGAGTATGTACAGTTACTCCCGGAACACCCTGTATATGCTAACCATATGATGTGACATGTTGGCATTATTTTTAACGTATTAAATGAATTGCTATTCCTCATTATTTCAATTCAACATTGTGATTCAATATTTCCTTGTGGAACACTTATGACTATTAGATGATAATGGAACTGACAATCATAAAAACACTTTAACACGCAGGGTTTCAACCAATAATAGAGTAACTTGAAAACGTGTGAACATTTACGTTTAAAGGAATGGATGAACAAAAGGCAAAAACAGAAAACATTCTAAAGGGCGAAATGCGATCAAACTTAGTTCAGCAGTGCTGGAAAGCACTATTATTTCCTCTTTTATGTGAGCGGTTGCCTACTTCTATTGACATTCTTCATGGCTTTGAATTCAATGACCGCTCTTAGTAGTCTCATCAGAAATTTGAGAATAGCAAATAATTGCTTGTTAATGAATATGTTGGATGCTGTTTTTTTGTTTCGGCTCGTGTTGTGAATAGAAATGGTCGTGTATGTTTTTTTTATGCTTGGAGAATTCATATATAAAAACTTCTATTCAATATACTGCATCGTAACTTTCGGGTGGTTATCAGGAATACAGAGTCTTTGGAAGTTTAAAGTTGTAAATTTATGTGATTTCAGTGAATGATTTCTTTTTAAAAAAATATTTTTTTTTTCTTAAAAATTTTGGTCTGAATGGACTTGATGTCAAGCAGCCGAAATTACTCATGAATTTTGATTTTCGTTTTTGTCAATTTTTCATCGAAATTATGACATCTGAAAAATGTTTATATTCAACACTACAAATCAATTAAAAAACAACATATAAAATGAAAGAAAACAATTAATCCTTTCAATTCCAATCAAATTGGAAATTGAAAAACAACACTATTTAAAATCTGAGAAGAAATCGATTTCGTTTTCTTCTTGACATTGCTGAAAAGTTGAGGGAATGGATTTTGTGGGTCTACTTTTCAAAAGAAAATGTTTTCCATGAATATATATTTGCTTTTATTTCGATTCTATCCAGAGTTGAAATATGTAACCGATATTGCATTTTTCACAAGAAATTTTCAACGAAACAATATTTCTCAATTGAAAAATATGTGTTGGAAATATTTGTCCTTGCAAATATTTTTTAACTCTCATGTTGTGTTCGAAAACTTAATAGTTCCTATCAAAAATTGAACTTCTGCATGAATACATCTCCTATACATGGAATCATCAAAACCTAGTAGGATGGCAGTCACGTTTTTCTTTCGTTTTGTTTTTGGTAGAACAAAATAAAATTTTTTGTTTTCTCATATTTGAAAGCATATAACTTTTCAGAAAAAAGGCATAAAATCTTTCGTTTACATGAAACATCTCCCTTATTTTTCGAAAAAATTTCACCCCCTGAAAACATTCGCACTATTAATTATCGGATCGGATTGAATTGTTCATAATAGCACCGCTAGAAAAGAAATCAATCCAGCTATCTGAGCATATTATTGATTGTTCCATCATTACATAAGTGCCTCTATCTTTGAGCTGGAAGTGGTAAGTAGGGAAATGGTCTCAAACAATAAGGTTCTACTATCGATGACTTAATCGTCCTTAGATATATTTCCTTCTGTACGGCCGGTCAGCCGTACACGAAAGCTTTCAAAGGAAAGAAAATAGAAAATTAAATTTTCAGAGTAAGGTCGCATCTCGAATGGATCTCGAATAACAATTTTAAGTCTCCTCCGGATATGTTTTATCGATGTCGAGTGAAATGAAAGCCAAATCGAATGGACTCTTCAGTATTTTCAAAAGTGATACCTCGAGTGCTTCAATCGATAATTTTTCCTTTTCCACGAAACCTTGTCTATTTGGCAAGAATTTGATTGGTAAAATCAGGAGTCGGTTGAAACGGGTAATTTCATCTAAATTCTGTTTGTTTTAATGTTTTCGCTTAAAATAAACAAGTTTGAGTGATGAAAATAAAAAATTATTTATTATTATTATTATTTATTATTATTATTTATTATTATTTATTAAAGTTGAAGAACGAGTTGTATTTGAGAAGATTATGTTTTTTTATTCATATTTCAATAAATTCCGAAGCACTTCGAGCTGTCAGTAATGACAAATTCAATGTAAAATTGGAGGTTAAGTTTAAGTTAAAGGAAAAGTCTATAAAAAACTTCAAAATGGGATTTTATGAGATTATGTGAAATTTGACGTTTCAATGAACACAAGGTATGAGCCAAGATGCCTAGAAACCCTGGTATGTGGAGTTTCGATTTTGTTTCACACTTTTTGAGAAAGTCCACTTATTGTTCTGGCTAGAATTTTAGTAAGGTAGGGCTCTTCTGAGAATTGTTATAATTACCGCTATCTGTCTTGCTTAGTTTGAGAATAAAATAATGATTCGAGAAAATTTCACAAGAAATAACATTCATTCAAATTAATTCATTCAAAGTATAAAAGATTGAAACGAGCATAGAATATAAAATAATATTATTCTATACTCGAAGGGAAAAAAATTCGAGAATCGCGAAAATGTCAAATATTAACGATGTATGTTTCATCTAAAACTCTGGTGATCAAGTAGGCATAGATCTGAGAAATCTCCCGTTTTGTCTGAAAGTTTTACATGTAGACACATCAGGGTTTCTATGCACCTTAGTATTATCGATGAGGAAGCAGTTTTACCATTAAAATCCCGAATGATTGGCTAGAATAATGCATTGCTATTAGTTGAAACCACTAAAATGTCAGATTTTGACACACGAAAAAATAATCACTGTATTGTTTTCATTGGAAACTCAAAGACCGCACTGTGAAGGAAAATAGAATTGAACAGTTGAAATAAATGGAATCAAGTGACGTAATTGAATAACACTATGTAGAGCTTGTTCATGAGCAAAGTGGACTACATAAATTGCGACGTTCATTTATCTTGAAGATGACAGAATTCAGGAAACAGCAATCACCGGATTAACAAGAGAAAACAAACAGTATCTGAGCCATAACTTAAAATTAGTTGACACTCCTCTCGTATTGCCTCAAAGGGTTTCTTTAATACTACGGAGTCGTCAAAAAATTAATGGCCTCCTGAGGAAGCCACTCTGCCACGCTGAACAATAAATCCATCATGTAGGTACTTCATACATAAATATTAACTTGAGCTCCACAACGGGAGACTTGTATAACAAGTTTCCAATTACGGTTGGACTTTTCTTGTCGTGCATTATTTATCTTTCTTCTGATGCAGCTTATCAAGACCATTTCCAGACAGCTTTAGGCGGATTAAACTTAATTTTTTTCGCGTTATTAGTAAGAGATCATATAATCGATAATTCTGTTACATTGCATTCCATGTTTACTTCCGAGAAGGCTGACAATGAAAAATAAATAAAGGTTTGATCATTCTGTATCAGTATCACAGCAATGGCTTAATCATTTATTATATCGGGCTTTTGAATCACCCACAACAAAATTTCAAACCTCGTCAGAGTTATTTATTTATTAAGAAAACAGAGATACAAACATAACTAGCGAGAAACTGTATAGACTTCTCAAATTAAGAAATATAATTTCATGTAATCCATCAAAATAAAATTTTTCAGAATTTCAAATTAATAGGCTATATCTAATGAATTTCTGTTGTATTGTATATCGAAAGTCACTTGCAGGAAGCCAGAATATTTCAATTATACAAGGATCGTCCAAGTTTTCAGAAATTTCTTTGGAATTTATGAAAATATTGCTAACAATACCCTCAAATAAACCCCAGTAATTAGCAAATCGTCTTAGAAACCAGAATGTCCCGATTTGATTGATATTAATGGCTGAATATTCCCCTTTCCACTTGGGGGCGTTTTTGGTTACACTCATTGGCTGCATCTATCACTTCTTAATTACTTTCTAATAAATCGCATAGACCAGTGTGGTCCATTAGGGTATAAGTTGGTTGTGTGGCTGATGTTTTTAATGATTTCGACTGTGATGTTTGGCAAAATTCTATGACTTATGTAAAAAAAGATGAATATTTTTCAATCAAATCTATTCCTCCTTTAACTTTCAAAGTCAGAATTGATAGGACGAGTTCTAAAGAAAATGATGTCGCATCCTAAAGATCTTCATACCACGGAAGAAAAAATTTTCGTGAAATAAGAAAAGGACTAAGTGAGATTAACCAAAACAATTTGTCATCGCATTTTCCGATTTTATCAATATGATTACTGGTTTGAGTAATCATGTAGAATAGGCATATGACCTTGAAGCTCTCTTATTTACTACGTCGAAATAGCAGCTACGTAGCCAGATCGAAAAATCAATCAAGTATTTTATAGAAAATAGAAATATTTCACCATTGCCTGCCATCAGTCGGGACTGTTTCAGTAATAGGTTACCTATATCTTTAAATATTTATACTGATTCTGAATACGAAAAATTTAAGAGTTATCGAGAAAAAACTTGAACTAAGGAAATACCACAATTTCTAACTGAGTGGAGTAGTCCATGACTTCCGGAAAACATATAAACTAAAATAGAAATTTGGATAACTAAATTTGACATTTCATGAAATGTTATAAATTATTCGTAATTGAAAATTTTATTGATTTATGGATTCTCAACCCTCGTTATGAACAAGTTATTACAATTCATGAAATCTCGACTTTTTAGTTTCTTTCTAAGTTTTCTGGAGGTCATAGACTACTCCATTGAGTAATTGCGGTTTTCCTTAGTTCAAGTTTTTCGTCGATAACTCTTAAAGTATGTATAGGCTTTGCTTGAGACTCCTCTCTTTTTATACCTATGAAAAATTGACTGAATGAATAAAAAAATATAGGTTTTTTCCAAGAAACTTTTTCATAAGATTTTTTATAAGAATCTCATTAACTCCTGAACCGTTACCCAAGTATTGGCATATTGCTGAAATTATCATCAATCAAGCTATCTGATGCAATAATATACTGGGTTTGCCATTCGAAATAAGAAAGTAGTACTCTGTTTCCGTTATAAAAGGAAACTGTAGAAGTCTGAAAATATTTTAGGGGGGAAGATCATCACCACAAACCCCAATATACAAATTTTCAGCACAAAATCAATATTAGTTTACCATAAACGTCTAATAAGCCATCGCGGTGAATCACCTTGTATATCAGGGTCGGGGAACCGGGGTAAATTACCCCAAATGGGCTAAAAATGAAATTTTAGGGGGTTAAAATAAATTTTTTGTGAGTAAAAAATGTATATTTTTAATTTGCTATTTTATAAAGCTGTAAGTATCTCTTCGTCATGGGGTAATATCAAGTTACACAAAAATATTTTGGGGTAATGATTAAAAAAGTTTCCTGACCGCTGTTGTATATCATTATCATTCAGCCTTCTGCTTCAACTGCGTGACATAAATTTCGCCTTACAATAACGAAGAAATAAGCTCAATTCGGCAACGTAACTGCTAATTTGACGTAAAAAATTGGATGACATTCAAGGATCTTATGGTCATGCACCTATTCTACCCTAGTTTGTCTTATCTATATGATCGGTATGATGAAATACCTCAAGAATCATTTTATTTCTTAAATGTTCATATAAAATTTCCACATGTTTGATAATAGTGATAAGATATTTAAAGTTTCAAAAGGATTTTGAAACATGTGTGTATTCCTTGTAATTTTGTATGATGTTGGACTTGAAAAATGAATGTCAACACAAATTGCAGACTTCACTTGCACCCTTATTGTTTTCTGTAGGTGTCAAATTATGTATTCTATATTGTAGTAGAATTATTAGATTCGAAAGAAAATTTTGTGATAAATTGTATTCATTACTTAGGTTCATGGAGGAAAAAATTGTGTTCATTCGGAATTAAATTCTTTCAATAAAAAAATAAATAAACAAATCTTCAGACAGAACATTTCCGAATTCATCTCAAACATTTTCGTGCTCTAATAATTTTATGTTTTATGCAACGATATGTTCTTCATCGCTGATAATGTTCCTTGATAGTATATTACAGGTCGAGAATAAAGAATAATCAAATTATTACACCGTAAAATGACATAGTATCATTTTTGATGTGACAGCAAAAGCTACTCACGTTCAAATTTTTTGAAAGAATCCACATCTGAGGCCCATAGATACACAAAAATATTATTTTCAACTCAAGGGTTTGAAAAGTGTGCGCTTATGGTTTATGACTTTTTTGCAATAATCTCTGGCCAAGCGTTTTTATAGAATAGTTCAAGTGACTTTGGATATAGGTACTATAACAAACATCATTCAACGTCTCTTGTTAATCGCATATGTGGTACCAAAGGAAAGTGGATTTCATAAAAGATTTATCGTGAAGATTTGCTCGATCAAATCTTTCTTGTGTGGAATTTCAATTTGATTTTAACATTTCTTATGTTTCCAAAGATTTCAAACCACCACCAACGATTTGATTTTTCAGATACGATTTTGATTCTAGATATAAAATAATTTCATAATCGTGATATACTTGGTATTTCGGAAGGAATGTTGAAAGACAGATCTGAATTATTTCAAAACTCGGTTCAAAATTTGCTTGTTGTTGTACTATTGTAACATTGAATTTTCAAGCTTTACGCAAAATTTTCTAATCAACAGTGTTCTACGCAGTATGAGATCTTTTCTGAAATGATAGATTGAGAATCTAAAACAATGAATAAATTAACCCTATGTAACTATTGATGAAAGAGGCTAATGAGGGGGCTTGTTATTTTTATTGTTTTTTTTTCCGAAAATCAATAACGGCATTCTAATGTAACAGAATAACGAAATTGGGTATATATGCATTCCAAATGATTTTCCATAAAATGAGTGAAATTCCATTCTAGGACATACTTCAACTTGAATCAGATAAGGATAGTCTAGATTTAAAAGGAGAATAATGACTCCAACGACTACATAATATGAATCTGAACGGCATCTCATGCATTCAGCATGACAAATAATAGAAAAGCTCCAGACGTCACAATCCTAAGATCGAATGATAAGAATGGACATTCCAATCGTTCAATAAGAAGGGAATTATGTTCTTAGGAAATTCTACGAACTTCCTTTCTCAAAGAGTCTCTCTCAAAGATACGTACCGTCCAACCGCTGCATTGATATGCAAGAAACGTCATTGATAAAGTAATTTTCAACCCATTCATTTCTGATTCTCCAACCCAAAAAGAAACAAAACGATGTCGAATAGTTCCCGAACTATCTCCTATTCGTTCCTAGAAAACGGACCAAATATTCGATTCAGAGCACGTCGTTTCTCATCTCAGAGTCTGAGGTTGACATCCTACCCTCGTTTGTTCTCATTATTTGATTTAGAACCGCTTAAATTTCGTTTGGAAACTAGAAAGGCTAAATGAAGTACGTCCAACAACATGTGTCAGTGTAAATATGTCTGAATAAACCGATTTATTTGCGGGAGGATGTGTTGACTTCAAGCTTTTTAGTCTATTGTTCTACGGCATTCCAACACGGTAGTATATTTTATATCTCGAGAAGGTGCTCGACATGAATACGAGACTTAACAGGTGAAATACAACTGTCATTAAAAATAACAGTAAATTGTAGTGAACATAGAAGTAACTTTGACTGGAATACGTGTTCCACATGACGATTAATTTCTTTAACTTGAATTTGATTTTTTGTCAATGTGACGAAATAGGTAACGTCTTCAATTTACATGTCTTGACTTCGCAAACATGATGAAGTACATGTCAGCTTAGGCTAATTCGTTTCAAGCTTATTGCATTTCTAGTATTAACGGTGTCGTAGTCTGTTTGGGATTCAACAAAACATACAATTCCGTCCGCATTATGTTTCTCAAATTAACGATAGAATTCAAATCCCGTAACCAGGATGTTCGCGTCTGGTGAACAGCATGCTAACGGTGAAAAATAAGACGCAATAGTCATAGGAACTACTACTCATGGAAAGTAAAAAAACAGCAAAGGCATAAATACAACGATATACTTCATATAGAGAGTAACATGTACTCGGAAAATCCTTCGGTTTAACAACCTATCACTCTGTGTAGGGGCCAACAGAAATGTGAAGATGAAATGCATAATGCTTCTAGTAAGGCTATTCAATACTATAAAGTTTAGAATTGACCGATGAAAATTATTGTATTGAGTAGATAACACCACGGTGAAACAATTTTCGAATATCATGAGTCTGTCTATTTAATTTTTGTGAATATAAATTTTCTAATATTTTATTTCCTTGATCCGTTTGTTTTCTTGGAGTTTTTCATTCAGATGGAAGAAAATTGCGTGTATATGCTGAACATTGTTAAACGCGTTATCGTCATTATACATCACCCCGTAGAAAATTAGGGATCTGGTTTTTTCACTCGTTCGTCCAACGAACGGTGAGACTTAGGATCACTTAGTGATGAGGAGCACTTTTGATTTTGAATTGTGAGTAATGACTGAACTGTCAGATACAATCTGTGGTTGAATCAACTAACTTTTTATGTTGCCTAGCAACTGACTCACACATTACTTGGAAATAATTTGTAATATCATAATGAAAATCAATGCAAGTGATAATTATTATCAAAACTTGATCATTTATGTGATATATTTTGAGTAAAATAGTATACGAATCTCGGAGAAAATCATTCCAGCCTCGCGATCACAGTATTTTTAGGTACGAAGCTCGCCGCTCGGGTGTAATATATCACTTCCTCACTCGTAACCCACTTGTGTAATATAATAGTATATTATTCAACGAGCGGTCTGCGGTAATGTAGGTCATAACTCACGCAGATGAAGTGAGTTATGACCATTACCGCAAGTTGAATACTATACTTTATATATGACCATAACAATAAATACTAAGAAACAAATACATACTTAGAAGGAACGGAAAGTAAACATTTGTGCTCGATCCTGAATGCAAGAGAGATGGAAACTTAGTATCGCAATCGACTAGCTTCGGCTAGCTCGAATCCAGTACGGAGTACAGGAAAAGAATTTCATTGAAAAACCTTAATAGTTACCTATAATGATGCTATACAAACTTTAGGTTGTAATTAGTCATTTTGTTTATTCATGAAATTAAGTGCAAATTTTGAACAACCAGTAAAAATTTTGCCTCTTTAGTTTCTGTGATTGACATTTAAGAAATTACGTAATTTTGAATTCTCTATATGGATTCCATTATTCATGTTGAGTGTGCTTCTTAGTATGGAGTGGAAAGTCCATAGAGATTAAAGAGGATGCTTTATATTTAGTGCTTAGTTCACTAAAATATACCAGAAAACATTCCCTACTCAATTTGGAAGCGTCAAAATTATTAAATTATTCCTCGGACATTCCTCCCCTCAATAAAATAATGGAATGTTCCCTTTCGGCCAATCGAATAGAAGCAGATAAATATAGAAGCACAAATCCATCTTTTCCAATTCATTATAGTGAGTTATAGTAGTGAGTTATTTTAACTCACGCTGTTTGTTAATATATACTATTAATTGCTCAAAAGTAGTTGAATAATGAATATATAATTCTATAGGGGAAGATGAGATAGTATACTATTACCTCCAGAAATTCAAGAAGAACAACAATTCCTACCTCATTTTATTGGTACTCTTGATGTTCTCTGAACATTACAGGATATCTCATTTCATGGAACCAGAACATTAAAAAAATGTCAAGTCAGAATGCTAGAAGATTTCGGAATAGAAACACAAAATAACTAAATATCGATAATATTCAGATATAATTAGTCGTTTTTGAAGAACTAAAACATAAAGTTTATTTCTACTCAATTATTATTGAATATTATCAGGGCTTCTGTTACCAGAACACTATTGAAACGCTATATTCAAAAAATGCCCGTAGCACTCTGAATTCGAGACTACTGCCTTCCATAATCTATGAAAAAGTTTGCCAGTTATGCAGGATCCAAGTGGTTCATCCACGACACATAATACAGAATAATTCGACTCGATTATACTTCCAAAATAAGTGAATTCCGAACAGCCATTATTCAACAAAATACTGTTGGAAACTGCCAACCAATCGGCGAATACTTTTTGTCAGTCGCAGTTCAAGTTTTCACCCACAAAGTATGGGAAACTGATCCAACTCTTTATTCACTTGCTAAAGGGCTCTCCTCGCTAAAACTCCGGAACTTTGACTTTATAATAGCGCTGAAACTATTTCCAATCTCTATCGAGTCCATTTTTCAACCCGAAAATGTGACGGGCCTATTTCATCGTTTATTTTCATCTGGTATACGGACCCAGAATAAACGGAAATAGATTCAAATAAATCGGAGAGAACCAATTGGTTTGATCAATGTTAGACTTTTCGGGTGGAGAACATTATTTTCGGTTGAATAATGAATTCTGGATATGAATAAATAAATAATTAAATAACGTTTTTATTTAGAGAAGCAGGAATATAAATAATATGCCTGGCAATCATGACATCCAGGGCGAAGTCTAGCTAGCTATTCAACTCAACCCCACAATGATGTACGAAGCCAGACTAATATTGCTTGATTTTAATGAAAACGAGATGGCTGAAATAAAAATAATATACGATAATATGTGAATCAGAGAGCATCAAGCACCTTCTCCCCACCACAGCAAGAGCAAACAATTAAGAAAATAATATTATTATTATTTATTTTTTTTTTTTTTAATTTCACACTTCACACTTTCCTATATATATATATATATATATATATATATATATATATATACACAGTGTCCGTAAAGTATGGAACAAATTCATTTTTAGCTAAACAGCCCATGATAATCCTGAAACACGTCGATTTTTGATTTTAATTTACCGTATTTTAAAATAATAATCTAATATACAGGGTGTTCGATTAAAGAAAATGACGGTGACGTCATTACTCGAAAGTAATTATTACTTTCGGGTAATGACGTCACCGTCATTTTTTTAATCGAACACCCCCATTTTGTCTCGATTTTTGGATTACTCTAGCTGAGCTAATTCCAAAATTATATCACATGTTGATTCCAAATGATACAGGGTGGACAAAATACAATAGTTTTGTGTGTGCTCACAAATTAACGCGTAACATTCTTTATTCGTTAAATTAACAATATTATCAAAAATACTTATTATACTATGCATGATCACTACTGATCATGGATTACAGAAAAGATTAGATGTTCTCTGTGATGAACTCTTAAGCTTGATTTCTACTGTCCACATGCAACTGTTTCTCTCCAATTTTTTCAATTTTTGTATTTTTCAATGGAAAAATAAAAATATTTCCCATAAAATACATTTAGATCCACATATATGTCAGGCAGAGTACTGTAAACTTTAGAGCCACGAGATATAATGATGAATTCATATTACGAGTACCACATTATAAAACAGCTTTATTCAAGAGTGGTTACATTTACCAGTCCATTTCACTTTAGAATGCATTGCCTTCTGACTTCAAAATACTGAATATAAATGAGATCAAATATAAACTACGTTACTTTTGAACAATGCAGGACGTTTTTTGATGAAATCGACGAAACGTCGTTTGATAAATTTGACAAGGTAATATTAAATTGAAAAATATTATTTCACATGAAATTGAAAAAATGTCTGAAAGTAATAACGGCGGCTCGTTTAAAGGCAGGTCGGCGAAATTTCATTTTGATGGGGCGCTTGAAAGTCTGGCGGCGATAGACTAGATATTTCCATACAGCAAAATCTAACAAGTGAACAATCTAACAGTGAAAAAACATTGAAATAGCTATAACTTTCCCGGCAAGCATGTATCACTTTTCTCACCTGCACACATTATTGCCAACATTGTCATATTATCTAGGATCGTAGTCGTTTTGTCATATCGAATCTATGGTTGTTTGAAAATATTTTGTGATATCATAATGAAAATCAATGCTAGAAATAATTGTTATCGAAACCTGATTATTTATGTGATTGATTGATTGATGAGAATAATATACAAACTTCGGAGAAAATCAATTCAGCCTCCGAGACTGCAGCATACGTCGATGCTTCGCACCTTGGTATGCTACTTGCCGCTCTGCTGTAATAGATTACTTTCCCAATCGGTATTTAATATACTTCTTTTATTTTCAACGATAAAATATCGAAAAAATTGTTGTGTTCTACATCGAAAAGAATGGAGTTTTTATTTTATTATTATTTTTCTATAAAATGAATTTATCGAGTTAAAAACAAATCAGATCTGAATATTATTGAATTCATTCGAAATCAGTTCTTTGAAGGAATAAGCACTTTAACTCATTTTTTTTCGTTCTATGGGGTGCCAAAAAAAAATTCTGAACACATGGAGATTTAAATTCAAACAACAATGAAATTTATGGTTACTGACCATAGTAGTTGATGCCGAAAATTCATTTGAAAAAATGAAAAATATATTAACTTCTCAAATAATATAAGTGAAACCATTAATATAAATACTAATAACAGAGTAAGTTATTGACATGAAGATAACTTTACAGTAAAAACATGTGAACAGTTTGAAGAATAACGTATCAAAGAAAATTACAAATACCAAAGAATTTAATCAATTTATTTTTCAGAAATAGGCCTAATGGAGAGTATTATTTTTATTTCATATAGCAAGTATTTCATATTCTCAAATGTAAGTCTTCATTTAGACTTGAAGAATTTTTGAAATATATTTCAGAGATTTTTCATGAAAAAAGGTTATATAATCAAATACAAATACAAGCTCCGTTTTCGAGATACAGACTGTTAAATTTTGAAAAGAAAAAACAAATTTTCACTGATAACTCTACTACCTATTATTATATTCATCATTCTAATTTTTAGGAATTGGCGTCTAGAAAATGTATTGTTTCGAATTTGGTGTCTCCTGCCAACATTATCCAGCGACGTAGATATAGGGGGGGCGATGACAAATTTCCTATTGAAAATCTTTACCACTGTCTTCTTTTCGAGAAAATTATTTCTTTTCAAAAATCAACAGGGTTTCATTAAAAAAGAAGACCCTAAAATTTTTCGCATCGACTCTACCGTTTTTTGAGATAATCTAGTAGAAAGCAAAGACTATCCACAAAAATCTACCAAAATAAATTTTTTGAATTTTCTTATTAGTGATGAATAAAAGTAAAAAAACTAGAATTTAATTGAAGATTTCGAAAAATAGAAAATATTCACAAAACTGTTTTATTGTTTGATTAATCAATATTTCGAAGATTTTTTAATTTTTCACTGATATACTCATGCATATTTCACGCATATTTTATATTTTAAAATCCACAAAAATCTACCAAAATAAATTTTTTGAATTTTCTTATTAGTGATGAATAAAGTAAAAAAACTAGAATTTAATTGAAGATTTCGAAAAATAGAAAATATTCACAAAACTGTTTTATTGTTTGATTAATCAATATTTCGAAGATTTTTTAATTTTTCACTGATATACTCATGCATATTTCACGCATATTTTATATTTTAAAGGAATCTAGGAGAATTTCCAGCAGATTGTTCTCATTCATGAATCCCCTTGCGTTCGAAATATGGCTGTATATGGGATGTGCATATTGTATCGTTTCTATAACACTCTGGATTGTCGCAAGGTTTTGTCCCAAAGAGTGGCATGAAACTGAACTTTGTAATGATTGTTTGCTGGAAAGATATGAAGGAGTTTGCGATGATGTCACAACGAACAGGTCCGGATCATCTGGAATTGGAAGTGATACAAAACACGGCCCTTTGGTAAATAAATGTTTTGACATTTCATTTTTTGGAGAAATGTTACAATTTCATGAAAATGATTGCCATAAGTGACTATGAACGAATTTGTTTAGATCTCTAATTGAAATTGGTAGTAGTGACGTCAGAATCGTATTTATATCTGAAAAAAATAGGCAGCAAAATTCTATTATTAATTTTGTCGGTCCAAATCAATTATTTCAACTTTTAGGGGACAAACATCACCAATGGATTATTCGAGTAATCTTGAGAAACATTAATAGTATTTCGCTCCTCATTCTCATGAATTCTGACCACATAATAGTCATTATTAATTACAGGTAAATGTTTTTTTAACCCTTCGTTAGGCGCGCGGTCTTCGGTAGATAACCACCATTCCAAAGGTGATATCTTATTAATTTCGTTGATTGAATAGGCGTTGCCCTTAGTAATTGTCAATTAAATCTCCTTTCAACTATTCAGTATGCAATGAGCTATAAAAAATATTGTTGGTGGAATTTAGAAGGGTCTTGATACGACAAACCTACCATTGTTATCCACGTGCCTAACTGCTTTACGATTTGTCGAAGCTTGTGTGTTGTGAGAAATTTGGTAAGTTATGTTTTTCTGGCATTATCACAAACATAATATTTTATTACATAATTATGTTCATTTTGAATGAACATGTTGAAATTAAAAAAAAAATTATTTTTTGCGAAGAAATCCGGAACCTTTTATCGTACAGAAAGCAGCTTCCGTGAGCACTTTTTAATCATAATGAGCTATGTTTTGTGTGAACTTTTTTTATACTTATTTGCTGAAGGTTTTGAAAAGGTAGGTGTTTTTCTCCTCAACTTCTACACTAAAAAAAAAATGATTTTTTGAGACTCCCATTCAAACCGCCAATGTCTTTTATACAAAGGGCACTATCGGTCATACGCTTTGAAGTTGACAACACTAGATGAACTTTTATGTTGAAAAACATGGTTATTACTGTAAACATTTTTTTTTAATTTGAAAGTTACAGGTTGAAAATACAAATATATTTTTTGAACAACTGAAAAATGCTTACGGAAGTCGTTTTTTGTACGACAAAAGGGTCCGGAAATGTTCGCAGAAAACATTTTTTTTTTCAAATTCGATCTCGGAATTGGTGCATTTGAGAGGGTAAGTTAATACAAAACTTTTTTCATATTCTTGAATGAGCTATCACATCCTGAAATCCCGCTCATATATTTTGGAACACTGTTTAAACATGCATCACTTCGTTAAGAAAAATAATAATAAGAATAATTGATTTTTTTAGAGATAATTTGAAAATATTATATGTTAAGTCAAAATGAAATGTTCCAAAAATAGCAGCAGTGCTGAAATGTAACTGGATGCATGGATTCGGAGGTTTGGCTAAGATGGTTCGATGAAATTTCAAGTGGCAAGTCCATTCGTTGAAAATGAAGAAGATGAAATGAAGTGGACGAAAATGAAAACTTGTTGTCGGACGATGTCGAATATGTTCTCAAAACCGCTCGTTGCGGCTTCGATCGAGAAAAGTCTGCAATTTCCATGCACACGATGACTTTTTTTAATTAGACAAAATATATTTTTCTAGTTGTTATGTCCATATAGCTAGGTTGACATGGCTAATGGACAGTGGCGACGCTAGAGGGGGGCCAGGGGAGACCCGGCCCCCCCCTGAAATTCTGCTTCCCCCTCCCCCTAAAATTTTATATACTAAGACTGAAATAATCACGAGATTAGCTGAACTATAATTTCGCTTCACTTTGGCCACCCCACAAATAATCCGGCTCCCCCTTGGCCGCCCCTATTTTTGAAAGCTGGCGTCGCCACTGCTAGTGGATCACTGAGCTCAAGAGTCAAGAATACTTGGCAAACGACTCTTGTCAACGGAACAGTCGTCACGAAATGAACGATTTGTCCCAGTTGACATGAGTAGTGAAGCAAAATCGAGGTTAGTTATATGTGGAGATCGACTCGTGTCAACGGAAGAGTTGTGAAACTATTCACGAAACGGTTAGTTACAAAATGCGGCATAAACGTAAAACAAGATATCAAGCATTTTAGATATTTAACGAATCTTTAAGTCGTGGAGCGACCATAGTGGAAGAAGACAAGGGTTCTTTTCAATTTTTTTATTGTACTGAAATGTGCTATACTAGGTTAGTACTTTTGTACATTATATACCTACTTTGTCCATTGTTTTTTTTGTTACAAACAGCTCTGAAAATATTCACCAAAACATGTTTATTGGGATTCAACGGATGAAATAAATTCTTAGTACTTGACTTCAGTACTGAAAATCACAAAATTCAATTAAAAGCTAAGCCAGCAACTCTTGCTTAAATTTTTTGGGTTTCACAGGAAGTCTGGAGAATTTATCCCAGCACAATTTTATTTCGATTATAAAAATTGCACTTATAGGAAGTTATACACTTGACATTTCCATAAAAAAAATAAAAAAAAGTCCCGCACTTTCGTTTTTCTTCGACAAAAATTGCTTCAGATACTTTCGATACATTTGTGCAGTAATCTTGTTCTGGTCAGATTTTCAGAAATAACTCTCTACTTTTTCTTCAAACGATGGAAATCACTTTTCAGTAAATTGTTCGAAAATCTAACAGACATCAGTCAGCAGAAATATATAGCCCAACTATGCAGGGTGAGTCTTTGCATGTATATATTTCAACCGAGGATTCCTGACATCAATAAGAACACTTTTTTCCGATTCGATTTTTTTCTCACTTAGTATAGCGGGCATTCTGGAGTGGACCGGAAATTGATGGAATTTTATTTTCGGAAAAGATTCATCACATCAGTAATAGTAATTTACGTAACAAGTCCGGAAAATAGGGTTTTTTTGGACGAATAGACAAAATTCCAGGACGAGCGTAAGGGAGTCCTGGAAGTCTGTGAGTCCAAAAAAACCATTTTCGGGCGTGTTGCGTACAATATTTTTTCGGCAACGATGTAAAATAACACTATCGCTATGCTGCTTTCCATATTTTATTGCGATTGCGATCAAAAAACATGCAAATTTTTGACAACTAATTTCATATGAACTGTCAGCCGTTATCTCGATTGCTATGGATTCTATGATTCTTTTCCGGCCTAGTCCGGGAAGTACGTACTTTCCGGACTAGGCCGGGAAATGCTACTTTCTCAGAGAAAAAGCGTCCGGGAAGTGAGCACTTCCCGGACGGTTGCCGAAAAAAACTATATTTCGAAAATCATTTCATTCGATTCCATTTCATTTGCGATATGTAACGGGAAATAACATTTCTTTATAAATTTTCAACAGCCCATATCTGCATATCAACCGAGCCGAATAGGAAAAAATGGTAAAGGAAAAGAGTATTTCCTTCGACATCAGAAATCTTTGGTTGGAAAATGTACAAGTGAAAGACTCACCCTGTATAAAACAATTCTCGGTCAAAATAACTAATGATTTTTTTGGAGAATTCTACGTAATACCTACCTTTACATGAGTGTAGCACAATTTTTTGATGTGAGTGATGTTGATCCAGCACGTTAGGATTTACGATTTTTTTTTTTTTTGAAAATCAAAAGTTGCTGGACCAACTTCCCACACAGTGTTGCCAGTTATACTGATTTTTCTTATTTTCTGCATATGAGGGAAAACTGGTGATTTTTTTGAAAATCTGACTGACAATTATATTTCAATTCAATTTTCTTCGGAAAAAATGATAGTGCTGAAATAACTCTCTTTGAGAATTTCTTTATTTTTACCATGCATTTATCATTTGTGGTCACGAAATCGAGAAAAAATTCATGAAGTGCACATACAGGGTGATTCAATATTCATGAAAATAGAAAAAATCCTGATCCTATTTGTTCGGGGTTTCAGAAATATTGAAGGAAGGCGACAGTAGAGTCCACACTTCAAAATTTGGAATTATTCGGTCGATTAGTTAAAGAGTTAGTGAACGGTGGATTTTCACTTATAAGTTTAGATTAACATCACCCTGTATATAGCAAACGAAATCACTCAGGTGATTGAAACCTCTTGATACCAGTCCTCCATGATGACCTTCATTTATGTTATATGTTTGGCGTATTATTCTCGTGATACCCTTTATACAGACCAACTTCATACAATTTTTAGAAATTCGGAAAGAGAAGAATGAAATTTAATTCGGTCATAGGGAATACCGACAAAGTTAATTCCCATCAAAAAGGTGCCACATCGTATCATAAACATCCGGATTGACGCTGAAAGACAGGTGCACTCGTTAGGGCTTGTCGGCGTTTCCTTTGCCGACGAAGAAACAACATACAGTTTTCATGAAAGAGAAGATGAAATCAAATCAACGCCATGCACTACCCATGTCAACCTAGCTCAAATCAGAATATTCGCCTTTTTTTTCAATATTTATAATTAATTTTTGTTTGTTGCCCAAAAATGACAAGAAGCCAATGAATGTGTGAAAAAGATGATTCTTCATCAACATTGAAACAGAGGCATAAACAAACAAAATTCACAATTAACCCGGTGATTATCTGACTCAATATGTCATTTATTGGCAATTAATTAGGGTCCACGATCTTAGACCACGAGCCAAAACGCGTTAGAAAATACCGAGCACCTAAGGAGGGGTTTGGTAACCGTATTAATTTGCAGTCTTTACATATTATCTTCCAAGTTGAAAGTACCCATGTTCCATCATTATGTAAACATGCAATTGAAAAACTACATTCAAAAGTGCCTCTATATTTCATTATAGACGGTTGGAAATAAAAAGATGGTATTCAATATAAGTTGAGAAATTTTAGGGTTTTAGCCACAATATTCACAACGATAGATCATACTGGCAGTGAATTCTTAGAATTATTTCTATTCCCTTAAGATTCCTCCTCTGACCTTGTGGTAATTATGAATCTTTATAGGGAGCGGAACAGGAAGTAAATTGTATTTAAATATTTACATTAGAATTTCATTGGTGAAATGTATCTACTAAAAGTTGAATAGCCTTGTTTATTGGCAAATCTAATTGCCAACTTGCTAATTTTTCTCTCTTCATTTGTGAAGGATTTTATTCACACACCTATTCTGTTATGATTATCAACTTCAGAAAAATTGAAGTAAATAAATAGGGATCTTTCAAAATATATTTCTAATGTAACAGAAATATCATCACGATCCCAAACCATGCAAGAACGATGGTTTTATCGATGAAGAATTCGAAATAATCAACGACGCCTGTTTTAGTCCCGAAAATTGTGGACAATTTCATAGTCTAGAGGTACTCGAGAATGATTTCACCCTGGCAAATAGTTTCTGGTTTGCTATTGGTACTCTCATGCAACAAGGCTCGGATCTTAATCCAAAGGTAAAAGACAGAGTAGAAAGGGCTTATAATACTTGTAGAGAAATTGTGGTTTTGTTGTTATGCTCGTTTTTTTTTAATAGTATTACTGTTATTCTTTATATATTTTTCATACATAGATATTAGTCAAACTTTATTGAATGTTGTACTTTTAATCTGATCATATAATACAAAGTGTGCTTCACCTGAATCTTTTACAATAGAAAAATTATGATTTTGGTTCCCTCCAGGGCGCAGAAAATCAATTTCGTTGATGGTGTTTACTGATGATGCAATTATATTTCACCGTTATAGTTGTCACTCACTTTAATTTTACTAGGAGACCTTGATTGAACATGAATGTCGTTTAACAAGAAAATACGTTCAAAGTAGTTACACATCAGATAATCCTCAATGAATATATTACGTGAATCATCAAAAAATAAATAATTTCTCCATACTGAAAATGTAAGTTCTAAATTAATACTCATAGAAATTCCTGAATTGAACTAGGCTCAGAAGTGATGACAGTTATTTTTTGGAACTAGATTTCATTGAAGTCTTATATTATGAATTATAGGTCATTCGGTTTCCCAATACAAGTATGTTATTGGTCAATGATAAATTTGTTGGCCATTGTTTGATTCGATCTTGTGTAGCACAAGTATTATGATTTGTTGATGTAGGGTTGATTTGATCATTTAGTTGAAATTTGGTTCTATAACTCACGAAAAAACTGTAGTCCCTATTCAACTATGACCTCTTTAGCTTTCTCCCAAAAAAGCTCCGTTCTAGGTGCTGCAAATCTTTCACCTCATCACCAGATTCTCCACAATACTTATACACAAGCTGTTCTTTGATAATTCATTATGATTGCAGGCGAAAAATTTCAAATCAAAACTAGATTTCACAAAGTTTGAGTTGAATATTGATAGCAAAAATGAAATGAAATTTATAAAAATTTATATTTGAATGAACCAAGACAAAGAATAAAATTTAAATGTGAAAATATTCCCTCATAGAGTTTACTCTTTTAATTAAAACCAGCATATCAATCGAGTGTTGCTAAAATCTGGAATGAAAGAAAATTAATGGAATCTTGTTATGAATGATATTCTTCACATCATTTACCTATTAAATATACAAGAAAATAAACAACATTCTTAAACAGTTTCAATAAATAATTTCAGAAAACCTTACGGAATCGTATGTACTCTATAACTTCTAAGTTTAATAGTGATCGGATGAATGAATTAGAGACGCACAAGGACAGATAAAAATTCATTAATATATAGAAATAGAAAATAAAAAGTAAATGACCATCGAATAAAGATCAAATGGTTCAATAAATTCGTTATATTTCTTACGAGAATTTCGGTTTCAGTTGTTTATCTATTATTCACATATACATATATTATTTCGATTTTAAATTCTGTATAAAGGATTCACCTCGTAGAGATCAAATTTGGTTGAGCATTTTTTCACTCGTTTTTCAAGGCCACTTCAACACGCATCGTTGGCGGCATCTGGTGGTTCTTCACCCTCATCATAATCTCCTCCTATACAGCCAACTTGGCCGCCTTCCTAACAGTGGAAAGAATGATAACGCCGATAGAGAGTGCACAGGATTTGGCGGAGCAGGCGGAGATCGCTTATGGCACGCTGGAGGGGGGTAGCACGATGACTTTTTTCAGGGTAAGTGTCATTTTATTTACACTTCATTTCCGTTCACAGTTTCGGATGGAGAAAAATTTATAGGTCTTCCAGTCTCAAGATCTCATCCGGACACTAATTCGATACAGAGGGGTCGACGTTGACCTAGAAAATATTGAAAAGAGACTCCCAAATCGCACCTCCTAAGAGAGGGTGAAAGGTCCAGTTTCATCAGCTTTTTATTACAGTCTCTTTTATCGCATAAGACTTTAGATGATGTGGGAATATCTTAGCGGTGTCGTGAAATGCTTGCAGAAACTCGGCAGATCAGATTGAATTTGATAAATATTTAGATCGGTATTCATGTAATATGTGGTTACCTGCTGTATTCTTCGACCTAAGATGAGAAGTATTAAGTTTATCTCCATACTCTATTATGTTATTTTTTTTACATCAAAGCTATGATGTTTCCTTCACATTTAAATGGATTTTACGAGGTCAGTAAACCTACATGATGCCTTCAAGATACATTTTGAGCATCTGACGCTAGTCAGCTAATCGTTTCATATAACGATTAAAATCAAGTCAATAATTATAAATACGACGCCGACGTCCTGAATGCTTTTGAGGGAAAATTAAGTGATAAACCATATTCTTGTTCTCATTGAAATAATTAGTAACTTCTTCTAGTGGAATATACTGTGTTGTTTGTCTCGGCCATTTTATAATTTTTTATCCATTTCTACCGAATTATATATTCATTATTCAACTGCTTTTGAGAAATCAATACAGTAGAAACCCCATTATCCGGACTAATTGTTGTCGTGAGGCGTTCGGATAATCGAAAATCCGGATAATCGATGAGGAGAGATTATCAAAGAAAATATAACAAGTGCTTAAACTTTTATCGATAATTTTTTCTTTTCC
The DNA here is from genome assembly GCF_914767665.1 of Harmonia axyridis. Taxonomy (NCBI): domain Eukaryota; kingdom Metazoa; phylum Arthropoda; class Insecta; order Coleoptera; family Coccinellidae; genus Harmonia; species Harmonia axyridis. The sequence goes on along the minus strand of NC_059502.1, from coordinate 36,866,086 downwards.
ACGAAAAATTGTTTATTTGACAAAAATATGAAAGCAAACATTTATCTGAATTCGGTTTATGTCAATGTTTTCGCCTCAAATAAAATGATGAAAATAAAAAATTATCCGATAAATTTCGAAGAAAGTGTTGTATTTCCGAAGATTATTTTTTTTAACAATTGAAATATTCTCTTCGGTAACGTCATTTTTCAATAAACCACGAAGAATTTGAGCTGTCAATAATGAAGAATTCAAAGTAAAATTTTGACGTTTCAATGTAAACAAGGTATTATCTAAGATGCATCTTAGTATTATCCAGGAAGCAGCTTTATCAGTATAATCCCAAATGATTGGCTAGAATAATGCATTGCTATGAACTGAAACGTCCAAATTTCAGATATATCATACATATTGCAAAAATTATGATGTGTTTATTCATTGGGGGACATAAAAAAGCAGCATTAATTAAAAAATAAATTGACTAGATTTTTCTCGAATATTTACATAATAAATATATTAATTTCATTCTGGGTTGAAATATTCAGAGATTTTCATTTGCATCTAGCTGAAAGAATAACGAAAAATATTGTTGTTTCAATTTTTATTGAAATTATGCTTTATTAGTCTGGCTTCGTACATCATTGTGGGGTTGAGTTGAATAGCTTGTTAGACTTTGCCCTGGATTTCATGATTGTCAGGCATATTATAATCCTGCTTCTCGGTTTAAAGACCTTATTTATTTATTTATTCATTTTATTTATAAATTTTAGTGCAGCTTACAGACATCCGGGAAATTTTCGATCGTAACAGGGATCCGGATAATGGGGTTCAACTGTATTATCTATCAACAAACAACGGGAGTTACAATAAATCACTGCTATATGGGGTATCATAAAGACTTGTAGCCTAAACTTTTAGTATTCATTGCGGGTACTTCTAGAATTTTGTTCTGCTGTTCCAATAACTTCGCAAACACCTTAAAATCCATTAACCTCCTTCGAAAACTGTTATCAGTCTCAGTATATTGAAAGAGAAAAAACTAATTAAATGTATTTAATCCTAGATGGCTAACAAATATTTCAATCTGACTACCTATACACGTCAAAGTAACTTTTAAATACCAGTTATCTCTAACAGAAATCTACCGATTACTTGAAAACTGACAAATGTTAAGTTCAGTACAGTCATATTCTATTACCGTGGTCGATGGGCCCCTAACAGGCTATCACTGATGCAATTTCCCTTGAACCACCATTGTCACTGAATTTGTATTCTCATAATTCATTTATAATCTCTTTCTCTTCGCATCCATTGATGTATATATTTTCGTTGGCAATAATCCCTCGCCAAAATCCTGAAATTCCGTATTATCTTATTTTTCTTCAACTAGGAAAGGGATAAATTAAATTCTGTGACGGAGGAATGTTTTATATTGAGTCAGCAGACTTTCGGAATCAATTCAACGACCCTACTTCCAATGTTAAATCCGCGAAACAGAGAATTGAAGAAGTTCAAGTAAGCCCATAAATCCTTATGTTACGATCAAGGAGATGCTCGATTTTTGAATTCGGTAAACTACTTGGAACATCAATTTTCGTTCCGTATTGGGAGAATCAAAACTGCTTGAAAATATAGTCGTTAGTTCTTTGTCTCTTCTACTATTCCATTTAAGTTGAATTGATAAAATATTCCAAAGGACCAGGTAGCAGCCTAATGGAAAAATTGCCACCAGTTAATTTTTCTGAATTTTCTGTATATTGTAGAATATGGCCTCCTGAACTAGAAAGTCCATGGGTCTAACTCAATCATATGTCTAGTTTTAGAGATACAGGGTGTCGAAGTTTGAAAAAGGCATTTCTTTAATGTAACATTTTGCTTACCCATAAAGTCATAATTTTAGAGTGGTATGCAATGAAAATTATTGTTAGATACGGGGTGAGTCAAACATTATTCAAAATGGTATTCGTTCAGTTCACAATTCACCCATAAAAAAAAGAAGCGTTAGCGGGTGACTGGATTTTGTGGCTTATCTATCCTTCAAACGAAGTAGAAAAGTGACCCATCAATAAGATAATAATTTTCATGAACTATCCAAATATGTTATTGGAAAAATTATCGAACGTGGACAGTTATTGAGGAAAATTCACTTTTCGAAAAAATTTTTTTTTTGCAAATTCAACTGCTTTTCAAAATAAGGAGTTTTTTCAAGTTCTAGCATAACATTTTTCAAAAGTTTTTTTTTCAGAGGTTTCAATTTAACAATTTTTTTATTTCTAGTTTCCTATTATGTTCCATCAACTTAGAAATGAAAATGTTGTAAGATTTTTGAGTATCATCACTTAAGAAGGCCTCACTCTAGTCCTCTGTTCTAAGAATAGATTTTAATTTGATGAGATCAACATTTTTATACATACGTTCGCGGTCTGCCGAGCTTTGAATTCACTTCAAAACCGGTCATACACAAAAGGATTGGAAAATGATCTGTAATGCTAGAATGAATAACGTAAGATTCCGAGTGTATTCCATTATTCAAACATTTCTTCTTTCTTAAGAACATGTGATCAATTATGGAAGCTGAATTTTCACATAATCTTGTTATTTCATTGATATAATAATAATAATAATAAAAAACCTGATAATAATAATAATCATCTTTTTCGGGCTAAAGTTTAGCTTACGCTACTCTTATACTTCAACCCACAATAAAACAGTATATCCCTTAATCCTAAACAAAAAAATCATTATTCATGATAAACAAGAAGAAGAGAAAATTAAACAATTATAAGACTGCCATTACATTCGGATACTGACCAGTAAATTGAGAATTCAAATCCAACAAGTTTATATTTATATCCCCTAGAAACAACTCCAATGATTGTTTACTGAAGTTCTGAAAAAAGATATCCAAATCGTCCAGATAAGCACCAGTGTCAGTTGAAGGAGCTGTTATACCAACAGCCTTTTTGCACCCAAAATCTGATGGGTTCAATAGATTCAACGGGAAAAATTTTCAAGGACCTCAGTATCAGAATATGAACTTTTACATCCTGATCTGAATGAACGCCCAAAGATTTTTGAACAGAAAGCGCTGCATAGGGAATTGGTTTCAACCAATTCGGATGTAAAATTTTCCGCTGAATCCGAATCTGCAATAAAAAGGATGGGTTTGCCTTTGAAATTTCAAAGTTGGGCCTCATATCTCGTATAAGGCCGTTTTGGGTACAAAATCTGATGGTCCCATTCGATTCCTCAGGCGAAATCTCTAAAGACCGCAGTATCAGAATTCCGATTCCTCAGATCTTCTTTTTGTTTAAGGTCCGGAATTTACATTCCCTACGCCTCTAATTTAATTTTTCCTATTTTCTACTGTTGTCTTATAGGGAGAATCTCCTCTCTACTTCATGTCACTTTTTTTTCTTCTATTTAATTCTTTGAAAGAGGTGTTTCCTCTTATCTGTCATTCTTATTTTGATTTTTAGTATCTTTCTTAATTCCTTATTCTCGTGCTTTTTCAGCGTCTCTATTTTCTTCTTTCTTTGTTTATTGACTATTTCCTCAATTGTTTCAATTTTCAGTTCTTCTCTGATTCGTTGAATTTAGCGTACTTTGCAACTGATCATTATTATAGTCTTTCGTATTGTACCAGGTAACTCCTGCATACGTAATGCTTGGTATTAGCACTATTTTTATTATCTTCAGCTTGTATTCTAAAGAAAGTTTACTTTTAGGGTTGATCAGCGGGTACAGTCTTTCGTGCAATTGCCTTGTCTTTTTTTCTGTTTTTTTCTATCTGTTTGTTAAAATTAATTCTTTCATCCAGTATTACTCCCAGATATTTTGCTTCCTTTTTCCATTCTTTCATCTAGTTTTCTCCAAAGTAGATTGCAACTGTTTTCGATGTATTCATTTTGAATATCCATTTCTTGAAGTATTCCATCAGTTTATCTAGGTCTATCTGTAACTGCCTAGTGATTGTATTCCGCATTCTACTGTGATAATATATGGCAAAAAAAACTGGGTTATCTTGCATTTATTCATTTTCGGTATGTCTGTCATGTATAAGTTCAACAGCAGCGGTCCTATCACCGATCCTTGGGGAACTCCGGTTTCTATTTCTCTAATCGTTGACCTGGTACTATCGATAATCACCTTAAATTTTCTATTTGCCAGGTACGATTTTATCAATCTCGTAAGTTTGATTTGAAATTTCATCAACTTCATTTTGTAAATCAGGCCCTGATGCCACATTTTATCAAATGCCTTTTCTATATCCAAGAAAATTGCACCGGTATCTGTAAGGCTGGTTTTAGAGTCACGCTGACCGTCAGCGCTGAAGCCTACGCGCGTAGCAACTAGAAACTCGTTTCAGAGCCACGCTGAACGTCGTAAGGTACAGTCATGCCCAACCACAACTTCAATCAAAAAACCAGTATCAATATCGCGATTCATTGTTGCGTTGACTGTCCCCGTCAGCGCGTACGTTTTACGTAATACAGTAACGCTCCCTGAGCTCGGTAGCGCGTCAGCGTGGCCTGGTCAGCGGCGCTGACGCGTAGCGCGTACGCGCTCGATTCCTCAGCGCTGAGCCGTCAGCGTTATTCTAAAACGCTTCATAAATAATCATACATATTGGCCTGTCAGCGCCGACGGTCAGCGTGACTCTAAAACCAGCCTTAAGATGTTCATTTGCTCCGTAATATTTTCCGTTAGTTTTAGCAGTTGATGAATCGTTGAATCATCTTTACGAAACCCAAACTGGTGATCTGAAATTATTTTCTTTTCTTCTACGAAATCTGTCAGTCTTCTGTGGATTAATTTCTCTATCACTTTACCGATAACAGGCTTATGGGTCGATTGGGTCATTCTTGTCTTTTCCTTTCTTCCAAATTAATATTGTATCCGCCGTTTTCCATTTGTTTGGATAATATCCTGTTTTTAGTATGAATCTGGCTATTTCAACGATTTCATCTCGAGCTTCTCCTGATAAGTTTTAAATTGCTTGATTGAGTATTCCGTCTATTCCGGGTGCTTTTCTATTTTTTTAAGTTTTGATAACTTCTTCAATTTCTTCTTTAGTCACTTCTGTTGGATCTTCTTCCATTTCATTGTGATCTTTGTCTGTTATATTTCCGTTTATTTCGACTGATTGGTTGAATTGGTCGTCGTTGATTTTTGGACTCGGCTTAAATTGATGTTCCAGAGATTCTGCAAACATTTCTGCCTTTTCTTCATTTGTGATAGCTACTTGATTTCCTCATTTCAATGATGGTATCTTCCTATTCTTCAAATTTTCGCGCAGACAGTTTAACTGCTCAAATTTTCAACGTAACAGTGTAGTTTTTAAGAATTTGGATACCTGAAAGTGATTTGAAGTGACTTTTAACAATGAATTATCAAAAATATTGAATCCATAATTATTTCAAGATTACTTTGTTATTCATTTTTACATTGGTTTTCCTTTTTATAGCTGTAAACTATTCGTTCTTCTTCAGAATTCCGATTGTCCACATGTGCGCGAAATAAATTCACCGTTTCCAGACTTTTGAACCATCCTGTATAAGACCATAACTATTGGATAAACAACAACATAACAGTACTGTGCCTGATGTGAATATGAAAAACAGTTACACAATCTATACACAGAATACAATAGCTCAAACTCCATAATTTTCACAAATCCGGAAGAGGTTTAGGAGTGTTGGAATAGAGAAAAATGATTCACAGCGCCTCATCATACCTATGTAAATATAATGCCGGTCCTTCTGTATCCCTATGATGAAATCTGCGTGGCAAAACGGAAAATTTCCATCGAAATTACTACGGTAGAAAAACCAGGTTAACGAAATAACATTTACGGATACGTAGGTAAGCGTTAATGATGTTCTTTTTGACAGCAGTGTACAAAATGAGTCTGTTTGAAAAATTCATACGGTCTCGTATTTCGGATCTTACATGTCGCACTGCGAATTTCGCTAATTGCGTTTCTCTTCCACGAACCGGATAAATTCATCTCAATTATCTCATACGCCATCGCGAAACTTTTTCAATTAATGATAACTGCATTTTACGGGTCGGAGTTTCAGTGTTGCTTCTATGAAAATGGAAAAAACTTTCTCTTCAGGGAGCATGGAACTGAAAATTGTGAGAGCAACTCTATTTTGTTTCCTATCTGCAAGGAGTGTTTCTCGTTTCGTCCTCATTATATTTTGATTGTTATATGTTTACCGGGATTATTTTCTTAAGTTGCCGTGCGCCCGACTCGTTTACACTCTTGTTTGGGTTAAGTGCCAATAGCGAACCCTTGCAATCGGTTCATGTAAAATTCAACTTCACCTACTGTATGGTATACAGGTTGATTTGAGAGCTCATCGAAAAACTTTGCCACATAAGAGATCAAATAATTTTAACGAAAAAACTTCATGGGAACATACAGGGTGTTTCATTGGGAAACGGAAATACTTCACAGGTTTATAGGTGGCACCAAGGCGGTTCTGGAGATACCCCATTTATTGGGTTTTACTGTCTTCGTAGCCGAAATACAGGGTTTTTTATGAATTTTGCCCGTTTCTTTCTGAGGCCATATCAAACGAACCCCCCGGTATATTTTCTTCATATTTGCCAAATATGTTCCTAATTGAGAGCCGAAACGTATTATGCAATAACCGCCTTGAAAATCCAGGTCCGGGTTAACAAAAAATTATGAATCGTTCGAATCCTCGAAACTACACCCTGTACATCGAAATTTTGAAAATCTGTTTTAATATTCGGAAACACCACTAAAAACTAAACTGAGACGTGTACTTCAAATTTTCGCGCAGACAGTTTTACTGCACAAATTTTCAACGTAAAAGTGAAGTTTTTAAGAATTTGGATACCTGAAAGTGGTTTGAAGTGACTTTTAAAAATGAATTATCAAAAATATTGAATCCATAATTATTTCAAGATTACTTTGTTATTCATTTTTACATTGGTTTTCCTTTTTATAGCTGGATACTATTTCAGTTTCTATTTATTATCTAAATATTTGATTTTGACGAAAATTATCTCATATTTATTTTTTCCTCAAGTTCCCTTGAACTTTGAGACTTGAACTGAGAACTGAGACTGAACTATAATACTAATTTGATGAAACATAATAATCGAGCAAAAAACAAACACTATTCACGAAAATCAACGAATATAAATTTTTTCAAATTTATGTATGGCACAAGGACTGTTATACAAACTACTTGCGGCATGTTACCCACTCTACATGGTCCAATTTTAAGCTTCTTACCTCATTGTTGCAAGTTTAGAGCCAGAGTTGACGGAGTATTGTCTTCAGAGAGGTTTCTCTCAGCCGGAGTTCCGCAAGGATCTCTGATGTCTCCAATATTGTTTACAATATATGTATCCGAAATGCCAAAAACGGAGAAAACCTCCATGGCACTGTACGCTGACGACACCGCTATTCTTGCTAGTTCCTGGTGTCCAAAAATGGTAACAAAATACCTACAAGAAGCCATCTACAGATTTCAATCGTGGTTTGATAGGCATCTGCAGAGACTTCAAGTCGTGCAGAATACGATCCTGAGACGAGCCGTAAATGCACCATGGTTTGTCAGCAACGTACGGATACATTAAGACCTGCAACTACCATTCTTAGACGACCATCTAAAAGATCTGAGCGTGAAGACCTTCTTAAAATTGGAAAATCACGCGAATCCTCTTATAAGGAAGGCTTGCGACTATGATGAAAAAGCTCCTAGGAAACACAAACGACCGAAGATGGCACTTACCTTGTGTATGTTGAAACCAAACCCTTACTGGCACAGAGATTGTGTAATTATTACACAAACCTTCTGAGTAGCATATTGCCACCTGCTAGATCATATCAAAATAGCTCACTAGAGTTGAATTAACTTGAGATAGAGCAGTAAAAGTCTGCAAAAGAGAAAGAAGTTCAAGGTTCAAGGTTGACAGATAACCCACCGAAGTTTGAGGAAATAGTCACTGGTTTTTAAGGAATTTGACTTATACAGACCACCAACTCACTAACCATAGTAACCCAGGTGATTTACGGATAATACCCTTTATGAGAGCGTTGCCCGCAGTCGTCCTTATAACGACGGCTATATTGGTGTTCTATCTATGTTCGTTTTATCTGTGGCACATCTATGTTTTTAACTTTTTTCTATGGTTCGACCACAAAGTGGATAGGTGACCAGGGTGAGTAATAAATTCAACAGTCAATATAGTTATAATTCGTTGTTGTCAGAAAATATTGGCCTTGTCGCCACGTGGTTAGTAAAGACCCTTCAGTAGGTCATCGGTCTTAGTTACCAAATTCATCGTAAATACCCAAGTCGGTAAATTGTTGGTAATTGTGCGTGAAACTTATTCATAGTTTTCCGTAAATAGTTAAGTGAATTTCATATAAAGTCATCATGCAATTGTATATATAGACTTACTACACAAATAGGGTGTAAAATCTTGTGGTCCTTTGAAACACAAATCCCAGTACCTGACAGTCCATTTTATGTATGGTATGTTCTACATCTAAAAGTTACAATTTCGATGATATTCTTGTATTAGGTATCGTCAAATTTTCGAATGAACGCCAGACTAGAAGGAGGCGTTACCCACATCAGAGCACTCAACAGAAGATTGTCTATTTTCGATTGATACGAGTATCTACTTAGCTGTTTTTTGCACTCTCCTTTAATCTCTGTTTCACGAAAATGAAATGAAGGTAATAGCGAAAAACGAAGCTATAAATATCCAACAAGAAAATCGATAACAGACGATAACTACTACTCATCTGTTTTCGAAACCCACCCCAGGGTCACGATGTAATTTTACTCTGGATCGTTTTATGTTTATCTTGAGACAACAAAATAAAATACAGTTCGTATATTCTCCAACCGTGAAAACTACGGAGATCGGTCCTAGGGGAAGTTGTTCTCAAATATTTACAATCAGGGTAAACTCTCCCTACCTTGTGCAAATATGTGAATTATTGTAAGACTTTATGATGTTCTGAAGTACCTTTTAATCAGGACCAATAAATGAAGTGAATCTGGTTATATCTGAAATCTGAAAATTGAGAATATGATATTCAATATTTTTTTCTTAACGTATACATATTTTAGTGACCTAAGCACAACTACCAGGAAATTATAATAATTTTGATGAATTGAAAATTTTCTTTATTGTGTGTTGAAATTGAACATTACATACTTAAAGACTTTCTGCTTCACTGATGCATTCATCCAAATAGATATCAAAACATTATTTAAACAAATAAAAAAAAATGGATATATGTATCATATGAGTAGTGGGCATTTTGTTGATTAGACTAGACCGTGTATACATTCTATAAGTAGAAGAATGTATTTCAAATATCTTGTCGGAAATTGTGATCAAAATTTGACGATAACTTTTGTTTTTCAGAATAAAACCAAATTTTTTCGATGAATCCGTTTCAAATTTATTTCTAAAAAGGGTCAATAAACGTTTTTTTCTGCAACAATTACCTTTTTTTTTCTTGATCACACTATTCTCATAAAAGAGATTTGATGAATTTGTCTCTACATACCTACATTACAATAAATAGAAATCAAATAATATATAACCCAAATATTAGTGAATTCAAGAGCATTATGATTTAATATCCAACAAATCTCGTCCTTGCATTCAACTCAGGAAATAGGGATCTTGGCTTCAAGACTGCTAATAGGGTGAATAATACACTCAGTTTCAACTGTCGATTATAATTTAAGAATCCTTTATTTGAAAAACTAAAGTTATGGTTGAATTATGTTCATAAGTTACGATACAAAATTAGAAACATCATGAAATGGCATTTCTTGATTTCAATTGCTGCAAGATGTTTTCACGCTCTTCAACTTCGCATATTATTTAGAGATGATTCATTCTTAGGAAATTGTTAATAATTCAAATAATCGAAGCACTGACAGCGCCTATTCAATGTTTTTTACTTTCATGGAAATTAAGAAATTTATTGGAATTAATGGAACAGAAAGTCTTCGTAATTGAATACTTTGTCAAAGAAGTTTTTCCAGAAAAATTTAATGTGCAACAAGTGGGAAAATCCCACTTTTCTCCACATGTTGCACACTATACTTTACCTAAAACAGCATATATTCGAATAAAAGAAGTAATGTAACTTATTTAATTCAAAATGACCTTCGTTGACAGTTTCTATGCATTCCTTGCGTTTCCATAAAAACGACTCTTCAAACGCCAAATTTTATTGGTCTATCAAGCGAGGTTTGGGCAAAGTGCGTGAGAAATTATATTTCTCACATTATGAGTAAAACATTTCAGTTCAATATAGAATATCGAATTATACCATAATCAGAATTTTCGGAATTCGAATATGCCTAGTTCTCCAGAAACGTTTAAAAGGGACTCGAACTTGGTACACCCTGTTTATATATTTTTTTTCTCATTTTTCAGGATTAAAAAGAATTGGAATGGAGTTCAAAATTATTTAAATTCTCTGTATTCTTCCGGTTATTGTAAATCAGATGCAAAGGTCCAAAATCACTTTCATTCATAATAATATTTTATAGTGTTTGAAATGAAAAGATTGCGCAGTACCTACATAACTACGTTTTGCTTGGAACATAAGAAACAACAGATTTAAAGAAAGTTATTTGTTGCAGGATTCTAAAATAGGAATATATCAAAAAATGTGGAGGTTCATGGAGAATCGCAAGCCTCCAGTGTTTGTCAAATCCTACGAGGAAGGAGTAGAAAGAGTACTACAAGGAAACTATGCCTTTCTGATGGAATCAACAATGCTGGATTATGCGGTGCAAAGAGATTGTAATTTGACACAAATTGGAGGCCTGCTGGATAGTAAGGGATATGGAATAGCCACGCCAAAAGGCAGCCCTTGGAGAGATAAAATATCATTAGCCATTTTGGAATTACAAGAGAAAGGAATCATTCAAATATTGTATGATAAGTGGTGGAAGAATACTGGAGATGTATGTACCCGAGATGATAAGAGTAAAGAATCCAAAGCTAACGCATTAGGAGTGGAAAATATAGGTGAGTACCAAGATCTATCTGCTTCCACTAGTAATATTCAACAGTTGAACATACAAACAAAATATTTTATATTTAGCTCAACAAAGGACCCCGCACGGTTCTTATGGAAAATGGGTCCTAGTCGAATTGGCTGAAAATTTAGTATAATGTAGTTTATGAAGTCCTGATCAAATGTCTCCATGGGCACAACAAGATCTAATGTACAGTTTTTGAGATACAGGGTGTCAAACATGCAGAGAGAAGGTTGTTACGTACCTTTAGAAAATCAATAATGTGGCGATTTTTTTGTTACGAAAAGTTGAAGATAATAATTACAATCTCAATATTGTCGACACGAGTTGCGATAAGAAGTTATAAGACTCCGTATACAGGGTTATTAATAATTACATAATTTTTATGTAATTCTTCAAACAAACTCAGTCAAACGCAAAAGCTTGTAGACTTGCAGAATAAGTAAAAACATTTGATTTCAATATTGGGTGATCTGAGGTAACTATTATACGGGGTCTTCCACTTTTTTAGTTGTAGTAATTTAATTTTTTTCAGGAACATATAGAAAAATTATATTATTATTATATTTCCATTTTTTGTGCAGGGTATTGGATTAAGGTTGGACACCAGCGATACATTGATTTGTTATAATATACAGGGCGATTCATTGAATGCGACGACCGGCTTTATTATTAGCTTCAATAAAAGTTATCAGAAATAGTTAAATCAAACAAACATAACATATTGACCTTCAAACTCAATATATTAAAATAATATAAGTATACAGATTACACATATAGGGAGTTCATAATTACAAGATGAATTTAATTTATTTATTATACTACACTTATGTTGATTTAGAATTTTGGCAATTATCTGAAAAAAAAATCTTGAAGCATTAAGAATAATAATAGATGCTTGGATTGAAACTGTTAAATCAGCAAAATTGCTTGGCGTAACAGAATTGGGATAAGCATTGGTACAAGAGTAAATGCTGTACAAGATGGTGTAAATGCCCAAAATGCCGAATAACTCGTGAATCACACGGTATGTACCGGCGATGAAGATCTTCATTATCTATCGAATATGGGGCTTTATTTCGGAAAGAATTAAATCATGTTCACATCATTTAGATAGGCAATGGTTTATTTTAGAACCTTTCATTCAGTAATAATTACACAGGCCAACAAAATGAAAAAAAAAATTTGGTGCCAGAAATCTAACATCTGATTTTAGATGTTTTTAATGTGCTGATTCCAAAATGCCACCAGATTTTTTCTATCAGCTCTAGTTTTTGAGATACACGATCTTATAAGAGACCTGAATCTCTCAAAGGAATCCGCTGAATTACTTGCATCCAGATTAAAAGAAAAAAATCTACTTTGTCGAGGTACTAATATTACATTTTATCGTAAAAGAGATAAGGATCTGCTGCCTTTTTTCACTCAGGAAAATGACTTGGTATTCTGTAACAATATAAAAGGGCTCTTAGAAAAAATGGGTTTGCCTGAATACACTCCAGATGATTGGTGCCTTTTTATTGACAGTTCAAAACGTAGTTTAAAATGTGTTCTTTTACATAACGGTAACAAATATGGCTCAATTTCTATTGGTCATTCTACTACCATGAAGGAAGAATATGAAACAATAGCATTAGTTTTGAGAAAAATTGAATACGAAGAACATCAGTGGTCATTTTGTGTTGATTTAAAAATGGTTAACTTCCTCCTTGGACAGCAGAGTGGTTATACAAAATATCCTTGTTTTTTGTGCCTTTGGGACAGCAGAGCTAAAAATGAGCACTGGGTTAACAAAAATTGGCCTTCAAGAGATGTCATGATTCAAGGAATACAAAACGTGATCAACGAACCTTTGGTTTCAAGAGAAAAAATCTTACTTCCGCCCTTGCATATCAAGCTAGGCCTAATGAAGCAATTTGTGAAGGCCTTAAATCGAGATGGAAATTGTTTTGGGTATTTGTAACGTAAATTTCCTGGCATTAGCACGGAAAAACTAAAAGCTGATATATTTGATGGTCCTCGAATAAGGCAACTTGTTAAAGATCCACAATTCACCACATCAATGAACGAGACTGAATCTAACGCTTGGAGTTCATTTGTTCAAGTAGTACAAAATTTTCTTGGCAATCATAAAGCAGAGAATTACGTAGAATAAGTGGAAACTATGCTTTCAAATTTTAATATTCTCGGCTGTAACATGAGTATAAAAGTTCACTACCTCCGCAGCCACCTAGATCGTTTTCCAGAAAACTTAGGTGATTGTAGTGAAGAACAGGGGGAAAGATTCCACCAGGATATTAAAACTATGGAAGATCGTTATCAAGGACGATGGGATAGCCACATGATGGCGGACTACTGCTGGAGCCTTCAGCGAGACTGCCCTAGTAAACTCCATTCTAGAAAATCGTATAAAAGAAAATTTTTATGTGATTAGTGACTAATGTGATTATGTAAATTAAGTTTTTGCAATAAATACTTAAATCCATGTGTCTTTGTTTTTTTAAACTGTCAATAGTTATATTATATATTATAACAGTTATAATGTAAATTATATACACAATTTTTTAAAAAATCTCAAAAACTAGATCTGATAGACAAAATCTGAGAACTTTTTTACATTCTGCATCCAAAAATTACTCAGGAACAGTTAAAAAATCGCAGGCACCAAAATGTGTGTTGGCCTGTGTTATCGGACTACGTTACATTAACCGATCATAAGATGAGAGATCTTGTCATTCTTACAGAGATATAACAAAAAATCTGACGAGACAAAACCACGAAAATAGTTTGAGTGATATTGAATTTGAATGTTTATACGCGCATAACAGATAAGAGATCATTATTATTCCAGTTGTAAATCAGGTGCTCGAAAGTGTCGGTACGTTCCACATAACGCTAATATCGGACCCGGGAAACTGAAACCTGACGAACGGTTCCTGTTTAGGGTAACGAATGATGCTGTTTAGAAAGCAGCTGAAGACTTCTCCCACCATAGCTCTGCGGATCGTGAGAAGCGATCAAAGGCCATTTCCTCCACGACACGGAGGAATCCATGAATTATGGTGAATTTAAGGAATAGAGATATTGAGCCACTGTCGCATGACAGCATGCTGCATTCTGGCAGAATGTTAAGGAGACGTGTTTCTGTCGAACAGAATGATATGCCTCCACAATCTCAACATTCTAGGAAAATAATTACACGAGTTTCTCCGACTGCTGAGGTTGCTGCGCAGGAACCCCAACCAGCACTCACCCAAGCGCATATACTTTAAGGTAACAAAATGAAAGAGGATAAAATAGGCTACCGGCAAAAGTTTTTTGCAGAATTCTACAGAAACTGTTCCAGACTACAAGTTTCTTAGCAAAGAATAGCCGACCAATACCAGGTCATATTGAGAAATGAACTTGTACCCAATGAGAGACTGAACAACATAAAAAATGAAGTCCAACTGAGGCTACAGAACGAGAACCCCTTACAATTCCCGGGCCAATGGGATAAGAAGAGAAGAGAAATCCTGTGAGACAATAGAACAAATGCCGCCTAACGCAGTTTCTATAGAAGAATTTCATTGTGTTGTAACGTTTTTTTTCTTTTTATCATTTTTATTTTAATATTATTTCTGCTTGGAGAATGAATGTACCGCTGAAGTGGAATCGTCAGGTACACTTTCTAATTGTTTTTGTCTTGTTCGCGATTCTGGTATTGAATTGCCAGAAATTGTGTTGGGGTGGTCATTTCAAATAAATATATCATTTCCCGCTCCTCAAGTATAGGCAACCAATATAACATCTTTTCTCGTCAAATTGTCAAGTCGCAAAAACTTGTTTTGAATCCCATCTGTGAAATATAGATACATCAATTGGAACTCATTTTTCCGTATTTCTCGAGTGTAGAGCATCTCAGCTAATCCGAATAAAGATTTTCTGTCTTCGACCATTTGAGTTGGATTATTTGGAAAATTGCAGATAATATCATAATTTTGCTGATTATTTTGGATATTTATATCACGTTTTGGAATCAAGCAGAATTTCCGTCTTGTACGGGATAAAAATTCTACATACTCTGATAGAAATTTCTATAAAAGCCGCCCTCCATCTTAGGTAATGTAAAGTACAAATTTCAAATGATTGTCTTCATGAGTTTTAATTGCAGGCTTTCAATTCTTTCAATTCTTCTGAATATTTTACTGATTCGATATATAAGTGGATCAACCTGAATTATTGGCGTGTTGGTTGATGCAAAGACATCCCTTGGACATAGGCACCCCCATTGCCTTATACTGAGGGTTGGAATAACTTCTAACCGGTTGGGAGCGAACCGAATTCAACATTTCCATCAACTGGACTTCTCCCTCTGGATGAGTACAACCCTTTTATTTTCATTAGAGGAAGTTACCAAAATTAATCATTTATTTTGAATATATTGAATAACCATATTGGACCATATATAGACTCTGAAATTTAACTAAAATCCTACAGTTTATTATTTTATTGTGAATACCATTATCTGAATACCATTATCTGTGAAATTCTCTGTAAATGAAAGCCGGCATTCATTCTTTTAAATTATTGTTCATACTTAAGTGCACTCAATTCAAATTCATTAATTACATTTCATATCATAAATATAACGCTTTTCTCTTCAAGTACTTAGTAATTTGGTAGTTTTAGAAATTTTACAGAAAAGTAGGAATCTTGTTTATATTCGATTGATATTATTAAAACTATCTGGCGCCCCCCCTATTTATTGAGCTGTTCATTTTGAATTAAGAAAAAAATTATAGAATCCACCCCTTCTCCACTAGAGCTAAGCCGCGAGCTTCATTTTACCTTATTTATGTTACAACTAGAGAATATTTGAAAATAATTCACTTGTTGAGAAAAATAACGTAACAGTGTGTTCCATTGAGGAACACACACAATTGGAAATCACCAGGTCCAGATGGAATCCACAACTTAGTTGAAGAAATTTTGGTGTATACACGGCAGGCTAGTTGAAACCATAAATAGTGTTATATATAATTCAACGGAAATGCCCAAATTTTTTACAACAGGGATCACATACCTCCTATGGAAGGATCTGCAAAACACAGCTATGTTTTGCAGATTGTTGGATTGTGTATAACACTATTTATGTCTTCATCAAAATACAGACCAATTACATGCCTATCAACAATGTATAAAATCTCATATTTACAAACATTGCCAGACAAATAATATAATGACAGCACAGTAGAAAAGATGTTCCAAGCATGCACTAGGATCGAAGGAACTGCTGATATAAGATTCCATCGTATGCAACCAAGCCTTAAAAAAACACAGCAGACTTTTTATGACATATTTTGGCTATAAGAAGTCCTTCGACTCTATTCCACATGGGTGGCTGACAAAAATTTTGGAAATATACAAGATCAATTCAATTACAATGAACTTTCTGAAGTATGCAATTAGTCAACCGGAGAACGGATATCGAACTTTCTACGGCCTCCTCTGGCCTACTTCACTCTGAATCCCGGTGGCACTTAAAGGGAACTCTTTTCAGAGCTACTGCAGCATGTGAGCTTGCAAACGGTTATTTTGGAAGACTTGGGTCTAAAACTGAGAATTTCGATGTGGTCATATATGACGGTCGTACGCCCTATTACACCTAAGCTTCTAGCATGGTGAATAAAAACTGAAACAATCACAACACGCAATCGGTGTAGAAATTGCATCGACAGCGTGGATGCTGAAAACACTACGTCTTCTGCAGCGATAAACGTCACACTAAACTTGCCTCCCTTAGCGTAGTTTCACACGCACACACCGATTTTGGACGACTGATTTTTACCGGCAGATAAAATGATATGATTATTGTTCTCAAATATTGAAAAAAGTTGTTTCATCAGTTTCATCGCTTTCATCAGTTGAGTTGCAAGAGAATGTGCTAATACTCATTTGTTCTTCAAAAAAGAAGATACAAATGATTATTTTTTCCGAATTATTGCATTCATCATTGAAAAATTTCCAATTAGAATGGAATCTAGATTTGAAAAGGTTCATTAACGAACTGCAGGAAGATTTCAACTAAAGATAATTGCGAAATTCGAAGATTCGAACCGCTTTCAGGCTATACTGATCTCTCCGTTCGTTCGGATAAAATGGATCGGACCCTTCAGATTCGGATTCCTTTGCGTATCACGCAGGAATTTGGTCTCGCTTAGGTTTCATGAATTTAATTACGGATAAACGGCTTTAAGCGATGGCTTTCACCATGAACGAAGTACTTAATGCTCTATTTATACCCATTGTCAATCTTAATTTTGGGCAACATTGAGGGGAATGATGACTAAGAATCTCCATCGTTTTTATGAACTCGGAATTTATTGGATTATGGTTGATGGATATTATGAAAAATATCACTTAATAATTTTTCCTATGCGCTGCTGTGCAATGGAAGTAAAGGAAAATGGAAATGAACTGAAGATTTCCATGAATATGGGCATATAACGAATGGATGAAATAAAGATGGAAGCATTCATATATTTCTAACATAAATACTGATGGTCATACTGGTTCTTTACATTGTATAGTGGACTGTATAAAATGATGATTGGAATCGTAATAGTTATTTCCCTAACAAGTGTGAAATACTTTTCTACAAGAGTTGTCAAGCTGTCGAGTGCGGAAAAGACACTTAAAAACGCTGTTATACTCACAGTTGTTTCCTAAAAAAAATCCAAACTCAGTCCAGTTATTCGTGCAAAAAAGGAACAAATTATGAAGCGTAAGTGAATCTGGTTTAAGTAGTCCGCCGAAGAAAGAAATAATTCAAAATTACTTACGGATCGTTCGTCGAAGACTATGACATTGCCCCTTCCTCAAGTCGGCACTGTTTTCCGCGTTTAATGTGTGACGGTTTCTTCAATCGAAAAAGGACACTCGCACTGTCATGTGGAGCAGGATTGAAATATACAAGTTTCCGTCGTCAGTGGACAAAACAGTCCTCTTCTGCTACTCAATTTTTTGAGTTGTCCCCTTTTTCGAGGATGGGTGTGATAAAAGAGTTGTAATTTCTTCAAAATTCAAAACACTTTTTTCCATAACTCGTTTGAGGTGCAATTTTGTAGACTTTATACCAGCCTCCTTCAATCCTCCCTAGTGTGGACTGTTGAGGGGTATGAATTTCCATTGTATTCCTCTAGTAGATACAAAGTTATTATCAGTATTCCCTTTTTCTTCAAAGAAATTATGAACTTTTTATTTTTTATTTTATCAGCACCCTGAAAATTAGTTCCATTGTCGCTGTATATTATTTTGGAACATCCACAACGATCTATAAATCTTTTGGAGGACAGTCAAAGTCAATTCTATTTCAATAAAAAGACGTACAAACGAGAGTCTATCAGAGGGTAATGAACCCATTATTTGTTGAGATGAATATGCTTTGAACCAAATACAAATAACGCAATTTTTTACTTTTCTTTTTATTGGTCTGAATCCATTTATAGGCCAAAATTTCAACCTGAGATGAGAAAGAATAGTTTGTGGCCCTGCATGATGTAAATCTTGATGTTCTTATCTATAGAGCAGTTTCACAACATGATTGTTTGATGGTAAAATCATAGGATGCTTTTGAGCAAACGATAAATTAGATTGAGATAACCTTCCTCCCACACAAAGTATGCCTTTCCCATCCGGAAAGGGACTTAATTGCATCGAAGTATCTGATTTCATGAGCTTTTTTGATTTACGATTGCTCTCGTCAAATGATGACCTTGAATACATCGAACTATAACCTTTAAAGAATTTTGTAATTCACGAGAATTAAAAGGACCATGCAATTTACTCGTAACCTTCGAACAATTATTTGCTAAACGTAGACAATATGCTATTGTCCGATGAAGTCGGCAAAATTTTGAAAATCTTAAAGATATTTCCATCACTTCTGAAAATTCGGAGAAACGAGAGTTATCCACCTTTTTTTGCCAAGAAAATATATTCATATCGAAGAAGGAAATATTTTCAATTTCCAAATTGTAATGATTTAGAAATGTTGGTCTCTACCACCATTATTCACATGATATGAAACCGATTAGATTTAAACCACGAGAAATGTAATTTGCGAGATTTTTCTCAGAAGACACATGTTGCCATTCAACATTAGGAGTAAGCTCCTGTATCTCCGATACTCGATTGCATACGAATGTGGTCCACCTAGTAGTTACATTCTCTAACCAATTAAAAAGTAAAACAAATTTGGAGTCACACCACAAAACGTTTTTCGAAAACTTGACTTCAGATATCGAACACAATTTATGACATAACCTTGCCATGAGTTGAGCACCGCACAATTCCAGTTTTGGAAGCGAGATTATCTTTTGTGGAGCCACCCTTGATTTCGAACAAATCAGCCTACAACTCATTTCTCTATGAGAATGACTAGTTTTCGAATAGAAACATCTTCCGTATTCCTTGACAGAAGCATCTGAAAACCCAAGTAATTCGAAATACGCCCTCCATATGTAAAATATAATAATCGTAGAATCTTAAATTCATTGAGGCACGGTAGATCCTTTGCAAATGTTTTATATTCATCACATAAATCTGGAAGTACAGTATCATCCGAGTGGCCAGTATAATTGGCGACTCCGTATATTTTTCATTAAAATTTTTCCGACCACTATAATTGGACCTATGGACATGAGAAAAATCATTTCTTTTCGTCAGAGGTATATTTTCTTCGAATGCAACTCCAAAAACCTTGAAATTATTCAATGAAGGTTGGCAAAAGATTCCTAGATCTTCATTTAATGTTTCATGCGAACTTTGACCTTCATTATTCGATTGCCTTTGAACCTTATCCTAAATAACTGATTGAGAAGAATCCTGAGCTTCGAAAAAATCAGCAACATTCGATACCCACTTATGAAGTTTGAAACAAATCTTATTTGTCACGTAACTGTCTAAGTTCCTGAAGAGAATTAGCTGTAAGAATGTCATACACATAGCATTGTTTGAGAAAAACCTGTGATGCTTCTGGATGAGATATGTCTCTGTCATTTTTCAGTTGAACTAAACACCTTGTTGAAAGAAATGGAGCACTGTTTGTGTCATATATAACTGTTTGGAGTTCTTTTCTGAGTGATCGCGCCATTAAATATTTTGTAAATGTCTATGATCTGGATGTATGAGCTCCTGACTGAACGTTTTGACCAGATCAGCTGTAAAAACATACCTGAAAGTTCGAAATATACAAACGATGTCAAATAAATCAGACTGAACAGTGGGACCTTTGTACATAGTATCATTCAACGAAACACCCGTTGTGAGCTTCATTGATGCATGATCCTTAACTTTGTACTCTTTCCTCCATGATTACGCAATGATGTGGCAAAAAATACTTGCTTATGCCATCCTCAGTTTTCATGTCATATTTAGCTTGATTCAAATAGATATATTCATCTATTAACGCCTTATATTGAGATTGCAAATTATTGTCTTTGCTCAACCTTCTTTCCAATGAGAGAAACCTACTTTTAGATATTTCAAATGATTCACCCAATTCTAAACTATCAATGAAGTTTTTTGGAGGTAACCTCACCATGAACCTACCAACTTCAGTCGAAGAAGAACTATTTTTACAATTTTCATCCTTCTGAGATAATATCCTTTTCGAATAATTTTCTTCAAGCTGCCCAAATTACGGTATGAGTTCATCAATGTCATAGTGTGTATACACTACGACACTGAGATTAGAAACTAGGTTAAAATAATGAGATTAGATTGAACCTCCCATGACCCAGAACCTTATTATAGCTGTCATCAGAAATATTCAATTCGCAAATTATAGAAAGTGTTTCCCCTCTCAAAAATGATTTCAAATAAACCAATTATTGAGATTCAGCCAAAAATTATCGGTATGAACAGAAGCCCTGAATAAATCTATGAAAGTACGCCACTCACCGTACTTTCCGTCAAAAGTCGGAATATTGATTTGGGGGAGTTTTCCCTTAGCAGCTGGTTGAGGTGGTTGTGAATTCATTACAAGACTACCTGATTGACGATCCGATTCTTGTAGAATCCATAGCATGTTTTTTAATTAGGGTTTTCATTCTACTATGAACCGAAATATATCTATTGATTTTCGGTAATTCTTTACTTTAACGCCCCCTCGTATTTTTCACTTTTCTGTTATTTTTCATTGAAAATGTGCATTTTACAATGATTCTTGATGGTTTTCGATGATGGCAAACAAGTATTTTTGCTGATTTGTTGAACGGGATAGGGAGTGAACAGGGGTGCTGGGTGGGTAAGAATTTTTGAAGAAACGTTCTACAAATTTTATTCAAAAATATTTAAACGTAACCTAACATAACCATAACCTAACATAACCATAACCTAACATAACCATAACCTAACATAACCATAACCTAACATAACCATAACCAAACCTTATATAACTGCACATTTGTGATTCTGTAAATTGATGACGTCATTCTCAAAAACAATTTTAAAAAATTCTACAATTTTTATTCAAAAAAAATTAAACGTAACCTAACATAACCATAACCTAACATAACCATAACCTAACCTAATATAACTACACACTTGTAATTCTGCTGTTTGATGACGTTGTTCTCAGAAACGAAATAATTCAAAAATTAAAAAAAAAATATCTAAAGTAAATGTAATTCAGCATAAAAACTAGTTCGCAATCATTAATTACCAACAAAAAATAATTCCTAAACCTTAAGTCAGCAACAAAATGAAAGAAGCCCACAACATCAGTTTACCGTCCAGCACCAATACAATATCAATGAATATTTCCCTCCTGTCAAAAATTCTAAGTATATGGAGAACAATTATCGAAAATTACAGCATCAAAATGACAGGATAATTTTGCATTCCAGCATGTTTTCTTTGAAAAACTGCATGAGTTCATTTTCATTTTTGGAGAAAGAGCCCTCCACCTTCGGTGTCGGGCTCTTTCTCCAAAAATGAAAATGAACTCATGCAGTTTTTATGACAACACACAGTCATGCAAAATTATCGGTGATTTTGATGCACTTGTGCAATTACTTACGATAGCAAACAAGAAGAATTGCACTTGGCACGTCCTCTTTTTGGCACGAAAATCACCTTACGGCATCTAAACAGATTTCTTTCAAAGTCCGCAGATACTCTTGACTGGCATTTTTCGCATAAAGAGTGACACGACAACACCCCATGAGCTATAAGGAATAGCCGCGCCACAACTTTATTCGAAATATGCTGGTTGAACTCAATTTTCGTGAAGGAACATTCTCTGCAGACGTTATAGCCACAACTCTGTACAACAGGCTGTAGATCAACCATTTCAATCTGCAAATGATTAAAAAAAAAAAAATATTCATGCGAACTTATCCGAAAGAACAATATTTCAAGATAAAAAATTTCTTAATTTACTTACATTTTGAATTTGAGCTTTAAAAATAGGAAATCACTTCTAAGAAATTAAAATTTCTAATTTATTTTCAAATCTGAATTTCAATTTTTTTAAATAACCATGGATATTAAAATATGAAGCGACGGCCTACTCAATATCTTTTTCTATATATAGTTATAGAATAATATTAACCAATTATAACTATAATGGCATGTGCGCCAGTAGAAATTTTTCTCAGAGGGGGGCAAAATGAAAAATATTGAAAAACGAAAAGGCGTCCATGATTGTCATTGAAAACCGGAAAAATGTTAAGAAGTATGATTTATTGTTAATTTAAAGGTCTTGTGTATTTTGTGCTAAATTTGATGGTGAAAAATATGAACATAGATATTCATAGAAAATATAAATTAGTTGTCATCAGAATATCAGACACGTATTAAGTAAGTGTTATTGAAATAGCAATTTTCTTCATCGATTATCTCGAGAACTATTTATTTGCCAGTGCTCTTATTGAAAATATAGCATGAAAACATCATAACGAATCACTATACGAAATATTATCAAAATTGGGGAGGGGGCGTTAAAGTAAAGATTAAACCTCCATTTCTTTCTGAATTGAATCATAATCATCGAATGCCTTTACCAAAAAAGATTCTCGAATAACTAATTCATTCGCATTCATTGTTGAATCAGGTGTTAGTGAAGAAATTTTCTATTTGAGTAATTGTTCCCTTATAGCGACCCCTTTCCTTATTCCTTTGCGCGTTCATATTCCTTATTTCTTCTTATTCTATACGAATTCCGTTCCTTTCACAAATGAATAGACAATTACCTTCTTCCAATTCAATTTCGATATACAAATTTATAAACTTTGACAGAATTGAGACAAATGTCAAATTTTTCGTTATTTTGAAATTATTTATGAGAAATGAAAATAATATCTATACATCGATATCTACTAGTCCTAAGAGGCTTCACGTGAATCCAAAAATAATACTTGAGTGGTTCACAATGCTGAAACCAGAACCAGATGATAATATATCGGAACGCTCTGACCTTTTGATTTTTCTTGACTTGTAGAGAAGACTCGGAGCGGGAGATTCCTTTTTTTCTGTGAGCCTTTTGTCAACTGAGTTTATTTTTCTTTCAGTGAGATGAGACCTTTCTTCTTTCCTTAGTAGTGGTATCTCGTGCAAACCTTTATACTATCCAACTATTCAACCATCCGGCTCGCATGGACCAATTTGATGGTAATAGATAAGCTGGTTCTTAATATTATTTAGTGAACTCTATGAAATGATGATCAGAACCGTGAAAACATTTATTCCTTGAGAATACAGAACGATTGCGCGAATACAAATACATAATGTCAAATCTGACTAAATCTTCAATACTTCTCGGGAATTCAACTGAAACTATTCTTGAAAAGTTTTCAAGGTATGATCTTCAGTTCAAACCATTATATCCATCAAATTCGTCCGTTGAAGGTGCCCACGTCAAAAAGTAATACATACAAATTGCAACATCTCCCTGATTAGCCCTATTCGCTTCATCCGTACTAAGTTTACGTCTAGGCATTATTGCCGAACAAATTTTCAGATTTTGAATCAAATTTGATTGTAAGAACGTGAAACAACAAATGATCCTAAATTTTAACTCAAACGACAAGAACATGCCTGAAACTGGGAAAGTTATCAAACGAGGAGCGAATACCATTCAGATATCTATAAGAGAGTAAACATTTTATTGCTCATAAATGAACATTTGGTGGACTAGAATCGGCAATTTTTGAAACTGTCACAAAATTTTTGAACTTGCTTAACTTTCGTGGGGCAGTATATTCCACTCAATTCCATATTCCATTCTACGACTATGCTCAATTCAGAAAACGAACTTCAACCTCGCTAAACGATGTGAAACAATTGATAACAGAAGGCGCGCAATGGTGGCCAAACCTTGGATTTCAGCAAATATATAGGTACAGAAAACAATAAATATTCTGCTCACTGAAACTTTGACATTTAGGAGAAATATCGGATTCCAAATATTCGAATTTGCATATTTTATCGGGAATTACTTAAATATAGTTATTTATAATACAAGTGCAGAAGGCATTGATATTCTTCCACGAGTTCAAAATTCAAAAACGAGCCACGAAGTGGCGAGTTTTGGAATGAACGAGTGGTAGAATGAGCCTTCTGTACGAGTATTATACATTATTTTCTCTAATTCATTGCATTTTCATTGAAATTAATGAAATATTTACATAAATATATTTTAGTGATTTTTGCATTGAAAAATGTTGGTTGGCAGAACTGATTTCCTTAAGGCAAATTGATGAATTGACAGATAAAGACGTGGCGGAAAGTTCGGAGTATCAACATAGAATAATAAAATATAACCATGAAAACTGTGCGTTTCTGATATATTCTCGCACGATTTTGTTCTACAAGATGTGGAAGAATGAACGGAATAACCACAGAATTAGAGAAAATATATTACGATATAGTAAAATTGTGAATTTGAAAATATATTACAATTCGACAACATAATCTAACCATATTGGGGACATGTAAAAATTGCGTATACTCCCTCTATCTATGTTTGTTACTCTATGGGGCATTCTCATTAAAAAAAAAAGTTTTTTATCAGGTTTCATTACTTTCGGATCAAAGAGTCAAAAATGATTCAAGCTTATGCGATGAGTACTGTCGATCCCATCAAAATTTGAATCATTCTCCTAGCCTAAATTTTCCAACAGTTATCGATCGTTCGAGCATTATTGACTCGCCCTGTATATTTTCACTGGATCTTTTTTTTTGGACGCATGAAGAGCTTTCAAGCTAGTAGGACTCCTAGAAAAGATTTATTGCTATATGTTCTTTAGCAATCTAGTGTTCTAGAGAAGGATCATCGATAATAGACGAGTCCATCCTTCGGAGTCCATCTTTGGGCTGTAATAGAAAGCGTCATATTTTACACACTTTGGGAGATATGGTATAGGTTCTGTTACTTGTGGCGAAGATTATCTCTACTCTGTGTAATCCATTAGCCCCAACGTGCAACGACATGACTAAGAAACCTAATAGTGAAGTCCCTCAAAATACCTAGCTAACAATAATAGGGTGACTGCACTCTAGCTTACGAGGAAAAACGTTTAGATTCCAAATTCAAATTTATTTCATTATTATGTCCCAGCTAAATTTCTGATAATTCAAATAATTCATAATGAAATAACCAATTCCTAAATTCAACACAGTACTTACAACTGAATTGCTAATTTCACTTTATTCGAGTGAATGACAATTGTCTACTGAGCATTCATATATAATCAAAAACTAATTATAGGTAGGCACTCAGCATTTCAAGCAAGATCCGAAATTCCTCTATAAAATGGTTAGCACTTCGATTATGCTTTGGTGAACATACAAAAATAATGTTATAGCCTGAAATCTCAAAGTTGTAAATTCAATCATAACAAAAGGCTTATTATCGATATGAAACAAAATCATACATGAGTTGAATATCATGAAATAACCAATGTTATTCTTGCAGAGATGGTAAATACGTACCTGATATTATTGTAGTCACCATTTAATGACATAATTCACAAAGGAAAACCCGGTAGGGAAGGGATGAATGAATACTAAATATTATAAGCAAAGTTAGCTCTCGTTTGTTGAAAATATCAACATAAGATATGTCACACAATATATCCTATTGTTCTAGATTTATTCTGTATGGTCGATCACCTCAAGTCTCTAGAAACATTTAATGACATAAGGCGAAACTCTTTTTCTAAAGGGTTTCGAATGACTTCAGAAGAAGGGTGAATGCCATTCTTGTCCTAGTCTCTTCATTTGCCATACGTTAATAAATGCGTCTGGTTGATGGTATTTTCAAATATTTCTCTTTATTCGGAAGCCATTACTATTTTTATACCTGGATGGGTAGAATGATATCTTAGTAAAAATTTCTCTCCGCGAACTTATTTTATGAATAATTCTGGATGAAATTTATTATCCTAAACGATAAAAGATTCATTCTGCAATAGTATATTTCTTTTGAATACTTGAAATTGTATATATATGCTCTTGGTGAATGACCTATTCAAAAGATTCCATCTGACTATCCATCAAAATTTATTCAAGGCGAGTCCCATTCCAGTTTTACGATTCTCGAATGGAAATTTCTCATTTCATTATGTCTCCTAGGTGAGATAGCAAGCAGTTCCTTGCATTAGGTCTTTTTTTAATAAAATGAGAAATGCCGAAGTGAGTAATGGAAAATTGTCAAGGAATGGTTTTCCCTGATTTACTTTTTATTGGACTCTTCCCATCGTCTATGTAGTCAGTAGAGATTTCTTATTTTATTTTCGTATTTGCAAAACGAAACGAAGAAATTGAGAACCACTCTATTGAAATCAAATATCTGTTATAAATGGATTTTTGGTAACAATACTCGATTTGAGGATTGATTTGGATTTTAATTCAAATCAACCACTGTTTTGAATATTTTCAAAAAAAATTATGAATATATTCGAAAGAGTGGTTTTCGTTCAGACAGTGATACATTTAACGCTGCTTGGGTTTCATATCTGTAAAAATAATATTTTTGTGTTCCGCTACATTTCTGGAGGTAGTTTCATTGCAAGGTGAGGTAACAAACAGGGATTTGGTTATCATCCTGAATATTTATTTTTTCAATGATGAAGAAATAACTATCAATAACTTCGGTTTGCAATATGTACACTCATCACTTATTAGGTACATTAAACATAATTCCAATTAATTGAATATTATTTGAATAAAATCGTCCATTTGCTAAAGGATATTAAAAATACATATATACATACACGGTGAGTCATAACGAATCCATCAAACTCCAGGTGTGTATGATACCTACACGAAAAAATAATTGAAAAAAAATCACATGGTCCACATCTTCTTATACGATTTTTATTTGTTTTCAAAATAAAGTATTATTTCGATAATCTTTTCACAAGTTTCCATTGGATCTGCTATCCAAATCTGAAGGTTATAATAAGACCGACAACGTGAAAGAGTATGTAAATCCCAAAAGTAGCGAGTTTACCCCAAAAGAAAGATATGACTAAAATAAAAAGATGGGGCCCTAGTCAGTGCTATCGATGAAAAAATGAGAAATTGATAACTAAATGAAAGGATAATAATGTGACAGTAGCATCTACATGTCATGATATAAATCCACTTATCCAGACCAAGAAGTAATCTCAATCAGAACTGATTTCCGAGTACAATGAATACATGGGTGCCACACATTTTATGGACCAACAAATTTCTACGTACAGAATTTCAGAAAAGGGTGTTGATCAATAATTGACTCAGATTCTAAGGGAGCAGAGAGACCTTCTACATCAAAGTCATGTATCTCACAAAACAGAATAATGATAATTTGAGATATGTAATGAGTGCAATGACATATTTATTACCAAGTGAACATCACTGTCTGTGTCCCTGAAACAGCTAGCATTACTCATATGTAACACCAATTTTTGTGTGAAATAAACATTTTTCGTGAAACATCTAAAATAAAGGTTGTTCAATAAACCTCTCAAGTTAGGAATTTCAGGGATTCACCAGTTTCACAAACAATAAATACAACAAAACAAACCAAATAATTGGTACCTAAAGCTCTTGTGATGAGAGAATAAAAAAATTTTAGTTATGCTATAATCTGAAAACAAATGAGAATCGGATAAGAACATAATAATAATAATAATAATAATAATAATTTTATTTAATCCTTTAAGACACTACATGGTGTATAGGACAGGTCACAATAAGAAAACTAAACAACTAAGGAGTCACATAAATACTCATTTACAGAATAGAAACCTTTTTTTAAGAGGAGGTTCTTGATTTCTTTTTTGAACAATTTTAATTTAATATGTTCCCATGTACAATTTCACCTGGAGTTTGGTGCGTTCCTCCCGACGCACCCTGTATAAATGAAAAACTTTATAGGTGATAGGTTGGCTGATTATGTTTTTTTTTTATATTCATCGTCATATATTGTCCGGAAGTCATATAAAAAGTTAATTTTTTTGAACAAATATTTCCAGTGGAATTGATCAAAAAAACATTTTCTCATGTTCAATAGTTATATGATATCAGCTAATAATAAAATATTCCGATTTGAAATTTCATTATAATTGCAGAATTATTGAATGAGGATATTAGGGAAACACCTCTTTAATTTAGCTGCTAAATATTATTCAGAAATTAACATATGGTTAACAAATGGTTCGTTATTTTTCTATCAATTATTTTTTAATGTTTTGAGATATGATGGAAGAAATTAATATATTATTTCGCATATTTCGCAATGATTTTTTTGGCATCAATTCCTCCAAATTAGTTTAGAATGTTCAAATTAATGAATTTCATTCCCAAGCTACAAAAGTCAAATCTGTGTGGAAATTAGAAGTCTAGACTGGATTTACTTGGTGAGGCACAGTAAACCAATGATATACTTCCACAATATATGAACCCTATGTAACTATAGTACGGAATCGATTTTTTCCGACGGAGATTCACTTCATAGTTTACAGATTTATCACTCATTTTATTATTCTATGATGAATAGTCTTACCTGTCATTTATTGACGCTTTTCATTTCCTGATTTTGTCTATATATTACGTAATTTTTTGTTAAAACTTGTATGTCGAAAATCCCAAATCTCCTAATTTTTATAACGTTAATAAAGTTAACCGATTTCTCTCACAGAAGATATGCAAAGTACAATGCGTACTATTTATTCGAAGAGAGAAAAGGTAGGAGATTCATAGAGATTATAAACGAAGCATCAGCGAAAGACGAAAATAAATTACAGCAAGCAGAATGGAATTATGCTACAAACCTTACAGACGAAAACTTACACAAAAAATTAGCAGTAGTCGCTGAGATCGCTGAAAGAACCAAAAGGAGATGGACAAAATTGATGAGGATAAGATGGAACACATTCTGGGATATCGATCTGAAAAGACAATTCAAGCTCTATTCAGTTCTTGGTGTCTTCGCACTCCCCAGACCGTGTCTGGCAAGATACAACGAAATAGTGGGAAGAATGGAGAAAATATATTCAACTAACACTATCTGTGATTATCAAGATAATACTAAGTGTAACCTGACCTTAGAAAATGAAATCGCTGAGATTTTGAAATCATCCAGGAACGAGCCAGAGTTGAAACATGTATGGTTGAGTTGGAGGAATGGAATAGGACCAAGAGTAAAAAATCTATACACGGAATACGTTCATTTGTGCAACAAAGCGGCCCATTTGAATAATTTCGATAATAACGCGGAGATGTGGTTGGATAGATACGAGGATAGCAACATCAAAGCGAAGTTTATGGTATTATGGAATGATATTAAGCCGCTCTACCTGCAAATTCACGCTTACACTAGGTTCCATCTGAAGCAGATCTATGGAGACGTTGTGGACGAACAGGGTGCCATTCCAGCTCACTTGTTGGGCAATATGTGGGCTCAATCCTGGGAGAACATTGCGACAGATTTCCTGCCATACCCAGACAGAACGATGACGGATATTACTATAAAATTAATAGAGCAGAAATACACACCGCTGAAAATGTTCAAGACGGCGGAGGAGTTTTTTGTTTCCATCAATATGTCGGCTATGCCTCCCCTCTTTTGGAATAATTCAATAATAGAGAAACCTTGCGATCGTGATATAATATGCCATGGTTCTGCCTGGGATTTTGCGAACGGTAAAGATTTTCGGATAAAAATGTGCACCAGGGTGACAGAGGAAAATTTCTTCGTCATACACCACGAAATGGGCCATATTGAGTATTATATCCAGTATAAGGACCAACCTTTTCCATTCAGATCAGGCGCCAATCCAGGTTTTCACGAGGCTATAGGAGATCTCATCACTCTGTCTGTGAAGTCACCCTGCCATCTACCTAAATTGAACATGTCTTCCAATGGCTTTGGCGATCCAGAAGGCTTTATGAACAACTTATTCATGTTAGGGATGACTAAGATCGTTCTCCTGCCCTTTGCGTACATCGTTGATCTCTGGAGGTGGGAAATATTCGCCGGGAAAATCACACCCGACAACTACAACCGCAGGTGGTGGGAACTTCGCAGGGAATTCCAAGGGGTTGCACCGCCAGTCGCCAGATCAGAATGCGACTTCGATCCAGTTTCCAAGTACCACGTGGCAGCAGACACGCCCTACATAAGGTACTTCGTTAGTTTCGTCATCCAGTTCCAGTTTCATAAGGCGATCTGTGAAGCGGCAGGCCAGTATAGAAAAGGGGACCCGAACAAAGAACTTTATATGTGCGATGTTTATCAGAAACCAGCGGCAGGTAATCTTTTGAAGAAGATGTTGCAGATGGGGGCTTCGAGACCATGGCCAGATGCCATGGAAGTGTTGACAGGACAGAAAGAGATGGATGCAAGTGCACTGATGGAATTCTTCAGACCGTTGTATGTCTGGTTGGAAAGACGCAATAGGGAGAATTGTGTATTTGTGGGATGGTGAATCTACGAGGCTGGAGAAAAGAAATGAAAGTACATCCCATCTCATGCTGAGTTGCTTCCATCGAAGAATTAATCACGGGTGTCATGTCAAGAATTGATTTCGGAAAGACCTCTTATCATCCATGATTCCTGGTAATCATTGCTAATTTTAAGTTTCATAATATATCTATTTATATTGATGTAATATTTGCTATAAAATATAATACATACTAGCATTAATTTTTTTTTCAGTATGTTCTTAAGTAGAAAATTTTCTGAATTATGATATTTCTGACATTCTCGACATGCGAAACAGGAAATTATCATTAAAGACTGCACTCGGAAGGTAGAATTCTGAGAGAAATAATCAATATTATGTAAATCGATTAAATCCTGTCCATTAAAATTAATCAAATGTTTATTTCAAAATGGCGAAGATTCTCAATGACAGGCCCTCATTAGAGTTGAGATTATGTTGGATTTGTATATTCTAACAGTGATTTTTTATTTCTATTAGTTTTATATATTCAGGTTTTGAGAGCGATTGTTATTAGAAACTGTTAATCCATTGGAATTCAAAAAAATTTCAGTATCGCCCTCCACTTTACAGAACCTTTCCAAGAGATCTATAAATTTGAAATGAAAATTTCGATGACTTCGGATACAGGGTGTTTCTAAATTGAAGGTAAAAACAAAATTTCATTTACTATTTACTCTCCAATTTAGGAACACCCTGTATAATACCAACCCAACTCTTTTTCTTATCTATAATTTGCTCCCTATGAATTTGCTGGAAAGCAGATTTGTAATATTCTAGAAGAACTTAAAATATAATGAAATCTAACTGACAAAGAAACTGCGACACCCAAAAGGAGCTATTTAATTTTTATTTATTATGGAGAGGTCTATGCGGTAAAGAGTAACAGTACCTAGGAACTGCTTCAAAGGAATATTGATGTTTGCGATATCGATATCATTAAATCTCAAACGAATACGATAGCGAATTCTGTGAAATAACTAAGTATATCAAAGTGCTCAAAAATGAATTGAAATGGAGAGATAATATTTTATTTATTTTGTTTTTGATTCGCTGATTTCAAGTTGAAATATTTTCGATTTATTTGATGGTTTTTGTTCTCCCCATTTTACAGTTTGTTGATTAAAAGTTTTCTCAAATATTCAGATAAATATTTAGGGGAGGCATCCATGTAGGGTGGAATAACTGCAGTTTTCGAAATAATTCTACAGATAAATTCAACATTTCTTGCAGTATCAAACTTCGATGAGCGAATTTTGATTGATCACCCTGTATAACGGTTCCAAGCAGTGATTTCAATTTTTTTTATGAATTAATTCTTTGTGATTACGTACAGAGTGATCTAATATTCACGAAAATAGAAAAAGTCTGAAATTTTCCTTGTCCGGATCAGATTAATTCGATTTCCAAAATATTGAAGGGAGGCGATAATAAAGGATTACAAAACTTCAAAATTGGAAATTATTCGGTTAAAGAGAGTTGAAGAGTTATTGAACTTTGAAATATCACTTACAAGGTGAACATCACCCTGTAAATCCCAAACGGAGGCACTCAGACGATTGAAACCTTTCAATACGAGTCCTCCATGATGACCTTCATTCATGGTATCCGTTTATCGCATTCTACCCGGGGTAGTTGTGTACATAACATTGTTGAGAATAATACATATACAAGCTGTGAGTAACGCACTAGAAACATGATAATATTTATCGTCATATACAGACCTCATCTTGAAATGTTGTCCTTTCCTATTCTCTATCAACTCTTTCATTGTTTCTGTTTTTTCATGAGCTTCTATATAGCCATTTTTTATTGATAGTTGTTGGAGTTAGGTCTTTCATTCCTCATAATTTTCATCCACATCAGCTCAGCAACTACTTCTTTCAACAAATCTAATAACTTTTCTTCTCTAGATCAATGAATTGATGGAAGCATGAATAAAATGATGTAAACATTATAATAAATTATATATTTCCCTTCCATTTTATTATTTTTCAAATATTCAACCTCTCTATCGCCATATTTGTATCAGTACCTGCTCCTATTCTACAGTAATAGGCCCACATCTTTATTCTCTCTTGGTAAATAATAGCTTAAAAATATGCATGATTAGATCTACCAAATCCTACTTACTTTTTCAGATAATTTAGGAAATCAATCTCATTTTCATGTTTTAGATGTTCGAAATAATTCTACTTGTATTCCAAAAACATTGCTTCATTTAATGCTTGGTGTATTCTTCTCGTTTGAATTTTCATTCCTTTGTTTTTATCTACTTGAACTTCTTCCTACCTCTTATTGTTCAATTCTTAACTACATGCCATGAACAAAGCAATCTTCCTTCTTTGTATTGCATTGTAGTATTTCGGGTCATCATCACTCATGATGAATTCGGCTTCTATAGTTTCTTCTAATCTTGATTTGAGAGCCGTGAAGAATATTTCTTGGTTTACCTGATCAAGCCAATTGCTTAATAGAAACGCAACAGATAATCCACTACCTGACTCACATTTTACAATCACTATGGTCGATTCCCAATTTCTTTGATTTGTGCGATGGAATCCATATATTCATAAGCCTTAAAATTGTCTTTCATTTTTTTCCATGATTCCATTCATATCACCCACGGCAAAATCTTCGTCCTTCAGACCCTGATCACCTCATTTACCACAAATATACACATCAATCTACTACACAGGTTTTCGACTTATACATATATTTCAACAGTAGATTCTTGAGTGCAATAGG
This sequence comes from Harmonia axyridis, assembly GCF_914767665.1. Taxonomy (NCBI): domain Eukaryota; kingdom Metazoa; phylum Arthropoda; class Insecta; order Coleoptera; family Coccinellidae; genus Harmonia; species Harmonia axyridis. Next base: position 36,832,308 of record NC_059502.1, on the reverse strand, counting down.
AAACCTTTTTTCCTTTACCATTCTTTTCGATTCGACCTAGATGAAAATATTTTACCATTTTAAATTTTCATAATGAGCTATATTAGGACATCTTGAATACCCTATTTGGAAGAACAAACATCTTAGTACTGCGGGCAAGTAGAGATATAAGACATGTGTGAGACCAGTAATGACATACGTATTGAAGACCAGAGCCGAAACGTCTACAACAAAGAAGAAGTGAAATGAAGCCTCGTAGAACTAAAACGGGGTACACACTGGCTGACAGACAGAGAAATTCTGTTAAGAAAGAAGTTCCAAGTGGATGATGTGGTCAGATGGAAGAGGAAGAGGCGGAGAGAGTGGAACCAGAATGTAGTCAGAATGAGTCTCGACAGAATGGCTGAGGTCACCTGGGAAAATAAACCCCTCGGAAGAAGAGTCATCGGACGTCTACCAAAGCGATGGCGAGATAGCTGGCAATCCAAGTCACAAAGATGATGATGATGAGCTATGCAATCCCTGGAAAACGGCATACGGAAGTTTTTTCAAGCGTAAGCTCAGAACCCTGGAAATGAAATTCTACTATATTCGAAAGGCCATTAATTATAACTTAATTTCAATATTCCATTTGTATTTACTAGTATGGAATTTCGTGTTCGGAAAACATTCAAAACATCAAGGAAGAGCTATATTCCGAAAATAATTTCCATCAATATAACCATTAACGAGATATAGCCGAAAATTGTATTCTTTTATCGATTCTCAACAGCCTCATCTCATCTTTTCATCGGCTCGGCACTTGGCACCCGGTTTTGAAGAAAGATGAGATAATATGTAGATAGAAACAGAAACTGAGCTCTGTAATTGCACCCTCTTGCATGCACCAACTATTATATCTTGAAAATGTTATTATGGTCTTAAGTATTGTTCATTTTATTTTTGGGAATTTTTTGGTTTTAACTAGATATTCAAATCTAACTTTTTAAAGTTGATCAAAATGAATTAAGTGTTTTTTGGAAAGAAGGTAAATTAATTAGGGTTAATATTATTTTCAGGGATTTCAGATTTTTTGTATTTATTTGGTTGGAATACAGGTAATGATCATGAGGTAATTTTCGTTAAAATTAGTCAAGGACTCGTGACTTTTGTATTCTGTACAAAGTAAATTAACGATTTACTTCTACTTCTTCATTAGTCATTCGAATAGTCCGAAATCAACAATTTGAACGAGACATATATAATGGTTTTTGAAATTTTTTCGAAAGGTCCATAATCATCTCATGAACCAGACCTCAATTCATTATATTCGGCCAATTCAGTAACTTATAACTTTATGATAATGGATAATCTTCTTCATTTTTATGATTATGTCTGAAATAAATCATTATTACGAATTCACGATCCGATTAAAAACATACCGACTAACAAATACAAAGCTGATATCAACTTAACATTCTTAACCAGGAAAAAAAACAAGGAATGAAAGAACCAGATATATGAATCTTTGAATCATGCGCAAATCGTATATGATTCGATCTGAGCTAGTGAGCTGAAATGAACCATTGGGTCAATTGAATGGGTCTCTTGAACCGGGTCGTCTTAGCAATGGATCCGGTTCGATCCGGTTCGTCGAAATTGAACGAACCACACATCCCAAGACTGTATCTGATTGCCGCGCGGTCTTCATTTTCAATTTGATGAAAACGGGATTTTCAGCCTTTGATAAGACTCTTTGTGTTATATTTTAATGACAATTATTCGTCAATAAAAAAAGTAATCTAATATTTTTATTTATTTTCAATGACTGAGAAAATTTAACTCGTTCAAGAAATTTTTGATGTATTAATAAAATTATTTCAATTTACAGGTGGAGTCTTTGTTGTCCTCCTTTGTGGTTTAGCCTTGGCGATTTTCGTTGCTGTATTGGAATTCTGCTGGAACAGTCGGAAGAACGCCCAAACTGACAGGCAATCTTTATGTTCTGAGATGGCTGAAGAATTGAGATTTGCGATGCGATGTCATGGATCTAGACAACGGCCTGCGCTCAGAAGATCCTGTGCAAGATGTAGCCCAGCAAGCACATATGTTCCAGCAGCGTTAGATTTGCCCCATCTGAACGGAGTGAGTAGTAGATTCAATTCTCTTTTTAATCTTTATTTTAAGTCCAATAGTGTCGGTGCCGTTGCTATAGGGTTGGCAGCGTAGGCGGTCACCAAGGGTGCCAAAATTCATTGGCAGCATTTCAAACTTGTTCAAAAAACCCACTTTCAAATTCAACGAAAATCACATGTGTAGAAATTGAAAGTAGCGGATTAGATTAAATACGGTCATGAACAACAGGAAGGAAATTTTATTAACATCACAAAGGTGCTGCATCATGCGTTATAGGTACTCATAAATATCCAGATTGACTCCACAAAACAAGTGCATTCATCGACGTTACCTTTGCCGACGAAGAAAAAACATTCAGTAGACAAATATGATGGGGAAATACAAATATACTTCCTTGAATAACAAATCGAAATTAAGAATCGTGATTAACTATCCATTACAACCTAGCTTGAAGCAAATACAAGTTAGACCTCAACGTTCTAGGCATTTCAAAGACGCTGATACATACTATATGAGTATATTTCGCTATTTGCATCAAACCATGTCATAACTACGATTTCAATACTGAAAATAAAATTTAGATCAGCATAATGTTACTTCCATTCCGATGTTGGCCAGCTTGTCGACAGATTAGAGAAGTTAATATCATGCTTCAGGAAGAAAGAGAAACTGAAAATTTGAATTTGTTTTGTTGAAAGAACAAGAATTACGATGCAAATATACGATACAAATGATTTTGTCAAAACACTACAATTTTTACACTGATAAAAATAATCCAAAATAATGATCAAACTTGTTCAACGTAGCAAAAACTGACGAAAAGTGAAGTAATGTGGGTGGAAATCTTTCAAAAAACACAAGAACACAAATCTCTCGCAAACTTTTGATTTTCGAATATCAATAAATATGGCTCAAACAACAGCTAATAAGTGATACTAACACCTCCAATATTATCGTCTAATTTGGAAACACCCTGTATATGGTATTCGGAATTACCGTAGCAATGGATTTCACAATGTACCATTGTTTTTTCAAGTTTCCGAGAAATTAAATTTTATTTTACTTCCTTCATTTTCTTACTTCAGAATTCATGGATTGTATTCCCGAGAAGTATCAATAAGTCATAGCAACTAATTTTTCCAATGAACGATGTAAAAAGCTTTGCTGAGAAACTCTTAAAGTTATTTGCATCCAATTTTCCACAAAAATTGCTTGCTATGACATATTGATACTTCGAGCTCGAGAAAACAATTCATGAATTCTGAAGACGAAACACCTTGTTTGTTAGTTTGAAAGCATGAATGGTGTACGGTATAGCGGTGTGACTTTGCCAACGGAGGTGACATTGCCGAACTGCCTAATATTTTAAGTATAACTCTGTTTTCATAAAGTTGGCAACATCTTACAGAAATCATGAATCGAAACCTTTAACCACACTATATACCCACATGTTGCAACTTGTAACCGTCGCAGTCGTCTGGAGTACTTTGAATGGTATGCTACGGTGTGTTATGTGAGCGGGTAATTTTTTTTAAGTGGGTATATATGCGAAATACTAGGAGTTGTGTAGAAAATATGGCGAACGATACATTGAAATAAATTTAGCAGCTTACTTTAACTTGAAACATTTGGTTGAGAGGATTTCGACATTTCGTGAAATTTTTCTATTGGGGCCCTTTGGCGGGAGACATAATGGGTCGTCCATACAAAAAAAAGGTGGATGCAAGGAAATATAGTAATTATACGAAAAAAACACTAATCCGAGCAATCAATGCAGTTCGAAACGAAAATATTTCAATACAGACAGCTTCCAAAGTGTACAACATTCCAAGAAGAACTCTAACTTCTGTTAAAATTAACAAAAGATATATGAGAGAACCAGGAAGCATTAGTGCACTAACATATACCGTCAGCACTTCATAAAATTGTCATAAAACCCTTTTAAAGGCATTGGAAAAGTCGCACCGATTTGCGGGTCACTCTGCCAAATTTTTAAAAATGAAAAAATAGAAGTGTGCACTTTTTCATCTGATTCTGATCACAGCAGTCGACAACTAAAATGTTCAAATTGAACATACTTTGCACAGGACTAATTTCACAAAAAAACGAAAAAGTTACACCAAGAAAACTTCAAAAAGTGGTGCACTTTCCTTCAGAATTATATATATTTTTCTTTGTGATGGAGAATATTTTTGTTGACACGTCATAAGGATAGTTATTCAAAATATTGAGTCCACAAATAAATTTTTGAAGTTATGTCGCCCTTTACTATCGCCTTCCTTCAATATTTCTGAAATCGAGTAAATCAGATCCGGAATAGGAAAATTTAATGCCTTTTCTATTTTCTTGAATATTGAATCACCCTGTATGTTGATATCATGATTTTTTTTTCGTTTTCGCCGTATGCAACCAACATCGCATCAAAAAATTAGGCGCGTATTTAGCAGTGTATCATATATGATACCATCGAGTACGTGCGGCTAAATGGAGCTGGAGGCCGAGAATAAAATATAAACCTGAGGTATCATATATGATACCTGGGGTCTGAGGAGGTTAAGTATAACTCTGTTTTCATAAAGTTGGCAACATCTTACAGAAATCATGAATCGAAACCTTTAACCACACTATATACCCACATGTTGCAACTTGTAACCGTCGCAGTCGTCTGGAGTACTTTGAATGGTATGCTACGGTGTGTTATGTGAGCGGGTTATTTTTTTTTAAGTGGGTATATATGCGAAATACTAGGAGTTGTGTAGAAAATATGGCGAACGATACATTGAAATAAATTTAGCAGCTTACTTTAACTTGAAACATTTGGTTGAGAGGATTTCGACATTTCGTGAAATTTTTCTATTGGGGCCCTTTGGCGGGAGACATAATGGGTTGTCCATACAAAAAAAAGGTGGATGCAAGGAAATATAGTAATTATACGAAAAAAACACTAATCCGAGCAATCAATGCAGTTCGAAACGAAAATATTTCAATACAGACAGCTTCCAAAGTGTACAACATTCCAAGAAGAACTCTAACTTCTGTTAAAATTAACAAAAGATATATGAGAGAACCAGGAAGCATTAGTGCACTAACATATACCGTCAGCACTTCATAAAATTGTCATAAAACCCTTTTAAAGGCATTGGAAAAGTCGCACCGATTTGCGGGTCACTCTGCCAAATTTTTAAAAATGAAAAAATAGAAGTGTGCACTTTTTCATCTGATTCTGATCACAGCAGTCGACAACTAAAATGTTCAAATTGAACATACTTTGCACAGGACTAATTTCACAAAAAAACGAAAAAGTTACACCAAGAAAACTTCAAAAAGTGGTGCACTTTCCTTCAGAATTATATATATTTTTCTTTGTGATGGAGAATATTTTTGTTGACACGTCATAAGGATAGTTATTCAAAATATTGAGTCCACAAGGTGGCTCTGAACCTCAGTGAAATTGAAAAAATGGTTAGGAAACAACGAAAAACCAAAAGTCAGCAAGAAATTCATTTTCATGATCAATACTTATTTTCTTTCTGAAGCAGTCGTATTTGCAATATTCATTTTATTATTTCTGCATTCAATTTCAATTCATAACGAATCATCGATTAAAGTATTTGGTAACCCACCGATACTGAAAAACCGAAAGAACATATCTTACAGATTACAAATTAATTTCTATCGAATTATAGTCATATCTATTAGAAATTATTCATCCACATATTGAAATATCACCTTATGTCGCCAGTTCCCGATAATAGGGAATCGTTTTCACGGACAAGTAACCCCATTCAGGGTAACGGTTCCCTACAATTGACCATCCAACTAATAATTCAACAAATATGCCGGTATTAATGAGAGTGCCAAAACGACATTATGACCCAATTTCTCCCACTTGAACCAACCAACGACCGGAAATAATAATTTATTCGATTGCGGCACCGGAGTTTCATTCAAAAATAATGGCTTAGCGACTGACAATCAGGTTGAAGGTGTTTGGGAAAGTAAAAATCTAAATCATTTAAAAATGAAAATTGCCACACCAAACAATCAATTAAAATCATATTCAAGTGGTGTATTTCCAGATGTCTTCAAGCAGGGCCTCATAAAACCACTCTACAAATCTGGTGACCGAAAAAGCATTAGAACCTAACTATTGGTCTTTTCAGTCGATGTTTTTCAATAATAACGGATGCATACAAGAAATAAGGACAACAAGTGAAGTTGAGCATCTGGGAGTGTACATGGACAACCACCTGAGATGGAACTTTCAGATTGATTATTTAGTTGGGAAATTGCGAACGTTGAAGCCCAGGTTCAAGGCTTTGAGGGAATTATGTGCTCTGGAAATGTTAAGGATGCTACATCTCGTCCTGGTACAGCCCCACTCTAGTGATGGCATATAAGGCTGGGGTGGTGTGACGAAAAGTTATTTCAAGAAATTAAAAATAACGCAAAAATGGCTACTGAAGACATTATATTGGAGACCTAATCTCTTTGTCACTGAACAACTCTATAGAGATGCCGGAATTACGGACCTTAGCAAGCTGTTCCTCCTTGCTTTATCGATCCCTCAGAGGAAGAGTTCGTTACTTGCAAACATGAATGAACATCGCCATGAGACTAGAAATAGAGGTAACTGGATAATATTTCCGCGAACTTTAAAGACGATATGATGAAGGTCTCGTGCTAACCTGACCCCTTATACATACAATAAAATACCTCAAGAGACAAAATAGGTAATCACAGCTTAAGGAGCGGTGAAACAGCAAAAAAGACCAAAAAACCTTCATTAAATTTTCCAACGTTTCGAATCTTTATTGATTATTCATCAGGGCTACAAAAGAAAGAAAATCACTTGAAATGATGCCACCTCATTAGGGGAACAGAAAACAACCACAAAAAATTTCAACAAAACAATCGTACATAAAAGAAATTTCAACATGAAGTATCTTTCAGAATGAAAATTACACAATATAAGGACTAGAAAAACTCACTAAGCCAAATGAAAGCTGCCTTAGAAGTCAAAATAAAAAAATGTAAAGTCTAGAAATTTTCGATATTGACTTATATCAAAAATTTTTATATCTATTCTTATTATTATTTTTTTTAATTAATTTTTATACAACCGGCATTCTTATCCTTCACTCTTTCCCATTGATTCGAATGTAAGGCTCGCCTATTTATTAGTTTTTATAGATATCCACCAAATTTCATCGCAGACTTATTGACAGCATAAAACAGTGTCTGAAATCATTAAAAGACATTTCTCGGGCATTTCTACCAGTTTGACCATAATTTTCAAGTGGCATTGTTGCCTGTTATAAGTTTTAGGTCATCCGTGTATAGAAAATGATTGAGTGCAATAGTATTACCTTTATTGCCTTTCACATTGAAACATTTTTCAGTAACATTCAGTTGTTTAGAAAAGAGGTTCAGCGCTAAGCAGATCCATAAGGGACTCAATGAATCCCCCTGGAAAATTCCCTTATTAATTGAAATCTGTTTATTGGTTATGTTCGTCGTAGAAAGTTCGATATTCGTTCACCAGTTGCACTTTGCATACTTCAGAAAGTTTATTGTAATTGGATCGATCTTGTTCATTTCCAAAATTTTCGTCAGCCACCCATGAGGAATAGAGTCGAAGATCATGAAATAGGTACTGAGGCAACATCGGACGAAACCCAATAATCACACTTACTGGCTATTGCAGAGAAGCTAGAGAAAATCTAAGATTTCCGAATAGCTCATAATACTGTTATCGGTTTGATTTCAAAAGAAAAATTTTCTGAACATGATAAGCTTAGAATGAAAGCTGATAAGGCATAATATAACGTTGAATCGATAAAAACGATTTTCTATGAAACATTCTTCTTCTAATGCCTTGAATATTTCATGTATTTCTAATTCACAACCTACAAAAAAAGCTAAAATTCCTATGCTCAATATTCCACAATTTTCAGTGAATTTTAGAAATTGGCCTAGCTTTTTTTTATTCACTCATTCAAAATGTTCAAAATTTTTAATAACTGGGAAGCTGAATACAGAAACACTTAAAACTTAATTATTTGATGTGCAAATTATAAGGTTTCTTACAGTGTCATGTTTTTCTTTCCAGAAGATGAATTTTTCTGGTTTCTTTTACAGGAATTTTGAGAATAGAAGATAAATATTTGAAAACCAATTAGACTTTTTAAGAAAAGAATATTGGAATTATGCAGCTTGTGCATACTCTCCCATTTTCATTTCTGGATAAACCAAAAGTCTGAAAATTGAGATTAAAGTCACATCATTTCATAATTTGTGACGAAAAACAAAATATTATGATCAACAATTAAACAGGGTGTATATATTAGTTATAAATTCTTCCATAGTATGTTCTTGTTTGAAAGGAATCAATCATAAGGAAACACTATAATTTACTATTATTTATTAATCTTAGGCTATCGATTCCGGAACATCTTCAGGCCAGCTGAAAGTACACAATTTTATAATATTTTGCTATGATATTACACACCTGGAAATCGTACTTCTTTTTCTTTTTTGAATTTTCATTATTCATTACCAAGTGCAGGTGTAAGCCAATTATACAGGGTGTCCCGGGAAGAATGCGACAAACGAATACCATGAATTAAAGTCATCAAGGAGGACCCGTATCAAGAGGTTTCAATCGCCTGAGTGCCTTCGTTTGGGATATACAGGGTCATGTTCATCTTATGAGTGAAATTTCACTGTGGAATAACTGGAAATTTTTTTAGTTCAATAACTCTTCAAGAAATCGACCGAATAATTTCAAATTTTGAAGTTTCGTCACCCTTTCCTATCGCCTTCCTTCAATATTTTCTGAATTCGAGTAAATCAGATCCGGACTAGGAAAATTTCAGACTTTTCCTATTTTCATGAATATTGGATCACCCTGTACGTGAACATTATGATTTTTTTTACGTTTTCGGAACCACAAAGAATCAATTCATAATGAAAATTCTAAATCTCGGCTTGGCACGGTCATACAGGGTGATCAATAAACATTCCCTTATGAGTGAAATTTTTTTAGTTCAATAACTCTTCAAGAAATCCACCGAATAATTTCAATTTTTGAAGTTATGTCGCCCTTTACTATCGCCTTCCTTCAATATTTCTGAAATCGAGTAAATCAGATCCGGAATAGGAAAATTTAATGCCTTTTCTATTTTCTTGAATATTGAATCACCCTGTATGTTGATATCATGATTTTTTTTTCGTTTTCGCCGTATGCAACCAACATCGCATCAAAAAATTAGGCGCGTATTTAGCAGTGTATCATATATGATACCATCGAGTACGTGCGGCTAAATGGAGCTGGAGGCCGAGAATAAAATATAAACCTGAGGTATCATATATGATACCTGGGGTCTGAGGAGGTTAAGTATAACTCTGTTTTCATAAAGTTGGCAACATCTTACAGAAATCATGAATCGAAACCTTTAACCACACTATATACCCACATGTTGCAACTTGTAACCGTCGCAGTCGTCTGGAGTACTTTGAATGGTATGCTACGGTGTGTTATGTGAGCGGGTTATTTTTTTTTAAGTGGGTATATATGCGAAATACTAGGAGTTGTGTAGAAAATATGGCGAACGATACATTGAAATAAATTTAGCAGCTTACTTTAACTTGAAACATTTGGTTGAGAGGATTTCGACATTTCGTGAAATTTTTCTATTGGGGCCCTTTGGCGGGAGACATAATGGGTTGTCCATACAAAAAAAAGGTGGATGCAAGGAAATATAGTAATTATACGAAAAAAACACTAATCCGAGCAATCAATGCAGTTCGAAACGAAAATATTTCAATACAGACAGCTTCCAAAGTGTACAACATTCCAAGAAGAACTCTAACTTCTGTTAAAATTAACAAAAGATATATGAGAGAACCAGGAAGCATTAGTTTTTTAGTTCAATAACTCTTCAAGAAATCCACCGAATAATTTCAATTTTTGAAGTTATGTCGCCCTTTACTATCGCCTTCCTTCAATATTTCTGAAATCGAGTAAATCAGATCCGGAATAGGAAAATTTAATGCCTTTTCTATTTTCTTGAATACTGAATCACCCTGTATGTTGATATCATGATTTTTTTTTCGTTTTCGTAATCACAAAGAATTAAGGAGATAGTAAAGGGTGACTAAACTTCAAAATTTGAAATTATTCGGTAGATTAGTTAAAGAGTTATTGAACTGTAAAATTTCACTTATAAGATGAACATCACCCTGTATATCCCCAACGAAGGCACTCAGGCGATTGAAACATCTTGATACGGGTCCTCCATGATGATCTTAATTTATGGTATTCGTTTGTCGCATTCTTCCTGGGACATCCTGTATATTATTATATTTCACGATAGCCTAAGATTAATAAATAATTGTATATTATAGTGTATTTCCCTATGATTGATTCCTTTCAGGGTTTATATATTTAAAGTACAGATTAGTCATTTTTGGAGAACTGAGACATTTTGAATTCTGAAAAATTAATTGTAAGGCTATTCTTCATAATTTATTGAAGAATATAATATATGATCAGCAATTTTACAGAGTGCATAGATTTAGAATACCAAATAGCAATTTCTGGAGAAATTAGACTTCTTGAAATCTGAAAATTTGGTTATTTAGGAGATTATTCCGGTGTACCTAAATTTATCGAATATCAGTTAGAAGTCTCTAGAAAAGTGGGATTATTTCAAGTCTGAAATTGCAATTGAAGCTTCAAATTATTATTTTATTCCAGAATTTATTAAGAAATATAATGTACAATTAATAATTATTGAGGATGCATAATTTTCAACTATAAATTAGTCAATTCTGAAGAATTGAGATGTTGTGAGATCTGAAAATTGAATTTTGAGTAAACTAATTTGGAATCTGAATATTGGGATAGTAAAATTATTCGATATTTTCTAAAACCTTTTATGCAAACCGAGCCCAATCTACCTTCATGAAAGGCAATGGTAGTAAGGCTCATACTATGATTTTGTGTTTGACCTCAATTTTTCTAGGAAAAAAGCAATATTTTAATCGTAATAATAAATTTCATTGATTTTTCAAGAAATGGTGATTAATTGGTACACTGAATATATACACTCTGTATAATTGTTGATCATATATTGTATTCCTTCTTAGATTATAAAGAATAACGTGAAAAATTGAAAAAAAAATTGTGATTGTTTGTCAAGTTGTAATCCTTTTGATTTTTCCTGGTTTCAGTTTTATTTTATCGTTACAATACACAATTATTACCACATTTTCCTCTGAATTTCAACTCTGCAAAAAAATATGTCATTTTATTATATTTGATACTTGTGTTGTGAGTCCTGAAAAAGTAACACTTATTCAATTGAATCAATAATAGAAATAACTACCTTAAACCCACCTGTAATGAAGAAATTGCATTCAATGTTCATTCTCAAATTCGACAAATATTGAATTTACACAATCATTCGACTAGATCTCATCTGTTTGTGTCGCCATTCTTTACTCTGTATCAAGTTTACATGCGATTCACATTCGATGCCCCATATTTTGACATCAATGCGAGCAAAATGTCAACTAAAGATGACGAATAATTATTTCATGATAAAAACAATGAACTCTCCATACTTGGAAAGAGATAGCTATTTCCTCACTTATAATTTTTTAATAATTTTGAATAGCTTTACAAAATTGTGAAAAATATATATTATTTCGACACCAATGTGTAAATTTACATAATAGATCAAATTACTTTCATTGCCATCAATATTTCATAATATGTAGGTATTGTCGAATCAGATAACTCATATTCAGCATCAAAGTGAACTGCTATTCTACGCCTTCTGGATCAGTTCCATTCCACGTCAAAGCCGATTCGAATACCTCAGGTGCAGCTAGTTACTATCTCATTCAAATACCTAGATGTTTCAGGTTCTGAATATAACACTCTACCTCATCACCTAAGACTATGAATATTATTGATCATCCGAAATCTAAGCTCCTATTTACTTCATAGTGGTAAAAGGATAAATGCTAAGAACTCATTAACATAGGAGCAAACCCCCTATATCATCAAACACTATGATTGTGAGCACTTGGAATATTTCGATTAGTCAACTATGTTAGAACTATTGGATTGCGTATATGAGAGCTTGCTGTGAGAAACGAAGATCGTAGAGATGATGCTTTCGACCTTCGTTTGTCTGTGTCTACCTCGTACTTAAAGGACCAGGCACCTGCATGTATAAGAAATGGTTACCAGTTAATTAATCTTAGTTTTGTTTGTTGTAGAACTTTATGCTGTAAGAGTTTGCAAGTTTCAGACTGTTCAAATGAGACATAGCTATAAAATTTAATAATTTTCATAACTATTGAACTCAGGAACATATTTGAATAGTTTTTCATTACTTTGCAGCTAAGAGGGATATCGTTCATTGATCGCTGAAGTATTTTGATTTTTAAGGGTATTTATCGTTTTCACATATTATCTAATTACATTTCTAGGCGGAATACGATCTGCACATAAAATATTTTATTTTTATCATTCATTTATTATTTCGATATTTTCATTGGAGGCCTTACGCTTCATAAGACGAACAAACCATGTACTATGGATATGATGCGAGCCAAGTCATCGATGAAGATGAATTCGAAGATCCAATTGAAGAATTTTGCTCACAAGTAAAACAGGAGCCAGAACGTTGGGAACCTGCTCTCATAACGCAAGCATTTTTTGGTTTCTGGGATACGCTGATCATCAACTGAACTAGATGTTGCTGAAAAATGTTCAAGATGGCACCCTTCAAGAAGATCCTAAAGTTGAATGCAAAAATAAATGATAAAAAGTAACAATTTACCCATATCAACTTTTTAGCCGAAAACTTTGGATGAATCAACCTTCAGAGCAGAGATACTAGCTGGATAGTGTGCCAATGAAGAATGCTGTTTTTTCGTTTTTTCGTCTAAATATTTAAAAAAAAAGCGGAATAATGAAGCATAATAAAAATGAAACTTTGTATAAGCAAAACAGCTAAGGAGATACGTTTTTCGCCAAAACATGTAACTCACAAGTAATGACGATAAATACCCCAAAAAGTTTAAAAGCCGTAGGGATCAATGAAGAATAGCTTTTTCAGATGCAAATTAGTGCAAGAACTATTCAACAACGTTATGTAATATTAAATTGACAAATCAACAAAAACGATAAGGATCTGGCGATGAAGATGCATGCCAAAATAAAAATAACTTTTCACGATTGAAATATTTTCTGATTGTTTTAAAATCTATACATTGGATTCTCGACTACAAATGAAACAAATTTGGGTCAATATGAATATGTTTGGTCGAGCCTGGAATACAATTTTTTCGTTTTAGCAATCTCAAACAATCACACAGAACAACAGTAATATAATAATATCAGTCAATAATGATAACTATTATTAATTCCCACCAAGGAATACGTACGATCTGAAGCACGTAAATGGCGAAGGATTAACATAACAAGGTAATTATAATCATATTGGCTGGAAGACTTCGGTCGATAGCCGTTTGATGTGTAGTCAATAAAGTTCTCTCTCTCTCTCCATAATCATATTTGCCATTAGTTCACTCTTCTTTATTCACGACTAATTCATCAGTTTGACATTTTCAATGGGTATTCAATGCAATTATTGCATTGAGGTGTAGCATCATGTACAATTTTGTGATGATCACTTCACTGAAAGCGAAGAATACTGAACAATAATGACGAACAAAAATCCATCTCTTGAATTATTTGACACCACTGTATAATAATAAAAATATTAATAATAAGCGGGTGAAAAATCCTTAGGGATTCACCTATCAGGAGAATTGAATCGACTTCTGCTCACCGCAGATTCCAGGAGCTTCCTGACCTGGGAAACTGAAACCTGACAAAGGATCCCTGTCCAGGGTAACGGACGAAGCTGTGTGGAAAGCAGCTTTCCGAACCGTAAAAAGCTATCAAAGGCGGTTCCCTCCACGACACGGAAGAACTCATGTATGATGGTGAAGTTAAGGAATCGAAATATTCAGCCGCTGCCTGAGAATCGTCAGGGCGTGTCTGGAGCCGGCGCTGTACATGACAGCATGCGGGACGTCGGTGGCAGAGTACTAAAGAGACGGGCTTCTGTCGATCTAAATGCTATGCCACCACAATCTCAACATTCTAGAAAAAAAATAACCCGAGTTTCTCCGATTGCTGAAGGTGCTGTGCAGGATCCCCAAGCAGGTCCACCAAGAAGAAGCACGAAATGGACAAGTTCTATAAATGAACCGATCATGCGTAGATTCTATGAAGTACCAAAATTGGAATAGGATAAAATAGGCTACCGGCAAAAGTTGTTTGCAGAATTCCACAGAAACCATCCCGAACTCCAAAATTCTGAGCAAGAAGTAGCCGACTAATACCAGGTCATATTGGGGGATAAACTTGTACCCGATGACTGAACAACATAAGGAATGAAGTCCAACTGAGGCTACAGAACGAGAACCTAACTAACAACGAAGCGACATTTGAAGAAAACCATCATTGTAATGAAAACCAGCCCAAAATTAACACACAAATGAACCCTGAGGAACAGAACCATTCAGATGCGATACCAATAAGAGATGCGCAACGACGGAATATATATTCTGTACCCGTGGAAATTCCAGAAGAAGACCAAAGAGAACTACTGGAGCGATTATCTGCCATAATGAATAGATGCGTCATAGATTTTGAGGGCACAGATCCATCAAGACGACCGATTCTGCCAAGATTGAGGACATCCAAGAAACTATTTCTCGAATCATTGCACCTTATTATCCACTGTGCATCATTTTCAATAGAAAGAGTGCTAGGTGTGAAGCCAAAACCTAGCCAGGGAAAAAAAATAAAATAAACCACATTGGCAAAAATGGCTAGAAGACAAAGTTCATAGCACCCGATAAGATATTCGGAGGCTCACCCAAATTGCAACAGGTTCGCCGCCTAGAAATCTTCAAAAAATGGTGAATATAATAATGGATCGTCACCGGCAATATACAACGTATGATCCAAACAACGAAAACACTCAACAAATTTTAGACACACTGAAACAAAAACTTAGTGTGTACTCCGAAAGACTGAGAAGATACAATGAGAGCTATAGAAGAAAACAGGATAATATGATTTTTGAAAACTCCGAAAGAAAATTCTATAGGATGTTAAACGATAATAATATATCAGCAACACCAGGAAGTTATCCAAGCGTCGATGATATCGAGAATTTTTGGATAGATCAACTGGCTACACCGACCCCCTACCTCCCAGGCCAAATGGATGCTACTGAAAAAGCTCACAAATACTTTTGCACTCAATCATTTGTCATACATGGATGACCTAAAACTTATAACAGGCAACAAAAACCACTTGCAAATTATGGTCAACCTGGTAGAAAATTATTCGAGAGACGTGAGAATGAAATTCGGACTGGACAAGTGTCGTACTATTAGCGTAGTGTGAGGAAAAATTCGAGATGAACCGATCGCTCTTGCCAATGGACAGGAGAGCAATGAAATCGGACGATCTTCATAAATACCTAGGAATGAAACAAAACCGACGAATAAACTATCAAAACATGAAGGAAGACTTAACAACTGAATTTTACGATGTATGACAATAAATGAAGATAGACGGCATTAGAATGAATCTCATCTAATACAGGGTGATTCACCGGGATCGCCTATTAGACGTTTATGGAAAACTAATCATAATTTTGAGCTGAAAATTTGCATACTGGGGTTTGAGACAATGATCTTTCTCCTTAAAATCTTGTCAGATTTCTACAACTTCCGGTTATACCGTAAACAGACTACTGCTATTATTGCATCATTAGATAGCTTTTTTTATGGCAATTTCGGCAATATGCCATACCTTGAGTAAAAATTATTATTATTATTATTGGGATTCTTATGAAAAAAAAGGTGGCGATGAGAAATCACGAAAGAAATTTTCGAAAAAAGGTTTTTCTGCTGAAATATTCAAAAAAATGTGAGTCCCCATCGCCACCTTTTTTTTCATAAGAATCCCAATAACTCATGAACCGTTGAATTTTCACCCAAGGTATGGCATATTGCCGAAATTGCCATAAAAAAGCTATCTAATGATGCAATGATATACTGGGTGTGCCATTTGAAATAAGGAAGTAGTAGTCTGTTTCCGGAATAACCGGAAGTTGTAGCGATCTGAAAATATTTTAGGGAGAAAGAGCATTGTCTCAAACCCCAATATGCAAATTTTCAGCTCAAAATTATGATTAGTTTTCCATAAACGTCTAATAGGCCATCCCGGTGAATCACCCTGTATATGTATAGCTTTATAAGGATCTGAGGTACAGTAATATCCGTCTTCCCTGAACCAGTCACCGTCCAATTATCATTTAAAAACAAATAAAGCATGATCATAGCTTATTAAATTTTTTTTTTTTTTGAAGCAGTGGGAATCCACAGTGGCGTACCCAGACATAAGCCTTCGGGGAGATGAAGAAAAAAAAAATCAAATTTTTTCTTCTTTTGAAGAGGTTTTCCAAAGAATTTGCTTACTCATAATAAGATTGTGATATATAAGGATGTTAAATATAATGGATATTCCTCCTGGGAGGGGGATATGTCCCCCTTATCTCCCCTCCTTGGATACGCCACTGGGAATCCACATTGACAAACTAGTTCATGAAAAGGCGAGCAGTGTAGCACTCTTACCCACTAAACCTAACCTGCTGCTTGGAATATACGAGTCATAGAGTATTTCATCCCGATTTGAAAGGAGTTAAATGGCGGATTTTGGGATTATCTGTCACTTTTCTTAGGATTTAGAAAAAATATATTGGCTTTGGACGCTTATATCTGGTGGTCGATTCGTCGGAGTTGGGATATTCTCGGAATATTCGATTGGGGTGTGTTTCCGTGTTCACAAGTTTTGAGAGTATTTGCATGAGAAATTTCTTCAATGATGGTAAGTTCGCTTCACGATGGAGTTGGCTATTGCGAACAAATCAGGTCGAGATGGAATTTATTTTGAAGGTCTGTTACTTGTTGAATTTCGTTGTCACGTTGAAATGTAAGTTACGGTGGAACTGACAATAGTTTCGTTCTAGATCAGTTTGTTTTGGACGTACTTGTTGCTGCGAAAACAGGGCAGTGAAGACGATTGACAAGCATAATTTTAGACGCCATAGTCCAGGGTGTTGGTTGAATGTCAGTTTCTCATCCAAGATGATATCAGGTCCATATGTCACGTCCGGTGTGAATACACCGATTTGAAGTAGTTGTCACTATTTATGAGCATTCTCTGCCCATTCGACAGTCGAATGGTTTATCAGAAAAGAATGCCACTTTCCTCTTTTCACGGAGATTTGTCAAACCCTTCGACCACGTCTATACATACATACAGGGTGGCCATTTGAAAACGAAACAGACGAGATTACAGACGAAATAAAGTTTTTCGATAGAAATGCTCGGACAGGTCGAGTTCTGTTTCGAGGGGGACAACTTAAGATGTAGGTTACGGACGCATAGCGCTTCAACCCTTGCTACTACAACCCTCACCCCCAAATTTTGAATAGGGAAGATGGGGTGAGTGATACCTCATTTGAAAGGTATTTTTATACTGATTTCAGCACAGTAATTGTTTTTTCATTTTATGCAATAGTTTTCGAAATATTCTTAACTAAGTATTTGAAAATGAAGTAGTGTTTTCATGGCACTTGTAGTGTTTTGTGAAAAATCGACATTTTGAGCTTCAAAACAACCATGACTGTGGCTTCCTTCCTAACTAACTAACGCATGAATATTTCGAGAACTAATGCATAAAATGAAAAAACAATTACTGTGCTGAAATCAGTATAAAAATACCTTTAAATTGAGGTATCACTCACCCCATCTTCCCTATTCAAAAATTGGGGGTGGGGGTTGTAGCAGCAAGGGTTGAAGCGCTATGCGTCCATAACCTACATCTTAAGTTGTCCCCCTCGAAACAAAAATCGACCTGTCCGAGCATTTCTATCGAAAAACTTTATTTCGTCTGTAATCTCGTCTGTTTCGTTTTCAAATGGCCACCCTGTATATAAGGACGTGATGTTCCCTAGTCCCATGTAAATTAAAATATGACCACTCAGAAGGAAACGAATGCACGCATGAATTGATGAATTCTCAAAAACTTTCGACTCCAATCATTGCTTTTTTCGATTTTTTTTATGTACCTATTTCATGACGATTCCATTGATATATGTAGATTCAATTTCCACAACATGAGGTAAATTGTTCGGAGGTTACATGAAAGTACATATTACCTACAAAAATACCTTTTGGTTCTTCATTAAATCTACAAATCATTTCATTTGAAATTATTGTTAGGCAATAAATCCACTGGCCCCAAAGGAATTTCTGGAAACTTGTAGAACTCTTATGCAACAGAAATGTTCTTGCTTCCTCCAAATGACTTTGAATATGCTACACCTACCCATCACGAAGTTTCAAAGACATAGATAACTTCTTGTATTCATTATAACTCATACAGAGATCTTCTGCCCTGTCTAGAATTCTAGAACTTTCTTGAGACGAGATTTATTCCTATTATTGGAAATTTGTTGATGTAACTCTCCAGATTTCTTCAACAGTAAAAATTATTGATAAGATTATTATTTATTTTGCCTGTGAAACGCAGTTTGTTGGCGTCTCATAAGGAAAACCGAATAGGACTCTTATAGCTTTGTTCTGCAGCAGGGGATATTTGGCGTGGAGGTGGGTGTTCCACAGGGCTCATTTATAGGACCGGCTGCTGTTCATTTTGCACATCCACGATATATTCGAGCTAAAGTGAGATTTGTTCGTCTATGCTGATGACGACACAGCCATAGTATCAACTGAAATAATGTCAACCTTTAGGATGGGGTGCAGGGTTGCTAATTATGTATGATTGGTCTAAACGAGAGATATCAGGTATTCAAAAATTATAATGAGAACGTAGATGTTGAAGTCAACGGTGTACAGCTGAAGAAGGTGAACTTCATTATACAGGGTGTTTCCTAAACATGCGGCAAAAATTCAGGGGGTTGTTCCTTGGACTATTCTAAGAATATTTTGTCCTTCGATGATTTTTGAAAAACCTCTTTGTTTCGAAGATACAGGGCGAACAACATTTTTCATATTTTTAAAATTAATAATAGTTCAAATAAAAATGCGTACCGCACTGTGTTTACTAAGTAGGTACAATTTATTTTTAAATTTGTTTAACAACATTCCAATTACTAAAAACGGCCAGTTTTTTTAATAAAAATTGCTAATACATCACAAAACGAATTCAAATGAAAACCGTGTTTAATCTGTATTCCTTTACCATCTGCACTTATCAATTTTTAGTCAAAAAACTGGCCGTTTTTAGTAATTGGAATGTTGTTAAACAAATTTAAAAATAAATTGTACCTACTTATTAAACACAGTGCGGTACGCATTTTTATTTAAACTATTATTAATTTTAAAAATATGAAAAATGTTGTTCGCCCTGTATCTTCGAAACAAAGAGGTTTTTCAAAAATCATCAAAGGACAAAATATTCTTAGAATAGTCCAAGGAACAACCCCCTGAATTTTTGCCGCATGTTTAGGAAACACCCTGTATTTCTGGGGATGCGAGGTTGTGTTCAATCCCGTTAGGGGGTTGAAGTTGTGGGGGTGAAAAAAGCGGAGAGTTTTTCATCCTCCAATCAGAAATTAACAGGTCTGAGCGATTTTCCACATTTGCATTTTCAAGACGGAAAATCGAGGTTTTTAGTTTTCGTTGACCAACCTGTAGAGTATAATAATAATGTTTAATCAATATAAACATCAAAAATTACAGAGGTATTTATTTCGTGAAATATTTACCTATCTATGCGCTATTATGAATAAAAAAATATCTATTGCATTTAGAAACGTTGACAAAAAGAAAATATATTCTCCTTGATATCTTCAAGCAGGAACCATATAAATTTTACATTAATAATAAAAACAAAATGTAATTTCAGGACGGCGTTGTGCTCCCCATGAGTGAAATGAAGAGGCCCCCGATAATCTACGATGACGATACCTAGCGCTTTCTGCCGGTGGGCGGCGGCACCACCACGTTCAACTCCAACCCTATCAGGAACTGTTGCGGCGGCCCATCGAACCTGCAGCGTCCTGTGAGCAGGGCCGCGACCCTCAACTACAGAACAGTTCCCTCCTGTCCAAACATAGCCCAATCCGCATCTCTGGGTAGAGACAGTGTCTATTTTGAGAGCGTAGCACGCGACAGAGACATTTCAGAGCATGACAGCGGCTATCGGGAGATAGTTGAGGGTCGATATCACTACCTCAAGTCGGGCGCATGCGACGTAGTAAAAAGCGGGATGTCCTGTAACATCCCCGATACGATTCTGTGGAAATTCGACGCCACGGACGATAGTTCCAATAGTCCGGATGTGATCGGAAGGACATTGCCGGACGCGATTATCAGTACGACAACATTGTGATATATTAAGTTATTCATCTAGTGTTGATTTAATTTAGGTAGATAATCCGAATATGGAACTAAAAGACGAAGGACTGATATTTGTACCGAAAAAAATCTTTATTTAACAGTTAAGGGTATTTCGATTCTCAATGTTTTATGAAAATAATAGAAACTTTCACAAAAACCCATGGTATTTTGGTATTTGGGACTCAATTATATCATCCAGCCCAATATCGATTAAGTAACAACCTATCCCATATAAATTGCCGTGTGCTTCGAGGATTTGTTGAACCTGGCAATTCTGCCTGGTCATCATACAGTAAAGGGATATCTAGTAGGAGTAGGATATAGAAAATTATGGAAAGTTATAAAACAACTTGATCAAATTTGAAAAAATTTTATTGATTCAAGGTGTTTTGCTATGGTTTCGATATTTTTTGGAAGTTATCCAATATATTGTAGATTGAATAATGGAACATTGTTAATTTTCCTTTTTATAAATATGTTCAATGATACTGATATTGTAGTGAAAATATGATCCATTTGAAATTACTGAAAGTTTGGTCTACACAACAATAATTACAACCAACAAAAATCAGGAATAATAGTTAATTATTGACAAAATTCTACCTTCCTACTTTTAACGAGGTAAATATTCATTTTCAATAGTTTTTTGGTGGGTACTGTGTGTGTGCAATTTAAAATTCACATTCATCGTCAGATAGTCAGGGCCGTCGCTAGGGAGTAGGTCGTCTAGAGCGGCAAAATTCAAGGGTGGCATTTCGAACTTGATCAACAAAAATCACATGTGTAGAAATTCATAGTACCAAATGAGATTTAATTCAATCAGCAACAACTGGAACGAATACCGACAAATTCAATTAACATCAAAAACCATCAAAGATTCCGCATTATACATTATACTCATAAATATCCAGATGTGGCGTGATACCCTCATAGTGTTGTTTACGAGTTATTGACGCTAAAAAAACACATGTACCCATCAGGTTTGTCGGCGTTCGCTTAACGTTGCCGAATTTTATTGCCACTTGGGGTTCTCGATTATTTTCTTTTAAATCAGAATGTTGGTTCTTCAGAATGGAATGCAGAATATAAGGAAACGATTCCATTTCATCACTTCTAACTGATCCTTCTTAAGAAATATAAGAAATTTTATTATTTCATACCACATTCCATTATTTTAAAATATTCTTTATTTTTTATATCAAATTAACTAGTGTTGGGCATGGGCGCATTCGAATTGAATAATGGTTCATTCGCATCATCCGATCACTCGATAATCTTAAACAAAAAACAAATTTTCAAGCTTTTTCTCAAATCGAACTGAATTAGGAATCTGAAACTGTAGGGTTCTCTCTAGAGGGGCGGCAAATAATGGAGGGCGGCATTATCTACTTTTTCTGGGAAATCTGGATTACTGCAAGAATGAATTTATTATATTTTTTTCATTTAAACGAATTTCACTTATTTTTTATTGAATTTACTAATCTTAAACATCTGAATACCTCAAACATCATTTTGAATTCAAAATAATATAATAGTTCATTCGCAGCATCCTGTTGTTTAATTTAATCATATCAAAGCAAAAATGAAGAAAGGTTCGAGGGTTATATGTAGTCAAAACTCAGCAGAAGGATCTGAAAACTGAATTCAATTAATATATTTTATTATTTATTCATTAGAATTCAGTTGAGCACGTTTATTGTTCATTACATTTCACTTATCCCGAATCATCTATTGAATCAAAATAAAAAATAATTACATTTAAAATACATTTTTTTTCGAGCTTGAAGCGGCGCTGGGCTCCGATTATCCAATATTAATTTTTATCAATTTTTTATGGATCTCTGCCTAGGGCGGCAGTTTGGCTAGCGTCGGCCCTGCAGATAGTACATTGAAAACTGAAGACAGATAAAAAAATTTTTGCTTGATATATGTGACAAACATCTGTTACAACTTATCAAGATTTTCTATCAAGGATGTCGCAATACAAGTAATTAAAGATTTATATTTTAAAAAAGCGTTTTTCTTTATTTTGTTTCGTATTATTATTCGTTATGGTGAAATCTCAAAAAATGATTTCAATCAAATATACCTACTGACAAAGAACTGCAGGGCTAAATCTAATAATTGATTGCAATAATTGATTACGCAGTTAGGTATTGTCATAATAATTTGAATGTTTTTTCTGAATTATGAAATAGTCGATCTTTTCATTATTTCAGGATCCATTTTGAAATAAAAATTTATAAATTATATCTAGATAATAATTTTGTTGAAATAGGTAAGAAGCATAGAAACAATCAGATTGACGGAAGGACACTGCTCTTGTTATAGGAAGTTTTTCTGTGCTCATCAACAGTTGAAATCATAGAAATATTTGGACTCTAAGATAAAAAAAGATTTTTGACCATTTTCTATTATTTATATTTATATTGACAAATCATACGATGTTCGAAATCAGGAAAAATTAAGCTTTGAAAATAATGAGAGAAAAATCAAGTGTTCCCATCTGAAAAAACATAACTTTTGGTCATAGCTTCCTAATTAAAAACTCTGTTAAAACTGGATTCTACGTAAAAAAGTGCCTGTATGATGTTTTAATTTTAGAGCTCTATCATCAGTATTGGCGAAGATATAAATGTTTTTCGATATCACCATTTCTCCATTTTTCGCTCGAAAACAAAAGAAGTTGGTCAAAAATTAATACTACTCTTGCTAGTTTATCAGAAAGAGAGAGTATTAATCAATTACCAAATAGCCTTGTAATCTTGAGATGGGTACATGGTACATCTGAAAATGAAATTCAGTGTGGTTTTTTTATAAATTATAGTCACGGTTGAAAATTATTAGAATTATATTTTTCATCTTATTTTGAAAAATTCTAATATACCATTATCGTAATAGATAAGTTTTTAGTAGTACCTATTATGTAGTTTATAGTAAACTGTTTTTTATATCATAACATGACTGAGTTTTGAAATGTGTATTTTAGCTAAATTTTGTCTCTTGTTATATATGACTTCATTCATTTTAGAGCCCTGAAGGAGATAAGTAATGTATCGAAACGTCTATCGTTTCAAGTTTCCTTTGAATTCTTTTGAGAAATTAATAGATACGAATAAGAAAAATTCGTTGAAGCATCAAAGTTGTTATGAATGATCCTAGAATTTAATATCATTCTAATATCTTCAGAGAAAGCTTATTATTCGAATAAATTCACCCTTAAAATATTAAGTCTTGAATTATGGAGTACATGATAATATTTTTCTAGTATTTGATCTAATTATTCCAATTGTTATTTTATACTCATCATTAATTCCTATACTCATCATATTTTGTTCTGAATAGAACAACATTTTTTTGATTAGATAGGAACCTCACATTTAGTCAAAAAACGGATAATCATTGATTAATAATTATTTCGTGATGATGAGTTAGACTGTTCTTCTGTGTGTAGAATTCATCATTCAATATCCTATACAAACATGTTTGAATCTTTTTATGAAAATTTCTTATTATATTGTATGAATTGAGATCGAGATATCCTAAAAATAATCTTGTTGGTGTTTTATTAGCAAAGCTCCAAGGTTGAGAATGTTGTAATTCCTATGAATGTTGGTCTAGTTGTATAGAGCCATATAAACTCTAGGGAAACTTTCAAGGCTACTTCGTAAATGGTGACTATTCTGAATGATCTATTAAAATACTGAGAGTTTAATGCCTCATAATATATTTTTCCGTTTTATCCTTCAACTGATAGTTAGTCTTATTTATTTTTCTGAAACTTGTGAGCAATACATGGGGGAGTAGTCGCTCAGATGTACTACTTCTCTTATTTTTTCCTCTTTAATTTCAATAAAATCTATTAGTTTTTCCATTTCTATAATTGGATTCAAGGGAACTATTGGAGGTTTTTTCCATTCAGTTTTGCGCCGAGGCAGAAACTTTCTGTGACCAGTTTCTGAAATATTTTTTGGAATATCTTTCAATTCAATACCCTATGCTAATAATTCAAAAATGTAATGATAATCTTTTCACAGTCCAATTTGAACAAACTGAAAAGTAACCTGATTGAATTTTTCTACCTATTATCTTGTTTGACTTGATATGAATTGTTCATTATTCAATGTGTACCTGTCAAAAAGAAATTTTGATAAGGTTTATCTTTTATGAGCGAATACATTATTCTCTTCTGGTGACTCAATTATATATTTACAGTAACTAATGCTTGAACTGAGAACTATTATACCCATAGAATAAAAACTTGCTGAGAAAAAGAAATGACACAATCACAATGATGAAACATAATCTTTTGTCGAACTCTTATGACATCCAAACTACTCAGAAATATCACAGAAAAATGTCAGGAAAAATGCATAATACATTATACCTAAAAGCTCAGCTGAATTCATCTATATAGATGTATTTTCGAATAAAAAAATGGGTTATTATACAGAGGCAATAAGGAATAAGTTAAGTCAGAGTTATTCTTCTTCTTCTTTGAGTGCCGTCTCCTCAACGGAGGTTGGCGACCATCAACTGGAATTCCTCTCTGTCTCGTGCCAAATGGATGATCGTACTGGCCTCTCTTATATCAAACCACTGGCGTAGATTTCGCAGCCAAGAGAATCTTTTACGCCCGACGCCTCTTCGTCCTTCGATCTTTCCCTCAACGATTAGTTGCAGAAAACTGTACTTGCTGTTCCTGAAAATATGGCCGAAATAAGCTGCTTTTCTTCGCTTTACTGTTGTTAAAAGCTCCCGTTCTTTATCCATTCTTTCGAGTACCCTATCATTTGTTACTCGTTCGGTCCATGATATCTTTAGTATCCGTCGGTATAACCACATCTCAAAAGAATCCAAACGTGACATGGTCCGCGCCTTCAGCGTCCACCCCTCAACTCCGTATAACAGTGTGGACAGTACATAGCATTTGGTGGCTCGCCATCGAGTAGTCAAACTCAGATCACGGTTGCAAAGCAATGTCTTGATTTTAAAAAAGGTACTTCTAGTTATTTCTATTCTACTCCTAATTTCTTCATCAGGATCCCATTCGTCATTCAGCCAGCATCCCAGGTATTTAAATCTTCTTACTCTTTCTATTTCCTGATCTTCTATCCGTATCCTGACATGATCAATATTTATTTTAGTGATGACCATAAATTTTGTCTTCTTTATGTTTATCTTGAGACCATACTTAAGACCAGAGTTATTCAGTTAATTCATTTGATTTTAGACTTAGATATCAAATGTTCGATTGACTAATTGAAAAAAATGTGTATTGAAGAGCAGGGGCCTAATATTATTGACCAATATACGCTCCATTCAATCAGTATGATAGTAAGTCACATTTATTGTATCGGACTCTGAATATTTCATTAATCTGTCTACGATAGAATTCATTTGTATAATTATTATATAAGTTATCACTATATTCTTTATGAATACAATGTATTAGGTACTCAGTCCAGGAGTACCCCCTGTATTATCGAATTTGTTGGGTTTTATTGATATTTATTGTTGATAATGGAAGTTGTAAATGAAAATAAAGTAATTTTCAAAGTTGTTATTTATCTTATTCCTAACTTGTAATTTTTACTGAATAAAGGAATTTTATTATTATTATCTGTTGTCTCGAGTAGTTCAGATTCGTATTCAACTGGAGTCTGGAAGTTCCATTCTTATAAAACTATGAGAATAATGACGTTAAGCTTCATTCTCTATTTGTTTTCAGGAAGAAATTATTCCATCAAACTTTCTATAGTGTTGAATATGAATAAAAGGTAAGCATGTTGTATCAAACAAAGAGGGAAAAATATATTGGCCAATAACCCTCAGAGTCGAATATTTTTCGATAACGAAATTTCAACTCTAATATCTTAAGAACGCAGGTTTATGGATTTTTCTTAATCAAAATTTTCAAGTGGTGGAATTTCGTGAAGTATATCTTGGTTTCGTATTTAATACTTTTATGTAAAAAAATAAATGATTTGTTATGATAGAATTGAGTTTTGGAAGTTCGAAATTCAGCGAAAACAGCAGTACATTCGATACTTTTTGTTTTTGACGTTCGACGATTGCGAAAAAAGCATTTGAGCAGACGCCAGGAAAGAAATTATGAAAATTGCGGAATGCAAAAATCATTTCCAATCTCAATTATATTATATTGAATGAAGAGAGAAATTTTGGAGATTGTGCACTGCAAAAATTGGTGTCCGTGAGGTTATCACCCTTTTTTTCGAAAATCAAGAATATTTTTGCATTCATTAGTAACTCGTTAGAAACTATTTGTAACACAAAAATTATTGTTTGTGCCTCAAGGATACTGGTAGAGAAACATCGCATTCCGCTATGGTGCTAACTTCACGTTTTTCTTCGATTTTTCCGATTTTTCCCAAAAAAAAAATTTTGTTTGGAAGTCCATCATTAGTAACTGATTGTAACACAAAAATTTTCGTTTGTAATCCAACCTATAATGAAAAAATGTTAGCACCCACTTTTTCGAAAATTAAAGATTTATTTTCGCATTCGTTAGTAACTGGTTAGTAATTATTTGTAACACAAAAATTTTCGTTTGTACCTCAAGGATACTGGTAGAAAATATCGCATTCCGCTGGGGTGTAACTTCAAGTTTTTCTTCGATTTTTCCAAAAAAAAAAAATTTTTTTAGAAAGTCCATCGTTAGTAACTGTTTGTTACACAAAAATTTTCGTTTGTAACCCAACATTTATATGAAAAAAAATCTCCTAAAATGCGAAGTTAGCACCCACTTTTTCGAAAATCAAGAATTTTTTTTTGCATCCGTTAGTACCTCGTTAGTAGCTATTTGTAACACAAAAATTTCCGTTTGTACCTCAAGGATACTGGTAGAAAACATCGCATTCCGCTTTGGTGCTAACTTCACGTTTTTCTTATCACCTACATCCTCTGAAAATCACAATTTTTTTTCTCCCAATGGGTCTTCGTTACTAAATATTTGTAATTAGAAAATACTACCCCTCCTATGGCAATTTAGCACCCATATTCTTAACAGTTCTCGACTATCTGATACACAAAAATTTTCTTCTCTAGAGGAAACCTGATATCGTACTCGGAGTTACTTTATTTAAGAATTTACATACAGATATTTCCTGTTTAATGAATATTCAAAAGAGCAGTTCGTTATTTTCGACAAAATACATCTTATATTCAGTTGATATATTATATTTTTATCAGTCATTTCATTGGAAGATTTAGCAGGTACACGAAAGAATGAAATACGCGGATATCCCTATACGTGATAAGTCTTTCACTCAATCAATTTTATATTTTTAAGTGGTAGATTTCATTTAGCCGAAACTGGCTTTCAAAAATTGACTATAAAATAACCTATGAATAAAAACTCCCACATGATTTAAATAAAATTTCATTCTCAAAATAAAATTTTGTTGTACTTTACATTATATTCAAATGCTTCTCTCGTGTCGATAAAAAGATGACTGCTGAATATAGTTTCCAATAATACTTCATTAAAATATATATGCGGCAATTATAGTGTTCTTGAAGCGATCCCAGAAACGTACATTCAAATTAGGTATGAGCATATTCAGTAAATTAAATGGTTTCATATATCCGTGCAGAAGTCTTTTCGTGAAAGCATGTCATGCATTTATACTTTTCGATGAGACTATTTAATCCCTGTCCTATTTTTTCGAGAGCAGAAACGATATTGTCCTTGTATTTTTCGCAAAAAATCGAAAAAAAAACGTGAAGTTAGCACCCCAGCGAAATGCGATGATTTCCTACCAGTACGCTTGGGGTACAAACGAAAATTTTTCATTATATGTTGGGTTACAAACGAACATTCTTGTGTTACAAACATTTACTAACTATAGACTTCCAAACTAAAAAATATTATTTGTTCCGAAAAATCAAAAAATCGAAAAAAGCACCCCAGCGGAATGTGATGTTTTTCGACCAGTATCCTTGAGGTACAAACAAAAATTTTTGTGTTACAAATAGTTACTTACGAGTTTCTAACAAATGCAAAAAAAAATCCTAATTTTCGAAAAAGTAGGTGCTAACTTCGCATTCTAGGAGATTTTTTTTCTCATTATTAGTTGGGTTACAAACGAAATTTTTTGTGTTACAAACAGTTACTAACGATGGACTTTCTAACTAATTTTTTTTTTGGAAGAATTTAAAAAATCGAAAAAAAAAGTGAAGTTAACACCCCAGCGGAATGCGATATTTTTCGACCAGTATCCTTGAGGTACAAACGAAAATTTTTGTGTTACAAATAGTAACTACGAGTTACTAACGAATGCAAAAAAAAAGTTCTTGATTTTCGAAAAAGTGGATGCTAACTTCCCGGACACCAAAAATTGTTTCCAATTTCAGTTATATTATTTTGGAAAATGGAAGAAATTTTGAAGATTGTGTAATGCAATAATCGTTTCCAAACTCGATTATATTAGGTATATTGAATGAAGAGAGAAATTTTGCAGATTGTGAAATGCAAAAATTGTTTCCAATCTCAATAATATTATATTGAATGAGGAGAGGAATAAATCTGATGAATTGGAATTGGAGCTTAGAATTGAAATTTGAAATTGGAGATTAGAATTGGAATTTGGAATTGAAGTTTAAAATTAAATACAAATATAAGTGATAGAAATGATAGAAAAGGACATAGAAAATAATAATTCGAAAATGATGGATGTAAGCGTCTGTGCATTAATAACGAGGTGAATAGTTTATTGGCGTGCAGACAAATTTTCAATTTTGGAAAAAGTACCTCCGAATTACTAGTCCAGCATACTAACACTTGATTCTGGGATTAGTGGTTCCTCGTAGTCGGTGAAATTTCAACTTCCTGGGTGGCTTAGTGGTTAGAGCGCTGAACTAGTGATTCGGAGGTTACTTTTTCCAGAATGAAAATTTGTCTGTTCACAGTCGCTCAAATCCATAATTTTCGAATTATTATATTTTGGCTTAAATTGTCCGGTTGGTCAGAAAGATTAAGATACTTGAATCAAAAGCTGAAGTCGCGATAATATGTAGACGATGCTAGATTAGTTATACAATATTGCAACTCATTGTATTCGGCATGACCTCATCGATTATACTTATGATACGTATGCAAATTCAATAATGTTCCGTGTATTAAGTAATCTGATTTACTGACCTGATTACGCGCAATTCAATTAAACTAAGGGGGAACATTTTTCAGAGTTTACCTATTCAGCTCCCCCAGTCCTTCTGAGAAGTGAGAAGCCCTCACTATTCAGGAATAGTGAAGCAATCTCAAACGTTCTTTTGATTTTTCCATCTTTTCTACCACATGCAAGAATTCAGATACGATTGACATCATTGAGGTTGAGTTGAATAGCTTGCTAAACTTCGCTAAACTATAAAGACGTTATTTATTTATTTATCATTCAATTCTTACACATGAGCCAATGAGAACGCGGTAAACTGTTGAAAGGTTGTTAGAACATTTGGCAATGCTGTTTATTTCGAACTCAAGCTCTTCTAGGGATAACAAGATGTTTCGGAATGAATAACTCGCTTTTTATACGATCATAGGCAATGAAACCGCTTTTAGAGAGGAATGCTAAATTGTGGGAAATATCAGTTAGGATCGACTATTATCAGATGGGTTCATTCCTACACAATTTATTTTTGTCAAAATCTTATTCAGTGGAATAATAAAAAAATATCAAAACAGTGGTACGGGAACTTATCACAGAAGAAGCTGTTTACGTTTCTAACTTGGTGTAAGAGGAACGCAGCAACGTTGCCGGAATTATCAAATTCTAGGTGGTATTGAAAAGTATGATTATTATTTGCGAATTTATACAGCAGCACTATACGACGATCGATTATTGTTTTTACGAAATAATTATTTTATCGCTTTAGGAACGTTTTTTTGTATTTTTTTTACGAATAATCTCAATCTATATCAGTGCTAATCACATTTCCATATCGGCCATATAATTAATTTTTTTGCGAAAAAAAGATCCCACTTTTTTTATTCGCAAATTAGGAATGTTCATTTTCTTCCATGTAGATTTCTGTTTAAAGAAATCATGAGAAAACCCCATAAAAATCGGTGATTTTTAAGAATAATAAATCATTCATTATTTCGTTTTGAACTGAGCAGTGTTCCCTCTTAGGGATATTCCTGAATCCTTATATTTATATTTATAATTTGTTTGGATCTATCTAAACTCCTTTCAAAATTCAATAAACAAAGATCCATAACAATTTCTACAACTAACAATTGTTCATATTGTAAAGAAGTTGACATTCCATGCCTGATTGATTACACAGGCCAACAAAATGAAAAAAAAATTTGGTGCCAGAAATCTAACATCTGATTTTAGATGTTTTTAATGTGCTGATTTCAAAAATGCCACCAGATTTTTTCTATCAGCTCTAGTTTTTGAGATACACGTTACAGGTTAAATGATATACAGGGTGGCCACTTTTTCAATGGGATTGTATTGGTAACTTTTAAATCATAAGAGTTAGAAGGTCGGTCAAATGGAGAAAAAGTTGCATGCATAGAAGCATTATCAAGCAGTTCAAACAAATCTAGATTATCAGGGCCGGATTTCGAGATATCATAAGAAAAGTAAATTATGTCATTTTGATTTTTCTTTTTTTCCCACTTTATTTCAAATATTATCAAAAAATGTTACAGGAACTTTTTATTCGACAGTAAATTATCCTCAATTTGACGTATTCAGATTTCGTATCCAACGTTTCGTACTCTCTGGGCCACCCTCAACCTCATTTTTTTCAATACGGACCTGCATATTTTATGACATTTTTCGAAATAACTTTTAACGCTGAATTCAACGATATATCATACAATGTCATTCAAAGTTGATTTTAAGGTGATTTTGACCCTCATCAAAATTTAATGGTGTTTATGTAAGAAAAAACAAGTCTATTAACGATATCAAATTCAATCGAACCCAAATTCAATCGAACCCAGAAAAAAAATCGAGAACTGTGGCCAGTGAATGGAATTTTTCAAAAACTGCTGGTAATAAAATAGTCAAGAGACGCGAATACAATGATTTTAAATTTTAATACCAAGCCTTGCAAAAATTATATCGTAATGATCTCAAAATAAAGTTCGAATTTGTAATTTGTTTCAACGATTCAAATGACAAATACAACAATAGTGATACCTCGCGAGAAAATTGAGAATGTTTTGGAAGGTATTCAAGGAGACCAAACAAGCAAATGTATAAGAAGTATGGGTTCCAGAACCGTAAAGTGCATTTTACAAAATGGTGGACTTTTCGAACACTTACTTCATTAATTTTCATTTACTTTCGAATAATCATTTGATTTTTCTTTCATTAAATGATACTTTCGTTTAATTATTATGAATTGAAATATTCAAATGATTATTATAAAAGAAGAACCAAGAAACCAGTATACTGGTTTCTTGCTTTGATTCTAATATGTTCCATTTAGTTCAAGATGGGTAAGTTGATTTTCTTATCGAAATTTATTGCATATTGCATATTGTTAATTAAACTAAATGAAGGTAATACAGATCCGACCCGAAGAAAATTGGATAAGGGTCAAAATCACCTGAAAATCTACTTTGAATGACATTGTATGATATATCGTTGAATTCAGCGTTAAAAGTTATTTCGAAAAATGTCATAAAATATGCAGGTCCGTATTGAAAAAAATGAGGTTGAGGGTGGCCCAGAGAGTACGAAACGTTGGATACGAAATCTGATTACGTCAAATTGAGGATAATTTACTGTCGAATAAAAAGTTCCTGTAACATTTTTTGATAATATTTGAAATAAAGTGGGAAAAAAAGAAAAATCAAAATGACATAATTTACTTTCCTTATGATATCTCGAAATCCGGCCCTGATAATCTCGATTTGTTTGAACTGCTTGATAATGCTTCTATGCATGCAACTTTTTCTCCATTTGACCGACCTTCTAACTCTTATGGTTTAAAAGTTACCAATACAATCCCATTGAAAAAGTGGCCACCCTGTATAAGAGACCTGAATCTCTCAAAGGAATCCGCTGAATTACTTGTATCCAGATTAAAAGAAAAAAATCTACTTTGTCGAGGTACTTATATTACATTTTATCGTAAAATAGATAAGGATCTGCTGCCTTTTTTCACTCAGGAAAATGACATGGTATTCTGTAACAATATAAAAGGGCTCTTAGAAAAAATGGGTTTGCCTGAATACACTCCAGATGATTGGCGCCTTTTTATTGACAGTTCAAAACGTAGTTTAAAATGTGTTCTTTTACATAACGGTAACAAATATGGCTCAATTCCTATTGGTCATTCTACTACCATGAAGGAAGAATATGAAACAATAGCATTAGTTTTGAGAAAAATTAAATACGAAGAACATGAGTGATCATTTTGTGTTGATTTAAAAATGGTTAACTTCCTCTTTGGACAGCAGAGTGGTTATACAAAATATCCTTGTTTTTTGTGCCTTTGGGACAGCAGAGCTAAAAATGAGCACTGGGTTAACAAAAATTGGCCTTCAAGAGATGTCATGATTCAAGGAATACAAAACGTGATCAACGAACCTTTGGTTTCAAGAGAAAAAATCTTACTTCCGCCCTTGCATATCAAGCTAGGCCTAATGAAGCAATTTGTGAAGGCCTTAAATCGAGATGGAAATTGTTTTGGGTATTTGTCACGTAAATTTCCTGGCATTAGCACGGAAAAACTAAAAGCTGGTATATTTGATCGTCCTCAAATAAGGCAACTTGTTAAAGATCCACAATTCACCACATCAATGAACGAGACCGAATCTAACGCTTGGAGTTCATTTGTTCAAGTAGTACAAAATTTTCTTGGCAATCATAAAGCAGAGAATTACGTAGAATTAGTGGAAACTATGCTTTCAAATTTTAATATTCTCGGCTGTAACATGAGTATAAAAGTTCACTACCTCCACAGCCACCTAGATCGTTTTCCAGAAAACTTAGGTGATTGCAGTGAAGAACAGGGGGAAAGATTCCACCAGGATATTAAAACTATGGAAGATCGTTATCAAGAACGATGGGATAGCCACATGATGGCGGACTACTGCTGGAGCGTTCAGCGAGACTGCCCTAGTAAACTCCATTCTAGAAAATCGTATAAAAGAAAATTTTTATGTGATTAGTGACTAATGTAATTATGTAAATTAAGTTTTTGCAATAAATACTTAAATCCATGTGTCTTTGTTTTTTTTAACTGTCAATAGTAATATTATATATTATAACAGTTATAACGTAAATTATATACACAATTTTTTTAAAAATCTCAAAAACTAGATCTGATAGACAAAATCTGAGAACTTTTTTACATTCTGCATCCAAAAATTACTCAGGAACAGTTAAAAAATCGCAGGCACCAAAATGTGTGTTGGCCTGTGTTATCATCGTACTTGACCAAAATAGGAATGCTGAGTAAGAATTTAATCATTTGGCGCAGATCATAGCTGTTGATAGGATAATGGGAAAAAAGTAAAAAGTAAAAGGTTTCTTAAATAGAAATTTTATTTCAAAAAGACAATCATTCTCTAAATTACACCTGACTATTCACATTTCATCACGGTATCACAACCGTCGATTGACTAGATTAGAGATTACTTCTTCAGAAGGTGCACTTAGGGTGGTTTTGATTTTATTATCATTTCTTAGAGTTCATTGAACTTCGTGTTATTTGGTGTGATAATTTTAAAAGTAAAACATAGTCTCACTCTCGAAGAAAGCTTTCACCAGAGAACAAATCAATTTTAATATATTCGTCTAGTCCAACAAAGCATTTCTGAATTCCATGTTTTCATTATGGAAAGGTTATATTCTGGAACCAAGTAGCATGTTAATTTCTCGATGTGTCTCAAGTGAATTGAAGAAATTAAATCAAATCGTATTTCATGGACCCCTCCGATTTTCAAATCATCATTTTATAAAAATTGGTCCTCTGGGTTAATGTTCATATATTTTCTTGTGCCTGGGCATTCTTTTATCGATGCTTTAGAAATTCTGATTCATAAAATTTTCAGTGATTTTTTATCTTTCCAAAGAACAAAAACTTTTTCAAAAATATAGAAATTCTCATCGCTTCATTTCAGGATTGGACATTCTTTATAATCTCTCTTCATCAAAACATATATAACTATATAGTAATGGTTTGAAAAATTATGGGTATTCATGTTAAATTCAAGGTTTTCTCTGTTTGATTTTTTTGGGATCCTATATTCAAACGTTGAAATGGAAAATTCCTCATCATAATTGAATTGGCCACATTCAAAAGATTATACTTCAGGTTTCTCGAAATGATATATATTTTATACACACTAAACGTCTAAATATTCTGATCTAGATATACCCTGATTGTAATTGATTCATAATAATTTCATAGAATCTAACTCGGGATTGACTCGTGGTCTTCTACCGAGAGATGGAAAAAATAAAAGTTATCTCTAAATTTTGATTATAACATAGGGAAAATATTCATCAACAAAAAACCAATATTTTCGAACCTGTACAATATATTAAATTTTAAGTTTTTTAAGCAAAAATAATCCTTTGTCATTCCTCTTTATACTGGGTGATTTATTAACTCACCGAAAAACGTTACCATGTGAAAGATCATGTTATTTCAACAAAAAAACATAATGGGGAACATATATCCGATTTTAAGTATTTAAGGAAATAAATGACCTCAGAAGTTTCACGCATGTCTATTGTTATAATTTATTAATGAAAATAGTATACTCAGAAACAACCGTAAATACACTTGTCAGTTCATTGTGAGTAGGAATCCTTCGTAAGTAATTCTCGCACTGACGCGAATTCCGTGTTGCAAGTACCCTACTGAGGGGATCTCGGAATCCTTTAGAGCTAGTAAAAAACGACTGCCACATTTCGGGCTCTATTTTTGGGAGAAATAATTTGATGAAAGTCGCAACCTCATGAATTCAACTGTTTTTAAGCTATAAGGGAAAATTGGAGAATGGCGTGAAATGAAAAATTTACATTACTTTTTCATTTACGGTGCTATTATTCTCTATTCTCTATTGCAGTATCGTAATGAGTTCATTACAGTTCTAAAAACAGTGTAATGAACTCATTACAGCATTGTTTTCAGTTAAATTTTTCGTTTTGTGGTTGTCTACACAGACGTCAGACTTCTAATCCTATCAAAATTCAACACACGTCAATTTTTGTCATTATAATATGATTTGGATTTAGTGAAATGATTTGCAACATTATTCGCAATTTCTCTTAATTCTGTTGGTGATTTCGTCGGTCATAATCCACGAATTTAATGCGTAATTATAAATTATTCAAAAATTCAAAACATACGATTCAAATTGAAATTCCGTAATTTGTCAATTTTCGTTACAATCACACCAACTGCCAAGATGCAATATAAAGGTCACAAGGATGTAGGATCTGAATTTTTCATTGAATTTCGACAATATTTCACAAAACTAGACTGAAATATAGAGAAAATACGTCTAATACAATTAGAAAACCAACTGAAAAGTGTATTCACGCTTGCT
The DNA here is from genome assembly GCF_914767665.1 of Harmonia axyridis. Classification (NCBI taxonomy): domain Eukaryota; kingdom Metazoa; phylum Arthropoda; class Insecta; order Coleoptera; family Coccinellidae; genus Harmonia; species Harmonia axyridis. The sequence continues at coordinate 36,796,124 of NC_059502.1, read as the reverse complement.
TTTAAGCATACTTTCTTGTTATTAATAAATCATATCAAGAGAATGAAAAAACCTTTGAAGTAATTTATTTTAAAGACATATGTTCCCATAACGTTTTTTTGTTAGAATTACATGATCTTTCATATGGAAAAGTTTTTCGGTGAGCTAATGAATCACCTTGTATAACTCGCATTATCGAATCCCTGTACTGTCATATTTTTGATTAGTAGAACTGTAATATATTATTGGGTATATATGTATTAGTTCTATGGTTGTTTGGTTAGATCATGCGTAATGGGATGACGCATGATCAGACAGTGTAAGGAGGAGTGACAGTTAATAACTAATAGCGTATTCGACTGACTTCACCAGTGCGAATTAATTCGAATTTTTGTAGTGCCAAATGACATACCTAATTAGTTCGAATTAATTCGAACTGGTGCAGACAGTCGAATACGCTATAATTAACGGTAGCTGAGAAGGGAAGTCCTCAAACTATAAAAGTTATAATATTCAGAATATCAATTAAATATATCAGAATCCAGAAACTTAACACAGCCATTTCTTCTAGTTCGCTGACTAAAACTTCTTCAAAATCACCTCCAGACGTTTTTCCTGAAAGACCAAATCCTAAAAAATACTACCTGATTCTCATAATTCCTGTTTCGCCATTATTCCCGAAATGATATGTTGTAGCCCTTTTTTTATTGTGATGTTTATTCTGAGGTTATTGCAACATCGCATATACTTGAAATATAGAGACGTACGTATAGAGGTATTGTTATCGGAAAGAAAAGTTGAAGTTTGGTAATATAAAGTTCTCGGTTTTGCATTTAGCGTTCTGGTTTCAATTACGGACATTTAACATATAGGTATCAATATACAGTTCATTCGGAGGAACGTTTGCATTGTATAAATCTCATTTTTTTCCATTTTAATCCTCAACCCTTACATCCTCATACAGTGCGGTGCTGTGTGAAAGCAGAGCGCGGTCTATGGGTAAGACTACTGCAATTTATAAAGATATATACTGGTTCAAATAGGGAAAATGCGACATTTTTTGGTTCTTCGAGAATATTTGAACTTGAATTCAAGTTTCTATAGGTTATTATGGGTGATAAGAGTTTGTGATTGCTTCGTTCGATAGGAGTGTAGTAGTAACATAAACTCCTCAGACTAGTTTTACTAAATATAAAATAGTTTTTAGAAATATGGTGAATTGAAAAATATATTTTTGTTTTTGATTATAGTGTCGCTAAAGAACCATATAGAAATCATTTTTTTTTTGGAAGTCGGTGAGTGGGATCTCCAGTATTTCAAGACATCTTAGTTTTACAAGTTTCTTTTAGGACTGCGGATTTTTCTAATGCCTTATTACGAAGACATTAATATTTTCGGGATATCTAGCACTCATCGCCCTCTGTACGATCTGACATTTCAAGTTCAAGTTCAATTTTCTGCAGAATTATTAAAATTTAAATTGACCTTTCTTAAAACGTTTGACTAGCACGGTATTTGTGGTATATGGTCAGAAAATGTGCGAGTGTGATTATACGATCTCTTTTAATTTTTATTCCTCAATCGAACGTTTTATAGAATTAGGAATCTAAAATTCTCTTTTTCTATATTTAGAACTCAAATATGAATGCCCAGGCACAAAGTTAACAAAATTAAGTCATAAATCAACCCTAGGCTTAGTATCGATCACCTGAACATCTCAGATTCTACTTTTCTTTATCTGATATGACAATATTTTTCGATATTTATGGCGCTGCTGTCCTATGTACCCTGTGCAAAATTACTTCTCCCGTGGGCAACGTCGGAATCAGTATCTCAGTCTCACAGCTACATTTCAAAACCCACTGGAATAAGATGGTTAATTTCTTGAGTTCTGTTGTGGAAGCAAATGCGTCATCTGACCATAGATCTTCTTCAGCCTCTAGATATTCTGGTAGAGATTCACTGATATCTTCTGAGGGTGGAATCCCATTGCACAGAAATTCAACCTTCACGGTGGTGCTTAGGCTCGGTTTGCACGTGATGTTGGGAGTAGGACAGCTGCCACAGAATTTTGGACGAAACTTCTTCTTGCTTCTGCATGGGCCAAATCGAATGTAGACAGATGTACTCAATCGGTGAGTAGCTTTGCATTCATGTCCTCTCTGAAAAGTATTGATATCAGATATTGAAACCACTTTGTATTTTTGAAAACAATATGAATATCAATTACACATGAATCAAAAAGACCATTCCATTTATGATTTATTGATTGATATTGGAATGTGAATTAACAATAGCTAGTAATTCTTCGTATCGAAACAGGTCAGGTTCATAGGTTTCCATTTAGTCCCATATTTTTAATTTCTGAATGAGTATACAATGAGAAATGACGTAAAAATACTTGCTTATATGTTTTATAATATTCCAAATAGATATGTATTATAATATGCAATAGACCTATATAATTCATTTCAGACTTATATGTATCTATGTTCAGTGACATAATTTATGACCTTCATTAAAGTAGGATTTGAAGCTTCAACTTCCTTATGTATAATTATATTTAAGTGACTATCATCTGCGAGCACTCCCTCTGAAATGGACTAGAAACTGAAAGCAATATGAATGTACACCGATTGTGAAATGGCTATTGTCACGTTATTCATTATTTTTTTATATTGTAAACTATCAAACGAGTAATTCCACTGAAGAAGAAGATTCACTCCGAAACGTCTAATAAAGTATTTTATATGAAATAAACACCGTCAATTAAACCTGACACATCCAAATAAAGGAAAATCCTATTAAATATATTTATAAACAGCGAATATTATACTCAATAATGTTTCCATCTATAATATTCGCCAAGCCATAATCTACTTGTTTCAGTCACATGACAGTACCAACGATATAACAGCTGATAAAAAATAGGAGTTTGCAAAATTGAAGAATTAACGTCAGCAGATTTATTCGTTATTCCAAGAATATGAGACGTGATAAGTGTGAAATATCATGCAAAATAATTCTCGTCGCCAGGATAAAATCGGAAATTCTAACAAACGCTGCGTGTGCAAATTTCTAGACGTTGATGAAAAATACCCGAGTGAAGTGTAAAAAATCACTTCCGTATCCGCATCCCCTTCCAGCTGCGGACACTCATTATATTCTTCTTCTTGTGTGATGAATGAATCTGAATATTATGATGTAAATTTTGCCAACTCGAACATGAATAATGTGACGTAAAAGTCTCTCACCGAAACGCCCAGTTCATTATTCTGAAACAGAATGAATAATTCACAGATTTAGATCTCTCTCAGGTTTTTCTCAGCTGCCTTCAACAGCGTTATCTATTTGAAAGATCGAAAAATGTTTCACGTCTTTGGGATGTCGCATTACTTGAATGAGACTTCTTCGTTCCGATTTATTCTTGCAAAATAGCACGAAATGGCAATTTTATCCATTCCTAAGCAAAAAGACGCTATTAGCAAATTTTGATGTGAAATAAAGAAACACTGATCATTACGGAAAACAAGTCTATATATGTCCGAAGTCACACGAAGGAAGCCAGAATATTTTGATGATACAAGATTTGTCCAAGTTTCCAGCAATTTGGGGCTAAGGAATTTATTGCCTCGCAGTACTCCCGAATAAACCTAGGTACTTTTGTCTACGAAACCAGGATGTGTCGATTTGGTTGTTTCTAATAGCTATTTTAGTCCACGTTCCGCCGGGTGTCGATTTTTTTAAGTAAATTGGCTGTACTCAATGAAAGTTAATTGGCTACAGCTACGCCCATCATTTACTTTTCAATTATATTTCTTATGATTCGCATATGAAAACAATGAAAAAACTTTCATTGAAACATTTGAATTCAGAAAGAGAAAAAAATAATGATCGGAATGAAACTATAAAAGGAAGAAAATTAAAAATTCTTTGCCGAAATGAACACTTGTAAGGAAAAGATTTCATTGTTTACCGCTATAATGAAAAAGTTCACGCCTCATGTTTCAACCCACAAAAATCTTGGCTTACCGGAATGAAATGAATGAATAGAAAAACAACAAATGACGCCACGAATAAATAACACTAGAGAATCTGTCTACAAAAGATGTGTAATCCGAGCTGCATTTTTTAAATCAATGGATTGTATGTGGATGAAATTGAAAAAATATTTTGTTGTGACAACATAACCCCAAAAAAATGTGTATGCGAGGAAAAAGAAAAGTCACGGTTAGTCAACCTGAATAAAATATACTTAGAAAATTCTATAAACCATGAAATTACAGTTGATGAAGTGGAAAAATCTTCAGAAAACAATCATATGAAGGAACAGCTCGAAACAGCGAATAATTATAAAAATTATTACCAAAACAGCCAAGTAGTGTATCTGAAATTATTACTGAAAGAGAAGGGTAAAATGTTGAAAATAAAAAATCGAATTTTGTGCCACCTATGAAGGAGGATTTGAACCTTACTAATGATTCCTTTCTGTTAACGTTGAATCATAAAAACCTGAGAACTACATATGTGGTAGATACGGAAACTGAAGATAATGTTGAAGAAATTTCAGATGGCAATAGCACGGTTGTCAATCATAAAGAAAATTCCCGGATATTACATTCATCGTTTGGAATTCCATTCGGTTTCCGATTCATCTAGTGCTTATAATTAATTTATTATTATTTCGGACTGGTTTATTCACCTGTGTATCGCGGAAGAAGTGTTTTGACCATATTGTATTTATACGCTTATCTCTGTGTGCGGTTGAACATCTTGTATACCGTTCTCCATTCTGCTTAGGCTGCCATTCCCTTCAAGTTTTCTTCAGGCATGGAACATTTTCAGGAGCTTATTGCTGTTATGAGGGAGGAATTCTCGAGGCAGACTGCTGCTTTGAGAGCTGATTTCGATAATTTCTCTCAGGAAATTAGAAGAAGCCTTAATGAGACGGTCGATAGGATCTCTTCTTTGGAGGGTAGGAGCGAATCTGCAGAAGTTTAGATTCTGTTGCTGAAGCGTTCTTTGAGAAAAAACAACATGATTGTCTCTGGCCTTGCGGTTGGAGATGATATCGAAACCTCATTCGTCCAGAATATGAGGAATCTGCTTAGTGTAGATCTGCCTAGACATGCATTGAATGATATTTATAGATTTAGTAAAGGTAATAAATAAAGGTTGAATTTTCATCCTACCGTTACAAATCTATTGTGATGAAAAATAAGAACAAGCTCAAATCCACAAAAATCTTCATCAATAATGACTTGTGCCCTAAAGATCATCAGAGATTAAAATTGCTGAGAAGGCATCTTCACCACGCTGAATCTAAGCATCTTAATGCCTATATAAAAGATTGGAAGTTGATCATCAATGGAAAGGCTACTCTGCCTGAAGACTTAATAAACAATCCACATGCTGAGATCTTGGATAGCAGGAGCATTGAGCTAAGTGAGGAAGAAAAATCTAAGAGCGCTCCTGATACACCGACTCCAGTTTCTCGATATAAACAACTGGCGGAAAAATAAGAACACGTTGAGGCCGAGGAGGGTGGCAGACTGCAGAAAGAGAACAGGAACTTCGAGAACATATTACAGAACACCGACGACATAACCAGGCAGTTGAGGTCGAAACTCAAACTGGGGACATCTGGGACGGGAGCCATACCAAAGGCTGCTGGCAGGAGGAAAAATTAGTTGAGTTGTTTTTTTTTTCCTTTAAAAATTTTGTTTCAGTTCAATATTTGTCAAACTTTTCACTGAATTTATTTGTTAATTTTCATTGACATATTTAATTATTTAATTCTTTTTTGTTCTCCTAATTCGTTTCTCTCCGCATAATGATTGTTGCTCACTTGAATGCAAGATCTTTATTCTCAAAAATGGGGGATTTTGCTGAGATTGTAGATTCTGGCAATTTGGACGTTGTCGGCATTACAGAGAGCTGATTCGACGATAGCATGGATTCGGCTGATATTTCTACTGACTTTATCAAACCCTTTGTCTGAATGTTTTTCCTCCTATGGATTCGAGCAAATTATCCAGGAGGCCACAAGGGTTACACATAGATCGAGTACGCTGTTGGATCCAATTTTTGTGAAGTGTCCGGCCAACATTGTGGGGGCAAGTGGAGTAAAGAACGTGTGTCACATAAGTGATCATTGCTTGGTGTTCTGTGAGTCCAACTCACCTAGATACAGGAGAGAGCAAAAGTATATTAATTATAGGGATTTTGATGGTTTTGATCGTGACGCTTTCCTTTCTGACTTGAGATCAGAGCGGTAGCACAAATTCATCCGCGAACCCAATATCAATAAAAAGGTGCAGATTTTCATTGGCATACTGTTGAGCGTTTATGACCGTCATGCTCCTTTCAGACAAAAGAGGATTTCAAAACCGAGGGCATCATGGTTGACTGATGAACTCAGGGGGTTGATGAGGCAGCGTAACTACGCGTTAACTGCATTCAGGCGGTCTGGCTCTGTGGAGGATTGGAATAGGTATAAGAAGTTGAGAAATGTTACTCTGGCTAGAATAAGGAGTAGCAAGAAGTCATATCTTATGGCTGCTGGTTCCAATGGAAATGAAGCTGCTTGGAAGGCTTTGAGGTCTCTGAACGTGAGCAAAGTCAAGGCTGGGGCTATACCGGATAATTTGAGGGACGCGGATTCGATCAGTGATTATTTTTCGGCATTTAATGACACATCAGGTGATGGTGCATGCGCTGATAAGATTTCGTATTATAACAACAATTATCATAGAAATGAGCTATCATTCTGCTTGAGAATTGCAACGCTTGAAGAGATAAGGTTCATCTTGACTGGCCTTCGAACTAGAGCCGTAGTTGACGATGGTGTTACGCTGGATATGCTTATTCATACGTTTCCAGTAATCGATTCGTATTTTCAGCATCTATTTAATAGCTGCATACTATCCGATGTATTCCCTCTGCAGTGGAAGTGCGCCATTGGTATTCCGCTTCCGAAAACAATGGAGCCTTCATCCTTTTCTGATTTAAGGATCATTAGTATTCTGCCACTCTTGTCTAAGGTTTTGGACCAGTCCGGCTTTCGCAAGAATCACAGTACTGCCACTACTCTAGCATCGGTCACAGATAAAATATTCCATGATCTTCATATAGGTTAGTCTGTACTTCATGTTTTGCTTGATTTTTCGAAAGCATTTGACACGATAAATCATTCCCCCTGTGTGCCAAGCTGAAGTATTTTGGCTTCTCCACCTCAGCGATTTCGATGATAAAGTCATTCCTAACTTACCGAAGTTTTAAAGTAGTGGTGGACGGCGAATGTGCGGCACCGAAATCCATCCGGACAGGCGTTCTACAGGGTTCCATATTGGGGCCATTATTGTTCATTATTTATGTGGCTGATATTTTTTCCCACTTGATATACTGCATTTCTGAGGCATTTGCAGACGATGTTCAGTTGATATTCCGATTCAGTATGAATGAGTTGAATTTGGTTTCGGCTAGGGTTAATCAAGACCTTGAGACCATTCTGCAAATATGTAAAGCTCATAATCTTTCTATAAACTCGTCTAAGACAAAATGTATTGTTTATTGTAAAAGAAAAGAAAGGGATATAATCAGGGACAGCTTACACCTCTACATCAACGGGGATAGGTTGGATATATGTGATGGCGCCAGAAATCTGGGTGTCTACTTCGATGAAGATTTGAGATTTCGTAGACATGCTTCACATCTAGTTAGGTCGGCGTTTTATAAGCTTAGGTTTCTGCCCGTAAATATTTGACCTTTCAAATGAGAAAAAATTTGTCAGAGGTGTTGGTTTTGTCAACCTTCAACTACTGCGACATAATTTATGGACCCGGTTTAGATGCTTTCCATAAGAGAAGAATTCAGTTTGTGCAGAATTGGTGTTATCGATTTGTGTTTGGTCTAAGTAAATTTGATCATGTGTCTGATAAAATAAAGGAATTGGGTTGGCTAAGGATGGAAGGTAGGGTCAAGTTACACATAGGATGTTTTGTGTTTAAACTCATGAGGAGTCCAATAGAGAACAGGATCATGGATCATCTGATTCCTAGATCCAGTGTTCATTCCGTCAATATCTGATACCCGTACAGATTGTCAGTTCCTGCTCATCGAACGGCTGGGTTTCGTAGGTGTTTTTCTTATAATGCTGTCAAAATAGTAAATTCATTTGATGTGGATTTTAGAAATTTCACATCATTCTTTGCATTCAAGTTTCAGCTGAAGTCTTTTTTATTTTCTAGAGAATGAATACATATTTTTCGTTTGTTTTATGTTTGGATGAGGTATTAATATTTTTGATTGTAGTTCGAATTGAATTAGACTTTTTTTGTTCTTGCATCGAGCTTCATTGCTTTATTTCCTTGGGGCTGTTAATAATTAGTTTCATCCGATTTATTAAATATGTGCTATGTATTTTTAATTTAGTACCATACATTAGAAGAGTAGTCTTTGCAACTAAACTTCGCTTTGGCATCTCTTCTCGATTTATGAAAGTTGTATATAGTATTTGTATCTTTGTTGAATTGAGCCAATAAAGTCAATTTATTATTATTATTACGGAATGCAGCACTGGTTTCTACAAAGAAGTGAGAGATTAGCATCCGCCCAAAACCATCGATACTTTCTACGTTACGTGGAAATAGACCAAGAAAGGAAGTATTAGTAGAGGGTACAATGTACTCTGCACCTTTCAGTTGCATGAAGAAGAAGGCTTGGCTTGGGTAGGTCGTGCAAGTATCTAAACACAGAAAGAGAAAATAATGGCAGATCTTCAAACAACATTTCCCGGACAACCTTTTACTGTGGAAGCTCTACAAGTTCGACAAGGTGCCTCTAGTATTTCTTTCAAGGTAGGTGCAAATATTTCCTCACTCGAGGACCTCTATAAAGGTGAAAACTGGCCAGAGAACATTACAGTGAGAAAGTTCAAGTTTCCCTTTTGGAGACAAGAAAGAATCGGAAATTTCTAGAGAGAAATACTTCATTGTAACAAATTCTAACTTACAATCAATACGCAACCAAATTGACTTATCTATATTGAGACGAAGAAAAATATCGGTTACTTGTTTAACACAACACTGTGTCTCTGAAGATGTTATTTAACGATTGGCACTTGAGGAGTATGTATTCTTCCTACAGAAGTAATCTTATTTCTGTAGAATTCAAACTATGGTGGAGCCGCTGTGATTTTAGGAGATGATATTCAGTTTTCCCGAATTCCTGGTATCAGAAAAATGTCAGGGGAGAATCATATTGAAATGGCGGTAATGAGGATACCGAATGAAAAATTAGTTCTGTTATCCGTATATAGACCTCCAGCAGGAAATGTTCAGATGTCTTTGAACTCGCTGGGTGAAGTACTAGACAAGTTGTATAATAAGAAATTATATGAGATAGTAATAACAGGGATTTTAACATTGACTTTATCAAACCAAGCAGTGACAAGGACAATCTGGTTGACCTGAATCTTATGGCCTAAATCCAGTGTTCAGTGAGCCCAGTCGCGTTATGCGGAGATCTCAGACATGCATAGATAACATCCTTCTCAACACAGAGTCATTTTTTCATAGAACCAAAACACTAGATTTGCATTCATCAGATCACCGTGTCCATAAATTACAACTAATAACACATGCACGAATTCACAAAAACAAAATTTCTCATCTAAGACGATCATATTTCAAGGTTTGAAAATCGAATTGCGATGACTCAGTGGGATATTACGATGGATACTGAGGCTGAGACGAGTTATAATAAGTTTCAAGAGGCCTTTCCACGGTGCTTTAGCGTTTCATTTCTTGAATTATGAATCAAATACAGGTCGAATAACACGCATAGAAAGAAATATATGGGATCGAATGTAAGTAAAACCTTGAAATCAGCCATTGAAGCAGCGGAAACCATCCACTAGGTTAGGAGGGACGAATGGTCCAAACAACTCTTGAAAGACCTCAAGCAATTCTGACAGAAAGGTACACTGAATGAAAACAAAAATATAACAGCGAATTCATTAGTGGTGTAGAAAATAAATCAAGAGATCTATGGAAGGGAAGAAGAGGCACGGGGATCGGGTAGTCCCAACTGTCCTCTGATGATAAGGTAGGATCTTTCTCTGATATCGGAGATAGTGGAAAGTAGATCTTCTATGGATCGGATTCTGACTTTTCCATTTTATTCCAGAACTATCGAGGAAGAAGTTCAACGTCCGCTCAATGTTCAATTTTTCAACTGACGTGCCTGAATTCCGTAGTATTGTGAAAGGTCTCAAGGGAAAATTAACGCGAGATATTTATGGTATGAATACCTCACTACTGAAAAGGATATTTCCATTTGTGGAAGATATAAGGAGTACAGTGTTCAATCAGTGCCTGCAACAGGGGATATTTCCAGAGAATTTAAAAAAAGCCACAGTTGTACCACTCTACAAAAAAGGAGATGCCAATGGTGCGGACAACAACAGGCCATTTTCCATTTCCATTCTGCCCGTCTTCTCGAAAATCCTCAAAGAACTCCTGAGGAGAAGGCTAACAGCGTTTTTAAAGAGTAAAATGTCTCAAGTGAGGATCAGCATGGTTTTTCTACTGGCAGATCGACTACTACTGTATTTACTAGTTTATTAGATTTACTAGATGATTAATGCGAAGTGCTGTTATTGACTCGAAGGGTGAAGAAACTACCTACACTACAGAGCGTGAGGATCTACAGGGCTCAATTTTGGGGCCGGTGTTATTTATTATATACACGATTGTCTCCCTCGGAATGTCCCTGTCAGTGAGACTGTTCGCTATGCTGACGATACCAATCTGTTCAACAGAGCCGATTCTGTGGAGTTACTTAGAGATGCGTCTTCAATGACTATGCTGGCTGCACAGGGATGGTTTTCTGTAAATGGTTTCAAATTAAATATAAATGAAACCCAGATTCTGAGATTTGGAGGCCACATGGATCACGATTCAGAACATATGAAATTACTTCGAAAGAAATCTCTCAAGAAAACCCTATATGTCTGAATTATCAAGATGGTTATCTACGGCCATATACAGAGAGTTTCATTGGTAAATGTACATACGTTAACCTGAGGTAGAGCTATCCTAGGTCTAATCTTCCCCATAGCCGAGATACAGGATGGTTTATTAATTCACCAATATTTTCAAATCCTTATAACTATTGAACCACTCATTTGATTGATATTTGGAGCGCACAATTCACTCCGTTAGGTCTACCGATTATTTCATTCATTAACCAATGAAAAAAATCAGGTCTGTATTTGAGAGATATGGGACTTTTCAGAAGCTGATCTTCAACACCCTTTATAGTGTATGGAAATTGATCGATTTCTTACTGTTACCTAAGAACCAGCGAACCATATTAAAGTGCTATAACATTTTCGCGTTTGAAAATAATTTCCTTTATTAGCAAGGAACCGAAATAGCATTGACAGTGTTCGGACAAATAATAAGAAGAGAACAGTGTCGAATAACTTCGATTGATTTCAAAACGATTTTTTGAGTTTGGACTTCAACGATTCAATCACTTAACCTCAACATGGATGTGAATCGACTATAGAACGATGAGTTGACTTATGAATTACAGCTGAGAGGATAAATAATACCCAGCACAGTAATGCTAAAGAGAAGTCAATCACGACAGGTATTGAAATTAAATCTGCATCTGCAACGAACTGCAATGAACCCGGCACTGGACACCGAGGCATGTCAAAATAAACTCACTGATTTACTAGGAGCCATACAAATCTTCGACACTGGGAACACTACGAAGAAATATGCCCGGATTTCAGCGAGATTGATACAAGTTTAAGGGAGATTGAACTTTATTAGCACACTTATGAAACTGAGTCACAGATAAGAGAACATTTGGGGAAGACCACAGCTCGGGCCTTGAGTTCCTTGAAGGCACTGCTGACTGCTGACAGACAGCAACCATAAAATCGACCGGATGTATCGCTTCTGGCCGTGTAGGTTTCCCAGTCATCAGGGATGTCTCCCATTCAAACAACCGAGGTAGCACCACTGGAGACATCACTGATAGAATTGGACGCTGATTTGCGTCCACTGCTAACTGCTCCGGTCCCTCATACTTTGACACCTGCAAACAAGTCAAAATTAGTATATGTTCTAAATGAAACGAAACAGGAATGTGATGAATTACCGACTGTTTCTCAACTACATCGGCAGAATATGAATCAACCAGAAGGGCCAACTCATAGTCGATGGACTAGTTCTATGAGAAGGGTATTCCCGATATGAATAGAACAATGAGGAATCTGAACCAACCAAGTACACCGACAACTGCCCAACAGGGATCTTAACCACGACCGACACTAACTTCAACCATCATCATCATCATCATCATCAACCAGCCCTTTGCATCCACTGCTAGATATAGTACTCCCCCATTTCTGCCCACTGTCCTTCATTTTGAGCACTATGCATCCAGTTTGTGATCATCCTCTTGATGTCGCCAGTCCATCGCGTGGGAGGTTTTCCCCTGTTTCTTTTGTCGGCTCTTGGTCTCCACTCGAGCAGCCTCTTTGTCCATCATCCATCTATCATCCGAGCTACATGCCCAGCCCAGTTCCACTTGAGCCTAGCTATCTGATAGATAACATCTATGACTCCTGTTCTCACCCGTAAGTCCTCATTTCTAACGTGGTCACGAAGTTACACACCGAGCATCGACCTTTCCATCTTGCGTTGCGCAACTCTGAGCTTCTTAACAGATGTGACAGATGAGAGAGTTGAGTTTTCGGCGCCGTAGGTCATAACCGGCAAAATGCACTGATCAAATACCCTTCGCTTCAGACAAACCAGGAGATTACTCTCAAACACACCCACAAGTCTGCCATACGCAGCCCAAGAAAGCGTTATTATTCTTTTCAACTCGCACGTTTGGTTGTCTCTCGAGATTCGTATTTTATGACCCAGATATATGTATCTATCCACCAAATCCACATCATGGTCACCGATGGCAATATTTGCACTAAGGAGCAGATTCGTCATGAATTTTGTCTTAGATATGTTAATTTTCAGCCCAACCTGAGCACATACTTCCCGAAGATCTTCCAACATTTTCCTGATATCTTGTAGGTTGTCAGAGAACAGAGCTATATCATCCGCGAAGCGCAGATTTGCCTAGTTCAAGCCATCTATATTCAAGCCCTTTCCGCTCCATTGAAGCATCTTGAAGACGCTCTCCAAAACAGCAATAAATAATTTAGGTGACATAGTATCCCCCTGTCGTACTCCTCTACCGATTCTTATAGGGTTGGTGTTTTCGTGCAATCTAACCATCATGGTAGCATTTTTATATATATTATATATTACTTGCACTTTTGTAAGGAGTCCAAGACTGCACACAACTCAACAGTATCAAAGGCCTTGTGGAAGTCCACAAAGGCAATGATAAGCGGCCTATTATATTTTATGGATTTCTCGATCACAGTTTTGATGCTCTTAAGATTGTCATTGGTTCCAAAACCTCTGCGGAACCCAGCCTGTTCTATGGGTTGATAAAAATCTAATTTGTTCTCTAAGCGTGCAGTAATAATTATCGTAAAGAGTTTATAAAGATGGCTGAGTAAGCTTATTAGTCGATAGTTTTCCAGTTCCGCTGAATCTCTTTTTTTGTGAATCAAGATCACGATGGCGTTGTACGACTTCTCTGGTATGGTGCTGTTAAAGAGACAGAGATTAAAAAGCTTCGCTATTTTCTTGAGTAGACAGTGACCACCTATCTTAACTGCATCGGCAACCACACAGTCCTCTCCAGGGGCTTTATTGTTTTTTGTTTTCCTCAGAGTCAGCTTTATTTCGCCAGAGTAATATCAGGCATTTCTTCTGACCCTTGATTAAGGATGCCTTCTTTACTCGTCAGTATCTCTAATTCTGTTCCTGAGTCTGAGTTAACTTCATTCTAGCTTTTATATAGAAGGTGGTAAATGTCCTCAACCATCCTCAAAATATCATCTCTGTTGTAATATGCCCGTTTTTGTCCTTCACCTTCGTCATTTGCTTCTTTCCAGCTTCCAATCCTCTACGTAAGACCTTCATGCTTTTGTTGCTTTATATTGTTTTTTCGATGTTATCTTGGTTGTACGCTCTAATGTCGCGTCTGATAGCTTTTGATACCTCTCTGTTAATCTGTCTTAGTTCTTCAGCAGTAGTCATTTCTTCACTTCTCATGTAACTTCTTTGTTTCATTTTCCACATAGTGCCTTCGCTTAATTTCGATTCTTTCTTGGTTGTTGGGCAATATATATTTTGACTCTCTATCAGAGCAGTAGTGATGGTCTCGTTCAGGACATTGATATCCTCTTCTAGTTCGGTGTCATCCAGCCTATTTGAGATGTATAGGTGGAAGCAGACCATGTCCAATGAGCTCCTCCATGGTATGTCGCTGTTAGTCTTCTTGATCAGCCTATGCCGTTCTTTACCGACGTCAATCATTAATTTAGCTCTCACAATCCTGTGGTCACTTCCGGTGGATACCTTGTTCAATACTGACACGTCTTTAACTATGTGACTTTTGTCGGTGATTATGAAATCTATTTCATTTTTTGTTCTACCATCCGGACTCCTCTATGTCCATCTACTATTTGTTCTCTTACGAAAGAAGCTATTCATTTGGAATAAGTTGTTTTGCAGCAGGAAACCAAGCAATGTTTCACCTCTCTCTATCATTTCTTCCCTCCAGTCCATAGTTTCCCAATGAGAACTCAGCAACATCCGACCTCGTTCCTACCTTGGAATTGAAATCACCACATAGAATAATATAATGTGCCTGCTGATCGCTGAGAGCATCTATGATGTCGTCGTAAAACAAATCTACTTCTTCGTCAGTATGATCCGAAGTAGATGCGTAAACTTGTATAATTTTGATATTATATCTTGTGTTGAGTTTAAGGACAAGGCTTATTACTCTTGTGGAGGTTTTCTTCAGAAACAAAATGCTTGTTCTGTGACGATTAACTTCAACCATACCCAGCCATAAATGGAATATTTGCTTTGATGCAACTGATAGTGTAACTCGATTTATATGATTAACTACTGAAAAGGGGAAATTTTTTTGAACTGCTGCAATGGCAAATAGAGCACTATACGAAACCACCGGCTAACACTAGCCTCATTGACGAGCCTCATCTCACGTACCAGCAGCCTCGTCAACGTTACTATCAGGCCAATCTCACTGTCGTGGTGGAGGACCCGGCAACAACACCGCTTCCAACTCCAAAGCAGAAATCGTCAGGACCGGTATTCACACACTGTAGACTGAAAAATAGAAAATTTTCTGGACCTGGTCGCCTCCATCTGCGTTCGAAGCCACCGGAAAATTCGACCATCAGAACAGGAAATAACACCCGACAAGATACAGTACTTTCGATGCGGAGGATATGGCCACTTACGTAGAGACTGCCAAGGGACACTGAAACTGTTTTGTCGATGTGAACGAGAAAATATCCTCCCAAGACACTTCTATGCTAATGTCCTGAGAAATGGAGGGGAACTGCACCGTCAACATCAACTGGAATCCTAACTACACTGATTCCCATCGTTAGCAACGACAACTGGGCCCTGTTAGAAGTGCACATCGATAAAAAGTTATTCCATGCACTGATAGACACTGGTTCGATCAAGAGCTGCTGTAGTCAGAAGGTTGAAAGATGTGCGAAAGGAATGGAATCAAGGGAAAATAATCAACCATGGAATCTGTCATAGTAGCGAATGGCCAAACTTCAGCCACGCCAAAAATGTACCACCTAGCGATGGTGATAGCCGATTATGCCCTGATGAACATGGGATTCTTACAGCTACCTAACCTGCCAGTCGACTAAATGCTGGGAATGAATATACTGAAGACCTGTAACTTCTTTCTGGGCATCAAGAAAACGAACTGTTTTCTGGAAGAACGACGGATCTCCAAAGATTAAGAGGTTGATCAAGAGGCTGTGTAGGTGCAGACTTCTGGAGAACACCTCCAGTATCGAAGAGGACTTCAGAATAAGCCTGCTGACAGCCTGCCATTGGATCTACTGCCGGCGATCACCTGTCCTCACCTGGAGGAGAAGGAAAAATAAAATTCAGGAAGTGGAGAAACTGCCCAAATTACGCCATCATCGATGAAAAACTGCACCGTCATTTCTGGGACTCATCAGACGTCAGGAAATATGGAACTGGCCAACCCTGGAAACTGTGTGTACCCACTGAGCAACGGACAAAAATACTGACAGAGAACCTAGACACTGAACTGGATGGTCATCTGAGAAACGCCGAGACAATTGCAAAGATATTCCGGAATTACTACTGGCCTGGCATGTTTAGAGACGTCGCAAAATACGTCAGGAATTGCACTTCGTGCCAAAAGAATAAAGTTCCTAAACAGTAAACTGCCGAAAAGAAGCACACCGAACACAAAATGACCGCCAGAACAGGTAGGAAAATCACCGTTTCAAACAAATCTCATGTTTCAAATAAAAACTCACCGTCCCTCAGGAACGTCCAGCCATACAGTCAGGATCATCAGATGCGCCGCCTGATGCCGAGATGCGGAGGACCCTTTCCAAACTGTGCAAGGGAAGGCCCTTGTTATTCTGTAGCCACTGCGTTTTGCTGAGAACGCAAACACGACACTGTAACTGCCCGAAAGATCAACATGATGCCAGCACCTCCTCGAAATACCACCTATCGACCATCACCTCCGACAATAAGACATATGACGTTAGAACCACTGGCTGTGCGTCCAAGACCCCAATCTCAACCTGTGGACAGAAATTCCACGGATTAAATAACGAAATATTAAATATTGGGATATTGAATACCGGAATGTTGATACTGGATGGAGTAAAGCTGTTAAACCATTTTAGGGAGGTAACTCCGTATATGAGCCTTGGCTTTCTTTGAGTAAGCTCACCAACAATGTCATGAGAAACGTAAAAACTAACCAACCTGTCCTCCAAGATTGTGCTAGAACTGTTTCTTTTATTTGCCTCTACTGACATATTCTTATACTATATTTAAATTTTTTTCTCTTGATAGAAAGCATTACTGGGAGGACCGTTACTGTGAAAAATATTACTGAGAGAAGCATTACCGAGAGAGATGTAATTGAGAAAAAAATACTGGGAATGAAAATTTCTGAATTCCGGCTGTTTACATTCCCTGTGTTTACAAACTGTGTGAAGCAATATAGGGTTTAATCCGTTACTGAGATCAGGACAATTTATTCATAAATAGGTTCAATATATACCCGTAATGAAGCTGAATAGGGAATAATAATTCCAATCACTGGTTAGTGAGTTCAGGGATCTCCAAGTCATTTAGTATTATACGATAAAAACCCATTCCGGTCACTGGTTATTAAGTAATCTGTAAATTAATATTTTCACTCTCTGACCATTCCAATTATCCAAAACTGGGCCATTTTCAAATATATGACTGTTCTGATACTACATTTTCTATAGATTCACAGGCATACTCTAAGATACTAGATACTCACCGAGAGAGATGAACACAAGAGGTAGGTAACACATCTAACACCGGACGGAAAGCTGTAGGTCCAGCCCCATTGAAGGTATGCGAACACTGGGCCCTGAGAATTTAACCCCGACAGCATCAGGGAAGAAAGTACTGTCAGAGTTGGACACTGAGATACTGGGACCTGTCGACAAGAATCCTGGTGGACATTTGAGTTCCATTTCATGTTTCATTCAAATCATTTGAACCGTATAACTGGAGAAATTTTAACTATCCTGAAAATTTCGTAACGAAGTCACTGAGTACTTGTAATTCCAAAGGTCACCTACATTCCATATTCAATGGGTTTGGAATGACTTCGACTCATCTGACTGGGAATTTCGACGGCCCCCAAAATGAGATATACTGACTCATCGATGTATGGTTATTTGAGTTACTTACCGGAGAATGGAACCATCCATAACTGACACCGAAATCTTTTCACAGACACTGGGAGCTTCATGGAAATCTACTCAACGACCCCGAGAAAGTAACTAAACCTTCCTTGAGATCACCCCGGAGCACCGAAGAATAAAACCGACGTTTAATTTTGGAATAAATTCATAAAATGCAAGTTTATTTTGTCAATTGTCATACTATCTACAAGATACTGCGCTGTAACAACTTGTTTAGAAGCGAGAAGTGAGTTATTCGAAAATACCTCACAAATACCTGTCCTGGTAAAGTTTGGCAGACTCTACGTGCAAATGGTATAGGAAATGAAATCAATTCTCATCTGTTGACTTAGATCCCCTTGTCTAATATTTCATTACCTTTGATTCTAATCAAAACAAAAATATTAAGACCGTATTGAAAAATATATATTCGTGTTCCCTACCCCACCTAGCCAAGTTTGAGTTCGGGCCTGTTGGTGTGGAAGACATTGGTGGCGACCTGAATAGCATAACAATGAAATAAGATGGAAATTACGGTATTGAAATAGTCCTACTCAAACTTACAATACAAAAATCCTTCCAGAACTCACACACATCTACCCATATCTTCAATATTCCACTCCAGACTGATACTTTTCCAACTGCGTAGAAGCGCGCCGAAATCATTCCAGTACCGAATATACCAAATGCTTTCCATCCACAAGACTTTAGGCCATTTTCTATTCTTCCACCTATCTCTAAGATCTTTGAAAAGCTGACCCACTCTCGAATTCGGACATACTTGAATGATCATTTCCTAAACAACACTCACCAGTCAAGATTCCGCCAAAAGTAGAGTACTGCCACAGCACTTACAAACATCACTGACAACATCAGTGAAAAAGAAATTGCTCACAGCTGTAATACTTTTAGATTTTAGCATGTCTTTCGAAACCATCGACTTCGATATACACTCCAGAAGTTGCAAAGACATTTACTTTAGAGGACGCGAAATCTCAGTAAGCCTGAATGATGTTGTTATATCTACTGGCACTGCGAAGTCAATGAGCAAAGCGTAATGTGTATGTGTAATATTATAATATAATGAAAATTTTTTTTATTAGGAACATCAAGGCGGTGAGAACATTCCTAGGAGGCGACGAACAGGTCCAAGGATCAGTGAGATCGCGTTGAAGAGGACCAAAGCTCGTCGAGGATCAGAGGGACCCCAAGGACCAGAAAGGATTGAGCTCTATCCTTCTAATATTTTGAATATTTGGGATTGGGGAACGTTTTCCTTAGCGGGGAGTGAGCAAGCCGGCTGCGAGGGGAGTTTTCTTTCCTTCGTGCATAAGCTGAAGACGGGGACAATAATACACGTTTGAAATGTCATTACTTTGTTGAGGCAGTTTTATAAATATTATTTTTTCCAAAAGTGATGACACCATTTTTTGCATTGATCAAAATCTAAAAAAAAATATTGTTTACAGCCATCGTTCTCAGAATCACGTGTTTTCGATTATCTGGAAAATGAATACTTTTTAGAATTTGTTTCATTGATTTGGTTCACATTCCAGGCCATATCCCCTAAAGTTTCGAAAAAAACTCTGGGAATCGGACGGAATTATTTATTCGATTTTTTGGTAAATTTCAAAAATTGAAGGAGGGTTGGAATTTTTCTCCTCGAATGAAATCCTTGGTTTGCAATTTGCTCTACCAAATTGTTCTGATGAAGAATTCATGATTTAAATGTATAATATTTATTGAATCAGCACTGATGATTTACTGCTCGTATTCCCTGAAATGTTCTTGTTTCATCGGAATACTAGTTCAGCGTTTTAATAAATATTGCAGGAAATATAAGGCGACCCATAATTCTTCAAATAGGCTCTATTCAAGTCCTAGCTTCTACACAATGATGTCCTTGGATGTTTGCCATGAACGAAAATTCGAGAGTTGTTTGTGATGTGTATCGATTATTTTAATGAGCAGTTTTATGTAGAGTAGTTTGTTGGTGGTTGAATGGAAAGTATATGATTAGTTAAACTTTTCCGTCATACACGGTATTTCAAACATCATGCAATCCAAGGATCAATAGTGGTTATGTCCTTCAAGAATTTCTATTATTATCATCGGTTATACGCCTCATATACTACTGTATTCATAATTTGTCTCTAGAAATATAAACATAATGCTTAGAAATAAGTTTTGAATTACATTTCAGTGTTTCATAGATTTAGAAGAAGATACTATATATAGTGAATATTATAAACACAAATAAAATTCAATTGACATCCCAAATTTACTGGATCAATGGAATATTTAGGCATGTCCATTCAATATTGTGTTTATTATTCTATTATAATTCATACCGAAAGCATCTGAATGATAATTATATCGATTGAATACCACCATAGGCACCATATTGAATTAAATTGTCTTGTTATTATACCCAGTCCAGTTAACTCTTGTTCAGATTCATACAGCTTTATAATTAAACCAAAACTCTGTTGGTAAATTTTTTACTGTTTGTATCCTAAATGGGCAAAAATAATAAAACGACACTGCAGATTTTACACAACAGTTTTTTCTTTCTTCTGCTGGACTAATATTCCGAAGACAATCAAATGGAAAACTAATTGTGAATTCTCTTCGGATTGGTATGTGTGGCAACAAGACTGGTAGAAAAAAATATATGCTTCTAGGCTAATCGAGTAAAAAGACAATCTATGATGGGATGCTGATGACATATTCGAAGGTGCAGTATGGAAAAATTTTTAAATGCGGAAATAATTGAGCTGAAGTTTTGTGGTACAATATATTTTATTGTGTGCGACAATAGCTTTACAGGATTGATATTTACCTATTGTGCATTGTCAATTTCTTTGCATATGGATTTTTCAAATCTGAGCCCCTGACTAATTGCTTTTTGGCGAGGCGTTATCAACCAAATTTGAAGGTGCGTAATCTTTTAAAAGATTGCGGTGTTTCATACCGGAATCACGAATGGAATCTAATGAATCCATCTTTAGATGGACGGTGTATTTGGCTGGAATCAAATTGTTTGATCCCTGCCAAATTCACCTTCCATTTTCATAGTTGAACTTGGTATCTTTGCTATAAAACGGTCGGTTTTATAACCGAAAGATGGACACGACATCAATTCTTGGCTAAACAAAGAGTCACCACAGCCTTTTTTAGATTTTATAGATTCCAAAACGTAAATTGTGACAAATTTCAGGTGGTGTTGTCTTTTATTCGAACGAATCCAAATTTCATTATTAGAGATGGTAAAACAAATCAGTATAAATTACAATGATCAAAATTACACTCAAGGAATGATTATGTTATAATCTTACTCTGAGATGATGTTGTGTTTTTTGCTTGAGTATTAATGGTGGATCTTGACATCTTCTAATCTGACACAGCCTAGTCTCCAACTCTGGAGAGCATCTAGGATTTATATTCGATCTTCTGGTAGACAAACCAGCGCCACAATTACTGCTGCACTCACTCCATGCTGTGAAGAATGATCTACAGGAAGTGGGCTGCTCTGCTGAAAAAAATAACAGTGGATTTTATTATATTCTTGTGTGGGAAAAATTTGAGAGCTCTCTTGTCCAAATCCGAGGGGTAAACCGCAATGGAATTATGATGTACCAACAAGTGGGATTCCGTGGGATTACCATAAGAATTCATAGCGTAAGATTCATTTCATGATCGCGATCTTTCCAAGTATGTGCTGGTGTTTTTCGTCAGAATAATACTTTAAAATACAACCAACATCTCTGCGTATTTTATCTTGCATTTTGCGATTTGTTTATTGTTATTGGAGTGCGAACGGAGTGTGATTATAGTTCAACTAGATTATTCTTCGAGAGATCAGTATTTCTACAATTCAAACATGTAAGAATAAATTCTTAAATTTTTCTTTTATTTGTTTATCAGAGTAGCTACGAACAGTCTTGTCCCGAATATAACCTAGAATAATAAATAATATGCAGAAGTTGAAAAAAGATGCCGCAATGTTTATGAGGGCGATTCTTCAGATCGATTAGGTATGTAGCAAAATCATCATGAATATAATTTCATGAACGTTTTCTTTCCAATTTACAGGGTGTTGATTGTTGAACTTTTTTTAAGTCAATTATTCATTAGTACCCATCTCAAATTGTTATGTTAAATATTTTCTGAAATTCAACATTGACGTTTTAAGTATCAGGTAATTGGTTCATTTGGATCTGCTAGATTGAAAAAATCATCCAGTCCAGTGGCGTCAGGAGAAGGGTGGGCCTTAACCACTGTAGAGAAAAAAAAAGTGTGGGTCTAGTCCATATTTTTTCTGTTGAAATATCAAATATTTCAGGAATATTCATAATAACAAAAAAAAATGAAGTAACTGATTTTTTTGAGACAGACATCATTGTTGGTCTTGAAAAGAGTTGTTATGAAAAAATTTGATACCCAATATCTCAGATACAAGGTATTTATGGAGCAATTTTTATAGGAATTTTTTTCACCATTCGTCCTCAAAAAGAGTGACCAGCAGAGTGCTATTATATTTTGTTTTAAATGTTCGAGTTTCCAGCCGAGAGTGATTCCATACAATAAGGTTCAATTCATTTATATCTAATTCTTGATCAAATTCAATTCTGTCCGTCCATCTGGCAATTACCTCTCGTACGGAAAATTCAAGGATTAGGGGCTCCGTAAATATTGGGGAACCCTTCGTAGGATTTTGCCCATTAAAGAACTCAACATATTTCCAATTTCAAGATTCTAGGATTAAGGCCGGTACTCGTGTTAAGGGCCGGAAATACATAATATTCACTATCATCGTGAAATGGTGATAAAGTGATTTATACCGCTAAAAATAACTTTAGACTACGACTACTCACCAATTTTCATATTTATCATGTTACCAGAACCAGACATTTCAAGAAGTAAACATGGAAAATGACATAATATTTCTGTGACTTCCAAATTGAAGCGGATATTTGTAATGTATGATAGATATAAAACAATATTTCCAAGCATTGTACAAAATGTCAAGCTGAACATATAGAATATTCAATTGAAATATTGGAACAGAAAAATCGTAGCTTTAAAAGTTATACATAACTGACCATACTCAATAGAATATTGGTCAGAATTGACGTTTTCAATCAAAAATTTGTAGTCATTAAAGTTTGAGTCAAATTGGAAATAATCTCAGTTGGTTTCATAGTTATTATTAGGTTTCATACGTCATATTCAGATTTAGAAATAGATGGTGATAAGTTTGTTATAAAAGTTAAGTTAGAAAAATAATTTCAAAATCGAGTTACAGAATCATAGACAGTTCATAAACAAAATTGAAGCATCGCAGTGTGAAATGAAATAAAATATAATTACCTTTCTTAGATAAGTTTTTCAAAGTTTGTATAAATTTCATTTTTCTTTAATAGTTAAGTAATTGGATTAGGTAGTTAGGTAAATAAGTTTGTTGTTTTGAAAAAAAAAAATAAATTGTATTTTTTTTTCTGAAACTACCTGAGAGATAGTTATTTCAAGTAGAGATTTATATTTGTTTGGATCTATTTCAGAAAATTCATACTGAAGTTTTTTATTGAATGAAAAATAACCGTATATTAATTTCTTCTGGACAAAAATCTGGTATGTAGGTACAACTAAATATCATTGAAAGGAACGAATATTTCATAATCGATCTAGTGAAATATTTATTGTAAAAGGAATTTGTATATGAATTTCTGGAATAATTCCAAAACCTCGACGACGTAAACGACAAATGTAACGTGATCTTGAATTAAGGTATCCAAAATCTCATTATTATTTCATCTACCACTTACCTTTCTGACTGTCGCACATCCATTCCCTACAGCATTGGCCCGGCAACTCGACAAGTCTGGGATGTTGGCAGGACCCTTTCGGGGAAATATGTTCTTGTGGGCATAGTGACGAGCAACCGTACGTGCCATTCTGTAACAAGACGAAACACTTAGGACAGAGCACAGTCGAAATTCAGGTACGCTTTACAGCTCTCTTTTATGTGGTTTTCAGTATCGTCTGAAAGAGTTAGACATAATAATGAAATTAATTAGAATCCTATTTTCCGTTGAAGATTTACACTATAAATTAAAATAAAGGTAATAAGATAGAGAATGTTTTCACAAGATGGTAGGTGTTGAAGATTATTATTAAAACTCCGAACAGTTTTTATATTACTATGTTCTTGCTATATCAACAGTTTTATTGCGTACTCAATACAGAAACACATCAACAATTTTCGGCGAAATATAAAAACTTAATTTCGCAAGTTCAATTCGAACAATTTACTGTGATCATAATGAGACGAATGATTTAAACTAGTGAGTCAACTGTTAACATTTGAGATACCTTCCTTCACTTAAAGCTGGTACCTATTATATTTCCACTATAACTGCAATCGATTCACTAAATTGTGAGAATTCAACATTTCCAAATGAATCTGATAAAGAAATTTTCTGAGAAAAGAGGGAATACGAACTTTTGAAGAAAGGAAGAATGACAATAAAAACAGCTATTAATGAGTTAGCTTCTTCAATAATATAAGTAATTCAATTTATTCAAACCTATTTCTGGGTATCCTTGTTGTATAGATAATAATAATAATAATTTAATAATTGATTCAAAGGGGTAGCAGGTAGGAAACCCCTAGCGATTCACCATCAGGAGAGTTGAAACGACTCCTGCCTACCGCAGATTCCAGGAGCTTCCTGACCCGGGAAGCTGAAACCTATCGAAGTGTCCCTGTCCAGGGTAACGAACAAAGCCGTGTGAAAAGCAGCTCAAGAATTCTCCCACCGAAGCTCTGCGGATCATAAAAAGCAATCAAAGGCCGTCTCCTCTACGACACGGAGCAGCCCACGAATGATGAATGACTTCGGTGGCAGAACGCCAAGGAGACGGGCGTCTGTCGAACAATATGCTACGCCTCCACAATCTCAACATTCTAGGAGGAAAATAACACGAGTTTCTCCGACTACTTAAGGTGCTGCGCAGCATCCCCAACCAGCACTCACCCAAGCAGGTCTACCAAGAAGACGCATGAAATGGACAATGAACGATCATGCGCATATGCTATGAAGTAACTAAAATGGAAGAGGATAAAATAGGCTACCAACAAAAGCTGTTTGCAGAATTCCACAGAAACTACCCCAAACTTCAAGTTCCTGAGCAAAGAGTAGTCGACCAATACCAGGTAATATTGGAAATAAACTTGTACCTGATGAGAGACTTAACTACATAAAAATGAAGCCCAGCCGAGGCTACAGAATAGGAATCTTACTAACAACGAAGCGACAATTGAAGAAAACTTCAATTGTGCTGAAAATCAACACAACATCAATACACAAATTAATACTGAGGAACAAAACAGCGGAGATTTGATACCACTAAGAGATGAGCAACGGCGGAATATACAAACTGCATCTATCGAAAACCGAGAAGAAGGTCGAAGAGATCTATTAGAGCAATTATCTATTACAATGAATAGATATTTCATAGAATTTGAGGGTACCGATCCCTTAAACCACCAATTCTTCCTAGACTGAAGACATCGAAAAATATCTCACATATTCAGCACATAATAAACAAGAGAAAATTTCTTCCGAACGACCAGAACCTCGAGTCATTGCATCTTATTACCTACTGTGCAGCCTCCACAATATCGGCAGAGATCGGCGTGAAGCCAAAACCTAGAAGTAAGCAACCAACCCAGAACAAACAGCAAAACAAACCACATCGACAAAAAAGGCTAAAAGCAAAAATACAAAGCCTCCGTCAAGATATAGGAAGGTTGACACAATTTGATTGATTGATTTATGACTCTTGAAACCTTGTGAGCAGGCGAACTGAATGCCGAGGTTATGGGTCTAATGCTTTTGTCTGCCTTATGTAATTTTATTAGACTATGTACATAGATTAGGTATTTTTGGGTTCTTTTCTTTCAGGCTGTGAATACTCAAACGGGGGATGAATTTTTGAAGAGTTGGTAGAGCAGTTCTGAGCGTCTTATTAAGCCGTGTGGTATATTTATTTAAAGGGTTTGTATTAGAGACTCGGATGTTATTGTTTTCGAAGAAGTGTCTTCTCGTTGTATTGTGATGTTGAAAGAACAACTACGACTTTTGTGATTGTTAGATCGTTAGTGTCAACCTTCGATCTGATGGATCTCAAGTTCTCAACAAATTGTCTGTTTGTGAAACCTGGTATGTGACTGTCAAGCGTGTTCAACTTTTCAACATCATTTTTTGAAATATTCACAAGATCCCCACTTAGTGTATTATAACTAGGATGTATTCTCAGCTGTAGTTCCAGGTCGATAGCCAGGGTGGAAACATCCATTCTTTGAGGTTTGGGTGCAAATTTGTGTCCAAGTTAAGTAGGGCAGTCTCACTAGTCGTGAATAGTTTTGTAAATCGTCGTGGATAGGTTTGTAAATCGTCTGTGGAAGACATATAAGGAGTTGTCAGTTGTCGACTCGCCTTCGTGATTATTGACGGTGAAGAGTTGTCGTGATGTAATATATCTTTATCGGTTATAGCTTGTGAATGGATTGTGGAGTTTTATTCTTCTTCTGTAATATGAGCCAACTTTCTAAACAGCTGATCGCTACTGAAAAGGGTTTCAACTTTAAAGGCAATAATACCTACTGCCACCCTCAATAATTTGCTGTACATGGATGATTTGAAACTGATAACAGGCAATAACAACCACCTAGAAATCATGGTCAAACTAGTTTTTCAAAAAATGTAGGAAGGGAATTTAGATTGGACAAGTGTCGTTCTCTCAGCGTAGTGCGAGGAAGAATTCAAGATGAACCGATCACTCTTGCAAATGGACAGGAAACAAATACCTTGGAATGAAACCGAACAGTTAATGCAATACTCAATATTTTCTAAATTTTATTTTTGTTCTTAATTTCAGTATATTCTTCTATATATTTCGCTACGACCGTTGAAGCAACGCGTCGGGTTTCATTTTTCATTTCCTTTTCGTAAATAAATACGCTGGAATATCTCCGCCTGCATTTGGACACATATGCGCTTTTGTATTCTCTTGTTATTTTTCCAAATTTCATATTTCACTGAGCTATCGTTATAAGAACCGACGACAATTACCAAAGAATGAAGCAAGACTTAACTAATAAGTTCGTTAGCCATCAATACATATGCATATGCATTTTCACTTCTAACATACTCATTCGGTATATTTTCATGAAGCAAAACAGTCATCGAAAACTTGCAATCCAAAATGAAAAAGCTAATGACAAAAGCAAATGAGCACCATCCGAAAAGCAGCATTGAGAGGACTACACTGCCAAGACATAAAAGAAACAGGGGTCTGACGGACATCATGGAAGTTGCTAATGGGCAGATAGAAAGCCTACGGGAATACTTCAGAGATCAAGCAAGTAAATCAGACGTCTAAAGAATACTGTGCGAAGCAGACGAATCAACACCTCTACATCTTCACAAAAAGCAAATTCCGTATAACTAGCCGTCAAACCAAGAAAAACTGCAAAGATGGAGAGAGAAGCCCCTGCATGGAAGACATTTCAACGAGGTGAACCAGGATCATGTCGACATTGAAGCGTCGAACTATTGGCTCACATCAGGTGCAATGTATCCAGAAACAAAGGGATTTCTTTTAGCTGTCCGAGATCAAGTGATCTCAACGAGAAATTACTGATCGAACACTGACGATCGATGCCGATATGGGTGTCCAATGAATGAGACAGTCCAGCATATCACGGGAAGATGTCAAATGTTTGCAGGAAATGAATATAAAGAGATACTATACCAAGAATTCGCAACTATATTAGAACTAATTCATTCTGAAAAAATGCTATACTACAAGTACCAACCGGGGACCATCCTGAATAATAAATGATGTAAAATGTACTGGGATCGTACAGTTTCGACTGATAAAACACACCCTCACAACAGACCAGTTATAGTACTAGTCGATAAGCATCAAAAGACAGCAATACTCATCGACGTAGTTAAACAAAATAAAAACAACATGCGTCAAAATGAGTTCGAAAAGATTTCCAAATATAGAGACCTAGAGTTTCAGATTAAGCGGCAGTAGGGAATGATATTCCAATTATCATCTCAACAAAACTGAAATATTACCCAAAAATCTCAAGAGAAATATCAAGCAACTAGAACTTAGTAGGTATATATGTATTATAATGGAAAAAGCTGTTCTTTTAGGTACTGCAAGGACGGTGAGAAAATTCCTCTGAGGCGACGGACAGGTCCGAGGATCGGCGGGATCGAGTGTAAGAGAACCAGAAGTTCGACGAGAACCAGGGGGACCACAAGGAACGGACACGACCGAGCTCTGCTCGGTCATTTAAAATATTTAAAGTATTTAAAATATTAAATATCTGGGATTGAGTGAATGTTCTTTTTAGCGGGCAGTGAGAAAGCCACCGGCGGGGGGAGTTTTCGTTCCTATGCGTAAAGGCTAAAGTCGTGGATATTCATTTACCATTCAATTTTATATAGTTCGCCAAAATAACTATCATTTCAAAAATTGAAACATAAAAATTCTTCTAAAGAATAAAATGGACCCTTCACCAATATTTCATTAATTTTGCTCTTGAAGTTCTTTTGCGATGAGTTCTTTATTTCAATAGGAAGCTTGTTGAGAAACTTGTTTCCCAATAACTCGCAATATTCTCAGTGTTCTTTTTCCTATGGAGTGGAGTGAGAAGATCGTTCCTGCATCGAGTGTTGAACCTGTTCAATTTCTTGACATATTATTTCCTCTGTGATTTACATATTTCAAACATACTTTGATGAGTAGACATGGAAAACCTAATATTTTATTATCTTTGAAGTCTGTTTTGAATGGAATTCTACTTGTCACTCCATATCTAATACGTGTTAATTTTATTTTGCAGAATGAAAATTTTAGAAGCATCTGAAGCATTTTCCCACAGAAAGATAATAATAATAATTTATTCATATTTGAGCCATTACAAGAACAGATATTTACGTCAGAAGAACAATAATTAATTAACATTTACAGACATTCAAATTCATCATGATAAAACTCATTTAACGAATAGTAACATTTATCCAACAATAATTTTTTAACTTTTACTTTGAATCTTTGATATGTCATATTTTTTATGGCTTCTGGGAGCGTATTGATAAGTTTTTTCCAATATAGAAGTATGCTCTGGAAATTTGCAAAATCTCTATTCTGACCATATCTTCACAACCACAAATTTTCAGTCTTCTCAAAAGGTACAGACAATTTCCGACAAACATAATCAACATACGCAGCCCAATTCAATTTATTGTCCATTGTAACTGCTAAGAACTTCACATGTATCATCACAGAACAGACATAAGAAGTTACATGTGATGGTTAGATCATTAATAGAAATAAGGAACTGCACGGATCCTTGAAGTACCCCAAATTCAACTCCTTGCTCTGTTGAAAAAATGTCAGTCCACTCGACTATTTGTTTTCTGCTCAAATACGATTCTAGCACTAGCAATGTGAGCACATTTCCCCTGAAACCACAAGCATGTAACTTTTTCAGTAAAAAATCATCGGTAACACTATCGAACATTTTGCTCAAGTCACAGTTGAGCATCTCTACAAATTCACCACCGTCCATAGTCTCTATAATTTGAATTAACGACCCAATGAGGGCAGAAATGGTACTCCTACATTTTCTTAACCATGTTTATTTTCATTGAAATATTTTTTCTTTTCCATCCAATTTAACATTCTGTTCTTTAGTATCGTCTCAAAAATTTTAGATGTGCATGGCAGAATTACAATCGGCCTATAATTCTGGAGCTATTTTGGCCCCTTTTCCTTTATAAATGGGAATTATTTTAGCAATTTTCAATTCTTTGGGAAAATAACTGGCTGAAAACATTTATTTATAATCAAAGAAATCGGTTTCTTTCCTGATATCCTTCAATATACCAACACCAACTTCAAAGTACATTCGAATAAGAGGCATGATTTTTCATCATTTGAACTCTGAATTTACGGTGTTTTATTAATGATCATTTACTTCATCAGCTTCTAGATTCGTAGATGGATTCCTTCCCCTTTTTTTAGATTTTTTAGTACATCGTATTGATTCTCATATTGCTTTCTGTTTATTTTCAGCCCTTCTCCATTCTTTTCTTTTATCGTCTTGTCTATTTAAGCTCTGTATTCCTTTTTGTAAGATTTGTATGTCCTCAATGATGAATCATCTGCTTTCACTTAAAATTCTATGAAAAGCTTCTAATGTAAACATCATATCATCGATTTTCTAAGTTTTTCATGTCAAATTTTTATAATTCCCTAATTTTATAACTTTTTCTTTCATTGGCATTCTTTGATCTATAGCCTTCGAGAGGTATTTATGGAACCAAGAGAAAGCTCCTTCTGCATCCTTCTAAACCAAACCTCATTCCAAGATATCTCTGATAAGTCCTTTTCAAGATGGTAGATATTTTTCTGTGTTATTTTTCTTTTTTTGGTAGTAATTTTTTGTTATTTCAAGGTCCATTGATAGAAGTTAAAAAAGCAAGTATTTGTGCCTTGTCATCCGACATATGGAGCTCTATTGTTGTGCATTTCTGGTAAAATGAATTTAGAAATACATAATCAATACAAGTTTTTGTTTAATTGATGCTTACTCTTCATCTGAAACTTTTTCTGGAAAAACAACAAAAGCGTCGAATAAATTTTCCACTAATTTCTTCTCTTTACTGTCTACCAAAAAAATCAATGTTAAGGTCCCATGCTATCATTATCGTTTTTCCATAAAATTTTTCAGTTATATTTTTCAACACTTCTAAAAATTGTTCCAAAATTACATCCACTGAACCAGTTTGGGAGCTGTATACACCCATCACAACTGTGTTGATATTTCTTTACTTTGTCTATGGCTATCACTTCCCAACTTGAACGTGTTGCAATTAGTACCCCTCAGTATTTATTCATCTATATACAATAATGAGCTAATACATTGTAATCGTGTAATTTAATATAATTCAATGGATCCTCTTGTAGCCAGGTTTCTGTTAGACAAATAATATCTATCTTATTTTCTTCTAATTTTAAGTTTAGGTGGTCTTCTTTATTTTGCAATGATATTATATTGAAGTTTAACAATGAAAAGTTTATTGCTGATTTGTAAGTTTTTTTTTGTTATCGAAATCTATAGAAGCCTTACCAATGTAAAGCCAAGGCTTTTTTTTTGGCCACTGGTGCCACAATCCGCAACAACAATTCGTCTGTAGTTCCAGAATGAGATGTGGATTTTGATTTACCGCGAGAACTCCTGTTCTTCAGTTCTCTTTTCCATTTGATATTGATGCTCTGCCATCGAATTGATAGTCTTTTTCAGTTTCTGTTTTTCAATCTCAAGTTTTTGACAGCCTTTGATCTTGCCACTTTCATTCACGGATTCTTCTAAATTTTCAGCTATATATTCCAAATCATGTGCTGCATTCAAAGCACCATTTGTTTTGGCACTATTCTGCACTTTTTTAGTATTTATATATTCGAGGAGCTCAACATTTCTCCATTCATTTAGCCCATTCATCAACTGCTCTTTCGACATCGCCATGTTTATCCAATATATTCAAAACTTATTCATCGAAAATATTCACATAAGTAGAATATTTTATTTTATCAATGTAACTGAAAATAGTTCTAATGCTTGAACATTATTCCTCAGAAAATTCTGATGTCAATGAATATTTGTTATACATAATATATTAAAAAAGACCAGAAGAAGAACTCAAATTTTAAATCCTTACCTGGCAAACACAACGTGTTCTGCAATCCAAATCGAAAGTTTCTCCATGTTCGTATGTTTTGTTGTAGACGATACAAGCAACTCCGGTTGTCACTGAAAAAAAAAATATAGTGAATAGGGATCACGCTATTCTTGCTGATATTATGCTCAATTTTTAGTTAAAATTTAATATATGCGCAAGTTGATCGATTCAGGAAGAAATATTAAAAAAGAAATATACCTAAATAATAGGTAATCAATTCTGTAATGAGCATTGGAACCTGCTAAATACAATATGTCGTGCAAATACGTAGGTGTTCATTTTCTTCAGAGTATACGTTTTTGTTTTCATATAATTGGAGTTTCTCACTTGAAATATTGTCAATACAATATTCGCCGTATTCTATATCTGTACCAGTTTTTTTGGTGAAAATGTAATGGGCTTAAATGTAGACCATAGTTGATCAATCATTTCAATTCGTAAGGATTAAATATCTTGTGTGGATAGGAATAATGGATGAAGAGATAAATCACAGCCTAAATGGGACCATCTAGAGCAAAAAT
This sequence comes from Harmonia axyridis, assembly GCF_914767665.1. NCBI lineage: Eukaryota > Metazoa > Arthropoda > Insecta > Coleoptera > Coccinellidae > Harmonia > Harmonia axyridis. The sequence continues at coordinate 36,763,857 of NC_059502.1, read as the reverse complement.
GACATGAATAAGATCCCCCTCTCGAAATCGTCTCGAACTTCCAAACCTTCGATTTTCCTCGTGGTTGTTGATTATACGGCGTATTGCCGATTATTTTGATATTCAAGTATCATTTCTCTGTGGGATATTTTCTTTGATCAGAGATAGACTGATCGCTCTGATCAGTCTATCTCTGATCAAAGAAAATATCCCACAGAGAAATGATACTTGAATATCAAAATAATCGGCAATACGCCGTATAATCAACAACCACGAGGAAAATCGAAGGTTTGGAAGTTCGAGACGATTTCGAGAGGGGGATCTTATTCATGTCATTTCTGTCATAACATATTCCATCGCGATATATAATTTCCAATATCTTGAAAAAATTTGCAGCTTTCCCAATGGTTATTTCATTGCTTCACCTAGACATAATATTATGATTGCTTCATTTTCTCAACTTTTCTCCCAATTCCAAAATGGAATTTGAAAGGTTGATCCATCAATTCTACTTCTTTTTAGTTTGTTTTTTACACTTGTATTAAGGGTATACTATACTGAGTATTTAGAGAACAATATTTTCACTGTAGGTCTCTTCAAAATTTAGAATGGGATTCAGAAAGGAGAGACAAGTAAACCCTTAACTACTGACACTGATACAACAAACACTGACACAGAGTTCGACGGACTTCTTTTTCGAAAGTCTTTTGTCTCAATAAAGAATGAGAAGAACAGTTACGAAATCTTTATTCTTTAAAAATAAAATTGCGGAAATAAGAAAAAAAGAAAAATAATAATAAGTTTTATAACAACTGTATGGAGGTGATAAAATTGAAATATTTATAACTTGTTTTGAAATTCAATTCTCCTTTTTACCAGGGATGAATAAAACATGAACTGAAAATTGCGAAATAAAACTGAAAAATTTGTCGAGCCCTGAAAATAGGCTCAGACTGGCTGCAACACACTAAGCAAAGTTTTCGTGAGCATTGAAGGTAAATCGGTTTTCTGCAAGTCACACAAGTATATATGGTCTTTCTCCTCAATTTTGAGGAATATATGTGGCAATGTTTTCTAGTAGGAAGGTTCCATCCGGAGTTTAAAGCTGAGGTTCAGAAGTGACTTGAAGAATGCACCGAATCAACTCTTTCAATACACGAGGTGAAAACAGATTTGTTTCTAACGACAATATAAATACTCCTCAATCAACCTAAATGCCAGTTTTTTAACAAAATCAAATCTTGTCATTGGCTTTCCATGATGTGCGGCATACAAGATATATGAGTTCTCACTAGAGATGTCCAGAAGTTCGAAGAATCATAGGCCATCGACAGGTGCGTCGGCTACAGCAATACTCCGCACATTTCTCGGCAAAGGAATCTACACCACCTTTTATTGAATTATAAAATCCTATAATTTCCGGTTTTTTCTTTTCCAAATCCATACATGTAGAGTGGTGCATTGTGCAGGGCCGTCGCTAGCCAAATTGCCGCCCTAGGCAAATACCCAATTTGCCGCCCTAACAGTCAACTCTGCAGAATGCAAAAAAATTATTTTGGGTTATCGGGGTCTTCTACCGAAATATGAAAAAGTTGAAGGCGACAGTTTGTAAAATTTTAATTATAATAACATAGAAAAAATATAAACAGAACCAACAAGTTCAAACTTGTACAAAAAATGAAAATCATTTTAGGATTGGTGAGGAACAATAATAGGAATACATAATATGAATGACTAGAAAAAAATATCTTTCCGGAAAAAATATTCAACGAATTATTCAAAAATTAACTTTTCGATCATTTGAATAAATGATCGAAAAGTTAATTAATTAAATGTCAAAATTGGCATTTAAGGATTGGTAAAAACGAATAATATACATGACGAGTATAAATAAACAAATGTAAAGATAGAAATACATAATATAAATGACTAGAAGAAAAATATAAGTACAATATACATATAATGAGATAAGTTGATTAGTGATACAAATCTAGAAATATTACTCAGAAAATTCAAAGAACTCTTTAGAAATTAACTTTTCGAGCTTTCATTTTTGCAAATTTGCTCACAAGTTCTTTGATATCTAATGATTCTGCCATTTCAGATTCAATGGATAGATAAGCTACATTATTTCAAATTCGAATGCGCCCACCCCCAAAACTAATTAATTTGATAAAAAATCATGTGTGAAATTCTTTGAAATTAAAAAAAAAGTATTCAACACTTTCTTCTTGGAATTCGGATTTCTGCAAAAAATTGAAAATGCCGCCCTCCAATATTTGCCGCCCCGGCAAAATGCCAATTAGGCAGCCTCCAGAGCGGGCCCTGATTCAGTAGGTATTTAATTAAGAAAAAGTTCTTCAAGGGGCAATTGAAAGTTCCGGGCGAGGGAAGTATGAGAACGTTTTAGAAAAATATTATCTTGAAATTTTTGTTTTCTCTTTCGGCACCTTACATTTTGAACATGTGAATTTTTGTTCATAAAGTAGAATATCGTAACTGAATCTAAGCGCCCCAATTTTTCTCCAGGGGGCGCCTGGACAGTTTTGGGGCGCACTACTACCACCCCGGAAACGTACCTGAAAGAAACACGGATCATATTTCTTTGGGAACATTATACCTATTTTGAAATAAATGAATATGATTTTTTCTATTAAGTCTATCTCATCATCCGACGCTTCGAACGTAGGTACTTCCCAGTGCCGAAAAATGATAATAATAAGGAAATGATGAAAATAAAAAATTATAGAACTTACCTTCAGTAATCTACTTTGAAATCCTTAAATCCAAAGGCAAATCGAAAAATTCAGAATATAACCTCACTTTGCACATACAGTACGATCAAAAAAATATTGTTATACAATATAATACCTATATAATGGAACGTGGTATAGAATAAAATAAACTTCTCAGATATGTATTTCTTAGGAAGGATGAGATGGAAATGATGAAATGGAAACGTTTCTCGTATATTTTGCATTCATCTGGGAATAGGCATTCTGGTTGAAGAATTGTAGAGAAAAATATCCTCGCTACCCTAATAAAGCAATAAAATTGAGCATCGTAGCAAAGAGAAGCCCGACACGCCTGATTAGTACATGTGTTTTTTAGCATCAATATCTCGTAAACAGTAAACAGCTGTGAGAGGGTTTACACGACATCTGGATATTTATGAGTTGTTGTGTATAATGCGGCACCTCTGATAGTTTAAAATGTTGATTAAATTGTCTGTATATTTTCGTGTTGTTTCTAACCGATTTAAATCTCATTTCTTACTTTGAATTTCTACACATATGATTTTTGTTGATCAAGATTGAAATGCCGCCCCAGAATTTTGCCGCCCTAGGCGGTCGCCTCCCCTGCCTACCCCCTAGCGACGGCCCTGGCATTGTGGATACTAGATTGACTGCTCATTTTCTTTTTTTTTTGTACACTTCGTATGAATTCGTCTTCATCAGGTTCTACATCACTATTTTCAATTTCCATATTCTCTTACCTTACCATTTAATCAGAGTCTCTTCAAAATTTTTGTCTGTGGGTTTCACTTAATTCGACGTACTAGCCATATTGAGTTTGGTAACGCTAACCCCGACACGGACTTCCACAGACTCCTCTCACGATATAACTCCTACAAGGTCGATTGGAAATAATCGAAATTTTAATACGTTGACACTCGCCTGAAGTCAGAAAGTGGTGGGAGTTATGACGATTTCTGCGCTTCGAAGAGTCTGTGAGAGTCCTGTCAGTAGTCAAGCCAAGGGTTGCAGATGACATTCAAAAATTTCTAAGTTTGTGTTGAAAAGCTAAAATATTACTTTCGTGACAAGAGATTGTAAAAATATGAGTGATCTATTCGTTAGGTTAGGTGGTTAGGTGGCGTTGAATTTATAATAAAGCAATCGAATCGTTATGAAATCTGAATTGTCAACTTTATACCCTGTTATATTGTCAACAATTCAATGAAATATTGAATAAACCTTCGAAATGAAAGACACCTGAATATATACCCTGATTTTTCTAAAATGTTCCACTTAGATATGATAATATGATTGCTTCAGTTTATGAGTCAATTTTTCTCCATATTGCAAGTTGGGGCTTTGAAATGTACAATTACATTTCTGCCTCTTTTCAGTTTGTTTATTACACCTATACTGAGTATTTAGAGGAAAAAAGTCACGGAAAATCTTTTCATATATCTTATCGAATGATTGTGTAAATTTAATATTTGTTGGAAATGAACATTTTTATGCACTTTCTTCATTTTAGTATGGTTTGAAGTATTTGTATTATGATTCAATAGAATAAATGTTACATTCCTTTAGGTGTGAATTTCGAATGGAATGATAGCCAGAAAAATATACATATTATTCTTTTTGAATCGACTTATAACAATAACAATAAAAATATTTTCATTGGCAAGACATGAAATGACAAATTTTTTTTCGAAGTAGAAATTGAGAGAAAATGTGCTGATAATTGTGTATTGTACCTATTGAATGAATTAAAAACAGGAAACATCGAGAGACTAACAAGCGGAACTCTTTTTTTCAATTTTTCACCATAGTATATACAGGGTGATTCACCGGGATGACCTATTAGACGTTTATGGAAAACTAATCCTAATTTCGAGCTGAAAATTTCCATATTGGGGATTGAGACAATGATCTGTCACCCTAAAATATTTTCAGATCTCTACAACTTCCGGTTATACCTGAAACACACTACTACTTCCTTATTTCAAATGGCACACCCAGTATATTATTGCATCATTAGATAGCTTTTTTTGATAACAATTTCAGCAATATGCCATACCTTGGATGAAAACTCAACAGTTCATGAGTTATTGGGCTTCTTATAAAAAAAATGGTGGCGATGAGGACTTACATTTTTTTGAATATTTCAGCAGAAAAAGCCTTGTTCGAAAAAACTTTTTTCTTTTTCGATTCTGCAAATACGTAGTATTATGAGACTGTTAGAGGTTTGAACTAAAAATGTACAGGGTTTTCATAAGAAGATCATGAACTTGGACAACTCAAATTCATCAAAACTCTAAATTTTCAAATCAGAACCTATATTTTTTATTATTTCAGTCGATTCTATGTATAAAAATAGTGGGGGTTACTTAAGAAAATGAATACTTTGAGAAGTATCGACGAAAAACTTAAAGTGATGAAAAACTGCTATTTATAACTGTTTTAATAACTGTCTTTGACACAGAAAGAAACTTTAATTCGATGTTTGGATAACTAAATTTTACATTTCATGAATTTTAATTAATTTTGCGTTGGGATTGTTGGGAAATCCATAAACCAATACAATTTTCAATTACGAATAATTCATTACAATTCTTGATATATCAAATTTAGTTATGGGAACATCGAATTTTAGTTTCCTCCTGTGTTTTTCGAAGTCACAGATTACTCCACACAGTTATAAATAGCGATTTTCCTCATTTAAAGTTTTTCCTCGATAACTCTTGAAGTATTCATTTTAGGTGAAACGTTTGCTTTAGTAACCCCCACTATTTTTGTACGTAGAATCGACTGAAATAATAAAAAATATAGGTTCTAATTTGAAAATTTTGAGTTTTGATGAATTTGAGTTGTCCAAGTTCATGATCTTCTTATGAACACCCTGTACATTTTTGGTCCAAACCTCTGACAGTCTTATAATACTACGTATTTGCAGAATCACAAATGATAAAGGTTTTTTCGAACAAAACTTTTTCTGCTGAAATATTTCCAAAAAGGGAGTCCTCATCGCCACCATTTTTTTTATAAGAATTCCAATAACTCATGAACCGTTGAGTTTTCACCCAAGGTGTGGCATATTGCTGAAATTGCCATAAAAAAATCTATCTAATGATAAAATAATATACTGGGTGTGCCATTTGAAATAAGGAAGTGGTAGTCTGTTCCCGGTATAACCGGAAGTTGTAGAGATCTGAAAATATTTTAGGGAGAAAGATCATTGTCTCAAAACCCAATATGGAAATTCTCATCCCAAAATTATGATTAGTTTTCCATGAAAGTCTAATAGGCCATCCCGGTGAATCACCCAGTATAGTTTACTGTATCATAGAATACCATTTGAATGATGATTTTTATTTGGGCAATTGGTTAGCAGAATTTTGTGCCGTATTGAATAAACACGTTTCAAAATCAAGAATTATTCATATGAGCTTGTAATCAAGAGTATTAACTATAATCTATCAGATATTGATTATACCACTTGTTCTCTTCTCTAATTTTCAAATAATTTAAAGATATATAGATGGCACCTAACCCGAAAAATATAATAAATATACATATAATTCTCTTTATAGTAGGATATTGAATACTAGTCTCATAATGAATTGGTGAAATCAATCGCTCCGATCGTAGTCATGAAAGTTATGGTTCATAATATCTAGCAAAAGATATTCAGGCAGATCACATGCATCAGCTTTTATATCTTCGGACAACGATAGCTGGATATTTTTTATTTTTTTTATTTGGGACTATTTACGAGTTTTGATATTTTCCACTATACAATGCGGAGCCTATAGTAAAACAGAGAAGACCTTAATAGTTTGAATTCAACAGATAAAGAACAGAAGATTATTGCAAAAACAATTCGAAATTTTGATTTCTCTTCAGTTTCAAATCGATGGAAATAAAATTTTACACCCATTTGTATAACAGCAGGGAGTATGGAGTTCTAAACAAAATTTCCTTACCAGAACCAGACAAAAATTTCAGAAAGGTGTAAAAACACAATATATCCGAAATACTTAATATACTCCTTTATACGTATGTATTATATGAAACATACGAGTATTATGCATAAAGGAGGAAGAATGATTATCAAGTTAGTGTTATTGTGAGTTTTATTCGAATCCTCTGATGAAAAACCTGAAAAGATATATTCTTACCGCTCTTCTGGGACTCTGGGAGATTACGTATGTGATCAGTGTCTTTATCATAGTCGAAAACTTCCACGAGTTTGCTACCTTTAATCCTCATCCTATTTTCTACCGAATCAAATTTTCCGAGATCGTGTTCTGTAATTGGCAGTTTGCCTTCATTACCCGCAGCTGCAACTGAGGTAAAGTAGTTTCCCCTAATTTGGAGAAACCAACCGTTTTCGCATTATCCGATTGAATCCATTCCAGAAATCAATAATCAATTGAATGCCTCTTCTTCTTAGACGTAATCAAGCCGAATACGGCCAACTCCAGCGAAGCGGAAGGAGGGAGGCAGAAGGTATTCGAGAACGAGACGAAATGAATGAAATTTGCGTCTGTGCCTTGTCCTGAGGGAATCGGCCTCAACACACATGGCTCCCACGCTGTTCTCTACTCCTTGCTTAATATTTAATCAGGCTGTAAATGCACGGCAGTCAAGCCTCGTTCTTAGAAACACATCGGAATGAGATTTCTGAAGGGCGATATTGGATTTTCTAGACAACCTGCTACCGGTTTCGAGGAGGCTGACGAACGACCGAAGAAAAAGGAATTCGCTGAGCAACATAAAGTACGCTCTTCATTAATCTTTGTTTGGATCACTGAGCATTAGAAGGATTAGTGGAGAAGGTGCTTACATCGTTTCAGCAGTATGATTCAAGTGAGGTATCGTTGTATTTCTTTTCGAGTCATTTGTGGGGTGAACTTCCTAATAGGGTTATATACTGACTTCGAACTACCTGTCGAACTTCAATTTTCATCTCATTCAATTCACTTCAGTTACACACTTCGTCAATATCTGAATGATTGATAATATGAAAATTGAATGAAGCACTGAAGTGAATTTGTGTTCTAAATTCAACCTGTGTTAGGTAGATTTATTGCACCCAACTGCTGAAAAACAGAAGAGGTCTCACAAGCTCAAGAGGCTGGAACAACACCCAAACAGTTATTTCATGGACGTTAAATGTCCAGGGTGCTATGCTATATCTATCTAATATTTTTTCTCATGCCCAGTCAGCTGTAGCATGCAAGAGTTGTTCAACCATTCTCTGCACATGCACTGATGGTAAAACAAGGCTTACTGAAGGTTGCAGTTTCAGGAGGAAGCCCCATTAACATGTACAAGTAATACCTTCGTATACATTGATTGATTGATTGATTGATACTATGCGTGTGTTTTATCTAAAGAAATTAATTTATATGTTAATTCAACGTACGTATTCGTTGCACGGGCTTGGTGCAATACCATCCAAGTCCGTTTTGCCAAAAATTTAATATTCGCCGTCAAAGGTTCATACTCCTTTTATTTTGGATGAAAGTATAAGTTTTTCATATGCACGCGTATTGAAACGATAAACGGAAATCGACCTCAAAGCTTCATCACCCTTTTATTCTGGCTGAAATTGTAGTTTTTTTTGTAACTATAAGCTTTGAGGCCGATTATCTAAACCTCCTGCAAAATGGACTTCAATAAAAATTAAAATGAAATTGCTTGAAGACCAACTTTTTTTGATTTTTTTTTGATCCGTGAAAATTCAACAAAACATAGCTTAATAGTATATTATTCAACGAGCGGTAATGTAGGTCATAACTCACGCAGATGAAGTTTGCAGCACGAGCCGCAGGCGAGTGGTGTAATTCATCAAGTGAGTTATAACTATTACCGTAAGTTGAATACTATACTTAATTTACGACAACTATATCAATAAATACTAAGAAACAAATACAGACTTAGATATAGACAGAAGGAACGAAAAGTGAACATTTGTATTCGATCCCGAGTATAAGAGAGATGGAAACTTACTGTCGCCAATCACAATCGAACTAGCTTCGGCTAACTCGAAACCAGTAGAGAGTACAGGGTGGGCAAATTTCGATGTTTTAGCACTACAACTTTTAAACCAGAGGAGATACACAAAATCTGATTCCCACTTCTCGGTCTTTTTTTCTGAGAAACTAACAAGGGTAGTATTCATTTTTGGCCACCTTCTTTTGTTTTCGAATTATAAGCGAAAATTGGAGAAATGGCGATATCGAAAAACATCTATATCTCCGCTAATACTGATGATAGAGCTCTGAAATTAAAACATTATACAGGCACTTTTTTACGTGGAATCCAGTGGCGTGCTCGTCTTTTCAAAAGGGTTTTTAATTACGAAGCTATGACCCAAAGTTATGTTTTTTCAAATGGGAACACTCGATTTCTGTGCTAAAGTTATAAAACAAACTTGTGTTTTTTTTAATGTTTACCATACAAATTTTCAAACAAATAAAATTGACTTCTCCCATTTTCATGAAAATATAACATGATATATAAGTTTCTTATTGTGTGTCGAATCCGGAGACCTTTATGGCTATCGAATATTTCAATTGGGACACCCGATACTCTGCCCTGTGATCAAAACACAACTGGAGCTATTTTTCTCCGTGTTATTATGTTATTAGAATTAATTTCTTCATCCCATCCAATTTAACTGATGGATGTCCTTGTTGCAACCTGAATTTGGATCTGACTTCCAACCTCCGGATACATATACCGCCTCGCCGTAACCTGGGAACGTGTTCGAATTGTTGGGGTTTACGCCGCCCATATGCAAATAAAATAAACTCGCGCGGATTCAATCCCTATATCCCTTCTCTCCCACAACTCCCTCCAAAGCTGACCAAATTAAATTTGGAGGCTTTTTACCTCGCCGATTACGCCGGAGTGCCGAATGCTTTTGGGACGAAATTAATGGTCAGATTCGGTGTTTGAACAAGTATGTAATTACAAACAATTGTGATGGTAAATGTCCGGATACATGGTAATCTGATGATTTTCGGTCGGCAAGGATGATTACGGAAAAACGAGAGTTGAATTTATAGTTATCTGATTAAGGATGGTTTGCGAGAGTGCTTCAGTATGATTGTGTTAGGTTAGGTTAGTCGGATAATTTGAAGTGTAATAATAATAATGATTGATGCGGGTAGCGGTTTGAAATCTTTTGGAGTTCACCTATCAGGAGACCTGCATCGACTCCTGCCCACCGCAGATTCCAGGTGCTTTCTGGCCCGGGAGCATATTCAGATCTAACGAAAGATTTTTCGATCTCTCAACAGTTTTTATAAAAAGAAATATCAATATCTTGGTTTATCCAAGGCGCTAAATGAGTGTATAAGGGAAGGTCAGTATCCTGATTGTTTGAAGATAGCTAAAACGTTGCTTGTTTTCAAAAAAGGAGATAAGGACGATGTTTCTAACTATCGGCCATTTTTTCTTGTACCAATATTATCAAAAATAGATAAATAATAGTTTCAAGTCTGTATATTAATATATTGAAAACTAGTCCGAAGCTCTAGCCTCTGAACTATCGAGGAAGTTGAATATTCTCCGCAATGAAGAACCACTAATCCCAGAATTGAGTGTTAATATGGCTTACGAACTATATGTATAATTCGCAAAGGCTAAGGAAAGTTTAAAATTGATGGAAAGAACATAAGGATTAAAGTCAGTGATCATTACGATTCACCTAACCTTTCCTCTTGCATCGTCGACATTTCGCGACTTCAGCTCGATTCAGGTATCTGAATCTTCCGACCAACCGAGCCCGGGATAAATAGATAAATAATAGTTTAACGTCTGTATATTAATATATTAAATTAAATTCACGGCATTCAGACAATTTTTCAATTCTGGAGAAAGTACCTCCCCGAGCGGGACTCGAACCTCCAAATTACTATGTCGCGAAATGTCGAATTACTATGTCGCGAAATGTCGACGATGCAAGTGGATAGGTTAGGTGAATCGTAATGATCACTGACGTCATTATTATGTTCTCTCTATCAATTTTCAACTTTCCTCGACCTTTGCGAATTATATATATAGTTCGTAAGCCATATCTATTAACACTCAATTCTGGGATTAGTGGTTCCTCATTGCGGAGAGTTTTCAACTTCTTCGATAGCTCAGAGGCTAGAGCATCGGACTAGTAATTCGAAGGTTGCGGGTTCGAGTCCCGCTCAGGGAGGTACTTTTTCCAGAATTGAAAAATTGTCTGACTGCCGTGAATTTAATTTATTATATCATCAAAAATTTTTGAAAAGTTACTTTGCAATCAAATTGTAAAATTTTTTGAAACCAATAATTTATTTTCGAAATATCAGTTCGATTTTAGAAAAAATAAAAGTACAGCCTCAGCCGTCCGGTCTTAGTTCCTTTGCAGTTTTTCTGTCGAACTCCTTCGACAGTGTCTCCCACGATAAACTCTTGTATAAATTGAATAAATATGCATTTGATGAGAATAGCAGAAATATGTTATTATCGTTTTAAGGCGATAGAAGGAGGTGGTGTCCTTGAATGGTATGTGCTCGGATGAAATATTGAAACGGACTGGCGTTCCACAAGGATCAGTTTAGGGGCCAATACTTTTTTAACTATATGTCAACGATTTTTCCGAGTATGTATCGCGGGAATGGTCGAGGGCCTTTGATTGATTCTCTGGTAATGAGCTTGCCATGAACGGGGTTAAAACTCAGTGTAGACTCTTCACTTTGAAAAAAATTGATTATGGGTATAATGATACAGTAAAATTTCTGGGAGTTACACATGACCAGAAACTTGGGTGTCGAGAGCATGTGGAGAACTTGGGTTCAAAGATAAGCAAGAATACTTATGCATTGAGATGTTTGTCATCCACTGTATCTCTGAAGGTGTTAAGAACTATATACTTTGCTTTGATTGCATCCTACTTAAGATACTGTATCCTTGCTTGGGGAGGAGGTTCGCGGGTAATATAGACCCCGAGGTTAAATAGTTCCGAAACTTGAATGATTCATCTGACTTTTCGAATCTAATATAAAAAATATCCCCTGACCCCGAAACAAACGCCACAATGCCCTTAGACACCTTTGGAAAAACATTTTCGTATTATAATGTTTTTCGACGCCTATCCTCCCATTTCGTCTGTGAAACTTTCGAATAAAAGTTTCATCGAGAAGGAATACATTTATTTGGAATCCGCTCCGGGTGAAGTTGAAATTGAATTCGAAGTTTGGGGCTGTTTTCTGCCTGACAGTTCGGAGGGAGAGAGATTTCGTTAGTTTTCCTGCTATTTTACCCCTATTTGCGTGTCTTTGTTAACGGTTTTTTTGTCTACGAACAAGGAAGTTTTCGCTGAAGAGAAATGATGTGACTTTCGAAACTTTAACATTACGATGGAGTGTGGAAATTGACCGAAATTTTGGGGGAACTATTCGAGTGAATAAATTTTCACTTTTCGACTAGATAGTTTGAAATCTAAAAGTTGTTATTTCATAGAAATGTTTTTTTAGGTAGACGATCATTCAAGTGAGCAGGATATTATTTGAAATTTAATCAAGTAGCAATATTTCGATAATAATATGTCCTTGTTTTCTATATGGGCTGTGAACAATTGTATGCTTGCTTGATTTGTGGATTAAGGAAAATACAATAATGATTTTTACTTGTTTAATATGTTAAGCGAGAGAACACAAACACTGAATTGAACTATAATTCTTATAATAGTAATAAGTAATGAATACTGAATACTTATTGAATAATGATCGATAACTTATGAATTGATACTAAGTGAATATTGAATTATTGTTGTAATACTTAAATGAATACTGAATTATGGAAGCACTCTCTAGAGGTGAGAGCCTGGTGCGAGTAATCATAGAGTTAAATCACAGAGGAATTCTTCTTCTTCCTCTGTAAGCCTGGTTTTTCAGAGATGTTTTGTAGTTGAGGAAAAGTTGAATAATATATCATACAGATATATTATTGTGAAGGATTAGACACAGAGTTGTCAAATTATTTGATATATATTGAATATCCTTCATCAAGAAGACTCATTAAACTTTTATAATCTTTCTCTTCATGTCATATTTGCCTTTAATTTTCAGAACATGGCGGATTGTTTATAATTTGCTTAGTTATGATTACGAAGTTTTCTCTACCAACACTCAATTTACAAGGTAGGTAATTGATTTCAATTCTAACATCCAGCAATAATTTAAATCAGGCTGAAGCACACTAGATCGGTGGCCATTTGTTTACGAACAATAATAATTTATTTGAACATTCTTCTCCTTTAAGATTATGTGAATGAAGCTAATAATAATGATATAGGTAATTAGTGAAAAAACTATCTTGAAGGAGGCACAAGAATCAACAACCTTCTTAAAAGTTCCTTTAACAACTACTCAGGAAGTTATAGCAACTGAGCTGACTTTTGGCGAAATGATCGATAAAGGTATTTCCAATATATCTGTTTATGCATTTGAAGAATTAAGATTTCATAATGAAGTTGTCTTCAATCTATTCACTTCAAGCATTTGTGTTTAAAATTAAATAACAAGTCACCCAATCATTTTAAATGATGTTATAGTTTGTGAATAGGTATAATCATAATAATATTTGTGAATAAGTATTCACCAGACCTGGCCCCTAGCGACTTTTTTCTATTCTCTGACCTCAGAAGAATGCTCGCTGGAAAAAATTTAGCGCCAAAGAACTGAGGCCTATTTTGAAGTGGAAGACAAATCGTACTACAAAAATGGTATCGAAAAGTTGGAAGATCACTATAATCGCTGTATCGCCCTTGAAGGCAACTATGTTGAATAATGAAATCGAATTTTGCCACAAAAATGTTACTATGGTAGACCGAGGACTTTTCAATTGGCCTATTGCAACACGAAATTTGGTGACAAAGCATTGGAATAGCCACTTAAATTTTGAGAATAACTGGATTTCTCCAAATTGTGATGCAACCTAGTTGAGAGGACCACTTCTGACCATCTGTTTATCTGAATTAGTCGATCCACCGGACATAAGGAGTCATTGGATCAGCATTCATCTACTTGAGCATAGCTGTTGATAGGTTTTGCCCTCTATGCAACCCTCCAAAACCCCCTGCTACTTCACTTCTGTAACTGTGTCTGAAGGTTCACTGGACCATATTGGTCTACGCACAGTTTTCATCTTTAAACAAGTTGGAAGGAATGGGAATTATAGGGATATGTTACAAACTAATGAAGACCTCTCTCATGAACATGAAACATCGCACTGTGGTCAGAAAACGCAATAAGTAACACAAGCAATGTTAATATAGGATTACATCAAAGATCGGATTTGGAACCTCTTTTGTATTTAATGTACGTTCATAGACTAAAATATCTGGGACTGCAATGCAGATATTTTATGTTTGCCGATGATACTGCACTGGTGTTTTCCGCACCCAATTCGAATAAATGCGAAAAAACTATAAACTTTGAACTAGATAAGTATTTTAAATAGCCGTGCTATAATTATGCGTCATTGTGGAGAAGACTGTTTATATGTTAGTGAAACAAACAAAAAATACACAGCATGAATTATTTATGAACCAAATAAAACTAAAAGAAGTGAAAGAGTACTAAAACTTAGGTCTGCACATTACTGATAATTCAACTTGGAACAGACATGTTGCAGATATAATTGATTAACTTTCACCTATGATTGGTGTAATAAGGATATGTGGGAATCAACTGAATGGATGCACAAGAAAATTACTGTATCATAGTTTTATAGAACCACATCTTTCGTATCTTATTCCTTGCTGGGGTATAGCTACTAACTATGTACTTAAAAAACTTCAAAGACTCTAAAATAAAGCAGTCAAAATAATATATCAACTAGACTACCTCACACCGACAAAACAGGTTTATAAAGAAACCAAAATATTGAACATTGCGAAAAGTTAACGCTTCTCGAAAAAACCAAATTAATTCATAAAATAAAGAAAAACTATTGAAAAACAAGCACCGTTCTAGTCCAAAATGATAGCCATAATAATTATGAAAAAAGAAGAAAATAGTACCTAAAAAATGACTTTGCCAGAACGACTTTAGCCTTGAAATCTCCCATTACTTGTAGCATTACCTCATATAATCGAATACCGATACATATTCTAAATGCCACTTCGATAAATCAAATGTGTCATAATCTAAAACTATACCTTCTGTGATATAGTCTTTTCTTGTCTGTGATATTTTTGGTGATAAAAGAATGTGAATTAATTTACAAGTTAGTTAAGTTATTTTTGTACTATTATTATTGTTATATTCGTGAGTTGAGTTAATATTGATTTGCTATAGGCTTTTTTTGAGGTTTCGTTGATTGATAAGCGTAAAATCATATTTCAACAAAATGGGTGTTCTGCATTTTCTAGGCTAAACCTTCGTATCATGCCCAGTGAAAAGTCATATCCAACAACTTTGGATAAAAGAACCTCTTAGGTTCACGTCTAATTTGGAATCACACTGTGCATGCTAGGTGGACAGATGTTATAAGCAAGGAAAATATTTTTGCACAAATAACTGATAGATTTCATACTAAGCAGTGTCTAGCAATATATGACAGATTTGGAAGATTGATGCATGGAAGTGAAATATTAGCAAAAGATGTTTTAGAATATATAGTTTTTGAAAAACATTTATCTAATGAATATGGTAAATGGAGGATACATTCTAAAATTATACCGGATTGGTTACCACCAAAGGAACCTTGTAAAAATTCATATATCAAACCCAAAGAGCCAACTGTTGAAGAATTGACAGCAAAAGATAGTATTGGTGAAAAAGCTATTGTAGAAGAGTCGTCACCTCCAAAAATTGAAGGAAGAACTGAAAATGTAGCAACTGTGTAATATGAAACTTGAAGAGTCATAATAAATATTAAAGAGTTTAATTTACGTTTAATTTAAGTTATAAAGAATATTTGTTCAAATATAAATTTTTCCATGTACGTCTCTTCCATTATGGAGAATTTCAAGTTTTCTAATAGAAAGCAATGACTCCCTATAGAAAAATATTATTAGTTTCAATAAGTATGACTGCTAGGTTTATAATCGAAAGAATAACTATCCAATTCCCATGACAACGATTCAATATACCGGGTTTGTATAAGCTTCAAAACGTATGGTTTGTAGATGTATATATCAGATGAAATATCCAATTCGAGAGCTCCATAAGAACAAAAAAAATGTCTTTCGACGTCAGGCCTATATACCGAGTTTGTATAAGCTGTGAGAAGTGTGAGGTTTAGGTTTATATACAATCCAGAGCGTTGTCACATTTAGGGACTGGAGAAGTTGATCGAATATATCAATTATATACAGCGTATTACTGTCGATGTAAGCGCTCTCGCACTGGCCGAACCCTGGAGTTTTCTGTATATATTATGATGTTTCACCGATTTTTCACACCCGGCTAAAAATTTACCCCTAGCATCTCTCAACGTCCCTGATCTAGATTATATGTTTAAACGCTACCAGACCTGAAGGCAAGTCAGACAACATCACTTTTGGAATGAAAAGTCGGTAGAGTATATCGATTCGGGTCTTAGAACAACTATTTATTAAATGGCATTTCACTTCTACATTATGCTCAGTAACTTACATCTACATATTCCTTCGGCATCCCCATGGAGAAATTTACAAACTAACGATTTTCTTATATCACAAGGTTCATCGTCACTGCATGGCTCTCCTGCCTGCCTAGAACATTCTCCACAATCTTTGCAGTCTTCATTTGTAACCGGACAGGAGCACGGAAATGAACACCTTTCCTAAAATATGATTTGAAATGTAAAAATCAGAGTAAACTGTTAGAAATATCTTATGATGTAAAAAAGATATGTCAATTCCTACATTCACTTCATCTCGTAATATTTAACTGAACTGAATCGCCCTTGGAATATTTTTCTTAACATATCTGCTATAATGCAAGTCTTATGTTTTTCGAATCAATATTATACAGGGAACGTCAATGATTGTAGATATATTTTAGCAGTAGATATTGAAGGGTTTTTTGATTTTTTGCTTTCGATTTTTACCGATTCGGTCTGGATGAAAATATATAGCCGTTTTAAATTTTCATAATGGGCTATGCTATCCCTGAAAACCGACACACTGAAGTTCTTCCAATAAGCTATTATTATAAATATTATTTAAACCTTGAAAATAAGCTACTCTATTTGAAAAATTATCATAAACTCACTTTTGATACTCCGTTTGTTTAACGAAGTAGTATTTATAATATAATGAATGAGTTAATCCAATTTCGTTGGCGATGAATATTGAATAATCTTCTCTCGATTTTCTTTTTCATTATCGATAATAATGACGAATTGAGCTTGCAACCATCCATATAAGCTATAATATTCATCTTCATTCATTTTAAGATCATTGTTTATTTATTTTCGTACAAGAGTTACCATTTAACCTCATATTTTCTTATGAAATAAATAAATGATATTCATTTGTGATTCTGTGAACGTTAGAAGTTTGAACTTAAAATTTTCGAGTGTTGCCAAATTTGAAAACACAGAATACTCTAATGACGAAATATTTCGAAATCTATTGATAGGTACCTTAGGGCCAGTTGCACCATTTGCCTTAACATTGATTAAAAATGTAAACGTTGAATACTCTATGATTTCGCAAGAGAAATCAGAAATTAATCAATGTTTAAATTTTAATCAATGTTTAGGCAAATGGTGCAACTGGCCCTTAGATCCCATTTTTGTGAATCGCACAGATATTTTTTTTTAGGTCAAAGTACTAGAAAACGCCGCATTATACCTACTAGAAAAAATAAGGACTTATTTCATTTCTCAAAATGATCCAATATTCATTAATTACATTCAAGAGTTGGGTTATTCGAATTTTCATGAAATGTAATGGTCATATAAAGGAATTGGAAGATGTGGATGGAATTTTGTGTTTGAAGTTTTTTTTTAACATCCTATAAAACTATATTTCGAAAATAAATTTCTTCGATTGAACCATTTACGAGATATAGCCGAAAATTACATATTTTTATGGATTTTCAACGGCCTGTATTTTTTCAACCGAGCCGAATCAAATAAAATAGTAAGGGAAAAAAATGTTTCTTTCAGGAACCTTCGGTTGAAATATATGTAGAAGTCAAAGACTCACCCTGTATAATATTGGTGATCTTGACTTCAGTCATATCAAGAATTTCATATTTATGAAGAATAAAACAGAAAAGATGCTTCATTGATGAACCAGAATTGAAGGAATAAATGTGATATATACCATCATAGCCTTCTAAATTCGATGTTGGGTAGTTTCTATTGAAAAATTTCTTAAATTTTTGAATGAAGAAGTACCACACAAGTTTGGAAGAAATCTCGAATAATATTGAAAACCGGCAATGGAAAACTATAGTCAGTGAAGAAACAAGGTGTGAATTGGTCAACTCCGAAAATCTTAATATTTCGGAATTAAGAAACATTATTTTTGGGCTGAAGAATAAAGGAACGAGTGACGATTTTCTAAGTGTGAAACTGATTAAGAATTTGTTTTCTGTTATAGGGTATCCATTATTATACCTGATAAATACTTCACTGGAGGCAGGTGAAGTTCCAAACGAATTGAAGTTCAGTATAATGATTCCCATACCAAAAGTGTCAAAACCAACAATTCCCAAAGAATTTAGAACAATAAATCTACTGCCGGTCATTGATAAAATTACTGAAAAAATTGTTTATCTGCAGCTTAGTAAGAGAGCTTGAGAGAAACAACCTACTTTACATTGGTCAGTCTGGATTCAGGTATAAACATTCTTGTGAAACGGCCTTGCAGTACATCTGTGCAAGGTGGAGACATGAAATCAATAAGGAGAATATTGTTATAAGCGTCTTTGTAGATTTGAAAAGAGCGTTCGGGACAGTTGATCGAGGAATCATCATAAAGAAGTTGAGTTTATTTAATGTTAAGGTATTGGTTTTAAATTGGATTGAAGATTGTTTGAGTTTTAGATATAACAGAACAAAAATAGACAATAGGTGTTCAGAAAAAATTGAAAGTAGGTTAGGTGTACCACAGGGGAGCATTCTGGGTCCTCTGCTTTTTATAATTTATGTCAATGATTTAAATACAGTGTTGAAGAAGTCATTTGTTAATTTGTTTGCTGATGATACAGTTTTATGTATGGCACGAAGGAACTTTTTGGAGGTGACGGAAATAATTGATTCTGAAATGAACTTACTCTATGACTGGCTCTGTAAGAATACATTGAAACTGAATACTTTCAAAACAAAATGTATGGTTTTAGGTTCAAAATCAGATTGAAAAAAATTTTCTGAATCAAGTTTGAGAGTATATATTAAATATCTGGGTGTTGTATTGGAGTTTTTCTCTGCACATTGACTATATGTGCAGGAAATTAGGGAAGAAGAATTCATTTTTTGCTCGTATTTCTGCCTTTTTCTCGGAGTGGACCAGGAGACAGGTCTTCAATACAATCATTATGCCTCATTTTAATTATTGTTCTGCACTGATGATATCATGTACACAAGGAGATATAAGTAGACTTCAAGTTCAACAGAATAAATCCAAGAGAATAATTCTAAGATGTAGTAAGTTCACACCTGTAGTAGTCTTGCATAGTGAATTGAACTGGTTACCTGTGGAAAAAAATATCAAGAAGGCCAATCTAACCCTAATTTACAAGATAGAGCATGATCTTGTACTACGATATCTGAAAGATTTCTTAGAAAGAAGAGGAAATGTTTATGACTACAATATTAGGTCAGCAAAAAACTTATTCACAGAAGTCCTTGTTCTATGAGGGTGTTCCTTTGTATAATGGTCTTCCAGAGGAAATTAAGACGGTACCCTCTTTGGGTGCATTCTGCGGAAGATTGAATGGCCACTTCAGAGAAATGTGAATGATTATATTATTGTTATATAGAAATTTTTATCCATTAATCCTTAGTGTAATACAAAATCTATATATAAAGTCGAATTTTAAAATTTTTTCCATATAAATGTACCTATATTTTTTTAAATTTCACAGGGCTGCTAGATTCAAAAGCCTACATCTGATTGAAATTTTACTTAATCCGACCCTGATTCTCCAATTTTACTGATAGAATTAGCCCCCACTGGTCACGTTTTTTTCTAGCACGATAACAGCTCATAGCATCTCCTCTCTATTCCATCTCGATGGGTGACCCCAACATGATGGTGGAAAGCTGCAGCGTTGGAGCGCTGAGGCAACTCACTGCCCCGCTCAATATTACGGCTACTATCGTGTTAATCGTGCACAAGCGCCGATGGCACGCTGAGCCTTCCATTTCATCCTGCACAATGCGCATGCGCCGTCTCATCACTATGTACTCCTGCGTGCCTCCTCCCTGTGACTGCTCGCTTAAGGCTCTATGGCTGTTCGCGCTACGCTATATCGACCCCGGCGGGTTCAAAGGGGTCGTCGCGTTTTAACAGAGTCACTTCTCCACGATGGTGTGAGAAGGTGTGTCTTAGGCAGAGATCACTGGTTAGCCTAACTGACGAGTCCAGCGATCTCCAAACGAAACACCAAACCTCTGGGAGAGGGCGCATCTCGTAACTTGGCTCGAGAACAACTCGCCAAAGGGTAATACAATTCGAAAATAAAATATCATCTTACTCGTCAGAGTTTTTATGGCATTTCAAGGGATGTGGAAGTATACCTAGTACTGAAATAAACAATGTTTGTCATACCAGATAAACTTTTGAAATTCTTTACAGGGAATCATTTTTTTTTGTAGTGATCAATTCACAACCGGTACTTTAAATATCCAAGCTCATTTCTCTGGATGAAATGAAAAAACTGAGATTTTTTTTCAATCTCGTCAACATAAAAGAGTTCTTTCTCTTGGGAAGGTTACTTTTATTCATCATTCAAATGAATTGCCTGATACAAAATAAGTTTATTCAGTTTATTCCTCCGTTACTTGAATCGTACCGTAATCCTCTTGAATGAATACCTGAGGAGTGTTCTCATGCGAAATGAATTCCATTTCAAATAAACGCTCGTCTTTCAAACATGTTTTTCCTGTCATATATAAAACCGAAGACGTGGCCTATGCAATCCCCTGAATATACCACACGCGCTAGATCCCCATTCCAGAAATTTACGACTTGGAAGAAGAAAAACCTGCAACTCGCACGTGCCGCACTTACTGTTGAGAATGGAATAAAATAAGCTTTACGAAAATTCGACACGAGGAGGTATACGTGTATACATGGCAGTTCATTCCGAGACGTCAAAAAGGGGGAATCTGATGTACGAACAGCTACTTATCTAGGTGCTTAGACAGATTAGGTAAAGTGGTTTGTTGATAGATCGTCTTTGCATAGGATATAAACTTGAAGACTTCCGGCTTTTCGTATTGTGTATATTGTGTATTATTTGTTTGAGATTGTAAGGTTGAATGACAATTCTTGTACGAAATAAAATAAACAACGATATAATATAAATGCGATATAATAAATGAATGGATATGAATATCAGAGCTAATAATATGGGTGGTAGCGAGCTCAATTCGTTATAATTATCGAAAATGAAATAGAAAATCAAGAGAAGAATATCATATCTTTAGCGTCAACGAAATTGGGATGAGTCATTTATTTTATAATAAACACTACTCTGTTCAACAAATGGAATGTTAAACGTGAGTTTATGATGGTTTTTCTAATTTAGTAGCTTATATCCAAGGTATATCTAATGCTTAAGAAAACTTCAGTGTTACGGTTTTCAGGGGTGAATTAGCTCATTTTGAAAATTTAAAATGGCTATATCATTTTAACAGGGCCGAATCGGAAAAAATGGTAAATGTAAAAAGTGTTTCTTTTGACCTCAAGAATCTTCGGTTAAAATATATGTACAAGACAAAGACTCACCCTGTATTTGTATGTGTGAAAATTTTCGGCATAAAGTATTCATTATCAGTATAGAAGAAAATAATTATTTGGTTTTCTTTGATTTATCACAGTTGTTTTGCGCGCGAATGACCCTGTCAAAAATGTTTAGCCAAGTTGATATTTGGTATTATTACTCTTAAATAGCTACAGAATAACATATCCGAAGCACATTGATTTGCAGGCCGTCTAAGGGGTAGTTTACACTTGTGAATTTCTCAAAATTTTTGAGAATGACCCTATCAAAAATGTTTAGCCAAGTTTATATTTGGTATTATTACTCTCAAATAGCTACAGAATAATATATCCGAAGCACATTGATTTGCAGGCCGTCTAAGGGATAGTTTACACTTGTGAATTTTTCGAATTTTTTGAGAATGACCCTGTCAAAAATGTTTAGCCAAGTTGATATTTGGTATTATTACTCTTAAATAGCTACAGAATAACATATTCGAAGCACAATGATGTGCTTCGATGACATGTGATGACAAGTGTTTCACAACAATGAGCCAATAGCCCACAATGTCGCGGTGGGAGGACTGTCCACAATTCACTACCCCAGCATTTCACTACGGCCAGCAAATGAATGTGGTTCGTATATGTTATTCTGTAGCTATTGAAGATCAATTATGCCAAATATCAAATTGGCTAAACATTTTTTACACGGTCCTTCGTGTAAATTTCGAAAAATTCACAAGTGTAAACTACCCCTTAGACGGCCTGCAAATCAATATCCTCCGGATATGTTATTCTTTAGCTATTTAAGAGTAATAATACCAAATATCAACTTGGCTAAACATTTTTGACAGGGTCATTCTTGAAAATTTTGAGAAATTCACAAGTTTAAACTACCCCTTAGACGGCCTGCAAATCAATGTGCTTCGGATATGTTATTTTGTTTCTATTCAGTCACGTACAGAAAATTATATATGTAATTATCTCTGTGACTTGTTTTTGTTTATTTCAATGAGAACGAATAAACATATCTATCTATCTATCTATATCTATTCTATTGAAGAGTAAGTATTCCAAATATCAACTTGGCTAAACATTTTTCAAGGTTTCATTCGTGAAAATACTTGTATATACCCCGTCGTTTCATTGGTCGGCATAATTCAAGTTCATCTATAATATCATTTTGTGCATTGAAATGTCATAAACACTTGACTGAAGTCGTTCAAGTGAACTCTAAAAGAAAATTCTTGCGTTGCACCCCAAAAACAGATCGATTCGTTAGTTTTAAATTCTACCGACGCCACTGGTCGTTTAGGTGCTGGAATTAATTCGGCTGCTGAAAAGTGGCTGCCAAGCCGGTCCAAGAGATGACTGGGAATATACCCAACCGTGTGACGTCAAAGTCACCATGCTCCTATATTGAGATGGAAGGTGTATTTGGCGGAGATCACTGTGGGCCAAACTGATGTTTACGTTACTGATCACCAAAATCAACCCTGACCAAAATATATTATATAGAAGATGTTTGCATGTTATCTTGTAGGAGCTGCATTCATGAAGATCATTTCTAAGAAAAACCAAATCCAAGATCACAGTGTACTATAATTGTGTAACCACGGTCTTATGCACGAAAGTTGATTTTGCGGTTACCGTAAGTACGGCAAAAATGTTGTTTCGTTGAGTAATTGGTTCATCGAAACGGTCATAATGTTTAATGACTACATGGTTGCAGGGATAGCTTTCAATGCGAATCTGAATTAGTATGTGGATAGGAGTATGGTTTCCATAATTTCAAAAACTCTTTCTTGCTTACAACTATTTGTTCGATTTCAGAAGTAACAATGCTTATTTCATCCGACCTTTCATTTTTACTCACATTCCTACATGCACTCGACTTTGACGACAACGAAGAACAAAACAAACTTTTCAGCTAGCTACCAACAATTGATTTCTATGTTTCCGGCTTCTGATCATAAAGTTTTGATTGTGAAAAAAAAAAGTCCTATAGATCGAAGTACCTTTAGTAGTTGAACACTTTCAATTGTTCATTCCTTTTGAATAACATTAAGTTAAATCAGAAGCTCAAACTTACTCTAGATTATTTTCACCTCGAAAGTAGGCACACGATAACCAATAAATTTCAAAATTCATCTACATGAGAATCTAGCTAACCATCACCAGGTGAATCGTTTAAGTTACTCCATCCCCTCAACAAATCGCCTTTCCGAAGAGATTTCTTTCAAAGTAAAATGACCAAACCCAAAAAAAATCAAAGAAGGCACATAGGGAATGAGTGGAAATATCAACTTAAAGCGCCATCTCACGACGATCACACCATCAGCATTCATATCAGGCCGAACTAATTATTACTTCAATAATAGCACGTAAACACCATAAAAGGTCCCAGGATTTTCTTTTCAAGCTTTTCATATTATTAATCCCGGAAGTAGCAGGCCGGGAAAGTTAATCGCGCTGGCCAAATTATAGAAGGATCGAAGACCATTAGCGCCTTCTCGACCGCCTCGGATAGAAGCGAATATAACGAGTCGATTGCTTTTCGGGGCTTTCCAGATCCACCCACTTCGCCCTCCAAAACCGGAACTACGGGTTAGGATTTCCTGCTTTTAGGCATTCTGGTTATGGTTGCATTGTGTCAAGTGTAGTTTAGCTTGGTTATTACGGAGATTTATTTTACGATAGCACAGGAAAATGCGGAGATTTCTACACCAATTTATGGATTGTATGGAAAAATGGGAAGATGGATGGGATGGAAGGGTTAGTGGCTGTGAAGTGTTCTTGGGAAGAATGGAATTGCTGGAATTATCTCCACACCAGTGGATCGGAGTTAAATTTGGATTTGGTGGATATGAATTTTAACTATCATATATACAGTACAGGATGGAAAATAACAGATAAAGAATTTCATTTAATGCTTAATATAGGATGCTACTAATAATAATTCATTCACGATAATTTCTCAACTAAATTGAGTTGTTACCTGCTTTTTATGTTTATGTAAATTTCAGCAAAGAAAAGAAAACAACACTAACGTGAAATCAGAAGTTCTACACACTCGTTCAAATTCGTATCTTTGTATTCACAAGATTACGCATAAAACCTAAAAATACATCTTTAATTTATATTGAAAAATTGAAATTCTTACTATGTCATCAGGTGGGTTTCACCCATTCATGAATTCGTACTGTGTAAGTTGGCTTCGAATTTGATTTACAAATATCTAGCCTAGAAGTTGTTCTCTTTGAAATGTTTTTTTCTTTTTTTCTTCATATCAACTCAAGCCTGACAGTTCAGCTTCAATCCTCGGTGGATGTATAGATACCCAGTAGTCTCTTCATAATTTGAAGGGTTGGCCAATAAATCTTATTTTGTTTGAAATTCCGTCTTTGGCTATTTTTGCTATTCTACTCGTGTCCATTCTGCTGACGTGTTTGTTTCAGTAGCTCCTAAAAAGAACGCATAAAACAGCCTTTGCAGGACTGTCTCCCCCGCGAGTATAAAAATGCAGGTTTATCCAGATCTTAGTTCAATAACTTTGGCGTCGGATAGAACAACTGTACTTAGAAAAAAAATTTCATATAAACATATATCCTAACAAGCTTCGTTTCAGAGATACAGGTTGTTAAACTTTGGGAAAAAAAAAGTTTTTTAGTTATAATAATAAAAATAATAATAAACGCCTTTATTGGATAGATGCATTCTACTCAGGGACGAAGTCTAGCAATGCTATTCAACTTTATCCCCCGAATAGAGTAAAACACAATAACATGATTTACTTACATTGAATAATCATATGAAAAATTGAATACTCTAAGACAAAAAAATATAATCAACTCTTGTAATATTACATTCATTGTTTTGATTTTAAGGTATTGAGTTCTAGATAATGTGCCAACATTATCCAGTGGCGTAGATATAGGGGTGCGATGATTTTATTGAAAATCTACAGCACTGTCATTTTTTACGGAAAATTATCTCATTTCTGCAATCAACAGGGTTTTATAAAAAAAAGGTCTCTTGTTTTTTTTTATAGAATGTACCATTTTCCAGATAATCGAGACTACGTTTGAAAAAATTTTTTCTTTATTTTGAAAATTTTTGCCACCACTTCGCCACCGCGATAAAATTCTGCCGTTTCGTTTTTGAATAGATATAAGAGTGTATTTCGACATATCAAATCGGCAGCTTTCCTAAAATATGTATTTTTTTTCATGAAATTTTCCCACCTGTCGCTCTTCACTTCAGCTGAGGCCACTGCAACCGCACTTAGCTAACCCCCTTTTCATGGTCGGTAGGTATAACAGACTCACTGAGGAAATTTTGGGCTTTCCTAAAATAAGTGTGGTCTGCCTTCCACTGACTCTTAGACTACAAGTATATGATTTTGCCAACGTTTCGGAATGTCTTGTTACTTTTTCAAGGCTGAAATAAAGCATTTATTGATCATAAATAGAAACATCAAACATTGGATTTTATACCTCATCAAACAATTAATTAAACAAACATATATTTTAAATAGTTAGCCAAAGTAAGGAATAAACAAACGGTTTCGACATATGTCAGTCAATATAGACTAGGGGAATAAATTAAAGGATCAAAATAAAATTCGAAATTTTAAGCGGTTTTTCAAATAGCTGTATTTTCGATAACAATGGTCCTATCTCAATTTGAAAAAACTGAAAAAATTTCGCAGAAATTTTAGATATTGTATTCATTAGGATTGAGCTGTACACGTTGCTTGAAAAAGTTTTTCATCATGAGATCTCTAAACTATGTACTTCAAGCTTCAAAAAGCTTTTTTTCAAATTGAGATACGACCATTGTTATCGAAAATACAGCCATTTGAAAAACCACTAAAAATCTCGAATTTTATTTTGATCCTTTAATTCATTCCACTAGTATGTCAAAAACAAATAAACTGAAACGGAACTACAAATTACGATATATCGTTGGCACATATTCTCAAATTTCATTACTTCAGACGTCTTTTGAGTGAAATGATAATTATAAGAAGAAACAACATTAAAAATGATAGGGATTATAGAAATTATAGGGAGGATACAAATAACTTGAGTACTGTTTTTTTTTTATTTAAAATAAAGTCTCTCAGAAGCTAGGCCATTGACACAAGGTACAATGTACTTATCCTCTAGGCATAACAATTAATACAGTTCATAAATATTTACAAAAAAAGGAAACATTGAACTAAAATGAACTGTTTATGATTGCATAATATCCAGAATAACGGTACCTAGCGGATAGCCATTTCGTGTTTGTCGCCAGATTGATGTTCGCCTCTTGTGTTTGTGTTTGTTTTTATTTTTGTGTTGTGTATTTGCTGGTTGGAATTGTTGAATAAGCCGAGACCAAATTTGAGAATATGTGTCAATGATACATCGTACCACAACATATGTAGTTCCGATTCAGTTCCTTTGTTTTTAATATATTGACTGACATACGTCGAAACCGTTTGTTTATTCCTTACTTTGGCTAACTATTTGAATATATGTTTTACTAATAATTGTATGGTGAGGAATAAAATCCGATGTTAGATGTTTCTATTTATGATTGATAAATGCTTTCCTTTCAGCCTTGAAAAAGGAACAAGACGATCCGAAACGTTGGCAAAATCATAGTTGTCCAAATTCCTGTGATAAATTGCTCAAATCAAAAAATAAAAATTTTTTTAATGTTGATGCGGAAGGTGATTTCATGAGAACGAGAATTGGGAAGTGCAAATTATGTAAAAATAAAGAACAACAAGATATCAAACGCCAAAAGTGGAAAAAGTTCTTCAACGACAATTGATAAAAAGCCACAAAAAATGATATGAAGTAAAATTGTCGCAGAAAGCAACAATTTTTGGATAAAGTAGTATTTGTGGTAGTTACAACATAAAACGTTGAATCCAAAATTGTAAAAATAGTTGAACGGCAACTGTTCTCCTTCATTCTTAAAGGTAAAAATTTTATTGTAAAGGGTGTTTTTTTAGAGCTATAGAACTTTAAATTGCAATAAAACAGCGATGGATTATTCGATTGACATAAATTTTATTTATCCGCAAGATAATCTTGTGGCATTACATTTCAAATATGATTTCTGGCATATGGCCGCCACGGCTGGCTCGGATGTAGTCCAATCTGGTAATCTGAGTCTATTGATGATGAATTGCCAAACCAAACTGAGAATAAATCCCTTAACAGTTGTTAAATCGGTCGCCATCTTGAACAGTAATGCCAATTTAAAGTTATATACCTCGAAAAAAACACCCGTTATAACTCCGAAGCCATCGATCGAATTTTGACTATTAAGAAACTCAATAAATTCTTCGGGCTATGGAATGTGGTGACTAGTTGCGCCCATCACGACAGTTTATCCGAGATGAGGTAAGTGATAAATCTAGTGATACGCGGAAATATACCAATTCTAACCTCCAAGGGGAAGAAGATAAACATACAAAGTATGAACTTAAACTAGCAAAAATCGAGTTATCCTATACTAAAGAAGCACTAAAGAGAATGGAATATTCAATAAAGGATAAAGACCTTAAAATTGATTTGATCATAGTAAACCTCACTCGATAAAGAAAAGAGTACTTAAACGTTGCCAAACTTAGCAAGTATTCTTATGACGGAGGAGTTTCGAATAACTCATTAAATGGAAACTCTAGAAGTGAATTGAAGTCTCAAACTGTCGCTTCCAATATTTCAAGGCATGGTGGGGAGACATCAAAGCGAAACAAAATTGAAAGAAACAATGTTTGTTCGGATATCGGTGAAAAGAGTAGTTCCGAAGAACGTACACGGAGAAACATCATGGTAGGTGCAAATATTGACACAGATTGCATTGTGGCAGAACGTAAACATTGGATCTTCGCTACAAAATTCAAAACAACGTACAAAAGGGAACACCTTATTGAGTATCTGGAAAAAATGTTTTCCGACACACATTTAATAGACGAACAAATAGCAAATCGTGGGAATAACAATTCTTTCAAGATAGGATGTGACCTAAGTATGAGAGAATTAATTCTTGACCCGCTCAAGTGGTCCATGGCTATTGAAATTTCGAGATTTTTTTTCTGAAGAGTATTCAAGTCAACACGTCCTCCAAGAGAACAAAATAAATACAACACGGAACAAAAATCTTGTAAACATTCGGATAGTCAATCTCAACATAAGGAGTGTTCGAAACAAAATTAACGAAATAAACCTACTTTTGAATACTATTTACCATCCTGAAGTAGTATGTCTTACAGAGTCTTGACTACAGCCGGGAGAGGATGTATTTTCAAAAGTTGACAGCTATACTGTGGCAGCTTATTATTCCAGACGAACCTCTAGTGGAGGTGGTATGTTAATTTTGATAAAGAAAAATGGAAATTTCATTACAAAAATCGTTAATGGTTCTGTTGATAAATTATTTGAGGCAGTTTCAGTAACACTTTGTTTCAATAATCGTATCATCTGCAATGTTTCCTGTATTTATAGGTCTCCTGGGGAAAACGACAAGACATTTTTGGAGCTTCCAGAGATTCATTTTTTGCTTCACATAAAAATAAAATACACTTTATATGTGGGGATTTCAATTATGATTTCTTGTGTAATTCTGAAAAAGTGAGAAATATAAGAGAAATTTTAGCTTGTTATGGGTTAAACCAAGTTTTCTTTAGTCCATCTAGAGTGCAGAATGTTAGTGTCTCTTTGACTGATGGTATTTTTACCAATGCCCCATTAGCGTTGATTGGTTGCGAATACTTAATTGGCACATTATCAGACCACTACGTTCAATTGCTGAATATTAGATCAAATTTAAAATAAATAAGTAGTGTAAAACGAAAAAGAGGATTCTCTCGCGGACTATTGAAAAATTCAAGTTTGATCTAGGAAGAGAGTTATGGTTGGCTGTGTATGAGGAGAAATGTGTTGAGAATAATTTCAGTATTTTCTTTGAGCGTTTGATGTCAATGTGTGGGTTAGCGTTTCCTGTTGTGAATTTGAAGTAATCGACAAGGATAAAAAATGTAACTCATGGATAACTAGGGAATTAATAGAGAGTCAATTACTTCGGAATTTGCATTCGGTTTGAGCTTGTTGAATAATCCTGACTTAAAAAGATATTATAACATATTAAAGAAAAAATACCAAAAGAAAAGAAATTATTCGAAAATTAATTACAATTCTGAAAAAAATGTTGAATTCTGATAATATTTCTCGAGCTGCTTGGGATATTAGGTATAGGTGAAAACTTAAAGAAAGAAAACATGAGCTTCCGAAAAAAATTTTAGGCGATGACGGTAGAAATATTTTCCGATGGGAGGAGCAGGCAAGTGTACTTAATGAATATTTCTTGCGGTCTGCCTGGAATTTGACTGATTCTTGTTCGGTCGGAAGACTGGAGCGTAGTGGTGATTCTGGGATGTCCAATTCAAGCAGTATAATTTTTTCTCCCAAGACTGCCCATGAGATCCATACCATTCTTATGGAATGTTCTGGGAAGGTTTCCGCTGGTCCTGATGAGTTACCTCGTTTTTTGCTAAAGTAACGGATGTTTTTTTCGAGGTATATAACTTTAAGTTGGCATTTCTGTTCAAGATGGCGACCGATTTAAAAGCTGTCAAGTGGTTTATTCTCAGTTTGGTTTGGAAATTCATCATGAATAGACTCACGCCTGAACAACGCTTGCAAATAGTGCAATTTTATTTCGAAAATACGTATCGCGCACTACGTCCATTTTATCGTCGACAAAATCGTCCATCAGAGCAGTTAATTCGATTAACCATGTAACGTTTTCGCACCACGTTTACTCTTATTGATAACTCGCATCCCCAGAGACGCCGTACGGTGCGTACAGAAGAAGATATTGCTGCTGTAGAGCTTAGCATTGAGGAAGACCCGAATGAGTATATCCGCCATCGAGCACAGAAATTGGATCTGTGTCCATCCACTTTATGGAAGATTTTGCGGAAGGATCTTGGTTTGCGTGCTTACAAAATCCAACTCGTGCAAGAATTGAAGCCAAACGATCATCAAGAAAGGCGTAGATTCGTCGAATGGGCCCAAAATGAGATTGCCGTTGGTCCCGATTTTCATAAGCGAATTTTGTTAAGCGATGAAGCGCACTTCTGGTTGAATAGCTACGTCAACAAACAAAACTGCCGCATTTGGAGTGAAGATAATCCTCAAGTAAATGTAATAAATACACCCAGAAAAACTGACTGTTTGGTGCGCTTTATGGGCTGGTGGAATCATTGGTCCGTACTTCTTCAAAAACGATGATGGCCAGAACGTTACAGTCAATGGTGATCGGTATAGAGCCATGATTACTAACTTTTTCATTCCTGAATTGAACAAACATGATGTCCAGGAGCTGTGGTCCCAACAAGACGGCGCAACATGTCACATAGTTCGTGCCACAATCGATTTATTGAAAGACACGTTTGGTGACCGCCTAATTCCACGTTTTGGACCTGTGAATTGGCCTCCAAGATCTTGTGATTTAACACCGCTAGACTACTTTCTGTGGGGCTATCACTGGTCTATGCGGATAAGCCACAAACCCTTGACCATTTGGAAGATAACATTCGCCGTGTTATTGCCGATATACGGCCACAAATGTTGGAAAAAGTCATCCACAATTGGACGTCCAGATTGGACTACATCCGAGCCAGCCGTGGCGGTCATATGCCAGAAATCATATTTAAAATGTAATGCCACAAGATTATCTTGCTTATAAATAAAATTCATGTTAATCGAATAATCCATCGTTGTTTTATTGCAATTTAAAGTTCTATAGCTCTAAAAAAAACAACCTTCATGTTGCCGATGATCTGGTGGCCCCATTAACTTTATCAATAAATATTCCTCTTGAAAACGGTTATTTTCCGGAATATCTGAAGAATGCAGATGTTGTACCAATTTTCAAGAAGGTATTCTCCAAGGTCTTTGAGAGAGTTTTAAGAGTAGAATAATGCCTTTTCTGTCCAAACACAATCTTATAAGTTCGAGACAGTTTGGTTTTATCGAGGGTCGCTCGACGCAAGGTGCGCATTTTTCACTGTATTGTCATCTTCTGAATATTTTCAAGAGGACGGGAAAGGCTTTGGGAATCTTCTATGACATGTCTAAAGCCTTTGACACCATAGATCATAAGTCATTATTGGATAGATTGGAATCTCTTGGTATTCGCGGGAAGGCGTTGAGGTGGTTGAAGTCGTACTTAAAAAATAGAAATCAGCGTCTGCGACTGAGAGATAATGGCCGAAATTTTTCTCTCCTTTTGAGGCTGTCGTAACTGGTGTACCGCAGGGCAGTGTTCTAGGCCCCCTACTTTTTATTCTATTCATAAATCTACCCGATGAACTGAAGACAAGATTTATTCATGTACTCGTGACAATTTTCGCTGATGATGCTAGCAATGATATTGATGAAATTAGTGAGAAGGCCAATGCTTGTGTGAGAGAGATGAGGAAATGGTGTGATAGAAGGGTCTTCTTTTAAATTTGCAGAAGACCGAAATGGTTCCGTTTTCGACTCGAAGCCAAAGACAAGATTTGAGTGTTTTGGTTCGTGGCCAGGGTAGATCTCTAGATACAGAGTTGCTCTCTGTGAGATTTCTGGGGTTGAATTTGGATTCCTTCATTGTTGTTACTACATAAAATACATTTTATATAAAGGAAAAACCCCATTGAAGGCGACCCATACGACGACCTGCACGAAAACGATGACCATGTCATAAAACTCCGAACAGAAATGAAAAAAGAAGAATAGTGCATTAAACTGCAATAATTCAATATACTGAAACGAGGATTCAAATATTATGATATTTGAAAAAGAAGGCAGAGTATTCAAGTAAACTCCTGCTTTTGATAAATTACGGATAGAAACAAAAATGAGTGCTAGCCAATTTGATGAAGACGATTAAAGTGACTATGATTGGTTATTTTTGTCCTTATATTTGATCATATTGTAAAATTAGAATGATAATTTTCTTTTCGTCTTGACAATCAACTAATCATAATTTTGTGCTGAAAATTGAAATTATCTTTCCTTGGATGATCAGATGTAGCAAGCCATATTTCTGGATATATCTTAATGTGTCCAAAGTACTCAAGCTTTCGGCGTTTTATGGTATTGTTCAATTCAGTTAGTTAATTGAGTCGTCGTAGTACCTCTTCATTGGTCACCCTGTCTATCCAACTTATTTTCAGAATCATTATATAGTATCTGTTAATGTTCAGTATTCAACTACGTACATGAGTACAGGGAAAACATAACATCTCAACATTCTTATTCTAAGAGCGATATTAAGGTCGTGTGTGCAGAACGCATTTTGATATTCGTCAAATATGTTTTATTTGGCTCCTTTTTTTCTTTACTTGGATCCCATTTGTCGTTAATAACACATCCTAAGTGAGTTAGTTTATTTACACGTTCGAGTTAAACAGCATTCACATAAATTCCGTAATTTTGAGAGTTGCCGTTTTATTTATCATCATACCTATATTTGGTCTTGATTGTGTTCAATGTTAGGCCGTATTTATTGCAATGAAAAGTTATCGTCTTCATAAGGTTGGTTATAACATCGTCAGAGATATAATCCGATCGTTAAACAATAATAAATCAATATATTATTATAGTTTATCAGTATGTTTGTTCAAAAAGAATTCAAATAATTCATCGGAGGTATATGATGTCTTGACTAAAAATGCAACATGTAAGACTAGAGAAGTCGAGGAAAAGTCATATCGTGTTGTCATGTGAATGTTTCAATAAAATTCCTCAGGGTCTGCGTTGTTTGCCCTTGAAACAATTCATGGAAGCGCTACTGCGATATTTAGAGAGTGAAGCATTTTACTCATTTGATTAATTTCCAGAGTCGGGCGCTACACCGCTACTGTGGTATATGTATGTGTAGGTGTGTTTATTTTTTATATGTAGGTATATGTTAAATGTTTCTATATTTTTGTACAATATTGATATATTTGTTCTGCCCATTTTATGAGTTTTCAATTCTATATTTTCCATTGTTTGATTTATATATGAATGTTATATTTATATTATTTTGAGGAGTGTAAACAAACTTGCAGGTTGTTTGTAACTAGCACAATCAAATTATTTATCAATCAATCTATAAATGAAGAAGGTACCCGAAGATCAGGGTCCCAGAAGAACGAAGTCAGGAAATAACTTAATAGATGGTTTATAAAGAATCTTTGCTCAACATTCTGCGAATTAATCAAAATGGAGTTGAATTTTTTTCAAATCTAAATATTTCTCCGAGAATTATATTCTTGAATTCGTTCCGCAAGACACATTTTTTTTATCTGAAACCTGCCGAAGTTCAAAAATTCTATGAGGATATTGAAGGTATCGGATCCAGCTTACATTTTAAAATAGAAAACACATAATTCCAAGAAAGATTTCTCAATATGTCTTAGAATATATGAATATGTCAAAGAATATATTTAATTGAATGAAATATTTTTGCTCATTATTGCGAAATAATTTTATTTTCAAGTTTTATCTAAATCGTCTCTTCAAAAAGTGTAATTAATTTCGAAACATTTCAATTGTGTATTGAACTCGGTATTGAACGATTGTTGCAACACCCCCAATTAACCTACGAGAACCTTATCTATACCTATAAGATTCTCGTAGGTTACTTGGAGGGTCTTGCAACAAAGAAAAAGGAAGAACTCTATAGTTCTTCTTTTTCTTCGTCGTGATTAAGGACTTTGTCCTCTGTTCATGTCAATGGTTTCCTAGCTGCAGCTGGTATGATGAAGACCAGCTTTCATACCATCTCGTAGGGGGTCATCCCAGTGGTCGGAATGTATATTTGGTCTAATGTCTTTTGAAATATTTGCCAACTATAAAGTTGGCATATGAAATATTTTTTATCGTGATCCCTTTTAAAGGAATATTGTTCGTTCAAATTTGGTATTGGGTTTATAAACTGTTCAGGTTTCATTGATCATTTATGGATTCGGATGGAATATATTGCCATCTTTAGTAATAATTCAGAACATATTCAAGTGCATCTGATTTTGACATCAAACACCGCAGATAATGACGTATTCATCGAACCATTCGAAAACGAGTTGGTAAATATCAATTTCGCTCTCAAAGCGCTTTAACGGGATAGAAAACTGCCACTCACCCCAACCGGGAACGTCGTTATTTCCCGACTCTTCCTCTCTCGCCTCTTAGCCCTTCCAATGAGGGCGGTGTCAGAGAGTAGACTCATGAAATTGACGAAGAAGACTACCTTCCAGAGCATTGTTTCATTCTGCAACAGAATAATACGTGAGGGTGCGAAACAATAACAACAGGGAGAGGAAACGGGGAAACAGTACACTTCTATCCTCACAACAAATATTTCTGTTGATTTCAGTAATATTTGATATGACGAAATGTAAAAACAAAGATTATGTGAAATACTTTGGTGTTTCATTCATGTTCTTTTCGCATTCCCGCAGCATGGAACGCTTTTAGAGGAATTCTCTGGTTGGTTCGATCAAATTTTGAAGACGATCAAGTTTAGCTCAATAAATTAATTTCAGGCCCATCTCTCAAATTCTGGTCATTTTAAGATATTCAAGAATGAAAAAAATTCTAGAATTTTGAATTATACAAGGTGTTTCCAAATCAGACGTCAAGTTGGTGACGAGTGAAGATAAGCCGGATTTGCATTCCGATAAAAATAAAAAGAAAATCGAACAAGAATGTGCTCATTGTGCGAAAAAAGTGGTGAATTATGTACAGTGCGGAAAATGCAATGAATGTTACCACCCTTCGTGCATTGGTTCCGCTGCAAACAGGAAAGATGCTGTTTGAGAGCATGTTCCATTGGCAGAATTACAAACAGAAGGATTTCCTGATCATCAGGAAAACATGTATGTAAAAATATTGGATATGAAAATAGAATATTTCAGTGAATTATGGTACGAATCAAATGATAAAAATGAAATTTTCATAAGTAATAATCGATTATTAGCAGATCGATTGAAACCGTTCGAAAATGATAATGAAGAAATTGATGAAGAAAACCTAAACAATAAGACGAATAACAAACGTGAAAGGATTATCAATTATTAGAGGAATATAACCCAACAAAGGACATCAAACTCTGAATCAGTAGGTCAAAAAAAAAAGTCGTAGCAGTTCCAAATACATCAAATGTCAATGCTCACAATTGCATTGCAACAAGACGTCAACAAAAGCAACATTCAGCAAACAACAAAAAGGAATTAAATGTTAAAATCCCAACTGAAACGTATGCCTCAAATCTTAAAGAACATCAACTAACAGAGAAGAGACAATACAATTTACAGAGTACGGACGACGATGACGAAGGTTCCACATTTCAGAGAAGACGCAGGAAAATAATATTAGTTACTGGGAAAGTAGAAAGAGATCTGGATGAAAATAGATTTGCAGGTATTGAAAAAAAAGTTTGGATCAATATACATCGTGCTGAAGGTCATATGACAAGCAGTATGAAATTAAATTATATTAAAGACAAACCTCATTTCAACAATGAAAGAATTGAAGTGAAAGTGCTACCACCAAGACGCACACAATTGAAGAATTTTGTGGTTATGGGTCCATTCAGCACGAGAAAATAACTATATAAACCATCCTTTTGGCCCACCAATGTAAGGATTATAAGATTCAGAATTGATATCTACAGAAAATATAATAGTCAACCTTCTTTTTTAGGGAAAAACCCATCAAGCAACGGACTGATCCAAACACAATACAGAAAACCATAGAGAATTTCACTATTTTTTACCAAAATGTTAGATGATCAATTGGAAATTCAATAGAGCAGATCGAAGATATAATAAGTGTAAATAGAAATATTAAAATTTGATGTTTTTCAGAACATCGAAAATCAGAAAATGAACTCAAAATTCAAAAGCATGAAGGTGTGGCAATTTATGTACACAAAGATATGAAGATCACTGAACAAGCAGTGTGGGGTTGCTAGTCCTCCATCGGGCGCCTCCCCAGGTGACGGATAGGGGAATGCCTACCAGATATAGGTGGTACCGGGAAAATTAAATACACAGGGCGGACCAAAATTAGCACTGGACAATGCAGCTGATTGTTCAAAACTGACCTCAAACAAAGATCTTTAAGTGATTATTTGGGTTGAGAATCAGACACTCAGCAGCATGGTTGAAACAACTCTGAAGCGGTGCTTACACAGCCATGAGGAAAGCAAGGGGAAAATACCTTTAAAGCTACCTATAATTTATCATGGCACAAAAAAATAAAGTCAACAACTTACTTATCATGGATCTCAGATGCCAAGCAGGGGAAAGTGCTAATAGAGACGACAGGGCTTCCCAGGTCGTCATCCAGCGAAATCCCTGTTCGTTGAGGATAAAAAAATCAACATTCCCAATAGCGACATAGAATGTAAGAAGTATGAATGATTTCGGAATATTCAGAAACATAGAACAAGAGATGATGTCCCTGGAAATTGATGTACTTGGAATTAGCGACACTAGATGGATTGGCTCGGGAGAACTTGATACAGAGAATGGACGATCAACGACATCCAACACGGCTATGGAGTCGCCATAATTCTTAATAAAAGAGCAGCAAAATCAGTAAGAGGCTTTAAACCTATGTCTGAAAGAGATATGTTGCTACAATTCAACTTACGTGAAACTAATTTCAATACAGGTCTATTTAGCTACAACTGATAAAAATGAGTAAAAACTGGAAAAATTCAGTGGTGTTCTCCGAAAAGCATTGGAATTGACTTCTTCCAGGGACATAACCAGGGCCGTCGCTAGGGGGTAGGCAGGGTGGCGATCGCCTAGGGCAGCAAAATTCTAGGGCGGCATTTCAAGCTTGATCAACAAAAATCACATGTGTAGAAAGTAAGAAATGAGATTTAAATCGAACACGAAAATATACACACAAATTTAATCAACATTAGAAACCATCAGAGGTGCCGTATTATACACAACACTCATAAATATCCAGATGTCGTGTAAACCCCCTCACAGTACTGTTCACGAGTTATTGATGCTAAAAAACACATGTACTAATCAAGCTTTTCGGCCTTCCCTTTGCTAAACTGCTCAATTTTATTGCTTTATTAGGGTAGCCCGTGGATGATATTTTTCTGTACAATTCTCCAATCAGAATGCTGATTCATTCATTATTATTTTCATCTCATGCTTCCTAAGAAATAAATATATGAGAAGTTTGTTTCATTTTATACCACGTTCAATTATATAACAATATTTTTTATCGTACTGTATGTGCAGAGTAGGTGTTATATTCTGAATTTTTGGATTTGCCTTTGGATTAAAGGATTTAAAAGTAGGTTACTAAAGGTATAGTTAGTTAGTTCTATAATTTTGTATTTTTATCATTTCATTTTTATTATCATTTTTCGGCACTGGAAAGTACCTACGTTCGAAGCGTCGGATGATGAGATAGACTTAATAGAAAAAATCATATTCACTTATTTGATAATATAATGTTCCCAAAGAAATATGATCCGTGTTTCTTTCAGGTACGTTTCCGGGGTGATAGTGCGCCCCAAAACTGTCCAGGCGCCCCCTGGAGGAAAATTGGGGCGCTTAGATTCCGTTATGTTATTCTACTTTATGAACAAAAATTCGCATGTTCAAAATGTAAGGTGCCGAATGAGAAAGCAATAATTTCAAGATAATATTTCTCTAAAATGTTCTCATACTTTACCTCCTTCACCCGGAACTTTCAATTGCCCCTTGAGGAAATTTTTCTTTATTGAACACTGAATCAGGGCCCGCTCTGGAGGCTGGCTAATTGGCATTTTGCCGGGGTGGCAAATATTGAGGGGCGGCATTTTCAATATTTTTTCAGAAATCCGAATTCCAAGAAGAATGTCTTGAATATTTCTTTTTAATTTCAAAGAATTCCAGACATGATTTTTTATCAAATTAACTAGTTTTGGGGGTGGACGCATTCGAATTTGAAATAATGGTTCATTGGTATCATCCGATTGTTACACACTATCATCTCAAAGATAAAAAAAAACAAAATGTTCAAGCGTTTTATAAAGTCGGAACTCAGCAGAAGAACCTGAAACCGCAGAGCTTATTCTAGAGCGGCGGCAAATATTGGAGGAAGGTATTTTCTACTTCTTCCGAAAAATCTACTAAATTACTAGAAGAATGTATTGAATAGATTTTTTTTACTTTCACCGAGATTTTTTTTCGGATCAATATTGTTTTTTTTTAATGATGATTGGAAATTGGAATATTATTTCAAATTTTATAAATCAATTATATTTCACAATATGAATAGATTCAAATTCAAAATAGATTTTTTGCAAAGGTATCTTAAGATACTTCAAAAAAAAAAAGAATGCAAATAATTATCTGAAGATACTTTTTCAGATAAGTTACTTTGTCAGGTGTTAAAATGCTAGGTACAATTGTGAATTTCGGAAAGTCTTGCAATTTTGTTTTCGGTAGTAGGCATAAGACCGATATTAACGGAACTGACATAGTTATCCTTCGAACATTTGCAATAGATTCCATTTCTATATTTTCAACATCTTGAAAACATTACGGACCGGGATGTGCCTTTATAAGAAATCCTCCTTGCTTCTTTTCATAACTAGCAATTGGTTTCCATTCACAGTTTTATCACTTTTTGCCTCTAATCCCTCTGTCGAAGATCGGTTTTGTTTACGTAACTGCAGCTACTGAAATCAAGGGTAGATTTTTGTGACCTGATACGAGTTTACGAACAATTCATGGAAAAAACCAAATATATTCAAGAAATGGAATTTTTATCTTTTCTGTCCGACAATTTTTGTTAATTTCTTCTGTAGTTGATCAATTAATAATTTTTCTGATTAAATTTTAATTCATAAGAAATAATTACACTCAATACATTTTCTCTAATCCTCTAATCCCTCTGTCGAAGATCGGTTTTGTTTACGTAACTGCAGCTACTGAAATCAAGGGTAGATTTTTGTGACCTGATACGAGTTTACGAACAATTCATGGAAAAAAACAAATATATTCAAGAAATGGAATTTTTATCTTTTCTGTCCGACAATTTTTGTTAATTTCTTCTGTAGTTGATCAATTAATAATTTTTCTGATTAAATTTTAATTCATAAGAAATAATTACACTCAATACATTTTCCGTCCATGAAACTTTTTCAACTTTAAAAATCTCACTTGCAAGGGCGTCGACTTGTATTTTTGCCGGGGCGGCAGAAACGCTAGAGCGGGTCCTTATTGAATATTATTATGAAATATGAAAGTTATTGGTAGCGAACTCCATCTTTTTGATTCTTCACAATTTAAGGCATAATTGAAAAAAAATGTCGGCAAAGGAACGTATCGAATTCGTTTTTATTTTTGTATAAGTTGAAATTAGTTGGTTTTGTTTATATTTTTCTATGTTATTATTATCAAAATTTTACAAACAGTCGCCTTCAATCTTTTCATATTTCGGTAGAAGACCCCAATAACCCAAAATAATTTTTTTGCATTCTGCAGAGTTGACTAGGGCGGCAAATTGGGTATTTGCCTAGGGCGGCAATTTTGCTAGCGACGGCCCTGGACATAACAGTAGTTATGGGTGACTTTAATCCAAAAATCGGGGAAGGAAGATGTGACTCTACTGTGGGACCATATGGACATGGTGATCGTAATGAAAGGGGCGATCGTCTTGTTGAATTCTATCGGGAGAATAATTAATAATAATTAAAAAAAAATTTTTTTAAACATTTCACCGGTTTGATTATTAGATAAATTCTATACCAATCGAAAGTATGAAGCCCATAGAATTTGCAAACGTTAGGTTGTCTATTTTTTTCCGGTCACAACTCTCGGGTAGCCAGGTATAAACAGGTAAATCTATACTAGCATTTTGCAACGGTCTAATTATTGAATCAAAATCAATAAAATTAAAGATTATTTTATTATGAACACGGTGGTATAGGGTTGCCTGCGAAAAATCAGTCCCGAATCCCGGTTGTCGAATTTTAAAAAGTTAAATATTGCTGCGAGTGAATGTGTGCGACTGAGAGGTCCCAATCAACCATCTCATGCGATAGAAGAGGACACAGCATAGCAGCTGTTTGAAGTCCGTCCAGTGAAAGAAAGAGAGCGCGCATGCTATTTGTTCTTGGAAATGAAAAGGATAGCGATAGACTCGTGTATGCGTGCATCATTTTGGAGTAGATAATTATTAAAATAGAGGAATAGTTATTCAATTTTTTTTTTAATCAATTAATTATTATTTATGTGTGTATATTTTTCATGTGACACTAAAGTATATATACATCTTTACTAAAAAAGAAGGTTATAGTAATACATATATAATACTAATCTTGCAAATTTTATCTTTATTATTAGACGACAAAATAAAAAACAACAATCAAAAAAATACTTCTGTTTATTATAAAAAATTATAAATACAAAATTTTTTTGAAATTATTCAGGTTCCGAGTCATCGGACATATAACTTTGATCTCCAACTTCTGAATCTTCTTCGTCATCATCACGTTCCGTTTCAGTTCTTTCGACAATGTCTTCTATCTTTAAAGGTGTATGATCCCTAATGAATCCTACTGGTTTTAAATATTCATCTAAGAACCAACCGCAGTTCTCAGGCTGAAGTTTCACGCATATTGGATCCGTTGCATTAAGCCACATGGAATTTACAAAAATAGTTCGTGGAATTTTCTGAATTAATGATATCCAGCATGGTGGTATGGGAGTCGAAGCCTTTTATTTTTTCTAAGAAGTGCTCGCTGTCTTCTTTGGCAGAGTAATTTTTCATAAAAATGCGATATCTCGCATCATTCACACTGGTGCAGTTCCTGATACCATACATACTAGCCGTAAATTCTTGAACGGTCTTCATTTTTTCATCAATGAAAATATCAGCAGCATCTGTTAATGATGCAAAAACTGTTTGATATTTTTCATTTTTCGAAAATAGCTGAAAAGGTTTTACTTTTCCTCCATTATAAAATGCTGCCGTGTAATCGCAACCTGTAAATGCATGGAAGGCAGGAAGACTTCGGAATAATTTGATTCCTAATCGTCTATCGCTATCCCTTTCATTTCCTAGAACAAATAGCATGCGCACTCTCTTTCTTTTACTGAACGGACTTCAAACAGCTGCTATGCTGTGTCCTCTTCTATCGCATGAGATGGTTGATTGGGACCTCTCAGTCGCACACATTCACTCGCAGCAATATTTAACTTTTTAAAATTCGACAACCGGGATTCGGGACTGATTTTTCGCAGGAAACCCTATACCACCGTGTTCATAATAAAATAATCTTTAATTTTATTGATTTTGATTCAATAATCAGACCGTTGCAAAATGCTAGTATAGATTTACCTGTTTATACCTGGTTACCTGAGAGTTGTGACCGGAAAAAAATAGGCAACCTAACGTTTGCACATTCTATGGGCTTCATACTTTCGATTGGTATAGAATTTATCTAATAATCGAACCGGTGAATTGTTTAAAAAAAAATTTTTTTTATTATTAATTAAACCTACTCTGGACTAAAATTTGTTAGGCAACCCATATGTGTTACTGTTATTGACATGTTGAATTAAATATAAAATACGTTTTATCAAATAAGCATCTCGGTGAAGGTCGTTTTATATCGGGATCCTATACTATAAGGAATCTGAAAAGTACTTTCCCACCGAGTTACAACATTTCGATGCCAGCATACTTTTAATTACTTTTTTGTATGGATTCATATTCAGAGATTTCACAGTGAATGGTAAATGATTATATAATTTTATACTCTGATATAATGGAGAACATTCATATTCAGGTGTATTTTGGCACAAGAAGAATATGAGAATTTCTGGTTTCATATTCATGATAACTTGAGACAGTTTCCCACTTTGATATATTCTCTTTAGCATAAACAAGACATTTCAAAATGTTAATATTTTCTTCAATACGAATATGGGTTCGCACGATGAACGTGGTGTCAAATTGAAAATTTGTACAATCAGCTGAAGTTATAACATTATTTAAAAAACTCAGTCTTAGAGGATTAGACGCAAGGCTATTCAGGCCGAATTGCAGACAGACGGTCTTTCCGATATTCACCAACTGAAAAACTTTGCTATCAAGCTTTCACAAGCCTGCTGTAGCTCCCCACGACTCCACGCCGAAACAACCACTACTCTGTCGTCAGCAAAAAGTATCAACAAAAGACAAGCCAGATGATAGGGCAAATCATTTATGAACAACAAAAGACATAAGCTTGATGTCACATACATTGAAAATTCTTCTGAAGATTATACACGGAAGAATGCGTTGGAACTGAAGATTGGTGATACTCAGTTTGGTGTTGGCGTAGGAACAAGGGAAGCATTGTTTTCTTTCAACGTGTCAGTTCAGAGATGTCTGGACGTTTACCGGGACTAGGGCTGGGACTTTTTCGCCTTTTTGTATTCGAATATTCATCCATAAATTTATTCGATTATTCGAATAATTCATTCAAACAAATATTCATGCTTGATTATTCATGAGTAGTCATGAATATTCAACTATTCGTCGATTATTCAATGATTATTCAGTGATTATTCAATGATTATTCAGTGATTATTCAATGATTATTCAATGATCATTCAATGATTATTCAGTGATTATTCAATGAATATTCAGTCAATATTCATTGATTAAACTCATGTTTTAATGAACCAATAAAATCCGAGCGTTTTTATGAGCGACGTGGTATAATCGTTTTGGTGTTTTGCCGCTCGCCATATACGCTCTATTAGTGTGACGTCACACACCGCCATTTTTGGTTCTCCTGTCAGTGTTCGGAATCCAAACAAATAAATTGTCATTCAAATAAGTACGGTCTCGTTTTCATAATCAAATTGTCGTTTGGTTAATACAGAGATTTTTTTATCACATAACAACCTACAAAATACAATACAAACCTTCGCTGGGACAATACAATCTACATAGACCCTTTACTGGTCTAGAGGTACAAAAAGAATGATCGAGCGGATTCTGAGAACAAGGTTACATTTTCGAATGTAGAATCTTATATTATTATTATTATTAGAACTCTTTATTGCTAAATTCATATGTTAGAATCTTATATTCCATTTTTATATTTTTTTATTAATG
This sequence comes from Harmonia axyridis, assembly GCF_914767665.1. NCBI lineage: Eukaryota > Metazoa > Arthropoda > Insecta > Coleoptera > Coccinellidae > Harmonia > Harmonia axyridis. The sequence goes on along the minus strand of NC_059502.1, from coordinate 36,720,052 downwards.
AAATCCAAATTTTATTAATTTTTCTTTGGCTGAATACCTTTTTCTACTACTATTAACTGAATAATTTTAATTCAATTGTATCTATCAATTTCAATATTATGTAATTTCCACTAATTTTTATATTAATAAAACGATTTGTCTGTAGTGAATCACAAAACCTTGTTTTAATCATTCCTGAGTAGTGAGTCAAGTGATCATTCAAACTTTCATTCGTAACTTCATAAATATCTAACTATTCACTGAATAGAAAACTATTCACTGAATAATCAGTGAATACTCAACTATTCACTGATTATTCATGAATAGAAAAGTAGTCATTGATTTTATTCAACTATTCAGTGAATACTCGACTATTCACTGATTATTCATGAATAGAAAAGTAGTCATTGATTATTCAACTATTCAGTGAATATTCATGATTATTCGAATAATGCAAAATGCAATTATTCGAATAATTATTCAATGATTATTCGAATATTCAAATCATTCATTCATGATCCCAGCCCTAACCGGGACCTCTATATCTGCATGACCAGCTTATGCATCTCCTCAAGAGCAATGACCTTGATAGACGGGATGTAAGGTTGATTTCAAATCTCTATTTCAACTAACGGGCCACAGTAAAAAATGGACAAGACAGATCCGAAGAAATTGAAATGAAAAGAGGAGTCAGGCAAGGTTGGATACTGTCGCTTCTATTGTTTAATGCATATTCTGAACAGTTTATACTGGAAGCTTTGGAGGATGAGACCGCCGGTTTAAGGTTCTTTTCACACGGTGAGCTGTACGGCTCTCACTCATGAGCGAGAGCGTTTTCCGCTCATACATGCAAGCCTTTTCCGGTTCTACATTCAACTCTTGTGAGATTTTATCACACATGCCTGCATTTGGGGTGAAATTAAGAAAACAACTTGTCGTATTTTTGAATGAATTTTTGAATGATCGTATAGAATACAAAAACAAGTGATTCTACGGAAAATAACTTTGAAGTACTTTTAATCATGACCATGTTGAATAGAACATTGTCATATCTTCATTCATTCAAAAATTATTTTTATGGAAAGAACAAAGGAGACGAATAATGTTTTTATTGAATATCTGCATCCGATGTCCTCCGGAAAACTAAGAAACTTTCATTTGAAAATTTTCTTGATATAGCCTGTTCGCAGTAAATTATTCATTTTATTATATAATTATATTATTATAGGGGATCTCTCAGAATGGGACACCATGTATATAATTGTTCTTTGCGTGTTAATTTCACTGAGTTCTTCCTAAATGGCTGGACGGATTTTGATGAAATTTTATATGTATATTCAAGTGGATTCGAAAAATGGTTTAGATTCACCTTTTTAAAAAGTCAGGACACGAATACCAGTGATGAATGATTCACCTTTTTGTCACAATGTTTCTCTAATTAATTTTTTATGCAATCCAAAATTTTTTTTTAGCGAATCCACTTCTTGAACACACGAAAATCAAAATCCGTCCAATCATTCATGAGGAGTCTAATCAAATACATACTCTACAGGACTACCTCTGTCAGGACCGCTAGTATAAATACTTTGCTGCTGGAAAGGTAGACCAATAATAGTGGTACCTACTTACTCAAAATTATACTTACTCAAGTTATTTCAGAGCTTTATAATTCATTATTTACTTTGTCAGTTTCGATGTCATGATGATATTCATATGTAGATGGTACCTGACTACATGTCTACATATTCAACGAATTCTGTACAATTGAAAAATGTATTTAACGTGGTTGGAATAAATAAATACAATTTCAATCTACCATATTTCTTTTTATCATTCACGGACAATTTTTCAAATTGTCCGTTGAGGGCACTGCATACTTCCCTCCAGCATTTCTCCACTTCTTAGCGATCCTTATATGAATCGCTACTTTTGTCCCAAAGTGCGGGCCGACTGCTTACTGCATTTATGAGTTGCTCCACATCTGAATTCATCTTGAATAAATGATACTGACTGATTACCGGGAGCATTTTCGGCTCCTCGTGTAAATGCCCCACTCCTCCATTTGCATTTAGAGGAGGGGTTCCCAAAATATTTTGTTCCGGAGGCCTCTTTTCAAATATAAATTCATTTCACCAAATCCCATTTTTCAAATAATGAATTTTTCGTTAACTGGTTCAACAGAAACAGTTCCGGTTTTCCTCTGAGAAATTATTTTAAGATTGAAGAATATACAGTCTTTTACTTACCTATTATTCTAGCGAAGGCGGAGGAAATAAGTTTGAAATCTTAAAGTGCAACCCCTATTTTTAATGACAAGAGACAATTCGTCTGTATTCCTTCCTATTCTTTCTGACTGAATTACATTCTAATTCGGTACTTTGAATTTTTACATATGGTCTTTTTATTGATCAAGCTTGAAATGCCGCCTCTGAATTTTGTCCGAGGCGAATGCCTACCCTGCCTACTGCCTAGCGACGGCCCTGTTTCCTATACAAGCGCTCTGGTCGAGACAAGGTCGAGATGCATGAGACGTGACAGCTCTCGCTCATGAGCCGTGACAGCACATGGCTCATCGTGTGAAAGCACACTTGTAGTCTGTCTTTGCATTTCGATCTGTCGGGTCTGCCTCTCGCTCATGAGCGAGAGCCGTACGGTTCACCGTGTCAAAGGAACCTTACTGGTTTAGCCAAAGGGATGACCGTTAAAGCATAAAAAAAGATAGCTCTGTTCGTTTCCAGAATACACCCCCAGACATCTTCGAAGGATTTTACGGAAATGGTTCATATGAACTTTAAAGCTCAATGCGAATATTTGAGTCCAAGTATCCCGAAAATTATGAATCATTCAAGGTTATAATCAACTGATCTGGACAAAGCTAAGGTGGTGACGATCTGGCCGGAGGGTACTTTGGTTATGAAGTTTTTTCAGAGAAGTGTCAAGAGGACAGAACCAAGTTCAGGTTAAATAGGCCTGGGAAAAATTTCTCACTTCTAAATTTGGACGTACAGGGCTTCAATGATAAATGTAACCAACTGAAAATCTTCTTAGATGAAAATAACAGTGCTGACATAGTCCGCTTGACCGGAAATCATGTAAATTTTTCAACAGTGAAAACCTGACCATCTCCGGCCATAGTGTGCTCGTAGTCAGCAGAAGAATGGTGGTGTGAGAGTTTTCTGTCGGAAAGAGGACTTCACAGTTCTGCATTTTATCAAAAATGTCTCCATTGAGCTTCATTGTGAGGTAGCTGCAGTGTATTTATCTTTCCTTGAAACTATTGTTATTGGTTTTTATAGGTCGCATCTGGTAACATGAATATTTTCTTGAAGATGTTGAATGAAATTCTGAGTAAAATTAAGTTTTCGCAGAAAGTCTAACTGTGTGGTCATTTTAATGTACATTTTTATTTTTTCAGGGAAAAGGCCATGGGTTCATTGTGTGATCTGCTCAGTTCATATGGCTTTAAGAAATTGATTTATGCTCCCACAAGAGGAGAAAACCACGTTGACAACATATTTTTGAATTTTGAGCCAGAAAATCTTGCAACACGGGTTATTGGATGTAAATTTTCGAATCATGTTGCTCAGGTGGCGGACGTGTGGGTGAGCCATTTGACTTGGTTAGGAGATCCTTTAGACCGTTGACTGAGAGAGGTTTTTTCGTTTTGATGGAATTTCGCAAAACATAAGTTGGGACTTTTTGAAAAAGATGTTAACAATTTATATAGTATGTTTCATCAAATCTTTGTTGATACGTTTGAGATCTCTTTTACTCTGATACACTTTACGTAAACTGAGTTATTTAAGGTGCACTGATTTACTGTTGAACTTATACATATGAGAGAGGAGTTACAACTTTGCGGACATGTTTTTTAAATTTAAAACGGATAATCTAAGTTTGTTGAGAAATCGTTCGTGTTATAAGACAAATGCGGCAAATGCTGCATTCATAGCTAATCTATCTATATATCGGTTCTATAGCGTTCTACGCTTTCCAATTCCCAGCTTCCACGCTCTTATATCTTCCCAGTCTCCTGGCTGTAAGTTCCGTTCAGACATCGCCTTGTGCATTTCGCCAATGTTTGTTTGGGTCGCCCTCTTTTCCTTCTCTCTGTTGGCGTCCATTTTAGTACCATTTTCGGAATACGATCTTCCTGCATCTTTTCTACATAGCCGTACCATACTAATTGTCTTCTCTGTACCTCATCCACTACCATGCTTTCTACCCTCATGATCTTCCTTATTTCCTCGTTTCACATTCGTTCCAATCTCGACCTAGCAGCTGATCTAGGACGACGTTCTAGATTTTTATTCATCTGCCATGTCTCGCAGCCATAGAGCACTCATAGCTAATTACTCTAATAAATGTAAAACTAGCGGAATATGTCAGAGAAAAATAAAATTGATAAGAACATAGCCCCTAATATTTGTAATAACTTTTTTTGTTCGACCCTACATATACTGGTCAATTTTATCAATGATGTGAATGACGTAAATAACCCGTTTCTTAAAAAAGTTCCTAATAATATTGATTTTAGGTTTGGAGAGGTCTCTTACATCCAAGTAAGGGATGTAATACTTTCTTGAAAAATTAGCAGATCGAGAGATTTCAATGACCATTCTGTGTCACTTATCAAAAGGAATGTAAATACTTGTTTCCCCAATTACTCGATTAATAAATAGATGTCTACGTGAAGGAACATTACCTGAAGATTTCGAAGACTATTCCTTTGTTCAAGAAGGGCGACACCAATGACGTGTCAAATTATCGACCCATATCACTTGTGCTTGTTTTCTCAAAAATTACCGAGAAGATTGTTCAAATTGAGTCCTCAAATTTTGTTTCTGGGAATGGTTTAAGTTTGAATAATGATAAAACCGAATTAATAACCTTTTCATTGAGGCCTGTTGATGAGGTTGGAGTTGTGAGGTTTCTCGGCTTAGGTATTGACACGAGGCTCACTTGGAGTGCGCATGTTGGCTTTCTGTCTTCTCGAATATCAAAGAACATATTCTTGTTAAGGAGTCTTGCACTGTCTCTATCTCTGGAAGAACTTAGGAAAGCCTACTAATCGCTTTGTGAGTCCGGCATTCTGGTGTGAGGATGCTGTGTGGAGTTTGAGAGGTTGTTGGATTACAAAGTAAAGCTGCCAGAATTTTAAATAAACTCAAATATCGTGAGGATTATAGAAAATCTTTCAATAATCTCAGGATTCTCACTTTGCCTGGTGTCTTCATTCTGGAGTGTCTGCTATATGCCCTTTCAAACATTGGGGAGAGACGGTATGGTGAAGATGTTCCACTAGATCCAAGCATGATATACGTGGGCAATATTACAAACTGAGGAGATCGCAGAGAATGGACCCAATTTTCTGGCCTTCAAGTTTTTTAATATTCTGACTATAGGTTGAAGATCGCTGCCACCTAACCATTTCAAAAATGAAATTGAATACTTTTTACTGTATAAGGCTCCTTATAATTTGAATGAGTTCTTTAATTTCAAGTTTGATTGCTTTGGAGGCTTACATGTTTTTTTTGTGTAATTTATAATTTTATTTTAGATGTCTCGCTTTTTTTCTTGTGATATATTCGCTTATGCGTTTGACGTGTGTTAATATTATTGTATATTAACACCAATAATGATGATTGATTAATTTTTGAAATAACACCAGACGAAGTTATCAGAACAGTGAATGTAATGGAAAATAATAATAATTCTTTTGGGTACGATGGTATTCCATTGTCTGTTATAAAGGTTCATTGCTGAACCATTGGCCTATATCATTTATATGTCTTTCAAAGAAGGCATATTTTCAAAGTCACTGAAAAATTTATTGACATCTTCCCCTAAGGACTTCGAAAAAATAATTGTTAATAGGCTCCTTAATTTCTTCAATAAACATGGAATATTCTCAAAGTATCATCACGGACATTTGAAATATAAAAGCTCAGAGGCTGCCGTGATTCACTCGTCTCTAGTTTTCATTTGGTCAAGTCCTATGGAATCATAGCTTGGGGCAACGTTCGGATGTTGGTAGGATTTTTGTGGTCCAAAAAAGAGCACTCAGAACCATGCTTGGTTTCACTACGAAAACAACTTGTCGCGGACTCTTTAAGAGTCAAGAAATACTTACTACTGCCGGAACTTATATTCTCAAATATATTTTTTTAAAACAACTATGATCTGTTTCGGGAATATGAGAATTCCAATAGAAAAAGGCACGTCCATTCGTTTCACTTTCCCAGGTGTTCACTTTCACTGACGCAGGAAAATGTGCAATAGATGTGCCTGAATCAAAAAATTATTAATAGATCTGGAACCATACAATGTCGAGGCCTTCCCAAATTCTGTTTTAAAAATCTGAACGTTTTATTTTTCAATAGTGTCTTTAGTTTCATTGACGTATTTTCTTTCCAATGGATGTTTTGATTATGGAAATAAATATATTATTATTATCGATTTGTGAATATAATCAGCCAATTAGCTTCATAACTTCTTTTCAAGTAGCTCTCTCCCACGGCCCCTTTACTATCCGCCATTGCTGAATTGCTCGTTTTCCACAATGCCTATCAAATCGCTTGATTTCCTTCCACACTTGTTCGATTCAAGAATGGGCCTTGTAGAGAATGAAGCAGTTTCATTGAATTTCATAAATATTTCAGGAGAGCTTCCCTTCAAGAACGTTCGAGAATTGTGGTACATTTAATTTTCAATTACGTCAAATATTTGTGTTAGCCTTTCAAAGAGATTCCAAGAATTTTTTCCATACTTCAAGGATCTAGCAAGATATTTTATTTATGTTAAATCCAACGACCAACTGGTAAAGAAGAAATAAATGCGGTGAGTGAAATGATGTATGAATTTCAAGTAGTATCTTCGTTCATTTTCTCAACTTTTTCATTGGTTCTGAAGAACGCTGGTAATTATATAGAAATGTTTTATGTTTTTAATACTCGATTCTGTTTTGAACCCCAAATATTCGGTTTATGTATTAGAAGTAACATCTTTTGAGTGGAGTGAGTAATCAATAGTACAGTTGCTGCCTTGAATTTCAAATCAAATATTCAACAATTTAAAAATTCAGCATTGAGAGAATCAGGACTTTGAGATGAGAATTTTGAGATAATGTATGAATATCATTATTCTTTGGTGATTTCGTAATTCCATTGAACACACAAATTAATGATATTTGGAGTTCACAGTGATATTTTCACTTGTGCAAAATGATTTTGTCGTCATGAAAGCTAAAAATCGTACTATCTAAACGTTTATTGCCAAACATTATTCAACCATAACTTGATGTGTTGTTATGTATTCAATTTCAGATTGTTTTCCTGTTGGAGTAACTTGCGATTGAAATTTCGAACATTCTTCAAAACTGGACAAAACAGAGAAATGTAAGATTATATTTGAGAGATCCTCTCTTTTCTTGATGAAGAAGAAAATGTTATATTCGGGTTTTGAATTTAGAATTAAACATGACAACGTCCAATCATTATAATAATCCTCCATAATATATGATATTGATAACTTAATGATATATTTATATTTTTAATTATATTTCGCCTTGTTCGTCATTTCCCAAAAATTCAAATAAATGAGATATACAGGGAGTTTCATGAAAAACTGTACAGGGTGTTCCAAATTCGATACTCATGGAAAGTTCTTGAAAATTATAAGACTCAGAAAAAAAATTTTCAAGGATCCCCAATCTCTTTTTTCGAAATGAAAAGATATCAGAAAGCAGATTATATACATATTGATTTGTTTTTAAGTTACATGGCATTTCTTAAAGATGACCATGTCGAATATATCCCTATCTTGGATACTGCTCGAGACATTTTAAAGCAATTTTACCAAAAAACTATATATATGAAAAGATCTACTAAGACTTCAAGTTGAATATGAAACTGAATCCCAATTATATCAAAACTCTGAAAACATCCCATTTATATCTCGAAACCAGAACAAATGCAATTCTTCCCAGACGTCTTCAAAACGATTTAAGTGGAAAATTGACTCAATACGCATTAAATTCCGCCCTGGAAATAATAGAAGCATCCTTAAATTGATTTTTCTCACCATTTCTAACAATCAGTTTCTTTCCGAATATTCAAGTAGTTGTATTCATCGTACAGTTTTTTCCGATCTGCAATGCGTAAAGTTATGAAGGACCGAATATCACAAATATCAATCTATCCCCACGATAGGGCACGAGAGAACTGAGTGTCTTCAACGGTTTTCAGCGATTATAAGGGCTGTTCGCTTGCGCAGGAAGTTTGATGGTTATTAGAGATTGCATCGTGGTGTTTTCACGTTCTGAACTCGCAATGTGTCATGAAAGTGACGAATAGAGGTGAAATATCGTAAAGCGTGAGGTCGCATGAACCTCAATTAAATGTATAAACGAGTTCAGAAAAAACTAGCCCTCACAATGAAACTTTCCGCTTATTTTTCCTGATGAAATGTCACCGCGATGTTAAAATAGTTAGTCAAGAGAGCATGATCTGGACGAGACGTTCCAATACCAGTGGAGAATATTGAATTTTTTGGATAATATTTGTGCAAGACTTTTTAATCGATTTGAACCTTGCAAAATTGATTGATAAATAAAAAGAACAAAATAAACGATTCGAACAAGAAAAGCTGCTTAACTAACGGATATTGACAGAAAAATGTACTTGCGGTAGGCCACTGACTTTCTAACGCATGTGTCCGATCCAAACATCTTTCTAATTCACAAAAATAGTATATAAAAAAGTATAATTTATGCTGATGGTTTGATGGCTCTATATTCCAAAGTATAAAAAAATTTAGGTATATTTTTGATCAATGGAGCTTAGAAAGTGAAAAATTAATTCACACAATAAAGACTAAAATCCGTAGAAAAAACTTGGTGGGCAACTATTCAAATTGCAACCTTATGTAGTAAATCGGAAATTTGGTAATTATTGAATAGTTATTTATAATACAAGTGCAGAAGGCATTGATATTCTTCCACGAGTTCAAAATTCAAAAACGAGCCACGAAGTGGCGAGTTTTGGAATGAACGAGTGGTAGAATGAGCCTTCTGTACGAGTATTATACATTATTTTCTCTAATTCATTGCATTTTCATTGAAATTAATGAAATATTTCCATAAATATAATTTAGTGATTTTTGCATTGAAAAATGTTGGTTGACAAAACTGATTTCATTAAGGCAAATTGATGAATTGACAGATAAAGCCGTGGCTGAAAGTTCGGAGTACCAACATAGAATAATAAAATATAACCATGAAAACTGTGCGTTTCTGATATATTCTCGCATGATTTTGTTCTACAAGATGTGGAAGAATGAACGGAATAACCACAGAATTGGAGAAATTAATGGAATTATTATTCCGACTGAATTATACCTTAAATTCAGAAGAGCAAGTGAGACTTGTGTAATCCGATCTTATCTTAGAAGCAGGATATATTCATTTTCGAATATTGCTTTTCTTGATTATCGTCTCACTGCGTTGGTGAAATCGATATATTTTCAGGGATGAGAAAAAATAAACAATACATGAAAATCTTGGCTTATCTTAAGTTCGGCAAATGCGTTTTGGTCAGAGATGATACAGCAGAAAATCCGTTAGGCTGTAGGCAAATTGAAAGTATGGTTTCCAGCTAAGACAGCAGAAAAATCTAGCTTGAGCCGAGTTGGAGGCGGGGTCTGTTGACAAAAAATGAAGAAGGATGGAAAAATGTTTAACGAATAATTTAACTAGATATGGTATCCTGGGCAATTTCTGGGCGGACTTGGATAAGAACGAGGTTACGATTTTGGCGAGGCTAAAGGGTGTTCAATACCTTGTTCATACCACTGTTATTTCAGTGCTAATCAACTGCATTTCCAATTCCAAAATACAGGTCGGATTCATTTCATTTTTTGAGTGAACAATGACGTGATAGTGAACTTGAACGTATCGTCTCGATTTTCAAAAAAAAATCGATAGTATTCCGCAAATTGAACTTTAAAATTAAACACTTTCTTCAAATGACTATTCAGCTTCAGAGAGACTTCTCATTTCAAGTAACTCATCGTTAAATGTTCAGTGGTATTATGAGTTTTGAATTGGTGCAAACATTTTCCAAAAATTGCTTGATTTGCTCTAGTTATTGATGTTTTTCAAATGGAAGTATGCTTTTTGGAACGCCTCCCAAAGGTTTACGCCTTTTTGCAGCATAAACACCAATAGAATCTTGTACTGTATTTTATGGCTCGAGATAAATGACACTTTTAGGATTTACGAGGGTAGGGTTTCTCTGATTGGCTAAAATTGTGGACATTACTAGTTCATGTCAATGTTGCAATGAGGAATAGGGATAGAAAACTTGTAATGAAATCATTGTTAGAATTACAAACGATACTGTTCCTAAAAATATATATGCTAGCTGATTTTATTCGTAATGATGTCTAGAGAAGAACATTTTGAGCTCTTAATAGCATAAAGAAAATTTCATAAGTCATAAAGAAATTAAGAAAAAAAAAGGTATCTGGATTTTTGCCGAAATATGGAAAATTATTAATATTTGAGAAATCTGAAAAAAAATTCTCAAAAAAAAAAAAATTCTTTTGGAAAACTCCCTATTCCCGAAACTCTTTCTACAATATTTATCGTGTTCATTTAACGCTAAAAATAGGCAATTCTTGATTAAGAAAATTTTCTCGTACTTCCTTCATTAATATTAACTTGAAAAAAATTTCAGTAAACATTTTTCGCTTCGTGAAGCCATTCTTGTATACATCCACAAATCTACACACAATAAATTCTGAATTAGTGTCCAACGCATCAAATAGTCCTGCTCCTGTGGCGGTATATAACCAGTTGTTGAGTGAGCAAGAAAATCTTCCGGTATACGTGGATCCAGGGATCAACAAAGAAAGTTTGTCCACAGATCGAATCTTAGACAGGCAAAATGAGCTAGCAGAGTTGGGACGAACGAGATCACAATCCGCTGGAAGCACAAAGAAGACCGATGGCACTAAACTGAAGAGAGGTGGTTGAAGACGCTGGTGAGGCATCATACCATTATTCTTGTTTGTTTTCTTCCTGTATTAGAATTTGTTTTATTTTTTCTTATTCTGGGGTCTAACTATTTCATGATTATTGGTTCTATGATTTTGTATATAGTTATAAGTGTGTGTGGATAACTTTATAGTTCATACTTCGCTTGCCTTTCAACTTGAATAATGGATACTTATATAAGAGATTATGAAGGAAATGTATATAAGACCTTGTGTCTGGATAATTTGGGCTTGCTTGATGATTATAAACTGACAGGTCGATTGAAAATTATACACGGTAATATAAGAAGCATAGAAAAAAATCTGGATGAGTTTAAAATTCTTCTTAAAATGACTTCAGAAAGCTTTGATGTTATTGTGCTCACGGAAACTTTCCAAATCGAGGGCCCAGATATTTATCTGATTCCGGGATATCGAAGTATATATAGCCATGGAAACTATAACAGAAACGATGGTGTTTTGATGTTTATAAGAGATGATATTGAATACACTCACAGTATTGTTCAGATCGATGAAACAAGTTGTGTGGAAGTTGAAATAAAATTGTACACTAAAACAATTAAAATCACTGGTATATATCGTTCGCCAAAAACAAATCTCACCAAGTTTACTGATCGATTGTCAGAATATCTGGAAGGTGTAAAAATAAAAAATTATCATATTATAACAGGTGATATGAATGTAGACATTCTAGGAACCAGCGATTGTGAAGAAGAGTATAAAAACATAATGAGTTACTATGGATATGAATCATTTATAAACACGGTGACAAGACCCGCAAGCAAAACTTGTCTTGACCATTTTTTCATGAAGGAAACAGGTGTTCGAGGCGATCATCATGCATTTGCAGTTCACTCTGGGATGACAGATCACTTTCCTGTTCTTATATGTCCTGATATCCAAACAGTTCAGAGGAAAAATCCTATAAATTGTAAAAGCTTCGTAGATTATAAAAATCTGAAAAATGATTTAAGTGAAATTAACTGGAACGAAATTGCCAAAAACACAAATGTTGATGAATTTGCTGGATCTCTTAATGAAATTATTACTAAACTTTTGGATCATCATACAAATCGGGTTAGTTTCAGCTCTAGAAAATTCGCAAAAAAGGATTGGGTGACACCAAGTCTTCTGAAGGCTATAAATAAAAAGAACAAAATGTATAAGGATATGTTGAAAGAACCTAATAATACTCTCTTGAAGCAAAGTTATATACAGTTTAGAAATTCGGTAAATTCACTTATATCAAGGGCAAAAAAAGATCATTCTAGAAATTTCATTGAGAAAAATAAATCTCAATCGAGGAATCTTTGGAAGCACGTAACAAACATATGTTCACAACAGAAAATGGAAATGGGGATAGAAGGCATTAAAGGTCGCAATGGTGAACTCATTACTGACAAGGAAGAAATTGCTGATGCATTTAACGAATACTTCAGTGGTGTAGGAAGAGAATATGCAGAACGTATAGAAGAAAATGAGCAATTCAAGGATAATGATAAATATGTGCAGGAAACATTTTTTCTTTTTCCAACAACACCAATAGAAGTTGTGTACATGATAGATGGACTGAAGAGTAATAAAGCTGCCGGTTATGATGGAATAAGATGTGAAATTTTGAAAAAAATTAAAGAGGAAATTTCAGTTCCTATTGCTACTCTCGCAAACCTTTGTTTCGAGAGTGGGGATTTTCCAAACCTATATAAAATAGGGGTGGTGAAACCGATATTCAAGTCGGGAAGAAGGGACTGTATGGTAGACTATAGACCAATAACTTTAATATCTAATATTGGAAAAATTATAGAAAAAATCATTAAAAATAGAATAAATAACTTCCTGAAAAAATTCAACATAGTCTCATCTGAACAGTTTGGTTTTGTGGAGGGTAAATCAGCAGAAGACGCAATAGGAGAATTAATATCGAATCTATACAGGTGCTTGGATTTAAATAAATCAACCTTGTGTGTGTTCATAGACCTTGCCAAGGCATTTGACACTGTATCCCACGATAAAATGCTGTCAAAATTACATCACTATGGTTTCAGAGGCAAGGGATATGACTTAATGGAAAACTACTTGACAGGTAGAAGGCAGTTGGTAGAGATTAAAAACAGTCGAAGTGAAATGAAGGAATTGGAGTATGGGGTACCACAGGGTACGGTGCTGGGCCCTGTCCTCTTCGTCATATATGTGAATAGTCTTCTATCTATGGCGAAAAAGGGGAAGATCATCAGTTTCGCAGATGATACTGTATTAACATATGAGCACGATACATGGGGGGAAGTTAAGATAGAAGCGGAGAATGATTTCGCAAGAATTAAGCGTTGGTTCAGAGCTAACAAACTCACAGTGAATTTGGCAAAAACGAAATTCATACCATTTGCCAGTTACACACCAGGTCTTCCGAATTTTGAGTGTCTTGAGGTGGGAGATGGTGACATAATCCCAAGAACAGACAACATAAAATATCTGGGTGTTATAATAGATCAACATCTGAAATGGGATTTGCACATTGACTGTGTTGTTAAAAAGATTAGGGGCATGATATATAAATTTCGACATTTGAGAGGATATTTGGACACGAAATACTTGAATACCATATATTACTCACTTGTCCAATCCCAACTCTTATATGGTATTTTGGGTTGGGGTGCAGCATACGATAATGTAATGAAGAAACTTGAAATGGTCCAAAAATGTATTCTCAAGATAATTTATAGAAAGCCACTCAGATTCGGAAGTGAAGAATTGTTTACTGTTTCACAAGCATTGGATTTACGTCAACTCTATGTCCTACAAATCCTGAAGAATATACATAAAAAAAAGATTAAAATTCATCAACAGCAGAGTAAGTATGGAACAAGAAATTATGAGAAACATCATAGGCCTAGAGCACTCAAAAGAATCGGACAAAGAAATTATTCATATCTTGCGCCCAGAATTTATGATGTATTGCCAGCAAACCTTAAGAAAAACTGCCACCACAAGAAATTTATAAAACAAACAAAAATTTGGATTTACGAAAAAAAAAGATTGTTCTGCAGGGATTTAGTTAATCAAGCGTGATATCCCTGGAAATGCATGGAAATTTTCATTTGGCTGGTCATTGATGATCATGACTTTGATAATATATGAGATGGCGCAGCTGAGCCCCAATCGAGCAAATGCCTTTGGATCGGACAGGAATTCCATATAATTAATTTGAGATATTTAAATATATATACTTTTTTTCTTTTATTGGAAAGTTGCAAGAAATATTTTTTGGTTTAATGTTGTATCACGCACAGATAGATTATCTATCTCTGTGATTAAGTTTATTTGTAACAGAGCGTTCTCAAATAAACATTATTATTATTATTATTATATACCTCCTTGAAAATTTCATGTCATAAAAGTTTTAGAAATTGCAATATTTTATTTAAAATAATTTTTTTCGTTAACAAAAAATGAAAAATTCATGTAATGCAATGTAAAGTGATGTGAATTTTTTTTTTTTTTCATCATCATATACCGTTTCTCCATTAGCGAATGACATCTTTTAATCCAAAAAAATCCGCCATTTGTGTAATTGAATTTCAATAATATGAAATTCTAACAGTATTGAAATATTCCATTTTTTCATAAACAATTTATGAGCCTACGGTCATTTTTTCCTCGAGTCAATAGATGCCTTCGTTGATGAAGGAAGGATCATAACGTATTAAATAGAAAAAAATTCACAACATTACATTTTTCGTTTCTTTAGATTTCTTAAATGTTGATAGTTTCCGAGATATCACTTCGTCACAATGGCCGTACTTTTCGAATTTTGTGACGGGAATGGTCTCCAACGACAGTGTTTGACTCACTGATGACGAATCCGTCCTCAAATTCGATTCTGGTCAGTCCGTTAGGCCGTCCAATACATGACAAATATATTATATGCAGCCCTTTCTCACTATCTATATATTCAATTTCAATGAATCTTTAAATAAAACTAGAACTTTATGAAACGTTATTTCTTAGAATATATAAGAAAAGATATTTGTAGATAATTCAATTTTGAAGGCATAACTTATTCCATTTATAAAAAGGAACTGTGTAATTAGTATATTTTCTATATGATGAGTATGGACCTATATATTCGAATGGATATATTAGTTTAAGCTATTCGAAAAACGTGTGAATAACAGTGCATTTATTTGTGATATTTTTCATATTCTTATTATTTTGTACCTCAATTATGGCGAAGCGCCCTATCATCAAGATTGCATAACGCGTAGAGCTTTCCCTTGCACACCAAAAAAAGTTCTTGAAATTTGTAAAATAATCTTTCTCCGATTGACAGCAAATATTAATTTTGCAGACACATATCAATCAGTAAAGTATTACTTTTCCTGCCTAGGCAGCAAAGTAAGTAGTTTCATGAATAGGCATCATCAGAAATGATTGATGGAAATAAAACATTCCAAAAAGTTGTCCAACTATAATTATTATGGACATATACATTTCCATAGCAACCAACCATACCAACAATTGCAATTTGTATCAAATTTTATTTCAATTTATCACTACAAAATAAATGAAAAGATCGATATTCAAGCTTCGTTTCATAGATATCGGATAAAAATAGTTATTGTCAAATAAAAAATACTTTCAATAGTTATTTATTTTACTATAGGTAGCAAAGTAGTAGAGAGATTGCCGCGGCTGATGATAGTTCATAGCCGAGTCATATTATAAAAAAATTCTAATACATGGCTGAGCGTAGCGTGGCTGGGAATTCAGCTAAGGTAGTCAATCACTACTTTGTCGCCTAGTAAAACAAATTATTGTGTGAATTTTATTTGACAAATACCCTTTTAATCCGATTTCGATGAAACAAAGCTTGAATATTGAACTTAGATGAGCAGAATATATCTGTTAAAACCCAAAGTGACACCCGATAGACAGAACAAAATACAACTTTTCATTCCTATTCTGTTACTCTTTTCTTATTGCCCTCACTAATTTTTTTTACGACTTATAATACGTGTCAAATGTCAAATAATCATTTGAATAATCATTCTGAATTTCAGGAGAATATCAAAAATTCTCATCTAGATATAGAGACCGACAACAATAACCTAATAAATCACATATCTTATATTCCTATACACAGTGTTGTGGCCTCCAAAGGCGCATAAAATGGGAACTCAAAAGCTTTTCGAAATTTTCATTCTAGAAATCTCAATATGCAAATTTTTCTGATTTTCTCTGTGAAATCATACAACCAGAGATGATCATATATTTTTTCTCAATTCGAATAAATTGCTATTTCTATTATCCATACTAAAAATAAGTCCATGACAGTGGTTCATTGTCATTTCTGTCTTCACAATATTTTCAGCGATTTTCTTATTTAGTAGATATTATATACCTAAACAGTGGCGTACCCAGACATAAGCCTTGGAGGGGGGATAAAGGAAAAAAAATTCAAATTTTCCTTCTTTTGAAGAAGTTTTCCAAAGAATTTTGCTTACTCATAATAAGATTGTGATATATAAGGTTGTTACATATAATGGATATTCCTCCTAGGGGGTATATATCCCCCTTATCCCCCCCTAGGATACGCCACTGTATCTAAACTGAACTGAATTTCTAAAGTTTACAGAAACACAAATTTACTCTTTGCTGGGCTTCATCGAGAGTTGAGATTTTATTAGGGGCAATAAATACCAAACAGGCGGTTCTTCAAGTTGAATGGGTGTGTCAGGTACAAATCTACCAAAAATTTTCGGGTAGCTCCATCTAGCGGAATTGCAGTTTCAGCGCAAAGTAGTCTACAACCTTAAGAGTCTGTTTACACCACACTGCTTGGGAAGCAGAGGGGTCGCAACGTAAAGGGGCAAGAGCGGGTGGGTGTCGACTATCGTGGTAAAAATATCGTGAACGTATTAGGCCCTCAGCCCAGAGAGAATGAATTTGTAACGCATTGGGATGATCTCGTTTCTTTCTCGTGTTCTACTAGTGCGTGTCGGAATTTGCGGCCGCATTTTTGACATTTTGATGAAATGAAATGATTGTCAAATGGTCACCTATGATTATGGTTGTAAAGACGGTTTCTTTATAATAAGAGCTAAGAGTTGAGAAATACGAACTCTTTTTTAGGTTTCGAAAAAGACTCTCTACTTTCCATAATTACTTGATATCGAATTGAGAATCCAAATACGCTTTGATATACCATTATCCTCATTTCTTGAATTGAAAAAATCCTTATGAATTAAATGGCGTGAATTTTGAAATATCTAATCCAAAATTTCATTGAGAATGTTGATGAACTCATTTCGGGTAATTCAGGGTGAGTTGGCCGGCCGGGTGAGTTGGCCATGGACCAATAACTTTGCTATCGGTGTCTAGGGGGCGCCACAACACTGTTACAGGGTACTTCTATCACCTAAACAATCTAACGAATGTGTCAGAACTTGCCTGCTGTTTGATTGCAGGAAGTTATTTTCAAATTATATTATAAGTGATCTGTGAAATTTTATCGGGTCGAATTGAATTGTACGTTGTAAGTATGATGCATTATATATTATTGATAATTTGATACAGGCTACGTAGAGTGATTGTTAAAGTTGTGTTTTAACCTAAAAATGATACAGTTACCATAAGCTGAATTGTAAAAATCTAGGTGGCCATCTAACCCTCACATTTGGTAGAGTTAGCCACCCATCTGCAAGCCCCCAATGGAAAAGTAACTCAAGAATCAACAAATTGGGAGGAACCAGGAACCTCCAAAATTAAATCTGTGCTATGTGACCGAGCATATCAAAATGTGGAAAACCAACCTCTGCCATCTACTTCACGTTGCGTTACTCCACCTTCGCTTGCAGTGCACTGGTATCACCATGTCCAGATAAGGATGACATAACTCCAGGAAAGCTACTTCAGTCAATCAACCCTATCCCAGTTGTGACTCCTAGTTTGAGAAAACGAACCAAACAATTAGCAGCAATATTAACGTCACCAGAAAATATTGCTGAAGTCAAAGCAAAGGCGCTTAAAAGAAAGAAACCTACCAAAAAAATTACTAATACTAAACGTACAAAGAAAGTTGCTCCAAAAAAAAATGCGATTAGGAAAAATGTGTCATCGAGTTCAGAATCAGATGTGGATGTTGAACTGGACAATGAAGACGAAGATACTGCAGAAGATAGCGATGCTGACTGCGTTGGTTGCGGAGAAACATATAATTGTACCAGAAAGGTGGAAGATTGGATAAAATGTATAATTTGCATGCGATGGCTGCATGAAAATTGTACAAATTTTGTAACTATGTGTCAAAAATGTGGCAGAAATTACAATGTTTGACAAAATACAACAGCGGCCATCTATACCGGAATCCAGAGGTCATCTCACCCCGGCAGTTGGGGATAGATGGCCAAAAGCTGCTGTTGTCTTTATTATTTTTTTTTATAGAAATGATAATTTATTTATGCGTTTTAAATCTTGTTTTGATTTGTGCATTGATATTCTAACACTTTTATAAACATATTCAATTTATATGTGGTAAATATATATGTTTTAAATGGCATTTAAAAAAACTGTGGCCAACTCTCCCTGACTTACCCTAAATATCTACAGTTTTGAGGAATAGTACTTTGTTATAATAATAAAAAAAAATCAGCTTGGTTCATAATGATATATTTCAAATTGCCTTTTTTTTTCAATTTTGCTTATCCTGAAGATCTAGTTTGTATTGGGGATTCCTAATAAAATTTTTCTTCAAAAAACTCTTCATCGATGTTGACTTCGATAAATAAAAAGTCCTTCAAAGTCCATACGACGAAGGCATTTTTCTCTTTCAGCTATATTTGATTGTCCCTGAACTTGAAAATAATAATTATGACTTTGTTTTAATCGATATTTCTAATCATCATTTTTTCCAAATATGTGATTTGTTTCCTTTCAATAGCGTCCTTCATCGTATTATTTCTTGCTGAAAACAGGCATTTGATTTCAATTGAATGATTATTTTTTTCAACAACGCCATCTGAAGAGGCACCTAGAAAAGGCCATTTTTTATTAATAAAAATTCCACTGTTTGTGATCTTCGAGCACAATTCGTTCTCTAATAGACGCTTCGCACGATCTTCATTATTTTTCCCGAATCTATAGCTTTTGCAGAAAAATGTTTTTATAAAATGCTTTCAACTGTTGAGCAACAACTTGTCATAGGAGGCATTTTACATATTTTCCCAAATATTGAAGCCGTCAACAATTTCCTCCTCTACTGATGCCAATCAGCAGAATCAGTTTGAAGCTGTGTTTTCAGCTCAATTTCATTATAAGCTTCTTCTGCTTTGATTAAACCCCTCAAGAATTCAGCCCTATATTATTGGAACGTTCCCTCATCTATGTATGATTTTTCACAATTTTCTCAATAATTATCTGACCCTGCAGAGAACTGTAGTTTATCACATTCTTCACCGGCCCTAGAACACTACGTGCTTTCGAGAGTTCTCGTAATTCGTTACAGTAGTACCTCAGTAAATGATTGGTACATTCTATTTTCTGAATTATACAAGGTGGGCAAATTTCGATGTTTTAGCACTTCAACTTTTGAACCAGAGGATAAAGACAAAATCTGATACCCCATTCTATGTATGTGCTGCTTTATAGTGTGAACATCACCTGAACGTCGTGCTCAAAAATTATTATATCTTGGTATGTAACAGTCCGCATATAATTCTGAAACTCAAACACGTATGAAATAACACTTAAAGGACACATTTGGATAATAAATTGATAGTATTCTGTACTCGAAACGGAAGTTAGAAAGAAGATAAACACAGGGAAACCCCCATCACATGTCAGTCCTTGAGAGTCACGTCCATTTTTTGCGGAACTCTATACAAATTAAAGGAGACCATACACCTCCACTAAAAAGAACGTGGTAAAATGAATGAAAATGAACAATTTGGCAAACTTCTGAACGAAATAGTTAACAACAGAACTGAACTGAGAAATGTAATAGAAGCCAGTGAAGCAAGAGTTGTATTGAAAATTGAGTCATTGAAGGAGAAAATTAGATATTTGGAAAGGGAAAATAAAGAATTGAAGAGTAAGGTCGAAACGTTAGAGAGAAAATCGAGAGAAAATGGTATTGTCATATTTGGAATGAAAACAAAGGAGGAGGGGATATCCTTGGAATTTGTTTTCGAGGAAATTCATAGACTACTGGGTGTAGCTATATCGAGGTCGGATGTCAACAATTTTGTTTGGATTAAAAATGCTCGAAACAACCCGATCAAACTCAACTTAGTATCCAACCTAAAGAAACAAGAGATTTTTAGAAACTGCAAGAAGCTGAAGGGTACCCAGATCAGCATTGCGCACGACCTGACGTTTGAACAGAGAGAAGATAACAAACTATTGAGATACCACTTGAAGAATGCTAGGGAAAACACTGGGATAATAAGTTATATAAGAGGAAATAGATTGTTTGTGGATGGGACCGCCTATACTGCAGAAACATTGAGAGAAAAGAAAGAGGAAGAAACTGCTGAGAAGCAAAACCACAGTGCACCCGCAACACCAGACACCAGGACCCGAAATAAGGAATCTGACTGTGGAATAGAGACGAAAACGCAAATTAAAACACAAAAGAAAATAACAGGCATCCAGCAAATAGAGAACGTACAATTATCAACAAACCAAAATTTGCCCAGGAAACCACTGAAACCGAACCCAAACCCAGGCCAAGCATCCACGGAAAAACTTCAACTTCGCTCAGCAAGCAGAAAATAACTCCACAGACTCATTTACATCTATAAAATTAATTTTTCGTTTTATTGTTGTCGCAAAACTTTACAATCAAATACAATTTACTTTTTTTCTTTATCCTTTGTATTGGTTGGTGATTGAATGGGGTAATAACATAATTCATCTAAGCAATTTGTCTGCCCTACATTTCGAGTATTCTTTCATTTTTCGTGTTGGCGTGATTGTGGCCCCGATGATATTGTGTGTACATACGGTGTCATTATACTGGGTCTTGAATTGGGGAAGCTAACCGGTGATCTACAGTTTGTTGAGTTTTTCGGGGGTGGTTCAACATGGATGATTATATCAGGGACTTCAGAGCAAGTGAGGTGGAAACAATAGTCCTAGAAAATTTTTACGAATGCGATGAGGTGCTCAGGGTTAATCAGAATAGTGATAATTTTAAAATTTTACACAATAACATTAGAAGCGCTTTCAAGAATCTTGATCAGCTGTTATGCTGCCTCGAACAGTTCTCAGACAAACCAGAATGTATAATCTTGACTGAAACCTGGCAAATAGATGATATAGATATTTTGAATATAGATGGATATAGCTTGGTATACAATTATGGCACTTTTAATCAAAATGATGGAACAATGGTATATATCAGATCATCCTTAGATTATACCTACAAAATTGTTTCTCTTGATGATGGTAACAAATTGATACTTACGACAGTGACATTTCATGACAAGCTGGTCAGGATTCTATCAGGCTATCGATCTCCATCAAACCCACCAGCAGAATTTATACAAAACCTAAGAAGCTACTTAATGAAAGAAAAATTTGATGAAACGCATCACTACATTTTAGCGGGTGATTTTAATATTGACCTTCTTAATGATAGTGATGGAGACGCTATGGACTATATTAATACACTGAGCGAGTTTAATTTTGTGTCCACAATAAATGAACACACTCGAGTAACTGAGAACTCAAAATCCTGCCTGGACCATATTTTTCTTCGCACGAGACATGACTTAGAACTGCTTTTGCCTTTTGTCATAAAATCTAGAATAACAGACCATTATTCCGTTCTATTACAAGTTATATTTCCTAATACAAAAACTACCACCACCAAAAACAGGGCAAACACATACAAGAAAATTGATTACAAAAAATTATCCATGAATATGAAAAATACTAATTTCAACCCTGTTTATGACATCACAGATATTGACACAGCAGTGGAAAAATTTATAATGTTGGTTACCACAGAAATTAAAGATTGTAGCTACACGGTGAAAAATAGAGAAAGAAAACGCAAGAGTTGGATAACCCAAGGATTAATCAAATCAATAAATGAGAGAGATAAAATGTATCAAACTCTACGAACAAACTTCAACTACGAGTTGCATCGAAAATATGTGGAATATAAAAACAGACTTAACTTCATTTTAAAGAAAACCAAGAATGATTTCTATAAACAGAAAATTTCTGAAAACGTTAATAATAATAAGGCGATGTGGCACACAATCCAAGAAATAACATCCAGCAAACAAAATAGGACATCAATTAATCAAATAAGAAAAAATGGTCATATTGTCACTGATGGAAAAATAATATCCAATGTATTCAATGAACATTATATTGCAGTAGGCCCAGACCTAGCTAATCGAATTGAAGTGGATCCAAACTATGCCCTCCCTAAAAGGAAATATAATAACTCAAGCTCTTTTTTCCTTTCACCTACTACGCCTACAGAAATAGTGAGAGTCATAGAGGAATTGAAAAACAAAAAGTCTCCGGGAGAAGATGGAATAACTGGTGAAACACTAAAATGTATAGTGAAACATATCTCTGAACCGTTAGCAAATTTAGTGAATAGAAGCCTAGAAAAAGGATATTTTCCTTCTCTGTTTAAGATATCTCTGGTGAAACCAATATTCAAATCCGGTGATCCCCTAGAGGCTATTAATTATAGACCTATCTCACTTGTGACTACATTTGCCAAGATATTTGAGAAACTTCTGAAAGTCAGGTTATGCTCCTACCTAACCAAATTCAATATTTTGTCCAACAAACAATATGGATTTCGAAGTGGTGTTTCCACACAGGATGCCATATTGCACCTAACGTCCAAAATGTATAATGCAATGGACACTGATAAGATGGCTTTGAGTGTCTTCATTGATCTTTCGAAAGCGTTCGACACCGTTAGCCATACACTATTGCTAAAATCTTTGGAGGATGTGGGTATCAGAGGCGTTGGTCTACAGTTATTCAAAACATATCTTACAAGACGATATCAGTTGGTACAAATTAATAACATCAGGAGCGAGCAAAGGGAAATTACCTTCGGTGTACCCCAAGGATCCGTGCTGGGACCGATCCTTTTCAACATTTATTTGAATGATCTTTTCTCGGTTCCTACGGCCGGAGAAATTATAGCCTACGCTGATGATACTTGCATCTTCTATGAGGAAAAAAACTGGAAGGTGGTCAAAATGCTGGCAGAAAAGGATCTCATTATGATTCAAAAATGGTTCAATTGCAAATTATTAACCATTAACTTCACAAAAACATCGTTCCTTCCCACACATATTGACAGTAGAACATCACCAGATTTCCAAACAATAAATATTCTGAATAACGAATATATAAGTGCTGTTACAGAATTCAAATACCTGGGTGTTGTCTTGGATACAAACCTAAAATGGGATAAACACGTCAAGCATATTATTAAGAAAGTTAGATTTCTGATATTCAAGTTCAGAGTTTTACGAGAGATTCTCAATCCTGAAATGCTACACACTGTCTATATCTCACTTGTCCAGCCCCATCTGATGTATGGTATAGTTGCATGGGGTAATGTTGGTAAAACTACTTTGACCAATCTTGAAGTAGTTCAAAAAAGGATCATCAAAGTAATGTATAAAAAAGATTTTACCTATCCATCGGACAGTCTATTTCGGGAAAGTTCTATAATGGACATACGGCAGCTATACTATTATTTTACAAACATCTACCAACATAAAAATAGATATCAGCTTAAGAATTACGACCATGATTACAACACAAGAAACAAAAATAAAACATACGTACTGAAGAAGACAAAGAAAGCGACTGGCCAAAAATGTTACACTTATCAAGCCCCCAAACTATATAACTCACTACCAGACCATATTAAATGTGAGAATGCATTGAAAAATTTCAAAAATCTACTGAAAAGTTATATTTTTGAAAACTCTAGAGAAATGATTCACAGAATGATAGAATGAATAAGAATATAATGCATGCACTATCCTGGTTGGAAATGTTTACACCTGCTTTGTTCTCATGATGAGCTTTTTGATGGCGCTTCAGTAAATGACCGACTGAATTTTTATATAATTTGCTCCATCAGTTCTGGGCTAAATTATCCCCTCACCGTGTTTTTTATTGTACTTTGGTTTAACTGTTTATTGGTCAGTTTAATAAGTTTAAATAGTTATGTTATTGTTATTTTTATTGGGTATATATTATCATTGTTGTAGTTTTATCGTCTTATATTCATGTATTCATAGGTATGTCACGTACAGGTATGACCTTTAGTGACTTCTTTCTTGGTTTATTTATTGTCTTTACAGATACATTATATTATGAAAGATTTTTGTAGTTTATAATGAATAAACTTATTATTATTATTATTATTATTATTCTAGTTCTCTTTTTCTGGGAAACTAACAAGAGTAGTAGGTATTCATTTTTGACTAACTTCTTTTGTTTTCGAGTTATAGGCGAAAATTTGAAAAATGGCGATATCGGAAAACATTGATATCTCCGCGAATAGGTACTGATGATAGAGCTCTGAAATAAAAACAACATAGAGGCACTTCTTTACGTAAAATCCAGTGGCCTGCTCGTCTTTTCAAAAGGGTTTTTTAATTATGAAGCTATGACCCAAAGTTATGTTTTTTCAAATGAGAACACTAGATTTCTATGCTATTTTTTGAAAGCTCAATCTTTCCTGATTTCAAAAATATTTAACATCGTATGGTATCGTATGGAAAATGGTCAAATACCTTTTTCCATAAAATTATAAGGTTTTGTACCATCTAAGAGTCTCAATATTTCTATGGTTTCAACTGTTGATGAACACAGAAAAATTGAGCTTCTTATAACAAGAGTAGTATCAAGAATTTTTTTTTTTACAACTACTGTCCCCATCGGCAATCATTTTGCTGTATCAATTTGTACATAGGTAAACTGGAACAAAATCCTTCAGCTTCTATGGCTGTCGAAGATGAATTTCAATTTTCATAGCGTGTATGCACTGTTGGTGTTACATACTTCATTGTGTACTCTTTTATTTTGAAATCATTGTAAAAAATTGTCTTTCTTTCCTTATACAGTGAAAATGAAAAACAAGGGACATTCATACCATTTCGAAATTCTACACATAATGCGTACGAAAACTAATTTCGACTGAAACCCTATTTTTATTTCCTTCACCAAACGCATATTAGATAAATTTTATTCAAAAATAACGGAGTGACTGGAATGTTCTTTTAGAGAAATTGCTGAATATAAACAATTCGGAATGTATCCAAAGATATTTCCCTGCATAAAAGGTTCAATTCAATACACATAAACAAAATTATAAGGAGAACTGCACAGGACAAATAGATATGAAAACTTCTAGTAATACCTCAACCCGAAATTGAGAATACCATTCTAGGAATTTCAGTTTGAAAATGGTTATTTCAATGTCGGGTATATTCTTCATTTCTACATAAAATCAATGAGTAAGTACAAATATACGTATAGGTACAAAAATAGACCATTTTAAATTTTTACTCCTAAATGCCTTCTTTCAGGTACCTATGCAATGCTGAACCTACCTAGAAACTGTCAAATTGTCCAGCAATGAAATAATACGGTACACAAAAGAGTACCGAATAACCTTTATTTACAACTGATGTTTATCTGATGTGACAATGAAATCTTGAAATAACTCTAATAAATTTACACGAAATCACTTCTTGTTAACTTTTAAAGTATTATTCTCAAGCAGTAGCACAATACCGAATCTTAGATAGGTTCTGAACTACCCAAGTTTTGTATTATATGAAATATGTTAAAAACAAGGTAATTTGCCAGTCATCATTACATCCGAATCGATTTTTTCAATAACACATATCTACTTTTTCTCAAACTTACGAACCTTCGGTCCAAAGTAATTAATTGACTATTGCATCCAATCCGAAACCTTCCATGAGGAATACATTTTTTCATTCGAGAAAGTAACATGAAAATCAGACATATGGCTTTAAAGATAATCAATGCTGGAATAGGAACTTGCAGGTTTAAGCGAAAAAATATTTTTTTTTGTTCGTAACAAATAATTCAGGTTTTCAAGAATGTATTTATTAAAAGACAGTCCTGATAGCTACAAGCCACGCCCCTCAGGGAGGAGCAACGATTTTTAGTTCACAATTCTGGCACTTGAAACAGATTTACAACGTCACATAGAATTTTGAGTAACTATGATGTAATATATTTCTTATTGGTATCATTGGAAAGAAGAAAAAATAGGCTATGACCATGTTGTATTAGATTTTCGAATTTAGGTCAACTGAAGCGACAATAAATTAATGAAAATTGGTATTGAAAATCGTTCTTTCTACGTCAATAATACAATTAATTTGCAACTTAAAGTGAAATTATTACCTAACGATCATACAAGGGATAAAGACCTTCCAATATTGTTTTGAATCATCTCGATAGCGTTTACCGTTTCTGAGAAAATCAAGACCGAATTAGTTAAGAAAACGCCTGAATTTGCGCCGCGTGAACGGACTCTTAAGCAGTCGGTCTCAACACTCTCAACTGCTTGAAGCAGTCAGTGTACGGCCGCCCTTATAGAGATGAACATACACATACAGGAATATCTGATTATAGATATAGTACCATGAATACACTGATGTGGCTTCAGATCTCCAATTAATTTCATGCTGGATATACTTATTACAGAACAGGACATTTAGAAAATACTTCTGGGACTTTCTGATGTTCCAGTTGGTGACCTTGTAGATGAAATTCCAAATTTTCCCTGCTTCATCCAACTCACGTGATTTCGATATTGTAAGGTAGCAAATTCACTGAAGTCTGTTTTAGAAGTAATGAAACCAGTTTTGCTGTAATCAAAAATTGTTCTAATCTCTTAGAAATTCTGTTAGCTTGTATTATAGTTCCAAATATTCAAACGTTGGCCACAACAGATTCCAGTGATTATGTCTAGAAATCTCAATACAAAGACCACCTAGCCACATAACTATATAATCGAGATATGATTTTTTAAAATTATTTTTACTAGTAGGTACCATATTTTCTCAGTTTGGGTGACTAACAAACGTTTTATTATTTCCAATTTTACCCTATAGAATAAAATTATAAGGGCAGAGGTGTGTGAAAATTTATGAAAATATTGTAAAAATATTTTTAATTATTACTCAATTACAATAAAAATATTCGTGAAATGTTCAATAAAAACAAGACTAAATCCATTGAAATTGATGGCATTATATAGATGATATAGATCATAAAAGATGCATAAAATCATTATGTTTCAGATAAGTCCCTGTTAATCAAAATTCATATCAATGGAAAATAATCCTTCGCTTTTATTGTCATCAGATAACTGGATATTAAAAATTCATTTTCCAAATATACAAGTGGATAATAAAAGTTTTCAGACCCACAACAAGCAATATATTGTCTATTCAATTATATTATTTAAATCATTGGGCTGAAGGACTTAATGGCCTCATATACATATTTATTATTTAAATTCAATAATTTCCCATAGAATTGTTGAGATCTATTTTACATTTAGTTACATCTAACTTTTGGCATAAAAATGTCTTCATTAAGTAAAACAATCAATTTATTTCTATATCACTGATCTAGTAGAACTCATATTTTCTTTAGGATTGATGTTCCTTCTTCACCTTGGATGGTTTGAAGAGATATGCAGCTATCATTACAGATGAACTCAAAAACACATTTATAGAGAAATTTAATAGTAAGGCTGCATCGGCAGAATCTACAATAATAGTGAATATTCTTGCTGAAAAAATAAGATCCAGATATAACTTGGCATGAACTTTTCAGTAGATATGAAAATTGTACAAATTTTATGAGGAGTTGAATTTCTTTTCTTTCGACTTTTGGGGCATAAGTACACGCTGCGGACTCTCAGTCCGTGAACCTCTCAGGATTTGTTTTCATTTACATTATGCTGATTTTTTCGTGAAAAGATATATTTTATATATTCAGAAAAAAACAGTTGTGAATTTTCAAATTTTATTTTGAGCTGAACATATAACAAAAAAATATTCTTCTTCTTCTTAATTTAAGCCTATGGCTTGTATATTCCACTTTAGTCCTCGGTGGATGTAGATATCCAGGAGTCTTTCCTGGATATTCTTGAATAACAATATTCTTCATTGCAAATAAAAAGTTTCTTGGTAAAACTCGGGACAAGGCAGTGTTCACCTCATATAAATTTGGTGCATTTTTTGCAGGACATTCTTGATGGTTGTTTCTTTTTGCAATCCCAATATGCACATTCTACCGGTGGTCACATTATTTTGTGGAATAATTTATTGTTCTTGGTCTGTTAGTTCTCTTATTCAGTCCTTCATAGTTTTTGGTATGTTTTGAGGTGTGTTTCAATGAGTAGAAATGATATATATTAAAACGATTTGATTTCAGTAGTCTACCAAGGTATAGAATTCCTGAAAGAGCTTGAATTTCCCTGCCCCTGGAATATTTATTCTGGACCGTTTCTATATGTTGATCAGTACATTTTACTATTCTGTTCAACATGTTAATGTCGATAAAATATTGCCAGATTCCAAGAATAGATTTCATGTTTTTTGTTACTGCTTTGGATCCTGGAAGATGTTTTATAATATGTATTTTATTCCTTGTTCTCAGGTTTTTTTTAGCAGCATGCTTGTTTCATCTTGAAGCTCCATATTTTTCTAGAAAATATGGACAGGAGAATCCTGATCGAATTCCTCATCAGATATTTCTTGTTAGGTACTGCTATCATGGTCACTCATTTGTAAAACCTTTTCTTCATCAAGGTCTGATATACAGGGTGTTTCCTAAACATGCGGCAAAAATTCAGGGGGTTGTTCCTTGGACTATTTTAAGCATGTTTTGTCCTTGGATGATTTTTGAAAAACCTCTTTGTTTTGAAGATACAGGGCGAACAACATTTTTCATATTTTTAAAATTAATAATAGTTTAAATAAAAATGCATACCGCACTGTGTTTACTAAGTAGGTACAATTTATTTTTAAATTTGTTTAACAACATTCCAATTACTAAAAACGGCCAGTTTTTTGACTAAAAATTGATAAGTGCAGATGGTAAAGGAATACAGATTAAACACGGTTTTATTTGAATTCGTTTTGTGATGTATTAGCAATTAACATTTTTTATTTTTTTTTTTTTTTTATTGGATGCTTGTATGCTGGCTAGAGGTGGTCATTTTCAACAGTTTTTGTAGGTTGAGTTGAATTTTCATGTAATTTTTCATAATAAAATGTTATTATCTGAAATTTTGTTTCCCCTATATCTTCGAAACAAATAGGTTTTTCAAAAATCATCAAAGGACAAAATATTCTTAGAATAGTCCAAGGAACAACCCCCTGAATTTTTGCCGCATGTTTAGGAAACACCCTGTATATATATATATATATATATATATATACAGGGTGTTTCCTAAACATGAGAAAGAGCAATACAAAATATTAATTTCAAACAATCAAGCATATGTGTCGATGAATCTCAGTATTAGCAGAGGAAATGTAACGGGGCATCAAGGTCTGATTGATCATCGTAATGGAGATTAGACTCCTCGAATTCATCTTCTCTGAGACATTCGCCTACAACATTTCTAGACGCTTCTGTTCTTTTTCATATGAGTACAACCTAAAAATTTGAGAATAAATACGAATAAGGCTTATAATATTAATATTTCCACTAACCTCTAAGAGAAAAAGAGTATTTCACTAGTACTGCAACGTTAAGTGCAACACTACACGCTGTAGACTACTGATCCGCAAAAGCTCAAACAACAAACCTAATGATCAAACATTTGATCACCAATTATGATGGAGAGTATTTAGACAAGCAGCTACACAAGAGGGAGTGATTAACACCCCCTTCATAAACTTACAACATGTAGGACTGCAGAGTGAGAGTCTGCGTACATGTTCTAAAAGGTTAATCTCAATTCATTAAGAAAAAATAAATATTATCTTTCTAGCTCATAATATCAAAAAACTGTAATATGTACTTACTAAAATTAGTGAATGCTGATATAAACCAAGTAAGAAGGCTGACTGATTCTGAATTCTTGGTTCTGAGTATTTCTATCAACTGAATAACTTTAGATGATGCCCCTACTGGAGTGCATAGTGGCTATAATATTGGTACTTTAGCAATTTTCAAGAAGAATTATCAAATTCTCTTACCACAAGAAAAGTGAGAATTCCTTTCGGAACAACAAGCAACAAACCAATGGCGAAGCAAAAATAGCACATAGAGCCAAATAAACCATAAATATTTAAACATCTTTTGTAATGCATAACACAAAGAATTAATATTAATTCTTGAAAAAGAATAATTGGATATTCCATGTAGGACAGTATGGCATAACCATTTCTATAGTTATATGACATCATTATTGTATAGCTGAAAAAAGAAGAAATAAACTTAGCTAATGTAAGAAGCAGAATAGTTGACTAGTTTCAGTTTAAAATCATAGATCTCTTAAGCTCCAACTTGTTGAAACTTAGGAGTCAGTTAAAATATTTGGAACTGCTTGTTGATTATAGAAATCAATAGTAAAAAAGTAATATTGGTCTTCATCATCAGCATAATGAGGGGTGATAACTATAATCAAGGGAACCATGTTACTCATGCCAGAAATCAATCTTAACATGACTGTCATAGCAAATTTCAGAATTCAGATCTTAAAAGCTAATTTCATTTGATAATTTTGTATTATCAAAAACCCTAATTATAGTACATTATAGAAAATGAATATTAAGAAAAAAACAATTGATTTCGAAGCTTGTGTATACATTTTTTATAATTATATTTTCGGTTCATTTATTAATAAATTTTCTATTCCTGTAAGACAGCATTGATTTTTGGTTCTCTTCTCAGAAGCCATCTATGATTAATTTTGTACCTAGTTTGCAGTCAATTTTTTTTTAAATCGTACATTTCGGATTTGTTAATTATGTAATTACCTCATTAATTCCATTAAAAGTCCTATGAGACTGACACCATATGCATTTTTCAGTTTCAAAATTCTAATGATTTGGGGAATTTTCAAAACAAAACATGTTGAAATTGTTATAATACTTAACGTATTCGATACTAATAATAAATACGAAACTTCATTTCTGGCCATGGTGGTTGAATGTATGATTTTATCCTAGAGGTAATTTATTACAAACGTGATTTATGAGACTAAGTTCATTTATCTGAAATCTCCTCAACTAATCCACATTTTGATTAAAGTATATCATTACTAAGATCTAAGATGCATAGATAAGAAACCCAATTCTATTCCACAGAGTCTATGATCTAACACAAAATTATTTCTCAAGCAGTGAATGAAATGGAAGGTAGAGATGGGAGATGGGACGGTATTTGAATACCGCGATTTGGGAACGGTATTTTTGAGTAACGTAGTCGCGCGTTCCACAAACGTAAAGTAACCGGCACAGATAACGGATGTTATCCGTAATCTGTGGTAACCGGTTCCAAAGTAACCGGGATGACTCAATTTATATTTATTATTTGAAAAATAAAAGTGAATAATGTATCCAAAAGTACCTAATTTTAACTGAAGCTTTCAATGGAATTGAATTAAAAAAAATAAAATAATTGAAATATCCATTGATATAGTTAATTTGGATTTGGGCATTAGTGATCATTCTAATGGGAAATATGAATCAAATTCATAATGAGTTTGTATTTTAAGAAGTGGCCTAATAGTTCATTCTTTGTATATTTATACATACAGGGTGTTCCATAAACAGTGCGAACGAATTCAGGATATTGTTTTCAGAGTTATTTGAGTTCGGAAAGGTCCTCTAGGATTTATCTGAAAATACTTAATTTCCTAGATATACCCATGTATTCCAAATAAATAACAAATTCCCGTTATTTTCGAAACGGTTTGGGATATTTGAACGAGGTTTGGTAAATATGGATACTTCATTAAGGTTTCGTCTTCAGCAACTACAGTTGTGCGTACCAGGCGCGGGCCGCCGATCCAGAGGTGCCCGGTCTATTTGGGGGAGGGGGGGGCCGTTCCCCCAGTTCACCCACCCCCCCCCCAAATAGACCGGGCACCTCTTAAATTTCGCCGGACCTCCTAGAATTTGACATACTAACGCTCAAATAATTTAAAGATCAGCAAAAATTTCCCCTTCAATACATTTTGTGAAAACCCATATTAATGAACGGCAAAAAATGACGTCCCAAAATGGCGGAAGTGTCTGGGGTCCACATTTTCAATATTTTGAGTATCTCAAAGTCCCCCCCCCCCAAAAGTGGGCCTGGATCCGCGCCAGGTGCGTACTACTGGCATTGATTTTTATATTTGTGAAAAAAAAATAGTACGCCAGTGCCTTTTACAAAACTTAATTCATTTAAGATCGCTCAAAAACTCCTACTGTCAGTGCTTTTATAATTTTTCACATTCATTTGCGCCATGTTCAATGAGGAGAAATTCCTTTACCTGCAACTTCGTGAAAATCGTTACTGCCATGCCATTGTGTTTTCAGTGCCTACTAAAATCTATGTGAATTCTATAGTATCTTCCAGAATTAGAACTGAACAATTCGATTCATGTTTTTAATATTTTTGATGTTTTTTAAAAATATTTTTTTATTATTTCTTCGATAACAATTGGTTGCAGCAAATGTAAATTAGTTAGTCCGAGATTACTTTCAACAATTGAACTTTATGCTCAATTGAATTAATCGGAAATGCAAGGATACTTAAAAATTCTCTGTAATATAGCGGTAAACAAAAAAACGATTCTAGATATTATATGAAATGAGTATCTATCAATCTGTAATATTCAGTCAATTTGACAATGGAATTCCAGATACATATAGATATAATTTCTTTCACGCAATAGAATACCCGATGATGGTATATTTCCACTGGAATTTACACCATCTGTTTTAAATGAGGTGCCCTTCGGAGATTCCAACCTTTGTTGTTATTCTGAGCCACCAAAGAAATTTTATGGTTTTATGATTTTGTTATGCTTGCGTACGTTCTTCTAGAATTACTTAGATACAAGAAACTCAATGAACAATGAATTTATCATTCAACAGGACAGTCCAGAGTCCACAAATAGTCTAGAGTCTAGGTATCCCAACGGTCTAGTTTCCTTCGTTCCTCTATCACTACTCAACTCAGTTGCAATCGCCTACGGTTTCGTAACCTGTTGCCACTGTTACAAAATCGCGGTATTTTGGAGCGGTATTTTTCTGGAGCAGGAGCGGTCGCGAATGTAACGCGACTGGTGAGTAACCGGTATTCTCATCCCTAATAGGTGGCACTGTATTCCTTGTTTGTAGGTTACTTCAACCATTCTTTCAAATAAAAAATTTTCAAATACTGTTTATTGAAACATACTATTTTCCATTAATATTTAAAGGTGACAAAATACTGTTCGGCAGAGATATAAGGTGTTCGTTCAAAGAGGCAATCAGGGGTAAAAATTTACAGTTACAAGCTTTGCAATGGGCACTTTTGATGTCCTCTTATGATATGAACAATCAAGAATTTTCTTTTCATTTTGCGAAATTTTCGAATATCCAAAACAAATCATAAAAACTTGATGAATCTGAAACTTAATGACCTGAACTGGAACATTAGTGATATGCTCCCACATTTTCTTTTTAGTTCGAAATTTATTCGCAGGACCTACTTCTCCTATGTACTCAGAGTATTTGTCGAATATCATCCGCGTCATATTATCTGATCACTCAAAGAAATCTTTTTCGTCCACATCCTGCGCACCAATATTTTCCTCTCTATAATAGGTAATATATTGTAATTGACTAAAGTTTCTTTATCTAGGTAAGCAATTTCATCTTTCCCTTGAATGGTTATTGTATTGTGAAAACTGACATGTTGTTTGAATATTGAAAGAAAACCTACCTTCGATATCGCTGATAGCGCACAAAATATCCCCGTTTTCATTTTCTTGTAATTGGTTATTTTGGTCGTAAATAAAGTCTTTGAATATAACATTTAGAATCAAACATTACTCGCAATTCAAGTACCAAATTCAAATCTAGTCGAATGACAGCAAATGACCACAGAACACTTTCCATAAGCCTTGCCACAGAAGTTCGCATTACCTGCCTGTTCCTAGTTCGAATCAGAGCAGTGCTAAAAAACGCTCCGGCAACGAGCGAGTGCTGTTCAGTCGAATGTGCGTATTCGTATGTGGTGACCTCCGTGGCGAAATTAAACACTTTGTTTAGTAAAACATGATGTTTTCATGTGTTTTGCCTGCTATAGTGTTGTTGAAATTTATCTTTTTTTGGTGATTCTAAGGACTTTTGAGTTGATTTTATTTTCAATAACTGATATACAATATTGAAAATGAATTCTGAAAATGATGGATTTAAAATTTACTGCACGAAATTCACGAGTTCGGTGATGTGTAGTTGGTTGTAGTTGTATTCTTTTCACAATACAGAATACACTATAAAATATTATTCTTTTCCGATGAAGTATTTAAGCATTTTATTTGTACATGATACAGAAAATATGTATATTAGTTCATTAACAAATTATTACCATAAAAAAATACATGGCTTGTAAAATGAATGTGAAAAAATCACAAAATATAAAAATAAATAGTCATAGACATATTCAAAATTAAATACACACAAAAATTGGGTACGATGTCACAGTTAATTTAAAAATTCACTCAACTTGTATATAGTCTTTTCTCAAAGTAACTCCTATTAAATACCGATGCACCAATATGTTTGAAATGATTTGGAAGCCTATTATACATCGTTACGAATGAACAATTATTATTATAAATTATTAAATGATGATATTGAATGATAGAACGTTCAGTTAAGGAACGAGCCAACGACCTGCTCAAAAGTAATAATCACAGAATACTAAATATAAATAATAATTATTGAACAGTATTCTATGTTCAGTATTGATTAGACACTTATCTATATTCTTAGACAGTAAATAAATAGGTTGGGTTAGATGAATTAATATGTGATGTCAATTTGATTTTAATGTCTCAATTGTATGATAAATTTGAAAGAAGTTTGACTATTTATCGAGTGATATTTTAAGTAATATATTGCAAAAATTCAAAAATGAGTACGAACGCTGAAAGGTATGAATGAAATCACTTGAAAATACATATTTTGTTACCATTTTATTGATGTTTTAGAGTTAAGGAAGAAATTGAAGCATTGGAAGCAATATTTATGGATGATATTTCCATAAGTTATGATGAAAAGTGAGTACTCATGAATTGTCTTTGAATAACCCTGGAAAGATTTACTCTACTTCAATTTTAGGGGAAATGCAGAGGGAATTAAGATGACGATATTTCCTTCTACAGCTAATGATACAGGTAAACAATATGTTTGTTTGACACTGGAAGTTTCATTACCAAAATTATATCCTGATTGTGAACCCAAAATTGAGTTGAAAAACCCCAGAGGATTGGATGATTCAGTATTTGATAATTTATACATTGCTTTGAAAAATAAATGCTTGGAATATTCTGGCCAGCCAGTCATTTATGAGTTAATAGAGGTAAGGGAAATTGATTTTTAAGCATTAGATGTAAAGTTCGTTATACAAAGACAAAGTTAGAGGATTATGGATGTTGATTTTTTGTATTTATATTATTTCATTGAATAAATCATTTAAAAAAAAGACGAAACATTATATGGATCGAAGTATACCTCTATCACTATTAATTTTTTCATTGGATTTAGGAGCACATTATTAATTGATATGTAATAATATAAAATAAGTTACTACCAGATACTTACCAGTAGTAGTACTTACAGTTACTTACTATCCAGAGCCTTGTAAAGCTCTGACGCCTGCATTTTACAGTTCAGATAACTAATGTCTAACTTCCACAAATGAAGTATAATTATAGTCTATATGTTGTATATATAGTAATGTTGACAGGACCCATTCGGTTTATCAAATTATTGGGATTATAGAAATCATATTCTTTTATCCGAACAGGTTTGGATTATAGATTCATTTCTAGCATGTGCAAACACATTTTCATAAAGAAATGGTGTATTTTATATCAAAATATTTATTTCATAGTCGAACAAAATTCTCAGTTAGCTTTTCATGTTTTTTCAACAGCCTTTTGTCGAATTCTTCTTGAAAAAATCACTTGCAGTGAATGCAATGAATATTCATTTTGTTCTGCCCATGGAAGACATGAATTGATCGCCTCTTTAGTCGTCGTCAGAGCTTTGAGCTTCCAAAAACTCTGTCCCCATTTTCTGCGTCATCACCTCGTGCCCATTTTTGAAGTTCTTGTTTCATCTAACTAAATGAAGTCCTTGATCTAGTTCTTCTCCTAATTCATTCAAAGGAATAAAATCTTTTGGAATCTATTCTTCCATTCGGATTGCAGAGTTCCGGTTGTTCGGATTATACATAGTATTTTACCAATTCGGGCAGTTCAGATTATAGGGTACTTCAGATTATCCAGGGTTCGGATTATCCATACATTACTGTAGTGATATATTCTTGGTGTTTTACAATTGCTTTTGTCTAAATAACTTTATTTAACGTTTTTTTTTATTAATTTTGTGTTACGGAGCCAGTTGGTCTGGACACAGAGATCTTTGATGAGATTCAGAAGGTTGATTATTTTTCTGATCAAAGGAATTTCAATGTTACACCTCGAAGTTTGTAGTATCGGTAAAAAATCTAAGAGTTAATGTTATATTCAGATCGATTAGAATGAGATAATATCAAGGCTATAGCCGGGGGGTCTCGGATGGTGTTCGAACCCCCCCCTCGATATTTTTCAGAAACAGAGGATCCTGATTTCACTGAAAATACTCAACTTTTTCAAATTGAATGAGATACCTTCTATTTTGTTGTATATTCAGAGATATACTGCTCCACAAAAGTTAAGGAAGTTCAAAG
This sequence comes from Harmonia axyridis, assembly GCF_914767665.1. Lineage (NCBI taxonomy): Eukaryota > Metazoa > Arthropoda > Insecta > Coleoptera > Coccinellidae > Harmonia > Harmonia axyridis. Next base: position 36,683,014 of record NC_059502.1, on the reverse strand, counting down.
ATTTTAAGACTGTTTCAAAAGTTTCCTTTTTTTTTCTGTAATTTTTCAAATATGTTAGTTCTAAATGTTTACTCACTTATTAACATTATTTTTTTGCCCATTCCTTTATGAGTTTCACCTTTTCAGTTTAAATTTTTTTTTTTAGTATTTGTACTACTATATCATTTCACTCAAAATATTGAAAAAATAAAGTTCAGTAAAGAATATCGCCTCCTCGAACATCAACCACAGCTTGACAACGTCTTTGCATACTTTCGATCGGATTGTTAAAAGTCTTGACCAATATCTCTCCAGAGTTGCATTAAAAGCCGTCTGAGTTCTTGAAGCGTATGAGGAGGTGATTGGTAAGAATCTAAAGCCCTTTGTAGCTGATCCCAAGCATGTTCAATGGAATTGAGGACTGGCGACTGAGGGGTCATGTTAGATCCCGGCCGGCCGGAACTGTTCATTTCACCACGGTCAAACACACTTTCGTCATTTTCGATTTAATTTCTGGAAGCGCGAACGTAATGAAATTAGATTTATCTTATAGAGACATGAAAGATCGCGCAAAGAGCAATTTTTCGTTCACATAGTCAACATCTAAGGCCCAATTCTAGGAAGGAATTGAAGAATTTTATGCCGGCCAAAGATTTTTGTGATTTTTATATTTTCCGAATAGCGTCCTAGAATGAATTAGAGGAATATGGTGGCTATAAATAAATATATCTATCGTACACATTGGTTATCTCTAAGGTCCAGCTCCAAGATCCGAATTGTATGATCTTATGCCAGCTGAACAGTTTTTCGTGATTTTCATGTTTTTGGAATGAGCGGCCAAAGATGAAATTGATTCCATATTAAAGAGGATTAAAAGCTATGAATTTTCATTCACATTAGTTACCTCTAAGGGCCCAGCTCCAAGATCCGAATTGTATGATCTCATGACGTCCGAACTTTTTTCGTGATTTTCATATTCGAATAAGCGGCAAATATCAAATTGAGTCTATATTAAAAGGGAATAAAATAGCTATAAATCATCTATAGACCATTGTCGTGAACTCTTTTCTGTTGATCCTCTTTTGTTGGATAGGGATCGTGTTTTGAAAATCTTGGGCTTGGGTTGAACTCCACGTCAGATCACATCTTTTATGCCGTTCGCATGACTGACACTGCTCAAACGAAGCGAAGTATTTTAAATCAGATGGCTAAGATCTTCAATCCGTTGGGATGGTTAGCTCCTGTCATCTTCTCAACTAAGTTATTTTTTCGCCAACTTTGCCAGCTGAATTTGGACTGGGATCAAGGGCTTCCTAATGACCTCAAAAAGCCTTGGCTGGAATTTCAGTCTCAGCTTCCTGATCTGGCCAACGTTCAGATTTCGCGTTTCCAGAAACTTCTTCACCTTCTTTTAATATTTTGGCTGGTTCTTGTGACGACTCAGAGTCTGGGTATGCGGGTGATGTTTATCTGCACACTTCAAAACCTTCTGGTCAATATTATGATCTCTTCTGACCGCTAAGTCCAAAATTGTCCCTTGCAAAGCTGTAACTCTGCCACGTTTGGAGCTATGTGGCGCTCATCTTCTTTTCAAGCTTCTTCATCATCTTACTACATGTGTCATCCCGCATCTCAATGCTAAGGTTATCGCCTATTCTGATTCCTCTGTCGCTTCATCTTGGATTTGAGGTGGAAGCCACAAATGGAAAACATTTGTTGGAAATAGTGTGGCGGAAATTCAAGATTTAGTGCCGTCCTCCTGCTGGAAACACGTCTAGGGGTATCGCCCAAAGATATCCATCATCATCCTCTATGGTGGAGTGGACCCTCTTGGTTACGCTCTCATCCAAACTCTTGGCCCGCGTCCTCTGTTGATATATCAAATCTTGAAGAGATGCAATATGGGTCGAAACCTGTAACTTCTTGGTCACTCGAAGTCACTCAAATCCCACCAACTCTAATCGAGCGTTTTTCATCTTTTCTCAAGCTCAAAAGAGTTATTACTGCCTTCTGTTTGAGGTTTGCATTCATTGCACGAAATTCAAGTAGACCCCTATCCTCCCTCGAGCTTCTAGAAGCTGAAACTTGTCTCATTCGGTTGGAACAAACTCAACGCTTCTCGGAGGAAATTGTTGAGATTCAAAAACCTTCATCTCGTCATCGTCTGGTTATGAAACTTCTATATCTTGATGAACATAAGATTATCCCAGTGGGTGGCCGCCTACATACTTCTTTGTTGCCATATCAACATAAACATCCTGTCCTTCTTCCCAAGAACAGTAATTTCACACATCTTATTATTGATGATGCTCATATTTGTTTGTTGCTTCACGCTCTCTGGCGACCCATTCCCATATCCGTCGTCAATATTGGATACTGGATGGACGCATTGTAGTACGTAATCTTCTGCGTCAATGCAATAAATGCTTTTTTTTAAGCTTCGACCTATAATTCAACCAATGGATAACCTTCCACCTGAGCTTTTTTCTCTTCTGCTGCCTTCATGAGCACTGGAGATGACTACGCAGGTCCCTTTTACTCCACTAGCGCTAGGTTACGGGGCGCTGTAAGCACGAAGGCCTACTTAATAGTGTTCATTTGTTGGTCCTTCTTGACCACTAGGGATGACCGCAGGTCCCTTTTACTTTACTAGCGATCGGTTACGGGGCGCTGTAAACACGAAGGCCTACTTAATAGTGTTCATTTGTTGGTCCTTCTTGACCACTAGGGATGACCGCAGGTCAATTTTACTTTACTAGCGCTCGGTTACGGGGCGCTGTAAGCACGAAGGCCTACTCAGTAGTGTTCATTTGTTTTACCACCAAAGTCGTGCACTTGGAATTGGCATTTAAACTCTCTATCCCCGCATTTGTTACTGCATATCGTCGTTTTGTAGTACGCCGAGGTCATCCATCTGTAATTTTTTCAGATAACGGCACCAATTTCTTCGGATCTAACAATTATCTCCGGGATTCTGCCGTTTATTGTTGGCTCCTCAACATCAACAGTCCCTATCTGATGTTGCTTCTGCTTCCGGGACTGATTGGCGTTTCATCCCACCTGCTAGTTTGTACATCGGTGGCCTCTGGGAAGCAGCTTTAGAAGCTGCGAAACATCATCTACTTCGAGTAATCGGTGAGCAAAGACTCACTTATGAGAGCTTCTTACCGTCTCTACCCAGGTTGAAGCTATCCTCAATTCTCGTCCTTTGTATCTTCCATCTTCTGATCCATCTATTTGGAGGCTAATACCTCCGGACACTTCTTAATATTTCGCCCTCTTACTTCTCCTCCTGATGTTGATGTTACATCTACAGCTATCTCGTTGGCGACTCGTTCAGCGAATCAAACAAGACTTCTGGAAGCGTTGGCGTCAAAAATACTTGCACACATACAACAGCGACACAAGTGGCTACAACCATCTACTCCTATCAACATAGTTACAGTTGTAATCATTCAATACAATAACCTGCCTCCCATCAAGTGGTCCCTAGGCAGAATATCATCTGTTTTTCCAGGTTCTGATTCCATCACTCGTGTTGCTGAAGTTACAACTTCTTCTAGTGTTGTTAGACGACCCATCATCAAATTATGCCCTTTTCCGATACAATAGAACGAGTACGTCCTGATCGCTCACATTAACCGATTTTTATTACTGGAGCAATTCTTCAGGGCGCTTATAAGTGGGTGACCTGATGCCGTCTATAAGTAGCACATCAATCTTCGCCGGCGTAAAATTCATCAGCCCTACACATGTTATTCATTCATTCGTTCGTCTCAAAAAAGTGACAACTTAGTATATTTACAGTTGTCGATTATCATCGTCAAATAATTCATTCATCTAAGGAAATCTTCTCATCTTCATCGGAAACCGTTTGTGTTTTATTTAATCTTCTTAAATAGACCAAGTATAAGGAAATTGTGAGTGAATTCTTGTTCGGAGAAATTCATCATCTTCTGAATTGGATTAGAAGTAATATTCTTATTCCTCCATCCCTGATAGGTATTACTTCTGAAACTTCAATATCGTAACGCACATCAGGAAACATTGAGGTAGGCACTTTCAAACAATTGTTTCTTGGTCTATTCAATTCTTATTGTAAATCATCATCATTTTCATTTCGTAAAAACGATTAGTGGTGACAATTCGTTCGCGGATTTTCAAGGGTGTTTCTGAAAAATGACTTTTTCAAATAGGTCGTTATATCTTGGATTCTGTTCGTGATATTTAAAAAAATTTCAGAATATTTTTTCTGTTATTTTTATAGTTTATATGATACCCCGCTATCAGGTAATTTTGCCGCTTGCTATGACATTACATTTGATACCGGGCTTTGTTATTATTTGTTGAAGTCACAATAGGGAAAAAGATGGATTAGGGGAAGCGAAAAAGGAATATTATTGAAAAAAAGGTAAATTAATTAAAAACAGACTTAACTTTCGATTATTTATTTAATTCTTAAATCTAACTTACAGTAAATGTTCAAACTGTTTCCCTCGGACTCTAATGCATAAATGACAATAAAATTACGATTCAATTTTCTTAAACTAATTTCCGATATGGTCCGGGCTGCGTCGAATAAGAAGCGAGGAAGAATTGCGTGAACGCGTATTCGACGCAGCCCGGTCCATATCGGAAATTAGTTTAAGAAAATTGAATCGTAATTTTATAAAACGGTGTCATTTATGCATTAGAGTCCGAGGGAAACAGTTTGAACATTTACTGTAAGTTAGATTTAAGAATTAAATAAATAATCGAAAGTTAAGTCTGTTTTTAATTAATTTACCTTTTTTTTCAATAATATTCCTTTTTCGCTTCCCCTAATCCATCTTTTTCCCTATTGTGACTTTAACAAATAATAACAAAGCCCGGTATCAAATGTAATGTCATAGCAAGCGGCAAAATTACCTGATAGCGGGGTTCCTAGTTTCAACTTAGTTAAGTAGGGCATCGGTAAAATGATGAAAATACCTAGTTTTATGGGCATAAGATTCGTGTATTGTACCATTTCTAAATCTGTCTAAAATGCCCAATTTTTTGATGTTACTTGCTCGTTTTGTTTCAAGGATTTTTTTTTCACAGCAGGTGTCCAAAGTCGAAGTTCTCGTTTTGCTAGCAATTGAAATCAAGATTTATCCATTAATTTACGGAAATCCACATAACTTTTTGACAGAATCATACTCATGTCATCTTAAATAACTATTTAAGATTCCATTACAACAAAAAAAATAAGCTTCGAGAGCTTTCCAGTAGAATTCTGACCCTGACAATGTTAAAAAAGATGAAAATTCACTAAAAAACGTAATTTGGTAATAACTCGAAAACCATGCAACTTTTACTGGGGTCATGTTAGGCTGGTTAGGTCCCTCTTTAGCTGACCTACCTCCGGTGTCACTGTGACGTGCCACTTATGGGACACCCTGTATAACGATCGTTCATTAAAATTCGTGGTCAAGAGGGCTGTGTACACTGTGTAACATATAAACTTTAATTATTCGTAGTCCTTGGTCTTTAATCCAAACTTATATGTACATATGAACATATAAAAACATAAAATATTTAATAACATTTCTTCAATATTTACGACAACTGTTCACAAAAAAAATTTAATTTATTAATTTCAATCATGTCTGATATGATCTAATTTGGTATAGACCAGCAGTAGCTCTTTTTTCAAATGTCCATATTCACTTCATTTTCATCTATAAATTTTCTCTTTTTTTGTAGTATGAACTTCTTTCAATGTTCTCATATTTCTGCTCTTCAATTTTTTAAAAATTTTTCTCAAATCAGAGCCACTGAATTCTGTCCAATCTTGAGTTATCTCATAATCATTCCTGTTTGCGCTTGGTTTATCCTCGGGATTATCTTCAAGTACTTGGAAATTGTTTATCAAATCCTTTTCGATTTTGTCTATGCCACGAATCATATATCCTCTTCATTAATACATTGCGGACCATGTCCAAAATGGAAACTGAAACATATAAGATTATTAACAATCTGAAATATTACTCTGAATAAATTTCCCATATAATGAAGAATTGTATTTTATAAAAATTTTCATTTCTTGGAAGCTCTACTTTCACTTTCCATATTAGACGAGAGTTCAATCGAAATAAAACAGTATTAATACCGAAAGCAAACTCGGATATTGAAATCGATATTATAAAAGGAAATTGTCCCTCATCATAATATATCCTTCAAGAAGGACCCACAGAACATATTGCTGTTAAGAAAAGTAGCAACTCGTCCAGCAGAAAAAACTAACGTTAACAAAGTGATACATATCAGTAGCGGAGATACTTAAGCTACTGATCTTTCTGGTAAAAGCGCCCAGTCTAAAAGATCTCCCATTTGGTCTGAAAGTTTTACGGGTATAAGTAAAACTAACGTTAACAAAGTGATACATATCAGTAGCGGAGATTCTTACGCTACTGATCTTTCTGGTAAAAGCGCCCAGTCTAAAAGATCTCCCATTTGGTCTGAAAGTTTTACAGGTATAAGTAAAACTAACGTTAACAAAGTGATACATATCAGTAGCGGAGATACTTACGCTACTGATTTTTCTGGTAAAAGCGCCCAGTCTAAAAGATCTCCCATTTGGTCTGAAAGTTTTACAGGTATAAGTAAACACACAAAGGTTTCTATTGATTTTAACAGGAAGTAACTATAATGATCTATGATATGAAAATTAACTAAAGTCAACTCGTAGTTGTTGTGACATCCAAATCAGCCTAACTAAGATGTCTAAAAACATGGTGAATGCACTCGTTAATTTTCGAATGGAATGACATTCGACCAAATTGAAAATATTAGTTCTATGTCGTGGCGGCGCCGCAATGTCATACCTTCTATTTCGATCTTTTTTCCTTTTATTTTGACAGGATACATCAATTAAAACCAGCTAGCCAATCAGAAGCTTAAACTAATATTCTCAAAATTGGCAAAACAAAAGCTAATCAGTCCATACACCAGGTTTTTAGACATCTTAAGCCCACCCCTTGATTAACCAAATAGTTAAAGTTAAAATTGACATTGTGAAACCGGCCCATAGTTTATTAATAATTTATTATTTGCAGCTAGTCAGAGAAAATTTGACAGAAAGTAATTTACCTACTTGTCAATGTGCTGTATGTTTATACGGCTTCTGTGAAGGGGACGATTTCACTAAAACACAGTGCTTTCATTATTTTCATTCATTCTGTCTAGCTAAGCATTTATTAATAACTGAAAAACATTACAAAGAGGAACAAGAAAAGTTACCACCGTGGCAAAGGAGTACCAAAGGTTTTCAGGTGATTAAGTACCTACCACATATCATTCAAAGCATTAGTTTGAATTAATCATGATCTAACTAGTAAGCCATTATTCTAAATTCATCATTATATAAGTCATGAGTTATTATGGATAAATGTAATATGAAATATTATGTTTATATGATTGCTAATTTATCTGCCTTTGTGTTAGTAGTTACTAGTCTTCATCTTCAATTCCAAATTTTTTATTAAATTATTTTCGTTCCAAATCATCTTAAATTCCAAATGGAGATTTCAGTGCATAGATAACAAAAAAATGTATTTATTTAACTAATGAAATAATAATAATAATAATTTTCAAGGCTGTTTGCCCAGTATGTCGTGAAGCAATAAACTGTGATGTAGATGATCTCAAGAAAGCTGTTGCTCCAAGACAATTAGAAGATGCTCAACATTTTTCAGTCAGTAGCGAATTGAGAATACTCCAAGCTAAGATGCAAGAACTTTTTTCATATCAAAAGAGTAGAGGTGGTATTATTGACATAGAGGAGGAGGAAAATAAACACCTGCTCATAACTAATTCATCTGAGGACTCTTCACAGAGTGATGTAAGTAGTTATAGTTCATAGAACTACCACGAAAACCTACAGTGAAGGTATATTATTTTTACCCGAATTTCCTAATTCCCTGTGAACCTTTCAGAAGGTCAGAGCTTATTTTCTTATTTTAACTTCAGTTCTTTGTATTTTGTTTCTATAAATTGATAAGCAGGAAGCAAGGATATCAGTCTTCCTATTGCTTTGTGGTAGTAAATACTAGTTTTTATCTTGCTGACAAAAGGTTTTTCCTTGAATCTTAGTTTACACTATTTTCATTGCTAAGGGTTCATTTGTGGAATTGAAATTCTTTCTTTCTTGAGTTGTTTTCCGAATGTTTTGTTGCATTTCATATTAAAATAATGAACATGTCAATAGAAAGATATTTTAATAATTCAATTAATGTGGATCAGAAATTTTTTTGTATCTTTTCAGTTATGTACTTTGTCAATATCATCATCACTTACCTTTTTCATATTTTGTCTTCGCATTTTAAAATATGTTGAATTTATTATTATTCAAATATGCATTTTTTTGTGTTATCTCAAAACCAAACTTACTTCTTGTTAATCACGGTCATAAATGTGAAAAATAATTTATTTGTTATATGCTGTTCATTAACAGCCCTTGCGCATTTTTCAACTTTTATGAATAAATCCTTGAAGTTTGGAATTTACAATTTATACATTCTTCAGGATCCAGGACCCAGTTTTGGACCAGTCGACAATACTCCAAGGACGAACCCAATTGATCGAAAAATGAAAAAACATACGAATTCTAGGTGACCCAAACTACTAACTGAAATTTCAAACCAAATTTTTCCATATTTATTTGTAATATAATGGTAACTAGATGTGCTGTATGAAATAAAAAAAATTTAGAGATTTATTGACAAATTTATTTCACAAAGGGTAAAATCAACGAAAATATTTAATTCCTACAACTGTCATAAATTTCTCAATAAAGAGTTCCGAGTCTAGCACAGCGATATGTGCTGCTCTTCCAATCAACGCATTCGCAGTATTTGGTAAGGCGTGATGGATATCATATCTGAGAAGATTAATATCTTTCTTAGAAATGATCGGGGCTATTATGTTATGTACCATTTCTCGAAAAATAGCACCTTGTTGAGTTGTGTCCTTTATGGCTTCTTTACACAATTCTATTCTCGCTGAATGTAGAGGTACATATCTGAAATAAAAATAGATTGAAGTTCTATTGCAACAGCTGACAACAGGTTAATGGGACAATGCATTACAGAAGATGAAAAAAGACCGGCTCATGTATGGGTAGAACTCATCAGTTCTGACGTTTGCGATTACACATTATTTTCTTAGGATGTGTTTAGTACTAGAACTAGTTGGATAAATGTGTAATTACAGTAGAATGCCGACAGATGACGCTAGTGTCGTCTCTAAAATTAAAGTGAACTTAAATTACTCATACATTTTGTTCTGATGAGAGTTAATTTGAGCAGCATTTGTTATAAGTAGAAAGTACAAAAAACCACTCAGTACCACCTGTATTTTGAGCTATTGAAATTATCTATGTTCTGGCCAAAACCTCGAAATACCAGTAAGTTAAAATGCAGTTTAGTGAATTTTGCAATGTTGGAAATGGAAGTTCAACTTGTCTCAGGTGACGAATCCTTCATCAGCGATGAAGAACATAGGGGGTCGACTCCAAGAGATCAAGAATTTCAGTGACCGACCCCAAGTTTACTCAACCTACGGCGAAGCTTCTTCTTCTTCCTTCTTCCACGTAGTCTAAATGCCTGTTCTTCATCAATGATGTACTTATTCAGGACGTTTATTGTCATACCCTCTCTTCCTTGGACGGCCATACTTTTCCTTCCTATAGGTGATCCATCCCCTTTCACGATTCCATCCTGCCCCATATTTTATCTATGTGCGCGTTCCATTCTCTCTTTCTATTGGTTATGTACTCTATGTTTTGCACTTCACACATTATTCACACATGAAGTATTTCCGGAAATTCTCCGAAAAATTCTCATTCCCGCCGATTCCAACATACGCTTTGTCTTCGACATGTTGGGTCTAGTCTCGGCCAAATAGGTCATGATTGGTCGTATGGTGCCCTTGCATATTTTTGCCTTTGTCTTCTTGTTCAAATGTTTATTCGTCTATATCGTATCGTTAAGGCATCCTGCGATTTTGTGAGCTCTCATACTCTGTTAGGACACTTCATCCTCAACATAGCCGAAACTGTATGGTTCAACTCTTAAACGGGGTACACATTACCCAACGCGGTCGTGTCGACAGTTCAACTTTGTCAGGTTGTATGTGAAATCGGGCCATGTCTAGCTGTGTCCAACGACATAGGATTTGTCGGTTCTTTTCGGTTGGCCTAGCCATCCAACCGCCCAACAAAGCGACCAATTTGCAGTGGTCTGAGCATGTCTCCTCCATTTGCGCCAGGGCCAAACGCTTGACTTATTGTATCAGTAAGATGTACGGGGGTGGAGACGTTTCTACTGTTCGTACGTTTTTCACTACATATGTGAGACCGATACTTGATTACGTGAATCCAGTCTGGTGGCCATCTACGAAACGCGACGAGGACTTACTGGAGTCGGTGCAAAAATGGAACACGCGTATTCCCTATCGATGGGATCCTCCATCCTACGAGAATCGTCTCAAGATTATTGACCTCCCCTCCTTTAGAAGCAGACGCCAAAGAGGAGATTTGATCATAACATATCGTTAGATTTGCGACATGTTTAAGAGAAACTTAAATCATCTCAGAGGTCATGGTTATAAACATTTGTTGGAGAAATTTCGAACAACCCTTCTCGAAAGTTTTATATCAAATAGAGCATTTAACGTTTGGAACAGTTTACCTGTGGATGTTGTCAGTGCTGCATCGGTGTATGTTTTCAAAATGTATTCGACAGGTGGAGAGCGGCATTCATTGGGATGAGGGCTGATTGGGAAATAGTTCTCTTCACAGATGAGTCTAGATTCTGCCTCTACCATTGTGATCGACGTTCCCTTGTATACAGACGTCCACATGAAAGATATGCTCAGTGCACTCTTTCCCAATCAGCCTCTTCCCAATGGATATGCTCTGTCGCAAAATCCAAACGCGCCCTTCGATGGGCTGGAATAAGAGCTGGGCCTCTTGCCGCGACACGAGGCCTTAAATCATATTCTCTGAGGCGATTTCTTATTGTCTGAGTGCTAATTTGCACCCCATGAGTTTGCTCAAGCTGATTTTGAAGGAGGCGAGCGGTTGCAAACCGTTGTCTCAACGAAGAAACTCTCAAGTAACGAATGGCAGTTGTTACCCGTGGTCTACCCTGTCCTGGTCTTCGGACATTCATACCTGTCTCCCTGAATCGCTGCAACATTCTGGACACACTTGTATGGGAAACTCCAAATCTTTCTGCAATTCTTGTGTATGTCCACCCTTCTTCTCGCAAAACTACCGCTTGGGCACATTCCTCTTGGGTCAAATTGCGTGTTTCGCGTTGCATAGCGATCGAGTGTAGAAAATCAAACGAAAGAAAAACTATTGATCACTAGAATGGATCGAGAACAACTGATTTCAGAATGGAGCCAATACATTCATAATCTGATAATCTCATATTTTTTTATTCCTGCTGGGAAAAAACATCTGCATTGAAGAAAATCGTTGAAAGTGGATAACATATGCATGCATAATTCTGATAAAAATAATTATCATTGAGAACAACTTCGGTTGTAGAATAAATTTGAGATTTCCATAATCTGCGTTAATTCTTTTGCGCAGTGTATATTATTCTTTTCTTCCTTTCTTGCATAGGTTCTAAGTTAATAATAAAGCTGTTAGAGCAACTCCAATTTTCTGTTTCTTCGACACTCCAACTATTTTTCTGCGCGATGTACACTGTAGCGTGAAATCCAAGTGACCAAGGTGGACGGCGGTCGTGCCTTGTGTACGCAACATCCGATTTTGTCGACCCAACAGTCGGCACGGCAGCGTTGGGTAGTGAGTAGCCAGCATGAAGTATTGGAAGGAAATAACTTATTCCATTATGTTCTGATTGACTTCCAGCTGCGGCAGAGCAAAGGAAATCAAACATGTAGACATGAAATATACCTATAATTATCTAAACCCCGAAGAAACTGACCATTCTGAAAATGAACCCCAACCGAGAAACACTAACAACAAGAAGCCACCAGCAAAAGTCGTATTAGGAATCTTCAACAACCCTAATTAAAAAGTAGTAGAAATAAAACAGATCCTGAAAGGAAATTCCTGTATAAATATGTAACTAAAAACAGAACCATATACTTTCATTAATTAGATGATCACACAAATATAATGAAATTCCTGGAGTTCCAGGCACCTAAAAATTCATGCCTTCACTTGACCGCTACCCCAGCGTAGAAGATATTTAAGAAAACCTCCTAGTATTAAATATAACGGCGGTGGAGGTATCTATAGGTACAAAATGAAGGGGACTAAATCCCCAACATACATGGTTGTTACAGACAAAACCTTATAACAGTTGCAGCAATAACTATCGGACCTTACGAAACGGACCTCACGAACGAGTTCGATAAATTGATGAAGAAAAAGTTTTACCTAATAAACTAATCACATCGCTGAGGTATATAATACATTATAACCAGTGAAACAACTAAATAATAGAATGGCTCAAGGTAGCAATAAAAAAACCTTTTTTTTTTTCAACAACACCGTGAGGCGTGAATGAATATTTGAGTGCTTAAAAATAGTGATGTGGAATGCTGACGGCGTATCTCGAAGGGACGTCGAAATTTCGAATTTCTTATTTCAAAACAATGTCGACATTTTAGCAATAAATGAAACAAGGCTAATGGTTAGGAACGAACATTTCATTAACGAATATAAAACCTTCAGGACCGACCGAAAAATCATCGCTGGAGTCGGAGAAACCCCTATTTTAATGAAAAATAACATTAATTCCGTTCATTCATCGTTAATAAACGGCACAGAAGAGAATTCGATCGTTCTTGTTGGCGGAAAATTTACGATAACGGCTGTGTGTCTAACAGTCCTACCAACAAATTCTCACGTAATTGCTTGAGAAACCTATTTAGATCAAAAATAAATATCATTGTGCTAGGTGACTTTAACGTTAAACATAAAAAACGGAATTGTAACTGCAGAAATACAAACGGAAATTGTTCATTCAGCTTCCTTGAATCCAATGACGATATCGAACTTAATGTTCCAAATGAACATACCTATCTACCCACTTACCAACCAACTCTAACCACCAAGTGCTTGGTGTTAACAAAAATATTTGGCGCTAGATTCGAGTTGCCAACCTAGATGTCATCATAATCCGATTATTTTCTCGGGAAAAGTTGACATCGAAAGTAACCCCGAGAAGTTGGTTCACAATTACTCAGTAACCACCTGGGAAAACTTTAGTAGAAAACTTGACAATAAAATTGTCATAAATAATAAAATAGGAACTGCCTCGGAAATCGAACTTGAGATCGATATGTTTACGGCCTCAAGTACCCACGTGATTAAGCCACCCCGAAACAAGACGAAATTCACAAACTTCCGAAACTTTGTGGATTTCAACAGGAAATAAAGATATTCAGGGAACAAAAACCTTTCAAACCAATTGATAACAGAAAAGCCTTCTGAAACACCATCCAAAATTTCGCCGAAATTAACTCCCAAGTTTGTATCTTAATCCAAAATTCCGTGGAATTTACATAACTGATACAGAAAAAGAGGATGCACTTGCGGAAAACTTCGAGACCGCTCATCATATATCACAGTCTGATAACCCAGAATAGTCTGACCTTAGAACTCCGAAACAAATATATCTAACAGAGCTGTGCCAAACAATTGTGGTTAAAGCTTTCGAAAGCACTTGAAGCCTTATTCTGCTCCCGAGCACTTTTTAAAAGCAGTGCTTCGTAATCTAAGCATTTTCACAAAAGGCTTAGTGCTCAGTATTCCCAAAAGTGCTCCCGAGCACTTTTGCGGATTACCAAACACTAAGCACTTGCGAATTTTTGTCATAACACGAATATGCACTGACGCCTTGGTATCCTATGATCGTTTTAGATAACCTGATTAGTCTTTGATCGTCTTGAAATTCAATACAGTGACAAACATCTGACGCTGGCACTTTTGTGTGAATTTAGTGCGCAGTTGTATAGATCAGATTAGTTTTATTATGTACCTTGAAACATATGTATTTTATTTACATCTGTTTAATTTAATAAAAAATCAATTCATTTGTTAGGAAAAAGGAGAGTATGAAATTAAATTTTGAATCATTTCATAGGCTATTTCTTATAAAATGAAGTTGCTATATACGGTATTATGATTGTGAAATTTTACATTTCATTCAAATCTTAATGGAGAAGTACCATTATCTTTTTTTTAACTGGGAGGAGATATTTCTAATCGACAAATATCAATAAAAATTTTAATATTTGCATAATTGAGGAAAGTCTAACAAAGTTCGATCAATACAGCGTAGTTAGCCAGAATGTTAACTATATAATTGATTAATTTTCTGGAAATATGATTGTTTTGTGTCGGGAATTGTAAAAATACTTGGTTACAATTCCTTTATCTAAATCATATCCTTATTTTTTAGGATGGCGTTGTATTATATGAAGAAATATAATAGATACCTTTATTTACCTTCTCAGTTTCCAATATGAACTTTATTTTCATATTTTAATAAGTTATTTTGATCTCGTGAAATAAGATATTTTCAAACATTTTGCGATTTCAAACCTAAGAAAAAAATTAAAAATTAATTATTATATTATTATTAGAGGAGAAGGTGGTAATGTGACCCCCCACTTTGCTTTTGAGGGTTCATTTCTAAAATAAAGGAATTAAAAAGATGAAATGAAAAATATTGGGTTCAGTATTTATATGTGCATTCACATCTTACAATGAAATAAAATAAACTCGCTAAATGAAATACAAATTATCATTTATTCTTAAGTAATCAAATTTGGCATCTCGAGATCAGCTGATGGTTATGTGGCCCCCTGGGGGTCACATTAAATGTATTGGCACCTAACGACAGAAGTCACAAATATAATAGTCCCCTTCTGAACCTGCACAGGCAATATGAGCCCATAATTGGCAACTCTGACACTGTATCCATTTCTCTCCAGGTCTGTCATTGGTATAAATGGTTTCGCAAAAAATACAGGGTACATTTTCGTTGTCAGGAACCCTATTCAGATTTATGTCATCAAAATTGACGTTTGTTTCGTCACTGTCGGAACTACTGCTGGGTGTCACATCTCTCTTGCGCCGTACACTAACTCCACTTGTGCTTGCTCCATCATAATTATGCCTGACACCTTGTCCACGTCCGCGACCACGTCCTCGTCCGCGCCCTTTTACACGAGTCTCTGCTACTTGTAATGATTCGGTTAATTGGTTTTTATATGGCGATGAAGTGATAACGTTCGCTCGAGTAGTCTTTCTTCCACGATTAGAAGTGCGAGTCTTTGCCTTAGGGATTGGTTGAATGTCTTCTGGGAGAATCAAACTACTTTGCAGCTCTTGTACTTCAGAGCTCACTCCTGGAGTACTCTGGGATACTACATCAACAAGGCCTGTTTCTTGGTTATCAGGAGTAAGAGAACTATGAGATTCTTCCGTTAAAAAATCGACCTCACTGAAAACTTGCGGATTAAATGGATAAATGCCTGTTGCACGGAAACCATTTACTGCAATTTCTCCTGTCGTGCTCTTGAGATATGATCGTCCAAAAAGTTCAGCAATGTCGTAAGGTTTTAGCATTCTTTCAGAGTGCAAAAGAAACTTGCGAATCTCCTCACTGTAGTGACTCTTCAAGGCGCCCATGAAAGTCTTGTCCAAAGGTTGGAGCTTATGAGTTGTGTGAGGTGGAAGACTGATGATCGTAACATGGTTTACACGAGCAAGCTCTATTATTTCAATGTTGCGCGTGTGACTGTAATGGCCGTCAAATATAAGTAATATGGGAGACTCGGCACTAGGGTTAGTTTTATCAATGAAGTGTCTGAACCATTCAGTGAACAAATTGGACTGAATCCAACCAGATGGATGAACTTTGCCAAACGCTCCAGGAGGTGCACCTTTCATCAAGATATCCGTGAAGTTTTTCCTTGGAAAAATCATCATAGGGGGCACAAACATACCTGATGCACTCATGCAGCAGACAATAGTACACAAAGAACCTCGTTCAGCAGCAGTTAAGGCTCCTATCTGCCTTTTCCCCTTTTTCCCTAACACTTGTGGTACTTTTGATTGCACGATAGTCAACCCAGTTTCATCGACATTGAAAATTCTGTCGGGAGGATAATTCGTTTTACTCATTTCGGCTTCCAAAATATTGAAAAACTCCTTGACTGCTTCACGGTTAAAGCCATTAGCACGAGCATATGATGTCCCCATTGGTCTGCGCAACGATAATTTATCTTTGTGTCGCCTTAAAAAGTGATCCAACCAAGCTCGCCCTGCTACATCATTCTTGAATGTATTCTGAATATTATTTTTCACCGCCAGCTGATAAGCCATTTTTCTAACATCCATCCTAGTGAGTCCATAGTACCTAGCCTCCATAAACAAAATATAATCCACTAACTTTTCTTCCAAGCTAAGTGGTAGTATAGGTTTTCGACCAAGAGGTTTATGTACAAGTAAATCTAAAGACTTTTGTGGATCCTTCACTAACCGTTTCAGTGCAGATCTAGGCACCGAAAACAATTTTTCAGCTTTTTTATATCCCATGACCTTGTGCCTCACTGCATCGATTGCTTTTTTCATTTGTTCAGGGTCCCACGTCTTTTGTTTCTTCTTCGAAGATGGAGATAATACGCTTTGTCTAGGCATCTGAAATCACAAAATAAAAATATGTAAATGCTTAACAAGTCTTATTTGTAATGTGGCCCCCGGGGCCATGATACAACCAATGTCGGGGGGCCAAATTAGAGTTATTCAAAATATTTTGATATACAGTCTAAAACATTATGAAATATTAAAAAAATGCATATTTACCTTATAAGTACTGTAGGCCACAGTGTCACGACACAATGTTCAAAACCACAGCAAATTTGATCAGTTGTTTTACCAATTAAGGAATAAAACTCACAGTAGTAAAATAAGTTTGGCCGGTACGAGTTTCTACTTGTTCAAATGACGAACGAACGCAACCGCCTCTAGCGGATTTATAGGCTATTAAATCAATAGTACACTAAAATGATCTCGTTGCGCCAAAATAATACTAGATGTCGTTGTGGGAAGTAACTAATATTGAAGGGGGCCAATATACCTGCGGGGGTCACATTACCACCTTCTCCTCTATATATATTATAATTATTATTTATGAATGATAGATGTCTTGCTAGTATATTGTTATTCAAAGAAATTAAGTCCAAAAATATTTCTGTGAAGTGTTTTCATAGAAATAATAGATATTCATATAATCTGAAATTTTTCACAGTGTTTGACCTGATATTTCAAACAACCTTCGATGAAATTTTTGAAATCCGAAATTGCACGTTATATTCAAATATTGATGTGATTGGTAGAACCGGGTGCACAAATTCTTCTAGGATTTTTTCTATCTGAAGTTACTTCGAGTTTCGAAACAGGTTTATTTCAGCCGAGCTTGTATTTTTTAGAATCCCGAAATATAAATTATAAATGCATACACGAAAAATTCCTGAGTGGATTTTTATTATCTTATCTCATGAAACATCATTATAAGACGTCGAAAATTTATTTAACGTCGATACCCCTTAACATTAACTAACTCTGTTATTCGGGTCTAACGATGTATTCAGTTACTTATTCCAATGTTTATTATGCATACTTTGGGAACGGAAGACAATAAAAAAAGACAAATATAAAATTAATTGTTTAAATAAAAGCAGGCCAGCTTGCCAATGCCGTTAATGCACGTCTGCATTTTTACACAAAAATTATTAAGCTTTGTTGGAGAATCAATAAAGCTCAGGAATAAAACGATGGTTTATATCATATGAATTGAAATCAGACAGTTCTTTCATACAGGCTGTTCCACCATTGGCGCGATGGCGATGCTCTATTAAGGTTAAGGGGTGAAATTTTCAAATTTTCACAGTATCCATCAGAGCTACATTATATAATTGTTTGGAAATACATAAAGTATAAATGAATGAATAAAATGTTTTTTCTTATAGACTAAAAGGTTAATTATTGAATTTCCAGATTGCATGGAATAAATTTTTTTTCGTAGTTTTATATGCTTAAAAATTACCGTTTTTGAATTATTCCGAATTTTCAGTGGAGAGGCTTTGAAAGAACCTAATGTTTTCGCAATGAATGAATTTATTCCGATGAGATTTTGGAATTGAATTTTAGGTAAGTACTTACTTTTTGATAATTATTGGGAACTCTGAGTGTTCAAAATGAGACAAATCATTGATGGCTCATGCAAACATTATTATTGGGCTTATTCTTAATGGCATAACATGTATTCTATTTCCTCATCAGGTAGCAAATTTTAGTATCTTTGAAAAGTTGTCTACTGAATGAGAAAATAAAATATAGGGTGTAGGTACCAGTTGAAATGAGCCCATTATAAATTTTTGAATGAGTCATCAATGAATGAGAATAAATTTTTATTATTATTATTTATCATTTTGACACCCAGTAGAGTTCTCAATGATTATCAAAAATCCAGTACCTACTCACCTCCGTTCTTCTAGGATATACTTTCGAAATCCCATTCAAATAAATTCATTTATTTCAAAATTTCAACGCTTAACCGTATAATACCAGATTTGCAGTTCCGTTCAATCCATTACATTATTTTTATGCTGAGTGTTTATATCGTCATTTTGTGACGATTTCAAATGTGATTCATTTCAAATAAAAATACAAGTAGGTAATGTGAAAATACAAGTGAAACTTTCAAAAAGATAGCTGTAGCTGAGGATATTTTTATATTCTATTCATAAACCATGAATACATTTTAGGAAAACCCATATTGATTGAAAAGAACATGTGCCAGATCACCAATTTGGATTCCGTAACAAGCATTCAACAATCCAACAATGCCATTGAATTGTCAACAAAATCAAAACTTGCCTTGAAACAGGAGAGTACTGCACCTCGGTGTTCCTAGATGTAAAACATGCCTTTGACAGAGTTTGGCATAGAGAGACTACTAAACAAACTGACAAAAATCTTACCTGACCGATTTTACAAAATATTGAAGTCATACTAGAAAGACCGCTACTTGCAGGTTAAAACAGAGTACTCGTTATCCGATTATAAGACCATAAGATCAGGCGTTCCGCAGGGTAAAGTGATCGGACCTATACTCTACCTGATATATACCTCGGATATCCTACAAACTGATCAGTCTACCATAGCAACATTTGCAGACGACACAGCAATTATAACCTCAGATGCAGACCCATTGTTATCATCCCAAACACTACAAAATCATCCGGATGCTCTCTCTGATTGGTTAAAAAAATGGAAGATTGAAATTAACACCAACAAGTGAAGAAAATGTACTGGCTATTGAACAAAAAATCGAAGCTATTTCTTGAAAATAAAGTGACAATCTATAAATGAATTCTTAAACCAGTGTGGACTTACGGAATAGAACTGTGGGGATGTTCTAAGCCAGGCATACTCAACCTTTTTTCACCTCGGGCCGCATAATTGCCTAGTTGTAAAACTAGCTTTAGCCCGCGCGGTTTTCGTTTATCGCGCATAATCAGACCTTTTTTTTTAAATCGGTTACAAAGTAGCTTAAGTCCTTTCCTAAGCTCTACTAGATCCTGTCGGTGTACCAAATTTTATCAAAATCGATTCAGTGGTTTATGCGTCAAAGCGTAACAGACAGGCATATTACGTTTTTCGCATTTGTAATATAAGTAGGGAAGTGTGAAAATAAAAATATACAGGGTGTTGGGGAAACGCTCCCAACAACGAAAACAGGGGATACTATTGACGATTTTAAGAAAATTGGACTAATTTTCTTCAATGCAATTTTTTATTTTGGTAGGTACCATTATTTCTAAACTCTTTTATTAGCATAATTCAAGCAATAATGCTAATAAGAGGTTTTAAAAATCATGGTACTGACTAGAAAAGAAATTACACAATAATATGACAATTTAACTGTATAATCAGCTAAAAAATGCACCCAAGAATTCATAGAAACGAAAACTACAAGAGCAAAAAACGTGAGATAAGGCTTTTTCGCTAAGAAAATTAGGTATAGTATGTACAGGGTGAGCAAATAAGCGAGGTAAGCAGCTATATCTCAGGATCCACTCATCGTACAGACTTGTGGTAAAAAATTTTACCACTAAAGTGTACAAGAGAACACACTGGAAATTATTTTGAAGTTCATACCTCTACCGCTAGGGGGCGTAATAGCTACCGTCGAGTAGAAAAATGAATTTTACTCGAAAATGATTCATATGAAGATGAAGAAAAAATATCATCACTGTAATCCTTGGAAAATTCTCTATCTTTTTGAATTTTCATATTCGATTTTACGACATCAAATGAGGGTAGGGGAAAGGGAGAAATCAGAATGATTGAAATGCCTGTAACTTCAGTTTGGCTAAACATTTTTGAGCAAGTTATATCTCGTCTGAGAGATAATATCTTGTTGATTGAGGACAGAATATACTCATGATAAATTTGTTTTTGCTGCTTTCTATAGGGTCGCTAAGTCAGAAGTTCATTGTTTTGTTCATTTTACTCCGAAATTTCAAATGATTAGATTTTCTTAACAGAAACAGAAATTCCATCAAATTTGAATGAAAAAACCTGCAGGTCGCAAAGCGGTAGTTTCGGGCGTTCTGAAGTTATGGCTGAAAGAAGATATTCTTTGACTGATGCACTACGAAAAACCAAATTGTGTCTTTAGGTTCTGACAAAAACAGAAATCTCATCAAATTAGTATGAAAAAACCAAAAGGTCGCAAAGCGATAGCTTCAGGTGTTCTGGAGTTATGGCCGAAAGAAGACAGAATTTAGTTTTTCAGTGCATCAGTTGAAGAATATCTTTTTTCGGCCATAACTCCAGAACGCCTGAAGCTATCGCTTTGCGACCTTCTGGTTTTTTCATACTAATTTGATGGGATTTCTGTTTTTGTCAGAACCTAAAGACACAATTTGGGTTTGCGCAAAGCATCAGTCAAAGAATATCTTCTTTCGGCCATAACTTCAGAACGCCCGAAACTACCGCTTTGCGACCTGCAGATTTTTTCATGCATAATTGATGGAATTTCTGTTTCTGTTAAGAAAATCCTATCATTACATTTGAAATTTCGGAGTAAAAGGAACAAAACAATGAACTTCTGACTAAGCGCCCCCTATAGGAAGCAGCAAAAACAAATTTATCATGAGTATATTCCGTCCTCAATCAACAAGATATTATCTCTCAGACGAGATATAACTTGCTCAAAAATGTTGAGCCAAACTGAAGTTACAGGCATTTCAATCAGTCAGATTTCTCCCTTTCCCCTACCCTCATTTGATGTCGTGAAATCGAAAGTCGCAATTCAAAAAGATAGAGAATTTTCCAAGGATTACAGTGATGATATTTTTTCTTCATCTTCATATGAATCATTTTCGAGTAAAATTCATTTTTCTACTCGACGATAGCTATTACGCCCCCTAGCGGTAGAGGTATGAACTTCAAAACAATTTCCAGTGTGTTTTCTTCTACATTTTAGTCGTGAAATTTGTCACCGCAAGTCTCTACGATGAGTGGATCCTGAGATATATCCGCTTACCTCGCTTATTTGCCCACCCTATACATAAAGAATCCATTGTTTATATTATGGATATAGTGTTCTGTGTGAACGTAATAAGTGAGAAAACAAAGGTACATGAGTAAATATTGATACCGTTATTTTTTCGTAATTTCGAAACTTTATTTGTGATACTATTGTGAAAATTGTAATACTGGACTAGGCCGTTTCTCGGGCCGCATAAAAAGGGGCAAAGGGCCGCACGTTGAGTATGGCTGTTCTAAGCCGTTTAACACAAGAATACTCGAGTCCTTCCAGTCGAAAACACTGCGTATGATAGCAGGAGCACCATGGTATGTCACAAACCACAGTCTACAAAATGATCTGAAAATAAAATCGATGAAAAATACAATAAAGCCAAGAATCAACAAATACAAGGGTCGAACCACAAATCACGAAAATATAATGATAAGTTATCTTTTCGCCCAACCACTCTTGAAGAAGAGATTGAAGAGAACCTGGCCCGAAGACCTCATGGAGGAATAATTGTGCGGAGAACCATTGATGGAAGGTACCCGACTCAAGCCATGAACCAATATTTCAATATTACTAATTACTGTATAGGTTGATTGTAAATATGCAATAAACAGTTGAAAAAATTTAAAAAATATCTAGTTCTCGTAAAAAAAAATCTATCTTTCTTACCAGATGTTGTTAATGTTATTATTTGCGATGAATGTTTTCTTCGAATACACCATTCTATGCGGGTTGGGTAGGTCATAAAGGCTGTTTGGGATTTCCAAAAATATTTTCGAAGAAATATTAGATTTGTTTTTATTTAAAAACAAATTTTATCTTGCAAATATGCATTTAAAACAAAAAATGATTAAAATATGAATTTCAACTCAAAAATGCATTAGAATATGCAGTTATTCAAATGCATATTTATCCGAAGCGTAATTATGGTTATGCCAACCTCGTCGGTTTTGTGATCAAGGAAATATTGAATAATTTTTTCCAGATATTTTGTTTGAATTTTTTATGTTTCTGGTTGAGCGATCGACATAATATTCATTACGACTCCTGAAATTATTATTTAATTAGGGCAACTTTTTATTTAGATTGAATTGAAATCGAACGGCTATATCTACGGAATTCCTTGTCGGATTTCGACTAACTAAACAGCGACATTCGATATTCGAAGATATCCTGAAAATTTCAAGTTCAAATATCCAATATCTCTCCTTTCGAGAATTATAATTTTTTCGGTCGGATGAACAGAATCGAATTTCATTATCAGTGGATAAAAATAGTATTAATTATAGCATATAACGTTTGAAGAAATCAACATCCATGTATTGCCTTTCCACTGCTTACACAAATTTTTATGATATCTATTCATAGCATTCTATAGGAAGTAGTACCTTATGAAACTCTTCAGAGCAGTCAAGTTAGCAGTCAACTGTAACTTCGGTTAGACGGTTGTCGTTTTCTTCTCATGTTTTTCTAATCCTTCTCAATTTTATTGACACGAATGAATTTGATAGATTAAAAACTTGGGAAAATTGTTATGATTAATCATGGGGAATATATCTACAACAATTCTTTTAGTTCAGTTGAAATGAATAGTATCGGAAATCATGCTCATTAAACCCCAAAATCCTCTAGAAATTACTCTTGATCCAATGTTGCAGCAAACCTACTGAATTTAATTCCTCATCCGATTAATAAGTTACCTCAGAAGAAAGAAAACTTTCCTCCGAAGTAACTTCAAACAAGAAATGAAACCTTGAGATCCAGCTCTATTCCAATCCTCATCTATGTTTCGTCATCAGTCGTAATATAAAATGTAAAATGAAAGATACTAAATAAACATTTTTCAATTACACAATGAAGATAATATACGATTTCATTCTTTCATTTACCTCGGATGTTTCCGAACCACTCAGTCTGATCTTGTTCAAAAGTGAAATTTCACAATTTCTTTTCCTTTTGATTATATGATTTTGACGTTGCCTCAAATAGCTTCATCTATCTCTTTCATATTTAGACTGTCGCGAACTCTTCACGAAAGGCACGTGACGGCTTGTCCATTTGATATTTGGTCCTTGACGTCATGTAACGTCAATGTCAACGTCATCGTCAATATCAACGTCAATAACCAAAAGTGCTTGAATGCAATTGGTAATTACCAATTATAACCAGGTTATTCTCTTGAAATCGCTTTATATATTCAAAGGCCAAAATCAATCGCTCATCTCCGAGCAATAGTCACTCAAGGGCGCCTAATTCAAATGAACAAGTCTTAAGCCTCACCTTGTACAAGATATCTAGTGTTATCCGTTTAGGATTAGCTTAACAAAGATAGCTCTTATTCCAACATCGATTGATATTCGAATGTTTGAAATAATCAAATATCTACCTGTCTTGTCCAGATCCACATAACAAAATATTCTTGAAATGGTGAATTGTACTTTTTTGGCTCAATGTATACAAAAAAGATCGCCTCCAATCAGTAGTATCTTTGAGGCATAATTGTAGGAGAGAACCGGATTTTTTCCATTTTTGCATGAACCACATACCTGAAAAAACATATTCGATAAGTCTATGGTGACAATGTTATGTCGACTGTAATGTCACTATTCATAATTTCAGGTGCTATCTAGGTGTAATCAAAATATTAGTGGTTGGCATTCCGGACAAGTAATATTAAACGCTTAAATAAAAATATTAATATTCTGTTTCAACAGGAATACTTTTCGGGTCCTTGTTCCAGAGGAACGGAGAACTGTCATTTTATCCAAATACAATCGAGAATGGTCTTTTAAGATTAGGTTCACATTGATGAAATTTGAGGTCAAAACAGTTCTGCCTGTTCGGCCAGCATGCTTGCTTATGAATTTTGTTTTTGCGAAAAAAAAATTTCTTTTATTTCAAATAGGTTATAGGTTGGTAACCATTACTTACCCATATTGACTAATCCACTAGAATTGTACAAAGTTCCCAAATGCGGACCAGAAAGTGATAAGAAAGTGTGCAGTCTTGGAAGGAGAAACTTCAATTGTGGTCTTGTTAATGCAGATCGTATAATGATATTTCCTAAGGAATGGCCGACGAAACTGACCCTTGTTGGACGAATATTATTCGAATCTATGTAATGTAAGATTTCGTTGACCAAACTGAAAGGTATAATGCCAAAATTGTTATTATAACAATGAAATATATCTTCATTTACATCCAAATTAAGGTTAATATTCCAATATTGTCAGGTACAATGGCGGTTGAGAGAAACGAAAACTCTTATATGTATTTTTTGAAACAGAAAGGATATCGGGTGTGTAGTCAAACTTGTCGTCAAGATGAAAGCATGGTCAAGTTCCAACATGAAATTGGCCGCATCCAGGAATCACAGGATTTAAGTTTGACTACACACCCGATATCCTTTCTGTTTCAAATTATAAATTGTTAGTCGAGATTTACAAGTAGTTAACTTATATGTATTTGTCCAGAACTCCAAGATTTCATATACTGATGAGTATAGAAAAGAGTTTTTCGAAGGAGTAGGATTTCAAATAGGTATATTGTTGTAATCTTTAAAAAGTATATATGTGTTGAGGTCTGAAATGAATGATTTACAAGAGTTATCAACCGATCGAGCACTATTGATTCACGATGTATATATGCCTTATGGAAATTTTAATACGCAAAATTATTATTCATATATTTGTGAATTGTGTAATGAATAATTCATTTTATAATAATTATGCGAATCACATTGGTTGTTTCCTAATATTATTGAATTTCATATCATCCGTGAACATTTATATATCATCCTATTAAAATTTTCAACCAACAAAATCTTACTTACCGATCAGTCATTGTATCAAAATCGCTGAAAGTATCGCCCTGGTTTCTTTCGGACATAAGGAAATCTAGATATGCACCTGGTAATCCTAACTCTAGGTATATTTTGATTAGTCTTAGGTCGGCTGAATTACCATCCAAGCCATGAACACATATTATTAAATGCATTCCTTCTGGGGAGAATATTCTGAACTCGTCACTGACGTGGAAGTAAGGAACAGTAGAGGCGAACATGTTCAAATCTGAATATATTACTCCTGGAAAATTTAATTGACTTCTGAATTCCGATTTGGCCTTTTTGAACGTGTTTTCGTTTTCTACATTAGTGCCTTTATAGAAACTGATTTCTGAAAAAAAAATTCATATAAGCAAAATGTCACAAATCAATCACATACCAGCTATTCAAAGGAGGAAAATCAATAATCAAATATCAATAACTGAGTTACACAATGTTCAACTGAACACTTTGAAAAATAAAATAATGAATTATCAATAATTGATCAGCTCGAGAGAATAAAATAATGAAATATCAATAACTAATCAATGCAATAAATTCAAAAAGAATTATCAGAAACATGCTCTCAAGACTGGACTTGGAACTCCACAATCTTTAAACATCAGTTGAAGCAGCATCACAACTATTCACAGGCATCTACAACTGGTTCGGAATTCCACGATGTCCAAACAATCAGTTCACGAACATCACCCAATACATCACAACTTTTCTAAGGCTTCAATAGCTTGGAACTACACAATGAACATCCGAATAAACAGTGGTTCATCAATGTCAGAAACCGAATATAAAAAAAACAAAAGAAAGAAGATAGTGAGATCCTTTGATCTCACAAGTGACTAAGGGCCTTATTACCTACTTTGCTCAACCTTGAGGGTGACAAAAACCGTAATTTATCGTCATAAAAGAGTGTGATTCGTGTGGTTAACAACCAAAAATGTCGAAATCCATTATACCAGTCAACCAAATATCGCTTCTCACGGGAATGAACTAATATTTCTAATCAAATTTCCATTGAATAATTCATATACACACACAAAGTTATAAAATTTCACCACTATCAAGACAGATTCATTACAAAATGAATGCTAACAGCCGTCGATCTTCTGACAACATCACTTCAAAAGAGAGCTCCACTACCAGGAGCGTCCGGATCCAAAACCCACTCAACCGAGACAGAGCCATCTACCTAACGAATTATCAGCAGAAAGGCTGCTCTGACAGTCGAAACATAACCATAAACTTACCAGTTAACATTGCTTGGAGCTTGGAGGTTATTTCAAAAACGATTATTATTGAAAAGATGTTGGGTAGACCAAATGCACATTACATAATGAAGAATTCAAAATCCGCAATTTAATAGATACAATTTCAGATAGAGGGAATCGAAATGAATGTGATATTAAAATATCTCATACCTTATTACCTACCTTATTCACCGCGATGACCTATTAGACGTTTATGGAAAACTAATCATAATTTTGTGCTGAAAATTTGCATGTGTTGGGGTTTGAGACAATGATCTTTCTCTCTAAAATATTTTCAGTTCTCTACAACTTCCGGTTATACCGGAAACGAACTACTACTTCCTTATTTCCCAATTTTATATTATTCAATATGTCGTTGTCGAGTGAAGACGTACCAGAAAATAGCTCCGGGATTCCTCGTTGAAAATAAGATCAAATAGATAATTTAAATCATGTAATCGAAAGGTGATTGATATAGTTCAATGTACAAAATGTATAGAAGTTTTTAATCCGTCCTGTCTAGTTAGAGATGCGAGCAGAGGACCAGCTGTGTGCCAGCCTTTAGATCCGAAGAAATGTTTGTCCCCAAAATAAATATTTACGTATGGAAAACAAACTACTGAAACAGCAGAGCAGGTAAAATATTTTAATGAAATGAATAAAATTCTATATGAAAACAAGAAATTGTTAAGGAGTGTTGAAGAAAATGTCATTAACATCAATGTGAAAAATAAAGAAAAACAACAAAAAAAAACGAACAACGTGAGCAACAAAGAGATCATTTCCTACGCCGACAAAGTATCAGGTAACGGAAAGAGAGCTGAATCGAAGAAAAACGAAGAAGCCGCAGGAACTCGTAAAATGACACTTTCCAATTTAAGATTAAACAATGAACAATTAACGGTCAACGTGAATGTGAACAGTGGAATGGAACAAGATGAAAATTCTGGTCAAGTGGATGGAGAAGAATGGGAGCAAATAACATATCAGAAGAATATAAGCAGATCGTCTAACCCTATGAAGTCGACGAACTCAGGCTGCAAAAACAAACGATCAACAAAATACTGTAGTGACTCTGTCTGTGCACAGATGGCGCTATGGGTATTCGCGCCACACTACTTCGGCCCCGGCCGATTTAAAGGGGTCGTTCATAGTCAACTCTCCGTGAAGGTGTGAGAAGGTTGTCTTAGGTAGAGATCGCTGGATAGGCTAACTGACGAGTCCACCAGCGATCTCGGGACGAAACACCAAACCCCTGGGAGATGGCGCACCTCGTAACTTGGCTTGAGAAAGTGGTAACCCCGAAGTGATGGCAGAAAGCTGCAGCGTTGGAGTGTAGAGGCGACTCACTGCCATGCTCAACGTTACGGCTACTGGCGTGTTCATCGTACACTAGCGCCGATGGCACGCTGAGCCTTGAATTTCCGCCTTCACAGCTCGCTTGCGCTCTTTTCCCCTCTTAGTGCACCTGCGACCTCCTCCACTAATTGGTCGTCGTTACTAGTGGGGGAGTATGTAGTGACTCTGTCTCTGCACAGGTGGCGCTATACAACTACGGCTCCAGCCGATTTAAAGGGGTCGTTGCAATGCAGCAGCAGCATAGTCACTTCTCCGCGAAGCTGTGAGAGGGTGTGTCATAGATAAATACAAAAGTATAGATAGAAAACTGGGACCGCACTTGTACACTTGATTATGCATGTATTCATAGTAGTCGAAGTTCTTGAAATATTTTTTATTGCAGTTGTGAAAGAATCATTTGCTGGTCCCAGTAGAGAGCAACATCATTTACTGAAAGAAGTTGATGTTTCAAGAAAAGATGAACTAACACCGAAAGTTAAATACTTTTACAAAAAGTCTTGTGATCTTAAAAGACGTATCCATGTTTTATAAACCTCAAGGAGTTCCTTGAAAAGAAGGTTATTTAAAAGAAAACAGAGTCAAAACTCTACAAGAGCAACGTCCGGTATGGATAGAATCAGAAGGAATGAAAATTGTGGAGATGATTCTGAAATTTTTATCAAACTTCGAAGATCAATTCCACAGGTATTTAAAGCAAAATTATTTATTTCTCTATATAAATCTTTTCCTTCCATCAGGTGATACTGAACATTTTTAGTTTAATGTTAGATGTTTACTAAGAATGTTATGTTATCCTTTTCAAACTATTTTTTTCACATCCAACACATTGAAATTTTAAGACATTTAAATTTTTTTTTCAATTGACCTATGAGTGAGCGCACCTCCTAACTTGGCTCGAGAAAGAAAATGCCTATATGTAGAAAGAATTGCTAGAAGAGATTTGAAGGAACAAAATGTGGATAATTTTTTGAAGAATCCTGATGGACTAGGGGATATAATAGTAAAAAAACAGGATACAAAAAGTTCAAATTATGCATTCAGTGCAGCAACAGTTTAACAACAGAGGAAGATTATAAAACTATATACATTAAGGAATTCTGGCCAGCAGGAGTAATCCTGAGAAAATTCTCATTTGAATTTTTTTTTCAAACAATAAGAGAGCAAATTCAGGAAAAAAATATTACTGTATAATCCAACAAAAATGTTCAAGTGTTTGATTGTCTCAGTCTTTACTTGTCGGAAATTCATCTTGTTGATTAAAAAGTAAAATAACTTATTTCCGCTTTATAAAAATGTTCAAGTCTTAAGTACAGCTTTCATTAAATTTGATTAGGTAATAAATGAACAAAAACCTGTCACGGAACATAGGCCGGATATCAAATGAACTTAGAGCATTTCATTTTGAGGAATATGATTTGGCTTCAAGCTTTAGTAGAGAAAAAGGTAAACATGGGGGTTGTGCTCTACATACACAATTCCTATACATTTAATGAAATACTACATATAACATCAACCAATGTTTCGAATATTTTTGAGTCTTCAGCAATCCAGTTAGACTTGGGATAAACTAGTATCATAGCAATGTGTATTCACACTTTCACAGGTCTCTTTAAGCTTATGTTAACATATTCTTCGAGAATATACAGGGTGGCCATTTGAAAACGAAACAGACGAGATTACAGACGAAATAAAGTTTTTCGATAGAAATGCTCGGACAGGTCGATTTCTGTTTCGAGGGGGACAACTTAAGATGTAGGTTACGGACGCATAGCGCTTCAACCCTTGCTGCTACAACCCCCACCCCCAATTTTTGAATAGGGAAGATGGGGTGAGTGATATCTCAATTTGAAGGTATTTTTATACTGATTTCAGCACAGTAATTGTTTTTTCATTTTATGCATTAGTTCTCGAAATGTTCATGCGTTAGTTAGTTAGGAAGGAAGCCACAGTCATGGTTGTTTTGAAGCTCAAAATGTCGATTTTTCACAAAACACTACAAGTGCCATGAAAACACCACTTCATTTTCAAATACTTAGTTAAGAATATTTCGAGAACTAATGCATAAAATGAAAAAACAATTACTGTGCTGAAATCAGTATAAAAATACCTTTCAAATGAGGTATCACTCACCCCATCTTCCCTATTCAAAATTTGGGGGTGAGGGTTGTAGTAGCAAGGGTTGAAGCGCTATGCGTCCTTAACCTACATCTTAAGTTGTCCCCCTCGAAACAGAAATCGACCTGTCCGAGCATTTCTATCGAAAAACTTTATTTCATCTGTAATCTCGTCTGTTTCGTTTTCGAATGGCCACCCTGTATATAACAACCACTCTCGAGAAATATTTACAGGAAAAAGCAGAAATTTTAATAACGGGAGATTTCAATATAGATATACTTTCTGATAACAGAGAAACAAGTAATTTAAATTCTATTGCAGAATATTTCTGTTTAAAGTGCACTATCAAAGAGCCTTCACGTCTAGTTTCAAGATCATGTTTGGATAATTTCATAACAAGTAATGAGAGAGATACGAAAGTAACTGAAAATTATATATCGGATCATTCCACCTCTGTATTCAGGTTTATTCAAGATTAACTGAAAGTAGATAATATCAAGATAGAATACTTCAAACGAAAAATAAATGAAGAAACGATAAAAAATTTCTAGATTGTCTCTCGATGCAAGACTGGCGGGATATTTTTGAATTTGAAACACACCAAGTGGATGAGATATGGAACAATTTTGAAAATAAATTCAAAATTGTATTTAATAAATATTTCCATTCAGTGAAAAGAATTGATAAATCAAAATATCACAAATTTTTAGAAACTCCTGATTTAAAAAGAATGAAAAATGTTTAAAACAATTTACTGATTGCTACGACAACGAGACAGGGACTGAAAAGCAGTTACAATAGAATGAAGAAGAAAATGATAGGGCTATCTTAGAAGAAAACTTACTCACACAGGTAAAAAAAAATTTCTGCATAAATATTCGAAAAAATGCGAGTCCTCGTCGCCATCATTTTTTGTCATAAGAATCCCATTAATTCATGAAATATTGACTTTATGCCATAATACACTGGGTGTGCCATTTTAAATAAGGAAGCTTTGTCTTTTTCCGGTATAACCAGATGCTGCAGAGAAGGGAGAAAGATCATTGCGTCAAACCCCAACATGCAAATTTTCAGCATAAAAGTAGGATTAGTTTTCCATAAACGACTAATAGGCCATCTCGGTGAATCACCCTGTATATGACAACTTTTAGTGCACAATATTCATGTGAAATTGAGGAAAAATGTAAATACAACTAATATACATATCTCATTTCAATTAGTGGTTTAGTTGTCTAGAAAGTGCGGACACATATGAGAAAAATTTTGGACGCCACTGAACCATGTTAAGTTTAAGATTTTCCAAAAGAATCATAACTCTGCTCCACAAAGTTTTCATAACCAAAATATTTCAATATCATATTCAACTTGAAACTATAGTTGAATATGATATTGAAATATTTTCTAATGAAGACGGCTGAGCTCCCAGAATTCAAATTGGTATTTACAATTTTTTCTTATTTCTTCTGATGCAAAAATGGTTGGTGTTATGTCCTCAATAACCCACTCGTTACGCCTATGCTCCAGAGTAAAGTAGAGATCAAATTTTTAGCACTTCGAAAAGTTATTATACACACCAGATTCATCTCCACTTTTTTATAAGATAGAGTAATGATGAAATAGATTTATGGTTGATTTTTTTTCTTAGAATTGATCATATAAGAAATTCGTGAAATTTTTTCTCTGAAAGTCGAATTATCATGTTACCTACCTTAAAACTGATGCAAATACAGTGTGTGAACAAAAAAACAAAAAAAGGACATCTAATACAAATATTTACCTTCAGACTGTAAGCTCTTCTTATAAATATAAGTATTTGGTTTCCTTTCACAAAAATAGGGAATTAAATGATAAACAGGGTTATCAACTCCAGTAAGCTCATCCTCATTGTTAGTGCCATTTGCTATTGAAATACTGGGTGATTCTAGGTCCCTGAATTGTTTTGGAGGTAACAAAGCAATACCATCATATATATTACTTTGATTTGATATATCACAGCCTAGAAAGTAGAAAAACATTGGTTCTTAATGATCCTCTCTGAACTCTTTCCTCATTTCATCTCGAAACTAATAATTACATTATCAAACTTAGCATGCCAAATGCTTAATTTTGCACGAAATGGAGCAAGTAATTTTCCCCAGACAATGCATGATAATATCTTATTTTTTTTTCAGTAATTCCATTGAAAATTCATTGGAAATGAGTAATTAGTGAGACTGAAATAATGAATACCTATTATTTAATTTATCTCATATTTGAATTTTATTCAAGTTTGTCGACCGTCGCTTTAGCATTCTTTAGAATTAATATTCCATTTCATTTATTTCATCATCAAACCAATTATAGCGGGAAAAAAACCTTAGTACTCATTTTCACACAGGAAATTATTTGTCATTCATGGTCGCAAATAAATTCTTCGCATGAAATGGAATATAATTGTCGTATTTATTTCAATCCATCTCGATAGCGACTAATATCCAAGCTGTAGCTCATACTTCAACTGTGACCAACCTCATTTCGCCATTGAAAGAGAAAACACTTGATATCGCAGATGTTTTGATTGTTGCTGTGTTCCACTGGATCATAAGTATTTTCTGGAATAACGTTGAATATGTATGTATGTATGTATGTATGTATATTGTCTTTATTTCCAACTAAACTTACATCAATTAGAGAAAAACAAACAAAAATACAATTGATATACGTGTTGAGCAAGAAATATGGCGAAGTCCAGATGAGTCCCCTAGGAGACTCCCTGATCCACTCAACCATTGAATCGACAGTGCTTCATTCTGAATAATAGGAAAAAAATTAACAAAATTAACAAAAAGAGAAGGATAAAGAGAAAAAAAAAAATTAATAACACATTCTTATCCATGTACAACCAAAACATTCCTTCTGTATCCGGGATAGAGAGGCATTCATCGCAATTAAGTTATGTTTGCATTGACAATAATTTCCTTATAACATTTCCTGAAAGCTGCTCTAGATAGTTTCATCAAAGATTCAGGGTGACTATTGAAGAATCTTGCAATATTGAAAGAGAAACCTCTTTCAAAGATCGAGGTTTTATGATATGGTGGAGTGATTTTTCCCCTGAACCTAATATTAAGATTATGCACGTGCGTTCGGAAAATGATTTTCTTATAAAGGTAAGGTGGGCGTTGGAAAAAAACAATGTCTCTGTAAAAACATGCACAATGCAGTTTTCTCCTTTCTTCCATACTCAACCATCCTGCCTCCCTGAGTCGTGGAGAAACTGATTCGAACTTCCTCACACCATAAATCAGTCTCAGACATGCATTTTGAATCATTTGAATTCTTTTCTTATCATAGTAAGAGAGGCAGTTCCCATAAACAACATCGCAGTGATTGAACAAAGACAAAACCAATGAATCGCAGAGTAAAATTTTAAGTTTACGTGAAATGAATTTTCGGATCTTATAAATGTATTTTATTTTAATATATGCTCTCTTTATGCACTCTGTGACATGAGAACCAAATCTGAGGAAGCTATCAAAGGTCACACCCAGATTCCGAGCTGTTTCCTTTACTGGCAGTTTGACACCATCTACTTCAACACTCACCAAGTTTTTCACCCTTACAACCTGTGACTTAGGTCCCAAAACCAAAAGAGAAGACTTATTCGCGTTCAGCAAGAGAGAGTGCTCAAGAGCCATTATTCTCAGTGACTCTATTTCTTCACTCAATACCTTGGAGCTTTCGACAGCATCACCACTAACAAATGAAAGGTATACCTGTGTATCATCAGCGTAATATTGAGCTGAACATTTATTTAATGCCCTTGGCAGCCGAGACGTATAGATCGCATAAAGAAGCGCCGATGGAACAGAACCCTGAGGCACCCCACGGATTAGTTCAACAGCGGCAGATATTTGTGAGCCAATTTTCACACACTGGGTTCGTTGTGATAAAAAATTTTCGAAAAATCGCACCGCTCCATCACCAAGCCCGACAAAGTGCAAAATTGCTAGAAGTAGTTCGTGGTCGATCGTATCGAATGCCTTAGTGAAGTCCAGTAACGCCAAAGCCGTAACCTTGCCGTCATCCGCCGCCCGCAAAATATCATCAGTAACATTAGTTAGTGCCGCCGAACATCCGTGACCCCTTCTAAATCCCGACTGACACTCAGGAAGAATGTCATTGTTCTCAACAAAATCCGATAGCTGCTGGTTTATTATTTTCTCCAACACCTTCGATACGCTAGATAATATACTGATGGGACGTAAATCCCTGTACTCTCTCGGGGTTGGGACTTTCGGTAATGGTACAATTAGTGCTTCTTTCCAGCATTTCGGAAAAACAGAATGGATTATACAATAATTTATTATATGTGTAATAAAAGGTAGTATGAACGGACAACAAAGTTTCAAAATATAAATGCTAATACCATCCACCCCCTCTGATCCCGATTTTATCCCTGTAATCGCCTTCAGCACCGTAATCTCATCTACCTCTGCGAAACAAAATGGAGCGATTGTACAATCTGAAACGTTGCTTTTATATAGGTTCAAGGTTGATGAGTCAACCGACAACGGGACATTAACGGCTTCAGTAAAAAATTTAATAAGTTCGTCTGGTTTTTTGAGATCCTCAGGTATTTCAGAACTTTGCTTAGAGTTGATGACTCCGAATCTTTTTAACTTTTTCCATGAATCGATGCCATTCTGGAATTGACGTTCGAAGAACACTTTCTTCTCCCGTCGTATCATTAAAGTTGTTTGATTTCTCAAGCTCTTATAATACTCCCAATGCTGGACCTTTCTACTACGTTTGTAACCCAAAAGTGCCTTATCCCTCATGTGAATGGCAGCACGAATGCTGTCAGTCAACCATGGTTCGTTACTTCGAGAAAACCTAGCTAATCGTCTTGGTGCATGTATATCTAACAAGGAACCAATACAAGAATTAAAAAATTCAACCTTTTCATCAATATCCCCCAATTCATATACGCCACGCCAGGGAATAGCCTGCAAATCAGCATAAAATTGCTGACCATTCATATTCTTATAATCCCTATACTCTCTAGTTAAAACCTTCTTCTGTACACCTGGAAAGTTCAGCTCACAGTGCACAAGATCATGATCTGATAGGCTTGGTACATGAAGTGTACCAGATGACTGAGTGCCCATATCCTTGTCCACCATAATCAGGTCCAAAAGAGTGGACGAATGAGCTGTATCTCTGGTCGAAGCATTTATGAGCTGTGTTAGATTGGTTGATTCCAATACCCTATACAAGTCAGATACATACTTCGAATGTACATCAAATAAATTTATATTGAAGTCACCAACGCAAATAATATTATCACACTGAGGGCACAACTCCGAAAGCGCACTCTCAAAATTTTCCAAAAAAGCAGCCACATTGTAGCCTGGCGGTCTGTAAATACATCCAATGATAAATGTTTTTTTCTTAATGATAAATTTTACCCAAACTTGTTCAAAGCCATCACATCTCTCAACAGACAAACCCTGTATACTTATAGTATCCTTTACATATATTCCCACGCCGCCCCCTCTACTTATTCTATCTTGCCTCACAAATCTGTACCCTGTGATCGAAATTAACTGAGAGTCAGTGTCATCATTCAACCAAGTCTCGGATACAGCCACCACATCATAATCCTCTCTCAAAATGACCCCTCTGAAATCATCGATCTTAGGCACTAATCCTATATTTCCGAATGTACTTTTCAAACCTGTATAATGAATTCAGCAGTAGGTAGTTACTATCGCACTGGTTTACAACGTAATACCAATTCTATATGACAAATTTAAATAAATGAATAAGAATTAAAATTGTAGTGCAACAATAGTCTCTCAGGCTACTTATGTATCATTTGCCAAGAGCCAGGGATATCATTTGGGAAATTTCAGGGAATTAAATCGGTACGGTAAAGCTTCCAATCAAGTTCAGGATTTATTTTGGATCAGCTTCGGATAGCCAATGATAAGTTTGTTCTGAATTCCTGTAGTAGTGGTTCCCAAACTTTTTCAGGTCGCGCACCCTTTCGTCAGAGAAAAATCTCCGCGCCCCCCCGCCATTATAATAAATAAAATTACTATCACATCATACAAAAAACTATGATAATTAGGTGATAATAAATTTTTAGAATTTGATGGAAAACATTGCATTTTGTTCACTAAGATTTAGATTTCAGGCCTCAACGTGCAATGTCAAGTTTATCCCTATATTTCGTTCTTATTGTCACAAGAGCAGAATATCCTTTCCCTCACAAATACGTTGTGGCAAAGGGTGAATATAATCTGAGTGAATTTTCTGCTATTTTGTTGTAAATTTTGAGATAATCAATCCAAAACAATGTTTTCGTAGGATTTATGAAAATCAGAACAATTTTTAATTTCCAATGGGAATTTATACATTTTTTTACATAGGTAGATTCCAGTTCTTTTTTATTCTCAGGCTGTTCCTATTTCTGTGATATTCATATAAGTTACCCACCTTTTATCAATGAAATAGGCTAAATAATTTATTTTCATTTCATTCCGATTTTTGCAGCTCTATGAAATAAAACACAGTCCATAATAATTTTTCCGAAAGGCGTTATCATATTGACAAGTTTTACTAACATTTTCCTCTTCGTTAATAGGTGGTCAATGTAAGGTAAAGAATAAAATTATCGTTTCAGTCTCTTTCATACTTGGATAAAAAATTTCGTCAAATCCAATATATAAATTGGTTTATTGATATATTCGCTTCTACCACAAACTTTAAACATTGGAATTTGAAGAACAACTATCTTGCTATTAACTATAACCCATTTTTCAGATCAAGATGAAACCTTCCAATTCATAATGATTTTTCATAAAATAAAAATTCCATCAGAAGTATCCATGTTCTTAAGAAACATAACTGTTCAGGTAAGATTGAAAAACAATTATTTACTCTATCATTTCCCAGTGGCGTACCCAGACATAAGCCCTTGGAGGGAGATAAAGAGCTATAAACGAAAAAAATATTGGTTATTCGTTTCCAATGTCCTTCGAATATACACACAACTCTTGAGATTGATTTCCACTTGTAAAGCTTTTACTTCAGAATGTGATTAATTTTTACGCGATTGTTTATCATCAATTCGACATTTATCGCCGATATTTGAATGATTGGGCTGACGACAGTCTAGTCGGATCAGATCTAGCCCTACGATATAACCGAATTCGTTGATTCAAGTTTCGCACAATTAAATTATTGGGTGTTTTGACTCATAATGGACATATCTCTCTTATCCTCCCCCTTGGGTACGCCACTGTCACTTCCCAAAATACTTACCTTTATTTTGAGGAACTACTGAACATAGTTCCGAAGGTTTACTCGGTATATTTCTAACCCTTCTTCGGTCATCGATACCAGCTGAACTACATCTGGATTTCATACACGTAACTTGGCTTATGTGTTCATCCTCCTGATAACCACTAATTTCATTCTTTCTACTACGTACATCCAGACTGGATGAACTACTTCTCGAACTTAACCATCCACTCTGATCGCTAGATGAAGAACTGAAGTACTTGACGTTCGAATATGATAATCTATTGTTCATCTTCGGGAATAAGTAAGGCAGTGATTCTGAATGTAAGATGGGAGAAACAACTTCCTCCTTATCTAAATCTGATGTACTTCTTGATTTCTTGATGGTATCTAAAATTTGAAATAAATATGTTGTAGTCACTTAAACTAAATCATCTCCAAAATATTATACAATTCATGCGTACCTTGACCTAATATTATGGAATTTTTATCAAATTTCTCATAATTCGATGTATTTTATTGAAATGACAAGATTCAGTAATTATATAGAATATTAAATCAAAATGAAATGAGTAAATCTCAGTTTCTTCCATATACGTTTCAGTAGAAAATATCTACATCTTCCTATATTTGAATTTTTCAACTGAAACAAATATGAGATTAACTTAATTTAGATTGTGCATTTTGATTTAATATTCTATAAAATAACTGAATCATTTTTTTTCAATAAAATATATCGAATTATGAGAAATTTTATCAAAAATCCTTAACACTAGGTCAAACCCATTCAAAATAATATATTATTTTGAATGAATTTTTGAATATCGGAAATATGATTGCAAGACAATGGTGATTTGGAAAATGATTGAATGACTTTGAAAGATGAAACATGAAAAGTGTGATTGCGAAATTTTGATATATTTCGAGTTGAAATATAGTGTTCGATCTCAAAACATCTTCTGAAAGGAATAATTTAGAAAATAAATATAATTCAATTATATTGAAAGCCAATTTTTTCATTAGATTGATTCATAAAATGGAAAAAAAAAGAAATTTCAATGAAATTGATCCATAACTCTGAGTATAGATAGTGAACAATAATTTATATGATTATTCTATAGCTCTTTCACAATTTAATCGAATGCTATCGAAGAATATTGACAATTTGCATACTACCGTTGCAGAAATTGTAAAAACATTCGAATGACTACTGATAACGCTGTCTCGATTGCCATATTTATTTTCATTTTGATTTTATATTCTCATATAGATATTCATAATTTATAATTATTATGTTGAATATTTTCTAATCCAAAGTTAAAGATTTGTATAATATCTATCAATATGTTATTCTAACTGATGTTACACTTATCTTGTTAAATTTCTATTTTCGAATGCTACCTATGGGTTATGCCCCGATCTTAGAATGAAGAATAACAGGAAGGAGCATATTATATATATATATATTGCTCCACAAAATTTAAGGAAATTCAGAAATGTTGAGACTGTTTCAAAGGTATTCATCATCCATCCACAGTCCGAAAACGGCTTTGCATACTTTTCATCAGATTTTTGAAGTAGCCTTGATCAATTTCTCTCCAGAGTTGCGGTAAAATCTTTGAGTTCTTGAATTGTATGTGGAGGTGGTTGATGAGAATCCAAAGCTCTTAGCAGCTGATCCCAAGCGTGTTCAATAGGATTGAGGTCTTGCGAGCGAGGGGTCAGAGCCAAATGCGGTATAGTGTATACCATGGATTTCGAGAACTTCATCAACAACTCTCTCACGATGGGTGGCGTATTATCATCCAAAAATAAGAAATTTGGCCCAATAGCAGTATGAAACAAAGGAATAATATTGTCCATGACTTTCTATATGTTACTCTAGGCATTCATGAAGCAACAATTCTGTACTTCCGTTGAAACAACTGCCTCCCCAAACAGTATTTGTACCACCTTTGAACGAATAAACTCCCAGAACCGATCTGCGAGTTATAGGCACCAGAAGATGTGTCCATGCCCGAACATGCCGACTATATTTCGACTCATCTGTGAACCATAGACACCTCCATTAATAGTTCCAATTCCCGTGCTCATTGGCCCATTTCATTCGAAATCGCATATAATTTTTAGTTAGTGAAATCCTTCTCAAAGCGTTCAAAAGCCGTTGTTGCATGATTTGATAAGTACTCAAAGGCTTCCTACTGGTAGACAGTCAGAAACCGATTTGTGCAGGAAAGGCAGATCTTAGGCGTTCACTTCTTGGTCTTCCGGTCACCTGTCCAGTTTCTCGTTATAGATGGACGAGTTGGGAACTGTGCTTTCACTAACTCGAAAGACATTCGCAACATCTCTCTGATAACTTTCCGCCTAGATCATAACGAAAGCTCAATTGGTTTCATCCGCCCTAAGTTAATGTCTAGGCATCATTGCAAAACAAATTATCAGATTTTTTGAATCAAAGTTGATTCTAAGAACGTGAAACAATAACTGATCCAAAATTATTAGAAACGAAAATGAAAAAACTGAAAAAGTTATCGAACGAAAAGTAAAAAAACATTCACATGTAAGAGAGTAAGCATTTAATTTCTCATAAATGAATGTAAGCCAGTGTCGAAGTAGATAACATGGATAATTACAAAAATAGAAGCTTTCACAGTTTTAATAATGAATCGTTGATTGAGAAAAATGATGAACTAATCTTGTATGTGAAGGATACAATAAATGCTTAATTCAAAAATTATATAATTCAAGAAACCACTATTTGGAAATACATTACGAAAGTAAATGGTGAAGCTTATGGCCTGTCAGCCTTAATAGATCGCTAAATTTGAACCTCAACAGTTTGTTTCGCATTGGTCGCGCAAAACTGAGTCATTCTTCCTAGAATGGCTGCTAGGTTTTCATCGTTTATAATTTTTTCGTATCTTTTGGTTGCTTTATCTTTTTCTAATAAATTCACGAAAACCCATGGTGTAGAATCCAGGAGGAAGGGAAAAATTTCCAATACATTATATAACAATTCATACAGTATGAATTGTTAAATAGAGAGTTAAAATTATATGGTGTATTAGACTTTTCTCCCTTCCTCCTTTTCCTCTTTGTTTTCTGGGATTTTTACTCCTCCCTTATAAGCTTCCTCCTTTTTGACTTCCATTTTTTTTCCTTTTTTCCATGATTTTAATCCAAGCATTCTCTTTAGGTAGTTGATATTCATATTTGAGTTTTTGATTGTTTGGGTTATTCGGGTTTTTGGCATATCTTATATATGTCGAAAGATGGTCGCCTTCACAGTTTGCACATTTCGGTTGTGTTGTCGCTGGTTCCGGGCAGTCCGCTATCATGTGTCCCTATCCGCACTTCATGTATTTGTAAGATTTATGACAAAATCTTTGAGAATGTCTGTATATTTGACATCGCTAATATTGTATTACTTCCATCCTTATCCTGAAACTCTCTACTTGTATTTAAATTCCGCAGCACTCTTTAGTTTTGTGAATATTTCCTTTTAAGCTTCTATCTACTTCGGCAAGCACGAGGGGAACGAGATATCCCTTTTTACATTTCATTCTTGTAATCTTCTCTACTGGGGTAACCCCGAACAGCCAAATCCTTCTTTATTTCTTTTTCGGTGAATTTCAATAGTACACCACGGAGGGCAACTTTCAGTTTCTTTTCAATTGAAAAGTGTGGAATTCTTCGTCTTCTTCTTTTAGGATTTTATTCAGTGCCCTGTAATCATATTCGCTCTTGGGTTCAATTTGTAACCCTTTGGGCAACTACTTGAATTTTTTGTATTTTACCTGTTTTTGCATAATTTTCTTGTTGACGTATGTTAGAGTGTTACTCCATCCGAACAAATTACGAGAGAGCCAACCAACATTATATCATCCCACCACCACGACGCTGTAAGCGTCAAGCGGGGTAGGAGGTCATCGAGAAGAAGAATAAGAATAGATCTTCAATGATCTTGAGTGTATGACTGACGTCTAATCTAAAACAACAGTCCTTCGATTACGATTCCGCTCTGAGAGAGAAATCCTAGAGATTATATTGAGCTATAAAATTCTAAACTGTGTATTAGTGAATCCTCTGCGTATTACAAAACCTAGAACTCCAAAAGGTTAAGGGCTCCAGTGCACGCTTCACTACGCAACGAGGTAAACACTAATTCTGAAAATCTTTTGTGTACACGTTATACAAAACGAGAAAAATATCAATTGAGGTAAGTTGAATTTCAACTCAATTTACGAGGCTAGAGATGTTTTATTCAGTTCAGTGAATGGAAATGATTTATTCCATATTCATTGCTGAAATAGAGAATTCCTGTTTAAAGGATATAAACAGTCCAAGACATTAAACCCGCCACTTACGAGGATTCGGGAGTCTCGGGCAGCCAGCATCGACTGCGACATCCACCTGGGCGTCGACTTAGGAATCGACTTCGGCATCTCGGGCGTCTCGGAATTCGACAGATTTTAAAAAGCAAGACAGTTCAGGATTCTAAACTCTTAGGAACAGGCGAATATGAAATTTATGAACACAATTTCTGGTGTAACCTAGGTACTTTATTCGAATTTTGCACAATCGTATTTGTCTATTATATGCTCTTTCTTCTGCGGCAGAGGGAACGCCGACATGCCCTAATGAGTGCACGTATTGTTCAGCGTCCATCTGGATATTTATTAGCATAATTCATAATGCGGAGATAGTTAAACTTGTCGGTATTCCTATCTTGAATTTCTACAATGTAATTTTTGTTGATCAAGCTCGAAATGCCGCCCTTGAATTTTGGCGACGACTGTGTAATGATCCAATACTGTAAGTATATTCGACGAACGAATTTCATTGGAAAATAAAAAAAAAAGGTTCTTTCATATGACTTGAGGGAGAACGACCCGGGAAAACCTATTTTTACGTATCTATCTAAATCGAGCAATATTGGTGCAGGAAATGCCCTTCGGTCTATATTATTTGAATCGAACCATGGAACGAGATCGCGATGTGCTCATCTAATTTCTCGTCTATGCATCTCAGCATAAAACATATGTCATTTTTCGGTGGAAGATTCAATCTCGAAATAAAATCTATTGAATTGAGAAATCGGTAGATATGTCTCAGCTTTCGGTATTTCGGAAGAGCAGTCTTGAAATCGGTAGAAATACTGCTTGAATGAAAGCCGACCCGGATACTCGAAAAAGAAACCTCTTGAGGGGCCGCCTCGGTGGACGTCTCGGTAGACGCCAGTGGAGCCTGACTGGTAGCCGGGAGTTCCAGACTGCGTGGCTGGCTTCCAGATGCTAGACAGAATGCCTCCTGAGTGGCCGCCATTAGAACGACCTGAAATAGAGAAGTTTTTGAACGAAGCAGCCGACGGCTAGTACTGGGTTATGAAAGTGGCTTTGATAATTGAGATTAACGGTCTTGTAATTTGAGAATTGAAAATATTCAAGGCAAAGGGAAGTATTTTCTCGTAGTTGTGCCAGACCAAGAAATCGAGAAGTTTTACCATACTTGAAGAAGGATTTCCAGTCAACCCATCAATTTTTGTAAAAAATACTTGTCTTTGAGACCAAAGAATACTAGTTATGGGGAGTTATAGACGTTTCTCTGTGTACCAGCTAGTGTGTAGAAATAAATACGTTGTCAAAGATACCTTAAAGAATTGCAATATTTTTGAAATTGAAGGAACTAGCGCTCTACAGCGGTCACTGCCTGAGATGGTCTTCGCCGACTCTTTTGGCCAATGCTGGGACTAATATGACTACTTTGAAGCGTCACGGAGGATAGAAGTCCCCGACAGTAGCAGAAGGATATCTAGAAGAATCGGTACAGAAGTTTTGGATTGTTTCAGCGAACACATAGGGAAAATTGTAATGATAAACTCATGTGTAATTCAAAAAAACAAGTGTCAAATGCATGCAAAAATGTTTTCCCGAATGGTTCGCAATCAATATCATCTGCTCAGAACATATAAGATATATTTTAGATTTATTGTTAAGAACCGCAATATATAAATATTGTAAAAATATTTCCAGATTACTCATAACTCGGCAATTGTCGAAAAATATGAAATTGTCAATTGTTCAACATGATAAAATAAAATAATTGCCAGCCGATATTATTTATCTAGACTTTTCTCGTGCTTTTGACCGTGTGCCTCATAAACAAATTGGAGCATCTTGGTATTCGTGGTCGTCTTTTTTCGTGGATCGAAGCGATTCTCTCAGATCGGACTTTTCAAGTTCGTGTTGGGGATACTCTGTCTTCTCCTAGATCTGTTTTGAGAGGAATTCCTCAGGGATTATAATTGGGCCCCATGTTGTTTTTTATATTCAAATCAAACTATCCGTCTCATGTTGGCTCACACTGTTCACAATTTGGAGATGGTATTACATTTATATTTTTCTCTTGGATTGTAGGTGAACTTGGTCTCATCTTGGGGTTAAATAATAAACACTTATAATTTTTCAGGATTGGGACGTAGTCGCCATTTATAGAACCAATTTATCAATCTGTCCATATATAGTTGTAAAGCCTTTATGCAGTTAGCTTCGGTTTTACCATGAGATATTAAAATGGTGTCATCGCTATATAATAAGAGGTACTTTTCCTTGTTGTTGTTTTTAATTATGTCGCAGCAGAAAATATTGTAGAGCAGAGGGGAAAGTGGAGAGCCTTGTGGTGTACCCTGTTCTGGTGATAATGAGATGGATGTTGTCTCATTGATTTTTACAAGCATATTTCTGTCTTCCAAAAAGCTTTTCACTATTCTTATCAAGTAAGATGGAGTGTTCAAATTCCTTTGGAGCCAGTGAAATTATTTTCTAACAATACCCTGAAATAATTTTAGAATATCGTCTTGAAAACAAGAATGTCCCGATTTTATTTTTTCTATTGGCTGAATAGGCGTTTTTGGTTACACTCATTGGCTGCATCTATAATTTCTTAATTATTTTTTAATGATTCGCATAGACCAGTGTTGTCTATAGGGGTATTAATGAAATGCAATTTTACTCAGTTTTAATTCGTTATGTAACGATGTA
Source organism: Harmonia axyridis (assembly GCF_914767665.1). Taxonomy (NCBI): domain Eukaryota; kingdom Metazoa; phylum Arthropoda; class Insecta; order Coleoptera; family Coccinellidae; genus Harmonia; species Harmonia axyridis. The sequence continues at coordinate 36,638,511 of NC_059502.1, read as the reverse complement.
ATGATTCCAACTATGACGTTTGGCAAAATTCTTTGACTTATTTAAAAAAAAATGGATATTTTCGGCAACCGTCCGGGAAGTGCTCACTTCCCGGACTCTTTTTCTCTGAGAAAGTAGCATTTCCCGGCCTAGTCCGGAAAGTACGTACTTCCCGGACTAGGCCGGAAAAGAATCATAGAATCCATAGCAACCGAGATAACGGCTGACAGTTCATATGAAATTAGTTGTCAAAAATTTGCATGTTTTTTGATCGCAATCGCAATAAAATATGGAAAGTAGCAGCGATAGTGTTATTTTACATGGTTGCCGAAAAAATATTGTACGCAACACGCCCGAAAATGGTTTTTTTGGACTCACAGACTTCCAGGACTCGCTTACGCTCGTCCTGGAATTTTGTCTATTCGTCCAAAAAAACCCTATTTTCCGGACTTGTTACGTAAATTACTAATTTTGCGATCAAATCTATTTCCCCATTCATTTTTTATATCAGTAATGATACCCTGAGTTTTAAAGAAAATAATTTCGCATCCTAAAGACCTTCATACCACTAAAAAAAATGTTTGATGGAATACGAAAAGGACTGGGTGGGATTAACCAACAAATTTTTCACTACATTTTATCAATGTTATTACTAGTCTGAGTAACCATGTAGAATAGGCCTATAACCTCGAGGTTCTCTTATTTGCTACGTCAAAATAGCAGCTACGTAGCCAGAGCGAAAAATAAATCAAGTATTTTATAGAACTTATAGAAATATTTCACCATTTTCTGCAATCGGTCGGGACAGTTATGATAATAGACCTATATCTTTGAATATTTATTCTGATAATGATTACTGAATACGAAAATTTTATGAGTTATCGAGGATTGACTTAAAAGGAAATAACACAATTTTTAACTGAGTAGAGTAGTCTTTTGGCCAGTTGCACCATTCCAAAAATAAACACCGTTTACGTAATCAATTTTTAGTACTAACCATTTTTCATAATTTCTACCGATTGCACCGTTGGATAGTAATTGATTTTTAGCTAAACAGGAGATATGTTTGGCACCATTGCAAAATCTCGACGGTAATCTAAGAGAAATCAGGAATTTCAGAGTTTTAGCATAATGTTCTCTGCTCTTGTGGTGACAAAATTAACATAAATTATTATCATAAATTGTCATTGAATGATAATTCAAGATCTGAATTTGAATCGATATTTCAATTTTGAAATTCTTCACAAAACCAAACACAGAAACACGCAATGTGACACAATCAGATTATGTCCATAGAGAAATAATGTTTATGGTTATATAATAAGTCATTTGTTTCGACGTTTTGACTTGGTAGAACCATAGACCAAATATCAAATTGAAATTAGGTATATGAGCAGAACCCTGTGTAAAACTAATCGGGAAGATAAACGTCCAAATTTTCCTGTTTAGTGTAATCATTTTAGTCATTTAAAAGATGATGCAAGATGAATTTTCAAAATTAAAAATCAGTATTTAGGCAAACGGTGCAACTGACCATTATGACTTTTGGAAAACATAGAAACTAAAAATCGATATGTGGCTAACTAAATTGATTGACATATCATGAAATGGCATTAATTTTTCGTTATTGAAAATTATATTGGTTTATAGATTCTCAATCATCCCATAAAAAACAATTAATTATAATTCATGAAATGTCGACTTTTAGTTTCATTTTAAGGTAACTGAAAGTCATAGACTACTAAATTCAGTTAGAAATTGCATTTTTTCCTTAGTTCAAGTTTTTCATCGATAACTCTTAAAGTTTTCATTTTAGGTATAATTCTTTTTAATTTAACACAGTTCCATTGCAAAGATACCACATGGGCTAAATGAACGTATAATTTTTTGGCTTTCTCCAAGTGACTTTGGATATACTATATCACGTTCTACATTCAAAATCGAAACGATGAGTCATCCGAAGTGCACTCTGGTTGCACTTCAGCTCTTGTAATCGATAGCAAAGGATGCTTCCTTGTATTCTACGATATAAGGCTCGATCAATCAATTAATCTTTATTAATCCCTTGAGACATAATGTAATGTATAGGATATATCAACATGAGAATAATTACAATCAAAGAAAAAGCATATTATCATAAAAATTAAACTGAAATAATTCAAGCAATATAAGAAACAAAAAAAAATCAATTTATGAACATCTAAACCCGTTATGTACCTAGAATGTGTCGAATGTGTATAACTTTCATTCAAGACAGATCGACATCTTCAATTGTTCCTTATTTTTTTTAGGAAAACTTCGAAGAAATACTACAAATAGATCGTTCACTGTATAGTATATCCAAAGTCACTTGGAGGAAGCCAGAATTTTTCGATTATTCTAGGGTTGTCCAAGTTTCCAGAAATTCCTTTGGGACCAGTGAATTTATTGCCTTACAATAGTTTAGAATAAACCCCGGTATTTAGCAGATCGCGATATCCACTTCAAAGTGACATCTGGCCAAACGTTTGTATGGACTAGTTTAAGATGACTGTGGATATACTATACCTACATATATTTTGGATATTGCTGACATGTGTATATATATGTAAATAAATAAATAAAAAACTAACTAAATGAGCCAACGAAAAATTCCTTAGTGCTATAAAAGCATACATCAATTAACATTAACCTGATCCTCCTCTTGAATGTTCTAAAAATTTCAATTTGCTCGGGAAATGATTGAATACCTGAATACGAACAAAAGTGGGTGATGTTTCATATTTATTTGTATGGTGTCGTGGGATGCATATAATACCATTATGTCTAGTCTAGTAGTGATGAAATTCAGAGCATTTCATGAATTTATGAAATTTAGATTTCACAGGCATAAGACAGTTCAAAATATACAAGGTAAAGACAAAATTACCTGAGTGTTGGTCTACACGACTCTTGAGGTTTTGAGCCGAAAATCAGACGAATGATTTTTTTGTGTGATGAAAGCACAACTACTTCCAGAGGACGCACCTCACAACACGACGCCATAGCTGAGGTGATAATCCACCATACCATAATAAATACCGATTTGGCGCATCAACTGGAAGTGAGTGTTTGAGACAATGTATGGCGTAAAAAGATTGATTCAACTTCTTAGATATATGGTCGATATGAAAGAGCCTTCTGGAATATTTGTCAACGTGTAGTCCAAGAAGTCTGATGCATTCAACAGACTTCAGACTGTCATCTTGTGTGTTAAGAATAAATGGCACAATTGAACACGAATCACGAATACTAAATGTAAGGACTTTAGTTTTATTTACATTCACAATAAGTGAATTTATGCGACACCAGTCTTGGAAAGTAGTAGTAACACTTTGTCTTCAATTCATCCAGACTATCAGCTTTAACAGCCAATGAAGTATCATCCACAAACAAAATTACTATACACCCAACAAGACACTCTGGCAAGGTGTGAAAGAATAATATAAAAATTAGTGGTCCGAGGACGGATTCCTGGGAGACGCCTGATTTAAGAAAAATCCAAGAAACTCAGTGCGGAAAAGGCACTATCTACATGAGTTAGAAACTAGTATTTTGTGCAACAAGTGGGGAAAGTTCAACGTTTCTCGCGAGTGTGGCACGCGCCTGAAAGGCGAGTGCCGCAAACACACAAGCGAGAAAAAGGCTTTCTCCACATTTTGCAGACTATACTTTTTTTTTTTTAGAAACGACTCAAAAGCTCAATTTCATGGGTCTACCAAGCGAGGTGTGGGCAAAGTGCCGTGGGGAATAATATTTCCCACAGTATGAACAATACATAGTTTTGAAATTGAGTAAGCTACGAAGAATACGCTACTTTCCTCAGCAGTTGTAGGAAAAATATTTTTCCTACTAGCGTAAATGAAACACTTTCATGGAGTTTTCATCTTGATACCGGACTGACGTTATAAATTATATTTTCCTACAACTGCTATGAAAAGTAGCGTATTCTTCATAACTTATTCAACTTCAGAACAATATATTGCTCATACCGTGGGCAATATTATTTCTCACGGCATTTTGCCCACACCTCGCTTGGTAGACCAATGAAATTCGGCTTTTGAGTCGTTTCTATGGAAACGCAATAAATTAGCACATACTGTAAATGAAGGCCATTACTTGAATTTTTTGAAATTTGTGCAGTTGTAGGAAAAGTATAGTGTGCAACATATGGAGAAAGTCCTTTTCTCGTTCGTGTGTTTGCGGCAATCGCCTTTCAGGCTCGTGCCACAAACTTCCACACTCGCGAGAAAAGTTGAACTTTCCCACTTGTTACACAATATACTATTTTGTGCGCTCAGCCGCATAGAGAAACGTTTGAATTTTTGCGTTTTAATATTTGCGTGAGGAAAAAACTTTCCAAATGCATATGCGTGCGGAAAGTGAATAGCAGGGCTTTTTTCCGCACTAATTTGGAAAGTACCTACTACTTTCCAAACGTCAATGCTTGTGGAAAGTAATACTTACGAAACGCTAGTAGGAAAATATATTTTAATAGTGCCACTGGCATGAATGCATATCTTATGATAGGCAGGTCATTCCGTTTGAAAAAAGCACTTTTTATTATTTTAGCATGTCTCGTTGAAGCTTGTGATTTTGAATAACCCTGATTGATTATTGCACGTAAATGATGCACGGGATATTGGTAATCCATCAAGGAATTTCAGCTTTCTAGGATTCCACGTACCAAAGTGATAATTTTTCAATTGAGGATATGTTTTGAAAAGTAAAAGAAGTAACTCAACCTATTACTCGAAAACCCTTCGGAATAGGGTAAAAATTTAATACATAAATAATCAAGAGGCTAAGCTAAACCAAAAGAAGTAATAATATATAGGGTGTTCTATTCGAAACATTGAAGTTGTAAGTTTGATATAAGCGGCAACACCGCAACTCTGAAAATATTTTTAGATCGATAGATCATTGGTTCCTACCAAAGAAACCAAATTTTCAATAAAATTGTACTTTCCTTTCTCCGCAAAAGTATAGAATACCATCGACCGTGGCCTACCCTGTATATTGAGAGAAGAGGAATATTTTCTGACATTCTCGGACACATTGACAAGATCTACCATATAGTTTCCTCCTGATTACAAGATTTTTTGAATAATTTTCTTCAACCAATTTACTCTATTCTGCTTATCCTTCCAAGCGTAAACACCATAACTCTCGAACGGAAAGAAGTAGAAACTCGAAATTTTCAGGGTAGGTTTGGATCTTGATAATTTGAAATGATGCTTTTAGATGTTGAATAACAATTTCAAGCTTCATGCAAAATTTCATGTTCATCGCGTCACTAGAACCACAGAAAATTCCAGACGGCTGTCGAAAAAAATCAGCTATGACCACAAAACCTATGGAGTTGAGATTTTGGGTGTAGATATAAGAATAATAAATTCAAGTTTCATGTGAAATTTCTTAGCGATATTGATATTGTCGTCATAAGATTGAATTTAAAAAAAAACTTATTTTTTAGTGATAAAAGATCTGACCGAGTATAGAATTGAAAGAATAATTATAAAAATACTCACCCATCTTCCCAGATAATATCGAATTCCAACCATTGGTTTTTTTGAAACAAGGTAAACTTTCCACAGAACTACTAGAACTAACGTTTGTTCCATTTTTTGATTTATTTTTGTGCTTAGTGTATTTTATTTCTCGTTGTCTATGCTGTTTATTTGTCGGAGTGCTTGATATTCTTTTATTGGAAGAACTTTTGATAATAGCGTTTTCGTTCGATTTATCAACTACAGGGTTTATCTTTTTTACTTCATCTGTAACAAACTTCTTAGATGAAAAATACTGTACGGAATTTGATCGAGGTAGAGTTTGTATGTTACAATTTGATGTTTCGCTCAGTGATTTCATTAGTTTTTGGGATGATTTTTTATCTTCGAGTTCAGTCAAGGATTTGATGACTTTTTCCTTCTTATTCTTATTTTTTGCAATCTTAGAATCCCTCTCTAAAATATTATCAACAGAACTTTGTAAGGACGTACTGTTGCCAATTCTTGAGCCTGATTTTGTACCATGGTTCCTAGAAGTTGAACACCTACATGATTTCTCCCTATTCAAACTTTTGACAGAATAGGATTTTTCGCTGGTCACTTGAATTTCACCTTTACATCTTTTATTTTGATAATGATTGGTCTGGTGAAAAAGGATTTCATTATCTTGGTTATGATTTTGAGGTAAATCCGAATCATTCAATGAATGATGAGAATGATTTTTTTTCTCTATTCGTAAGTGGTCCAGAGATTTACTATGTCTAGAAGGAATTCCCTGTGTCTTCAATGTGAAATCGCAAATATCTGTGACCAACAAATTTTTTTTCAAATGCTTCTTTTCCTTCCTTCCTGCTGATTCATATGAACAACCTTTCATTATTGGAACTGAAAATGTTGCAATGAAATGAAATGGCATAAAATATTCATGATTATTACGTACCCATTTCACTTCCTGTTAGCAACCCGGAATGACGCTTATTTTCTTGTAACTCTTCAGTGAAATCTTGATATTGATCTTCGAATATTATTGGCAATGTTGTATAGTCTCCGTCTAAGTCCATAGAGTGAACAGGAAGAGATGGTAGAGTTTGCATATATTTCGATCTACAATTTTAAAATAACTATATTGAGGAATGAAAGCAAGGTATTTCTTTGAAAATGAAGACTTATTTTTGTGTATAGGTTGAACTATAGTCAAAGGAAAAATTAAATTTACTTCTAGATGTTATAAATTATCATCATTCACTTGTTAGCTGAATTATTTTTGTGGTAACTCACCTTCTACTTATTTCGGCGATTAATAGATACTTCTGATAATTCGTATCAAAACTTCCGATGGCAGACTTTCTGGGATTGTAAATCAGAAAAAAAAACTCTGAAAATCTTCTTATGCGCATACTGTGATGCTTTTTACTCAATTTCTGTTGAATGGCGGTCTTGCAAGAATAATGTAATAAAAAATAATTCCATAGTTTAATATTTTCGGCACATAATTCGGTTAGGGGTGAACTATCTCTAAAAGGAACATTTCGTTTCGGAGTCTGAAAATAAAAGTCAATGTAGTTTAACAAAGAAAAAGATTTGAAGAAACTCACTTTTTTCAAATTATATAAGTCGTACATTGAATTCGGTTTTTCTGTTGTGGCTTCCTCTCTCTGGACCAGTAAAATTCTATACTCTTTTATTGTAGCTTTCAAATTATTGCTGGCATCTATCAAAAGATTATAAGCCTCCAACTGTATTTGTGAATAATCATTTACTCTCGTATAAACTTTATTACTATTCAAAGGAAGGACGGGATCAGTTAGTACAGAGCATTGCATTGGACGAGTTCTTGTCCATGACTTAGTCGATTTAGGCGTGCTTGAAATTAGTAATTGTGGGTATCAAGAAAACTAACGGGATGTACGTTGATCAACTTACCAGCTCTTCACGTATCTCATTAGGCCTTTCCTGAAATTTGAAAAGAAAGAATTGTAGTTGTAGTTGTTGAAATATATTAAATTTTATTTTGAGTACATGTAATGTCATGTGTTTATGTTCATGTTGAACACCCATGTTGGGTAAACATACATTCAATTTTCAAAAAAATCAATATTAAAATCACCACACACGAAGAGGACATTAGCTGAATTAATGCAATAATTCAAAACAAGTGAAATTCTGTCCAGAAACCCTCAATACTACCAGAACAAGGCCGATAAACATTAACAATGGCTATGCGAACTTCACTAGCCGTCACTAAGATTCCACTAATTTCACATTCCATTTCCTCAGAAAAACGTGATATACTCAAGCTCTTCACAGATAGACCTGATTTTTTTTAACTCACGATATCTCGGAAATCTGACGTTTCTGAGAAAATAAATGAAAAACACCCCCTTCACCACCTGCACCGATTTTAAACCAGCCTAATCTCGAGCCTAATATATCCTCGAAAATTCAACTCCAAAATCCTATATCTATATATCAATGTTATCTATTGATGCAATAATATACCGGGTGTGGCATTTGAAATAAGGAAATAGTAGTTTATTTCCGGTATAACCGGAAGTTGTAGAAATCTGAAAATATTATAGGGAGAAAGATCATAATAATAGTTCATTCATGCCAATACATACCAAAAATGCTTAAATACGTCAAATTACAAATAAAAAAAAAAAAAAATTGAAAAATATCGTTCCTGAAAATCAAATAGGGCATTGCCGTGAATCACTCTGTATTTCGTCGTGTGCAAATAAATATTATTATTATTATTTTATATATAAACATGGTGTTCCAAATTAAGTCGGCACCATTGCCAACTTCGTTATTAATTATTATGGATGCTACGATGTCGGGTAAATGGGCAAACTGGTATCATTTTTAGTGGCCTTCTCGATTCCGAAAACGATAAAAAAATTGACAGTCGCGTTGTTAAAGTATTTCATAAAATGATATTTTTTTCAATGGAACACCCTATATTTTGGATATTATGGAAAATGATCGTCCAAACACCCGTTTTTTGTACTTATACGAATGGCAATATTTCGTTACTAATAGCAAAATAAGACAGTAAAAAGAAAAAATTGCGCTGGGATGTGAACTCGTGAAACCCGTGATCATAATGTCGCACCACTCAATTGACACCACGAAGCTATTTGGTATTAATATACAAAACGATAATTCCCATCTTAAAGTCATTTCGCTAACCGCATTCTTTTTGTGAATCAATAGTGTCAATAGAAGGGCCCAAATATGTGTTAAACAAGAAGGCGGTGTTTTCGAACATTTACTCGATATTTTATAGCGCTTTATCGAATCCGTTTGTTATAAATGTTTCCTATTAATATAACTGTCTTATTTCCACCTTTACGAAAAAAAAGTCAAATGAGCTTTGTTGTTGAGAATGTTATTACGAATCGAAATGCATGAAAAATATAAGGTGTTCCATTGAAAAAAATATCATTTTATGAAATATTATGACAACGCGACCGTCAATTTTTTTTTTGTTTTCGGCGTCGAGCAATCCACTAAAAATGCTACCAGTTTGCCCCCTTACTAAAAAAAAAAAAAACCGTCTATCTCCAGGAGATGTTCACCTGCTTTTCGTTTTATCTGTAGTGCTAGGATTTTTTCAATATTGTCCAAGGACCTTGGTCAACCTAAAGATAGCAATTGAGGAAGAAATAGCTCAAATAACTCCCACAATTCTTTAGAAAGTCATACGAAACTCCTACGAAAGATCAATATTTGTAGTTCACGCCGAAGAGTTTATTTGAATGATGTTATTTTACAATATCTAACAACCACAAATATATAAGCTTTTAGGCAAATAATCTTTTTCAATATCTCTTACTTTTGTTTCGAGAATCCTATGAAATATGAGTTTCCACGCACTCAGTGGTGAAACCTATAGTGAAGGCGTAGTGTTCAATTGAGCGATTAAAACATTGTGCTTCGCAGTGAATAGTCATATCAATATCTAGAGGAAAAATAATCTTTTCTTAATAATACAGTTTTTCGAATGAACATTTTTCAAATATCTCACGATTCTTTTAACAACCGGTATAACAATATTTTTTGCATTTACTCACTTCAATGAAGGTTGATGTAAGGCTGTCAATGTTGCATGAATGGTCAATGATATCGCAGATAAGTGAAAATAGTCGAATAACACTGGCAAGTGGTAATGTAGGCCGTCAATTGGTGAGAAATTCAGTGTTAGCACTCGCGAAGACACCATACTCATGGTAGTAGGTGATGAATCGCTGAAGCATAATTCCACCAACAAAGAAAACTCGACCTTTTCCAGTGACTCCTTCAAGTGATTCCCGTCAACCAGTATATGACATCTAAACATAATGACATCTTTCAGAGTAACTTCTTCGTTTCGATATAATATTTGGAATGGTCTACTTGCACCATAATTTCCAACAATAACTCCAGATCCTACGCTAGCTGCTGTATCCTGTGTTAAAATCTCGATTTCGGTAGTGAATTTCGTTGCTACTTTCAGTGAGGTACGCACCTGATACATTCTGGAAAAAAATGTAATACTTCAATTTGAACAATATTCGAAACTAATAACAATCGTTGTTTTGACAATAAATTTTAACCAGGCGTTTATTTTGAACAGGTTCTAAATGAACTTCTTAACACTTCATACATCTGGACTCAAACAGGTAAGTATCGTTGAAAAAATAAATTACATAATAGATATATGATGAAAATATATACTTAAAGATGTGTTTACTTTAATTATAATTAGAAAAATTGGTGAATGTCTGAAATTAATTACATCTAATAGCATAGCATAATTTTGATGACTAATTAAAAAACTAAAAATGACTAGAATGTTTTATCTGCTTGAAAAATCAACCTATTTTGATATTTTTAATTTAAATTAAATGAATGATTGAAAATAAAGAATAAAAATGAAAGAAATAAATGATTAATAGTTTCAAAATCCATTTTAGAGTTGATATTGTTGAATAAGTCCCTATGGAATTTTTTTTCTATTTCACTTATATGTATAATCATCATAATTAAAATTGTCTTATTCCATTGAATTCAATTATTTGAATTTGAAATCAATGTGAGTTGAAAAATTACATTAAAAATCAAACGTTAAATAACACACTTACCCCCTCTGAAACAAATCGACATTGTAAAATTTATGAAGTTCCACAGAGAATTCAATCGACGATTGGAGTTCACACATAATATTTCTTCAATGAAGGACGTAGTTGCCTACATTTCTAAAATGAAAAATTAAATTTTGAAGGTTCGAATTAGCTACTCATAATTAAGAGTTCAGGACAGATGAAATGAAGAATTGGGAACATGGTTCACAAATCAAGTGCATCACTAGATCATAATATCATCAGAATGGTCAATAATCATCTTCATTATGTTATACGTAGCGCTAATTTTGATTTCCTGCTTCTTTGAAAACCTCAAACACAGGTCCTAAAAATGTTCTGAGAAAGGAAGGATAAAATAATAATAATAACTGTTCTTTATTGGCCATCTTTCAACCTGGTTAAAATATTATTAAATATTAATTCCACAATGTTCATGGTAGATTTATGCAACGATCCCAAGAATATGTAACTAAAGGCCAATTGCACCATACAAAAAATAAACATCTTTCCATAATCAGTATTTAGTATTAATCAAAGTTTATAATTTATACCGATTGCATCGTTTGAAAATTATCGATGTTTAGCTAAACAGGAAATATGTTTGGCAACATTACAAAAAAAATCAGGAATTTCAATTTTCTAGTATGATGTTCTCTGCTCTTGTGGTGACAAAGTTAACATAAATTATTATTATAAATTATCATGAAATGATAATTCACAATCTGAATCTGAATCTATATTTCAATTTTGAAATTCCTCACAAAACCAAAAAAAAAAGTCATATGTTTCGACGTTTGGAGTTAAGCAGAACCATCGATCTGATATCAAATTGATATTAGGTCTATGCCCAGAACCCTGTTTAAAACTAATCGGGAAGATAAACGTAAGTTTCCTGTTTAGTGTAATCGGTGATAAGGCCACATTAAACGTCATTTGAAAGATGGTGCAAGAGAAATCATAAAGTAATCAATGTTTAAATTTTTAACCGATGTTTAGGCAAACGGTGCAACTGGCCATAAGAATTAAGATCTCTACCTAAGAAATCTGTGGTGTTTATGTACTCTCTTGTTAGTTCTTCTTGAAGTGCAATTGCTCGAACTACTTTCTTTTTGTTCTATACTTGGATGTTTGACAATGATCAGGGCCGTCGGTAGGGTGTAGGCGGAAAAATTCAAAGGCGGCATTTCAAGCTTCATCAACAAGGATTACATGTGTATAAATTCAAACTACCAAATGAGATTCAATTCAGTCAGCAACAACGGGAAGGAATACCGACAAATTTAATTAACACCAAAAACTATCAAAGGTGCCGCATAATACTCATAAATATCCAGATTTGGTGTGGTCCCCTCATAGTGCTGTTTACGAGTTATTGACGCTACAAAACACTCATCAGGCTTATCGGCGTCCGCTTGACGTTGCCGAATTTTATTGCCACTTGGGGTTCTGAATTATTTTCTTTTCAATTCTCTAATGAGAATGTTGATTCGTCAAAATGAAATGCAAAATATAAGAAAAAATTCCATTTCATCATATGCATATGATCCTCCTTAATAAATATAAGAAGTTTTATTATTTCATAACACATTCCATTATTTTAAAATATTCTTCATTTTTTTATATGAAATTATCTAGTGTTGGGCGTGGGCGCATTCAAATCAAATAATGGTTCATCATTCGATTGTTTTACTCGATAAGCTTAAACAAAAAAAAATTTCAAGCTTTTTCTAAAATCCAAACTGAGCTAGGAACCTGAAACTGTAGGGGTCACTTTAGAGGGGTGGCAAATAATGGAGGGCAGCATTATCTACTTTTTCTGGAAAGGATTACTGGAAGAATGAATCAAATAATTTTTTTTTCATTTAAACGAATTTCACTTACGATTTTTTTTTACAAATCTACTAATCTTAAACAACTTTGCATCGTGAATATCTGTAACATCTATTCGAATTTAAAATAATTGTTCATTCGCATCATCTGGTTGTTTAATCATATCAAAGAAAAACATCGAGCGTTATTGTATGTAGTCAATACTCAGCAAAAGGATCTGACCTGAATTCAATTCATATATTTTGTCATTTATTCATTAGAATTCAGTTGAAACGTTTATTGTTTATTGCATTTCACTTGTCCTAAGTCATCTATTGAATCTTCGAAAAAAAATTCACCAAACCAACATCCACCCATATGTCGCATATGTACTTGTTTTTTTGATTAAGAACTATGTTCTTTGTTAAAAGTTGATCAACTTTCTAGTCACAGTTCTAAGTTCTTAAGAACGATGTATAAACGACCTCCTTGATTTGTTAGTGCATCCGGATTCTCATTCGACGATCTACGCGCACAATTTGGTTGATTTTGGTCACTATTTCCGGAGTTGAAACAGTGACAGGGCGACCTGGGCGTTGATCATCTTCAGTGCTCTCTCACTGAAGCGTTTGCACCACTCAAAAACACGAGCACGAGATAGAGAATTGTCCCCATAGGCCTCTTGCAACAATTTATTGCTCTTAGTCGGAGATTTTTTCAATTTAACGAGAAATTTGTGTCGGTACGTTGCTCCTGTTTTTTGTCAAACATGGTTTTCGGCACGAGAAAAAAACACGTTCTTTTCAAACCGCTACTGCACAAATACAATAATAGTGATCAGAACGTGTTTTGGTACGTGCATAGACAAGATATCTAGATACCCAACGCACTACTCGTTTTTTCTCCACCGCTCTACGGCGCCCTCTAGGCGCACAGTCTCGCTATTTAATAGCCAGACATCGTAAGTACTCTTCCACTATTTCACCTTTCATTTCGTTATCGATATAAATGTTGGGCCGAAATTTCAGGATCAGATAGAACTCGACATCCCTAATGCAGTTACAGGGATGCGATGAGCGGAAAAGTTGTTCCCCATCGAATTAGAAATTGACTGGTTCAAGTGATTTTCCTCATTTTTATTTTAAAGCCGGAAAATTTGATGGTAAGTTTTCGTTCTACCACACTGTATATATTGATAGGTGAAGCTTTCGTGAAACCCACTTCTTTTTCACGCCACCTGGATCACTTTGCGAATCACTGATCAAGAGTTACGAACATGGTAATAGTGGGTTATTTCCATAAGAATAATCCTACATACATGCATCATGCATATTAAAATAGGATAGATATTTTCAAATATTGACCTCCATTGTTACTTCAACGGTAAAATAAAAGAATGAAAACTGATAGGTATTATAACAATTTCATTCACAATCAATCAATTATGGACAAATTTATTCGAAAATTGTTGAGTAACTGATAACAATTCAAATTAATATTCAGTTGTAGCAATCTATTCAATATACAGTTAATTCCTCAAGAATTATGTATTTGAAGTTTTTCACTCATCAACTGGCCATTAACAGTGTTGTGCCTGAGGTTAAAAGGACAGGGCTCTTATGACTCTCATAACCCTCGACTTTGTGAATGTTTCACTGAGTGGATGTATACAAAGTATGAGAATACTACGTGTATTTTTCGTTTTAATATTTACAATAACCGATTTTCTCATCTTACTTTAAATTTTTTTCGTCATGTTTTCCCGAATATAAATGAATCTAATACAAAACAATTTGTCCCAGAAATTATAGCACAAAAAATCCATCTGATAAAAAATATATTTTTCAAAAAGGTACAACATAAAATTCAAAATTAAATGGTGCCATGATAACCCTGGTATTTTCTCCGCAAGGTCAATACTTCAATGTTCTAATGAATTCTAGTTTTTTTCGAATTCAAATACCGCAGCGTAATAAATAGGTACTCATTCTACACATTCTACAATGCTCATTTCGAACTAATTTCCTTCCCTCCCTTCCAAAATCATTTCTCTGAATCAACTACCAACACGTGCTACTCCGATCAATATTCAAGAAGTGGACCGCAGATTTTTAAAAGAGAAATTTCGATGCAGTAGCTGATTTTTGGATCAAACTTCATATTACACTACTGTGTAATATATTTCCAGAGATTCTGGAAAGTAGGTACATACATATTTCTTCAAAATGAAATAATTTTTTCAAAAGTAAACAGAAAGCCTTTTCCAAAAATCAAACTCAGTAAATAAAGAGTAGGTAACCTCATAACCCTTGAATTAAGATGTAACATGCTATGTATGATTCATTTCAGACTCAGCTCGATCAAAAAAGAGTAGGCTTCAATATTAACACTCAGTCTAAAAATATACTGACCTTTTAGTATTCGATATCCTTTGGTTGAATGACCGAAATTCAATTACATTCGTTGATGCACAGGATTATATGGGTCAACGTTCTCATTTTTCCCGATTCATAAATAAATATATGTTTTGATTATACTAATTCCAATAAAAGTATTTAGGCACTCGTTTCTTATCAAAAGAATATAATTTCAGCGAAGGAACGAAGGTGAGAAACTCTGCCAGGAAACCAATATTTCACTCTGCCCTATTTAGCTTACAGATGTTTCGCTAACTGCAACTAGTGCTCTCAGCAGGAATAATCCAAGCAATCCTACCCTCCTGATATATGTACATGAAATGTCGCGATATCGAATACCTACTTCACTCGTCTGTTTCTTATGTCTAACTTTTTGTTTACAAGTTGAAAAGCCGTCACTTGAAAACTCAGACAAAATGAAAGGTAGGTTCCAGATCCTAGATCGGCTTTGGAACAAAACGAAAGTTATTTTTATTAGAGAAACGAGGATACACTTTTGTCTACAAATAAACTTTGGATTTCAAGTGTTCTCGTATCAGGTGACGTAAAGAACTCTACAAGTTAATTCAAAATTAAATATAATACTTATATTACTGACAGTATTCCAATAACATCCCCATTTTTCCAGGAATGAAGCTGCTCTGGTTCATTATCTTCAGAAATCAGCGTTTGGTGTATTTCTGAATGTTATTTTTACCTCAGTTAGGACAGAATGTTTCGAATGAATGCAGTATCATTAAAAATATTTAAACTCGATCATATTATAGGTATATGGATTTGAAGTGGTAAGAAACAAGAAATTGAATTTTCGAAAAATAATTTCTGCAAATCGAAATCTCTGTGTTCAAATCCTGCAGGCAAATAATAAATTCCAAATTTATACTTTCATGAATAAAGGTATTACGTTATAAGAAGCATATTACACATTTCTGTATTCTTTCTTCTTATAATTTACAATTAAAAAGCTCAAAAATTCTAAGCAGTATAAAATTTTCCATTAATTTTTCTCACTTACAAAGAATCTAATGAGGAAACGGTAAATTTTATACTATGGTTTATTATTGTCTTTTATTGCTCAGATTATCTCATTTCGCAAACTCAAAAACAAACGCTTACGAAGGTGGGCACTGATACTTTCTGGTTACCAATACGATATACAGGTAGTGAAATCGAAACAAAATAAGGCAGATATTTTATCTCGTCTTCCCCAACAGGTAGACGAGCAATTAATAGAAGATGTAGAATTATACTATGTTGAATATTTTGAAAATAATTAATATTTTCGTATTGATTTAAAGAAAATTGCTGGGTTCAAGGAAAAAGATATAATTCTGAAAGAAGTGATGGAATATGTGGAAAAGGGTTGGAATAAATATACAATATCTGAAAAACGGTTACAAGATTATTATAGAATTAGAAATGATTTAACCATTGAGTTAAATTGCTTAAGGTGGAACCATCGTATAATTATTCCTTGGATCTTAAGACGAGAAATATTGAAGAGTTTTCATTCCTCCCATATGGGTGTCATAAAAATGAAATCTCTAACTCGTTCATACTTTTGGTGGCCTGGTTTAGATCGCGAGATTGAGGAAATTTGTAGAACATGCGAAAATTGTTTTCTGAATAAAAAGAGTCCAGACAAGGTAATTCTGTCTAGCTGGCCCTGGCCTTCCAATCCATGGAGCAGAGTTCATTTAGATTTTATGGGTCCTTTTCTCAGCACACCATTTTTGATTATTTTAGATGCTCACAGCAAATGGATTGAGGCATTTCAAAAGAATTTGATTAATTCAAGCTTCAATATTGAAATCATCATGTTTCGCTCGTTATGGTTTGCCAGATCATATTGTTACGGACAACGGAATGTCTTTATGTTCAGAGAAGTTTGAAGATTTTTGGAGGTAGAATAATATAGTGCATACAACTAGTACGCCTTTCCATCCTTCGTCAAACGGAGCTGCAGAAAATGCAGTCAAAACTGTAAAAACCACTATAAAAATTGCCCTAGGTCAAAATAGAAATGGTAAAATAAGTTTCATTTTAAATAATTTCTTATTTGATTAACGGACCACTCCTCATTGTACTACAAAGGATACTCCTGCAAAATTATTTTTAGGCCGTGAATTGCAGTCTCGTTTTAATTTTTTGTTGCCGACAGATCGGGCAGATTTTGGAGATCGAGTCTCATCAGCTCAAAAGCAACAAAAGTTGTATCATGGTGGCCAACGATTTTTAAATTTCGAAATTGGTTAGGAAGTAATAGTACGTGATTATCGTAGACAGAATACCAGGAAGAGGATTAAAACTGTTGTGAAGAAAAAAATTGGTTCATTCATTCATTAATAAAAAATAAACTTTATTATTATTATTATTTAGTACGAGTACCTACGAGAACTAAATAATGTAGAATGGAAGCGTCATTTAAATCAGATAAAGAAATATCATTTCATTCCATCTCCACTTCCTGATACGTCTAACCAAACAATGTCAGAAACTGACAAGGTTGAAGACAATTTTCCTTTAAGAAGTGACAACTTAGTTTAAAGTAGACCGTAACGTTTGAATTATAATTGAAATTGTTATTTCTTTTTATCCAAGAGTTTTTTTTTTCTTCATGAATTTTTAATTTTAAGGAGGGAGATGTATTGTATGATGAATATTGTCATTTGTATTTTCTGCGCAAGCAGAGTTTTTATTATTATCACAACATGTGTGACAATCTCTGCGAAGATTATTCGTGCAGTCAGTCGAGAATAAATGTTAGAGGGATTGAGAGCTGTGTTTTATTCTAATATTCAAATCAATATACCTAGAAAATATAGGTATATCGGTATCCTCATATTAGGGTACACGAATATATTACAGAATAGCCTCTTCCTTTCCTCTACTATGGTTTTGTATACATTTGATCTTTAAAATTTGATGATATTGTCGACGTTAGATTAGTTAGGATTGGCGTAGTGGGAATTCAATCGCTCTGGTAGAATAAATTTTGTCGACCCCTCTAAATCACCGCAATGTTGATTTAACCCATTAATGCCCAAGGTGTCCTCAATAGATTATTCTATCACTCATTGCAAGTGGTAGATGGTGCTACTATTGCATCGATATAAACACATCATACTTCCTTCTAAGTTTTCCCAATTATACACTACGACAGAAGCATAAACGTGTTTCTATGTGCTTGTAAATATGGACATTCAATTCAATTCAATTCAATTTATCCATCAATAGGTATAAATATACATCAGACAAAAACTTCACTTGCAGAAATATACAGCCTAAGCAAGCTTGTATGCTGTCATTATCTGCTTCTACAACTGATGAACATTCTCCCCAGTTATACAAAAAATCAATACATTTATTGAAAGAGAAACAACAAAAATGTAGATTACCAATTGAAAGGCATAACAGGTCAAAGAAATGTAAAAAAAAACAACAGAAAACAAAAAATTATGTCGATAGGATGGCTTCGAACCTATCAGAATTAACAAACACACAAATTCGGAGATGATATCTGAAAATTTTACTTTTTACATTGGTTTTTGATTTAAGTTCTTAGATTAAGACATAAATGGGAAAAGTCATCAGGTTTACAAATTATTATTGGTAAGTAGCTTTCATGTTATTACTTTTTTTTTGTACTTATTTCTCTGTCAGATGTTTTTGTAAATAATATGTTTTTATTCGATTTATTATGAGTTCGATATATGTAGATGACAAGCCATTTTTATTTTATGGGTCGTTAACGACCCTTGAGCATTTAGCGAGCTATTTATTTTTCTGATTTGTTTTCAGGAAAAAACCTATTTCAGTGACTGAACTTCTAAATGAAGTGGTTAATTTATATATCAATGATGCACCAATTCTTCCTAATGAAATATATATTCCCCATGAAATGAACCTACTGTGATTCAGAAGACGAGGGGGAAGCAAACCCAGCTGAATTGAGCAGCTGACAGCTCAGAGCAGAAGGAGAACTCATGATTTGTTGAGATAATTTTTTTTATCATTGGCATAAAATGGAAATACAATAGTGTTGAAACCGTATTATTAAATGAGTATGATGCTGAGCCTAAGTAAAATGTAAAAGGATCTCAGTAAAAGATATGAGGAAAATAGATGTGGCTCAACCGCATGCAATAAAAATGTACTAGATGTAAAGAATTGCTATAAAGGAAAAAATGGTACAAGCCCATATTGCTTTGGATGATTGACTTAGCGTTTTTAGACGAGAAATTTCACAATACCTCCTAAAGAAATGAGAAAGAAGAAATGAACACAATCATTTTTATAAATAAATTTTTTGAGATATTTGTAAAGGCCGAAATATAATTCCACCGTTTTTTTACTGTTTTAATAACTACACTCTGGACAATGTTGGTATATAATGAGATCACATCTAGAGAAATCAGACAATAACCTTCTGGAACCGAAACTGTTTCAATGGAAGACACAAATTCAAAAAAATTTCTAACGTTGTATGGAGAAGTTGACATAACTTGACTCATTATTTGATGTACATAACATGATATGTTGTAAGACGGTGAATTTATACAACTTACTATTGGTCTTATATTCAATGAAGGTTTATGAACTTTTCTGAGACCATATAATTTAGGTGGAGTTGAGTTGTATTTTATCATTTTCAAATATTCTTTTCCATCGATAATAGAATTGTCTCTTAATTCCTTAATTAATTCATTTCCTTCCTGTTGGACACTATTAGTAATATCGGTTTTAAGTTTTTTATACGTAGTTTCATCAGACAACATAGCAGTCATATATTCCAGATATTCACTCCTGAACATAATTACAGTAGAATTACCTTTGCCCGCATAATAATTACATCTGGATGTCTTTTTATGAACATTTTGGTATTAATGAATGAAATTAATTTTAGTTTTTTTAGTTTCGAAGCAGTTTAAGAAATTGATAATTTAATGTTAACTGAAGAAATAATTGTACATTATTTAATCTTCGTGAATTTCTCTCTTGTAGCCCTGAAGAAGTGGAAATATATCCGCGAAACGTTGGCATTAGTTGGTTTTAGTTTTGGATAACCCACTTTCCTAAAATCCTGTGAAAATCAAGTACAATACAGAATATGTTCTGAAAAGAATTGGTACAAATAGGAATAAATTTGTAACATTCAGGGATGAAGTTGATGTATCAAATATATGCATAGAACAAACAATACAAAATGAAAGTCAATTACATGATAATAAATGTACCTAAATAAGGAAAGTAATGGCAATCGAAAAGGGAATACTGCGAGTTAAAAATTAATGCCAGAATCTACGACTATACTGAAAAAGATATCGTTCGTAATATCAATGAATGCTGTTTATCAACCTTCCGTACGTTGAAATAATGGATTTTCAAATAGTTTTTGGAAAAACAAACTCGCTTCTCACAGATTGGCAGAAGTGCTATACAAACATCACCACATTCCTCATGGACGACAAAAATATAAAAGACGAAATCGTGAGAAATCTTCTGGAAATTAGTGAAGGAAATGTCAATGAAAGTAAGATTCTTTTCAAATCAAAATACCTATACGATTTCAATTGTACCTATTAAATTAGTGATTTTTTCATAATTCTAACATTAATTTGTTTTAAACATAGACGAAGTGCTTCATTGTTTTAGATCATACATGCTTATTTGGTGAAAAAACACCACAAAATGAGAGATTCTCAGGAATCATTTCATTCGTTGGAAAATCGATTCAGTCTGTTGAAAATCATATAGAACATCTGAAAAACAAAGAAAAACGCCATACAACCATTTTTGATAGGCATTGGGCATGATATAAAAACTATAAGTCATATTTTTGTATATTTCGATGACATACCATTTAAATTTCGAGATTTATTGAAAGTGGTTGATACTTGCTTCAAAGTTATATACGTATTTTCCTAGAGGATCTTTAATGGTTTGGTCTCATCTTTATAAACTCCAAACCACTAAAACATTTTTTAGGATGTATATTTCATCAGAATTATTATAATATATGTTATTGTTTTTTGAAAAACTTCCCGGAGCACTTCGAATGATTTTGTTTGGGGGGCATCTTTTGACGTATATGAGGCTTGAATGAGCAACTCCCAAAGCCCTTCAACCCCTCAAAATTGAATAGGAGAAAGGAGTTGAGTGATACTTCATTTTAAGGTCTTGGAAGTCTTTTTACAACGGTGTATGAAAAACGTAATTTTGATGAATTATGCATTAGCTCATTTTCAGAATTTAAAATGGCTGTATCTTTTCATCTAGGCCTAATCGGAAAAAATGTTTTCTTTTTAACCTCAAGAATCTACTGTTGAAATATATGTACAAGTCAAAGAATCACCCTGTATACCATTCCTTGGAAACCGTGAATCGGTTTTTTATTTCCTATCTGAGCGCAGTGCTTTGGTTATTCGCCAAAAACTATTGTCTTCTTTGGAAAGAGAGATTACTTTCTGTTCCCAGCGATTATTTCGGACTTTTCTGGGAGCCTACTCGTCTCTAGCGTTGAGCTGATTGAGCATTCGACGGTCCTTGGGCTGAGTGTGTTCTGAGCTCTACGCCTCGCTCTCTGCTTCTCTCTGACAAGCTCCTTGATATCAAGTTCACAGCTCTTTTCGTTCAGCAGTTATAGTTTTGATGACCAGTCCCCACTATAAATGGAAAAATATAGAGATACTGACGAAATGATAGAGCGATTAGTTCGTAGAAAAATTACTCAAAGAACTAAGCGTGGCAATATGGCGAATGCGCTGAATATAGATCAAAATGAATGGTCTAAAAGCTTTAATTTTTTAATTTTTCTATGCCATAACCTCAGCAGAAGAGTAGTCAACAATTTCCTAAAGTATGATGATTATCATAAAAATGGATATAGTAATGCATAAAGCATAAATCGACACACATTGAAAAAACATCTCCTATAATGAACATATTGGAAAAAATAAAATTTTTCCAGCCTACTGTTTAGAACTATGTTTTAAGAAGATATTAAATTTGGTAGGTACGAAAATAAGTTATCAAATTATTTGGAACCATTGAAAAATGAGAAGATTCTGAACAAGTTATTTTTTCATTCTATTCCGCATAGTTTTGATGGTAAATTCTGAGAACTCGGTTACACAATCGTTGAATTCCAATAAAAAAAAATTATTTATTTTTCAATATTTTTCCGAAATGGTATTATCTGTACTTCGAACCGATTTGTTTTTTGACGTGTTTCTACATAAAACAATATCAGACTAACATCCCAACGCCCACCCCAATAAATCAGGGAATGAGGATGTCTTGAGCATTATTTAAATGTTTTTGAATTTCGGGAAAAATCTTCATTAGTAAAGAATTATTTTCATGAATTGAAGATGCACAATCAAATACTTATCTTTCATTTTTTGTTGAAAATTTGTTGTATCTTTCCAGCAATTTTATTATCATTATCAATATTATGACATGAAATACTCTTTCTCTAGAGAGTCGTAGGTGCAGAAAGAAGAACTTCATCCCTAATGCAGCCGGGTTGGGGCTTGGCCACATTTCACAGAGGACATATGCGCAGATTGAACGAGCTTCGATGTAACCCTCATATACATTCGAGATTCAAATACTTATACTATATCTGGAGGATCGAGTTCATTGCGAGCAGTAATCCAAGATATTTGGATATCATATTTACTTTACACGAATGTTTTCTTCGAAAATTTTAATTTCATCGTTGTGGATTCGGAGAGTGAGTAATATCGGTCGTTTTCTTATAGGCCATTTGCTTTTTGAATGAAGTACAATTTCAGTGTTTTTCTTCTTTTTGATATGACATTTTTATCCACATAATTTGAAGAAAAATATTCATTTGGAACATGAAAATTAAATTTTACTTCATAAGGTAACTCAACAGCAATTGATAGGTACTTTACTCGTTACCATATACCATAAAATGAAATATGTATTTCATCTTCACTGAAACATGTTAGAATTTTCAAAATTTTTTCGATACTTGAATTTGTTTCCGCAACTTTCATGATAAACTATACTGACTTGTTCGTATTTGAATGCAAACTCATCTAAAATAATCATTTTGCTCTATTTTTCGGGAGTATTTGGAATATTTGAAAAACCCACTCTATCAATAAACTCAATTATACACACAAAATTTGAGGTATCTTATGGATCGACTTTGAGATATCGAAATTTAAAAAAAAGGATCCTTACGCAATTTTGCATAAGTAAAGTCATGAACATTCTTTTCACTATTTTATAAGTGATCGGATTTTTTAATAACTGGAAAAAATAAATGGATTCAACTTCGAACCATTGAGTACATCTCAAATCATTGAAAAAACCGCTAAATAAATTGAGGAAAAAATAATGAAGCACAATGGACTTGAACCCTGGTGTTCATGCCAAAGGTTCGAGCGCTTACTTCTGAGTCATGAATTTTTGGAGTTAACACTGAATTATGAAGGTCATATAATATATAATAGATTCAAAAATTCATAACTCCTGGCACTTATAGTTAAAAGTACTTTACATGATGAATTGTTTCAAAGTTTTTAATTCTAATATTGATTTATTTTATTGTTAGTCTCGAATATTGTTTCTCTAAAACAATTCGATGAATACGAAATCTACAAAATCATATCTTTCTTTAGACCTAAAACAGTAATCAAGAATAAAAAGCCGTTCTCCCACAAAATGATATTTTCAATAAAAATTGTCAAGAATGTGACATCCACTGATGCAGCAAACTAGACTGCGTTATATCGCCCCCATCTGGAATTGCTGGCAGGAACAGAAAATTCTTCATCATATATGTAAATATATGTATATGCATATTCTTTCGAGAAAGAGCAACACAAAAAAATGTTAACATCAAACAATGAAGAATGTGTCGATAAATGGTATTAGTAGAGGAAATGTGAACGGGGCATCATACATTTCAACGTATGAGACAAAAGCACAGATGAAACATAAAACCTCAGCAACCTCCCCGTATAGGTATAGTGATTCGTTTGGGTATTTGTTTACAAAATAAGCTGACATATTTATATTGAAGGGCTTCTTTTTCATCCAAACGAAATCCTTTTATTCTTCCTTTTCACCAGAAGTTGACATATATTATAATTGAATCTGAAAACAAAAAAGTAAAGAACCACAAAGGATTAATAATTATAATAACGGCAACGATGACAACGTTAAATTAATTTTACAGTGAACTAAATGAATTGACTAAAATAAGTTAATCGAAATAATTTCTCATAAGAAATTACCCGATGATGCCACTTTTTGCGAAAAAGTTAAAAATCATATAAATTCGATAGGAGATGGTTTTCTTGATGTCATCGGGAAAATCTCTCATTCTAACCTTGAAAATAATATTCATTATGTTAAACTGAAAAGTGAAATGGAAGTAGTTAAAGTGAAATTGGAATCCGTGAATCAATATGTGAGTAGGAAATAATAATTCAAAAGAGTAATATTTAACTTAAAAATTCATTAATAAATGTAAACAAACATGGTGAGACAATGAATTTGAGCGACGTTGCCAATACGCTGTATTAGTGTGACGCCATTTTTTGTTCTCCTGTCAGTTTTCGGAATCCAAACAAATAAATTGTCATTCAAATTAGTACGGTGTCGCTTATTTTCATAAATAAGAGTATTTGAGGAACGATTTCAGTATTAATTGATAGACAGAAGGAACAAGGTTAATACCAGTAAGTTTAAATCCTGTATCATTCCCCAGATTTTGTAAAAAGCCGTGTTTATTAGTTGAACTTCAAGTGCGAACTTACTAGCATTAATCTCGTGCCTTCTGTCTATCAATTAATAATAAAATCGTTCCTTAAATAATCTTATTCATCAAAATAAACCAATTTCTTCAACGACAACGTGCTAATTTGAATGACAATTTGTTTGTTTGGGTTCCGAACACTGACAGGAGAAGTAAAATGGCTTTGTGTGACGTCATCACTAATAGAGCGTATAGTCCAGAAATTTCATCAAGCAAGACTAATTCCATATATGTCTATGGTGTTAATATTTCATCTAATAAGACCTCTTAGGCCGCAGATGCTTACCGTCAAAAAGAGAAATTAACACACACATTTTCCGAGACACCGAGAAGAAAGTAAACATATCATTAAAGTTATCCAATCAACATCAACATTTGAGGATGCCAAGAGGATAGCTTGGATCTGCGTTGGTAGAGCGAGCCTTGATAAAACAGGCGATACAGTTCGCAAGCATCTTAAAGATAATTCCCTAATAAAAGATTTTCTGTCGAAAATTACCGCAGGAAGAAACTCCGAAAAGTCCAGCATTTAAGGTTGGCCCCGATATTGAAATGATTGAAGAATTATACAGGGTGTTTCATTGGTAAATGGAAAAACTTGAACAGTGAAAAGTGGACTGGATACCCCATTTATTGGGTCTGACTGCCTTGGTTACCGAGATACAGGGTGATTAATGGATTTTGTTCATTTCTTTTCGAGGTCGTAATAAGCGAACCACCCAGTATATTTCCTTTATAGTAAGCACACATCTTTCTTATTTCAAGCTTGAATGGTTCACTTAATAGTCACAAGGAAAATCCAGGTCCGGATTAACAAAAAATTATGAAACGACTGTATTCTTGAAACAACACTCTGTATATCGAAATTTTGAAAATCCAATTCTAGATTTGGAAAGAGTACAAAAACTGATCGAAGTCGCGTAATTAAAATTTTCGCGCAGATAATTTTGCTGCACCAATTTTCAACTTGAAAATGAAATTTTCGAAAAATTGGATATCAAAAAGTGGTTATGAAATCACTTTTGCTAATGAATTATTGAAACCTTCGATTTCCATGTTATTTCACAATCGAACTATTGTTAAATACATGTTTTCCTTTTTTGTAACTTCAGAGCAACTCATTATGTAGATACCAGAAGGATACACCTACTTGTGATCAAAAGAAGAAAAATTGAAAACGGACTTTTATACACAGGGTGTTGTTTCAAATAATAGTTTAATAATTTTTTGTTAATCAGAATCTGAATTTTTCTTGTGATATATATACATATACCTATGGTGAGGCGTTATAAGTAGAAAATCGTGCCGAGATTCGTTTCAAAGCTTCAAGAATGGTGATTTTGACGTCGCGAAGATCTCGTAAACGTAAAACCTTCTCATCATCTGCGGGCATCGTGTCTATTGAAAGAAATCAAAATTGTATAAATTTTACAAACTTCTTTAACTTATTTCAATTCAACTTTAGCGAAGTGGGGAAATAAAATTATATGTAATTCAACTCAAATTCACCCAATATTCAACTTTTCTTAGACGTGATATATATATACCAATTCTGTCCTGTACAATTCAATATTTTCTTCTATGAACAAATGAAGGTAAATAAACCAAAATTAATTCAGGTTAAAACGTAACAAAAACGAGTTCAAATGTATTTGAAAAAACAATATTCGGCTCGCTAAGGACCAATAAATGTTTCGTAATGAGTGGACTGTATTTATTTATTTTTTTTTTATTTTTTTTGAGGAGCCGATTCTGTTTTTGAACCAGGTGCGGATCCAGGGGGAAACTTGGGGAACGTTCCACCCCCAAATGGCCGGGGCACCTCTTAAATTTTGCCGGCCCTCCTAGAATTTGACATACTAAGGCTCAAATAATTACTATTTTTCTATGAATGCAGTTCTTTTATATTTCTGCAAATGATGGTTTTATTGGGAGCTACTCAATTTACCATTCTCCAAAATTCCAGTATCTTTTGGCTTTTGAGTATCTAAAAGTTCCCCCCCCCCCCCAAAGTTGGGCCTGGATCCGCGCCTGTTTCGAACGCAATACTGTGCGTATTTACGAAAATTGTTGTTAATAGTGAAATGAGGTAGAAATATTGAAATACAAAGTATACAAGATATCTTGACTAACCCTTGGTAGATAAGGGAAATGAGTGAATTTTGGAGAACCAAAGGAGCCCGGGACGGCTGTATTCTCCCTTATTGAAGCTCTCAATCATCTTTGAATCACTTACTGATACTAAAATACAGTAGCAGTGATACTAAATTTTGTGAAAAAATGAAATCGAAAGCAAAGTTGCGTATTCAGCGTGCCTATATAGGCACATCTCAGCGACATTCGCAATTCTTTACTGCTGTCTCTCCATCGATTCCGTCCCATCTGGTTGCAAGGACTTTTTTTTTTGTGGATCGGAATCTATGATGAAGAAAAAGAGAGTAATTCGAAGAATATCTTGTATGTACAATAAATAATGATTTGTACGGAATGCTTAGCAATAAAAAAAAAGTTAATGGATAAATAATGATCAAGACTCGTGTCAAATGCAACAAGAATAGGCAGGACCATTGGGATCTTGAAAGTCATGGAAATGATTCAGAAACAAGGAAATTGGGTGCCGTACAAGTTGAAGCCGGGAGATGTTGATCGACGTTTGTTAGGTTATGAACAGCTGCTTGCAAGGCAAAGACAGAAGGATTTCATTATAATAATCCCAAGTGTATTCGCGTTATGACTGAAGATGAAAAATAGGTTCATTACAATAATTCCAAGTACAGAAAATCATGGGTATCCCGGTCATACGACGACCAAACCGAATGATTTCTGTTCCAAGGTCATGCTCAGTATTTGGGGAGAGCAGCTCGGCATAGTGTATTTTGAGTTGTTGAAACCGACTGAAACAATCACAGGCGATCGTTATCAAAAGCAATTCATGCTTTTGAGCCGAGCATTGAAAGAAAAACGGCCGCAATACAACGAGAGGCATGATAAAGTGATTTTACAATATGACAACGCTCGACCCCATGTTGCGAAAGTGATCAAAACATACTTGGAAACGTTTAAAGAAGGGGAAAGTCCTACCCGACTCGCCGTATTCTCCAGACGTTGCTCCCTCGGACTGTCACTTGTTTCGATCAATGGCACACGGTCTGGCTGACCAACGTTTCCGGTCTTATGAAAAAGTGAAAAATTGGATCGATTCGTGGATCGCTTTAAAATATGATCAATTTTTTCAACGCGGGATTCGTAAGCTGCCCAAAAGATGTTAGAAAGTAGTGGTTAGCGATGGACAATACTTAAAATCATAAATGTATAACCAGTTTTTCACAATAAAGCCACAAATTTTGGGAAAAAAACGGCGGAAGCAAAGTTGTACGCCTATGTATAATATTCATTTTTTATGTAGTCAGTGGAAAACCGCTTTTACATTGACACATATTAGACCAATTGAAAAGTCCCCGATATGATGCACAGATGGCGGTACTTGTATTAAATCCATATGATTTTCAGTCAGTACCAACCTTCAAACGATGCGTGTCGAAATTTGACAGCAGTCCAACCATCAGTTTGTGAGATATTACGTTGTGAGTGTAGCTACTCTTGTTATTTGAAAAAAGAAGGAAAAAAATTTTCGTGTGCTGATGAAATATTGCTTTTTGAAGGGAAGAAATACAGTTGAAGCGAAATCTTGGATTTATGAAGAGTTTCCGGGGTCTGTACCAGGAAAATCAACCATCATTGAATGGTATTCTTAGTTTGAACGTGGTAAATGAGCACCGAAGACGGCGAACGCAGTGAATGACCGTAAAGTGAAGTTGATTGAGATAGCAGACATTGTGAAGATATCATCCGAACGTGTTCATCATATCATTCACCAAATTTTGTACATAAGAAAGCTGTGTGCGAAATGGGTGTCGCGCGAGTTCACAATCGATCAAAAGCAACGTGTTAATGATTCTGAGCAGTGTTTGAAGCTGTTTAAGTGCAATAAACCTAAAATTTTTGCATCGATATGTGACAATGTATGAAACATTCCATCATTTCACTCCGGAGTCTAATCGACAGTCACCTGGGACCGTATTCTCGACAAGTGATCTTTCAAAACGTATACGTTCATTCAGTGTTCAGAGCACTGAAAGAACGTATACGTTTTGAAAGATCAGTTGCCGAGAATACGGTCCCTGAGTGGACTGCACACGATGAACCGAATCCAAAGCGAGGAATAAAATAGCGTTATTCGAATATCGAAATCGTTCGAATAGCGATTAAAGGATGAAATCGTAGAAAAACAGTCCCATTTGAAGAAAATGAAGGTGCTTGTGCATTGTCCTGTTTCATCAAGACAATGCGCCGTCTCACGAATCAATGAAAACAATGGAAAAATTGCATGAATTGGGCTTTGAATTGCTTCTGTATCCACCGTTTTCACCAGATCTGGCCCCCAGCGACTTTTTCCTGTTCTCAGACAGACCTCAAAAGAATGCTCGCTGGAAAGAAGCTCCAATGAAGAAGTAATCGCCGAAACTGAGGCCTATTTTGAAGCGAAAGACAAATCGTACTACAAAAATTGTATCGAAAAGTTGGAAGATCGTTATAGTCGCTGTATCACCTCGAAGGCAACTATGTTGAATAATAAAATCGAATTTTGCCAAAAAAAAGGGTTTTACTATGGTAGACCGGGGACTTTTCAATTGGCCTGTTTCAAACTCCCAAAAAAGAAGGGGCTTATAACAATTTGGTGACAGCGTGGTGAGATATTGTGTTAATTTTTCTGTGGAGGTGGGATTATTGTTGCTTTTTTTTCTGGGATTGGATATTTTACAAAGAGTTATTTTTTTGGTAGTTTGAAATTTTGAGCACTAAAGGATTGAAGGAATTCAAGTATTGGAGTTGAGTTTGCAACATTCGATATCCACTTATAAAGTTTGAAACCTGCTGAGGCTAACAAATCTATCAATTCGTCACGTAACTGTCGAAGTTCCTGAAAAGAATTAGCTCCAGCAAAAATGTCATCCACACAGCATTCTTTCTTGTCTCCGAAAGGGAAACTTGAACTTTCTCACTGTAATGTTCTCTGGCCAGTTTTCGCCTTTATAGAGGTCCTCGAATAAGGAAATATTTGCACCTACCTTGAAATAAATACTAAATACTGAAGGCACCTTTTCGAACTGGTAGGGCCTCCACAGTTGAAGATGTTCCAATATTTCCTCTTACTGTGTTTCCATTATTCAATTTCAAATTATTCATCTAAATCTGATGTTTGAATCGGGTGTTGGTGAATTTATTAAATTTTCTATACAAGTGTGTAATTGTTCCCTTATAGCGACCCCTTGCTCTATTCCTTTGCGCATCCATAACCCTATTCCTTGAGTGGATCGCAATGCATAAAACAGATGATAATATATCGGAACGCTCTTACTTTTTTGAAATCCGTTTGCCTTGCAATAGGTTCGACGATATCTCTCGACTTGTAGAGAAGACTGATCCTTGGAGCGAGAGATCTTTTTTTTTCTGTTAGCTTTTCGACAACTAAGTTTCTTTTTCCTTCAGTAAGATGAGACCCTTCTTCTTTCCTTAATAGTGGTATCTCGTGCCAACCTTAAAACTATCCAGCTATCCAACCATCCGACTCCCAAGGAGCAATTTGATGTTTTTATCTGGACAAAGAAATATTAGAAATTCATTTATGAGTTTAGTATTGTACGGGTATGTAGGTATTTTGGTTAGATTCTGAAATCGATAAATATTATGTATCACAACAAAAAGTCATTTCTTCGAAAAAAAAATTTTATATATTTGTTCTTATTTTGATGCCTTTTTAGTTTGGAGTACTACCGCTTCAGGAAGAATCGATTGAATAGTGGAACCTCAATTCATCGGGTAGGTACAGTACTTGCTTATTATCGTTATTGATGGATTTGATGTCAATATAGTAAATAAAAAATTTACTTGATTTTTTCATCAAATTTTATTACAAAAATATAAATGTTTCAAATACAAAAAATATGCTATACTAAGGAATATCAATCATCAGGTAGGTATTTACAAAAGGCACAGGTTGATCATGACTCCTCTATATTCTAAAATTTCAGTTTCTATATCTTGGTATGTGATTGTATCCATTGTTCTGATGGTTGTCATAGTTGTACCCACTGTTATATCCACCATCCCGTGATCCAGAATAGTCATTGTTGATGTTATAAGCATCGTTATTGATTCCTGCTGGAGGTGTGTAAGGGCCTTGGTCTTGGTTGTAGCCATTTTGATAGTTATAGCCTTGGTTGTTATTCTGTTCAGGATATCTAGCTTCTCCTTCGTATCTGAATTGAAGACATTTTTTTGATGGAATTATTTATATTCAATATCTACCTACTGATTATTTAAGGAGGCCTTACTCAATTCAGGAATAATAATAATAACCTTTATTCAACAAATACAAAAAGATAATGTTTCACAATAAAATAAAATGAATGAACAAGGTTGATGAGCGATAAGTGTTCTTTCACTTGTTTGATAAAATTTAGATTGTTGCGTCGTGAGTTTATTATTTTGATTGTTGGTTTCGAAGTTATATACGAAATTTTCGGTTTCAGAGAGGTACGCTATCATTTAATTTCGGTATGTGATAATCTACCAAGGAAAACAAGGAAATACAACATTTTATTAAGTTTTTAACATTTTCATTTTCACAATATTAGTACCAATAATGTACTAATTTACTATGTAGTTCTAGTTGAAAATGAAAACCATACATTATTCACAAACCTTTCTTGTTCCAATTATTTATCTAAAAAACATTCATACCTCACATCAGCATGAAATCCACTCTGCCAATCGGCCCAATATGTCACTATCTGTGTCCTACCATCGGGTAAAGCTACCCTATACTCTCCTCTTACTTGATTCCCATCGCTGACTTCTTGGCGATTATAATCATTTCCAGTGTAGTCATCTTTAACTTGATATCCAAATTCGTAAGCTTTTGGCTGGAATGAAAAAGAAATTTTAGTCAATAGGTGCTGAGGGTTTTAGAATGAAGAAAAGTTGAACAAAAAACTATGAAATTCAAAATTTCAGCTGATAATATCAAGAATAAGAAACAGGACCGCATGTCAAAACAGTTACATAAAACATCATTTCTTTCGTTAATTATTCATTGAACAAAGTGTGTCATTCAAAATGAAAATTAAATTCATTAGACTTGATAATATAATCTTTTTTCTCATGGCAACAGCGATATTTCTCTAAAACGTGTAAAAAATATAGATTTCGAAGTCTAAAGTATGAAACTCAATAATCTGACCATCTACTGTTCTGGAAATATTGAAATATTATGAAGGAATGTATAAAGTGAACAAACCCACAAAATTTGAAAAAAATCGGACTACTGATTTCCAAGTTATGGATAACAGAAATTCAGGACAATTTTCAGGAATCACCCTGTATTCCGAAACTAACAGTCTTAGGATGCACAACAAGCTATTTTTCTGAAAGGCTTGGATGACCTGCATTCACCACTAGGCTATGGCCAACCGCTCATGTTTTACCCTGTATAATATTGAATACTTAGTAGTAGGAGGTTTAATCGAAATCACAAAAAACCAAACTTTATTAAACCTATTCAGATGACTTATCCGAAAAAATCATCAAAATAGTTTCCAAGTTTGAAAGGAGCACTTTCTGCAAAAAATCAAGTTTAGCGGATTAAAACGGAAAACATTTTTCAAAGATTTTCTTTTTATCCTTATCAAACTATTCTTCAAATATCTGAGAGACAGTATCAGAGAAAACTGATATGAACGTTCCGAAATTTTGCTATTCATCAGCTATTCATATGGATAATGTTGACAATATACTGGTGCGTCTCCTATTTTGTAATGAAAGGTTTCAATTTCACCGATCATTTACCCACTACACGTCCAAAGAAATTTTACTGGGTAATGTTTGTAGAAATGTGCATAGGTATATGAATATAATCGTATCCGTTCAATTAGTCGAATTACGCAACTTTTTTTACGGTCTGAAAACTGTCATCACACGTAATAAGGTATACTTGCCTCTTTCGATCCAACAAAAAATATTTCACAAACTCAACATACAATCGCATTTGTGAGATTCTAGGAGTTGCATGCGTCAAAATTCAAAAGGTCAGAGTTTGAGATTTCAACTGAAAATGAACGTTAGGACGTTGGGTATATCTTTTTTATTCAAAAATGCATTTTTGTTATTATGGAAATTGAAATTGAAATCAATAATGCCAACTTCAACGAAAGCAATCTCTTTGCTTGATCCACTAAATAAAACTAAATGTGGTTATGGCCTAAAGTCAATAAACACATTCAGTTTTATGTAATGAATCCACGAATGAAATTTCAATGAATATAAATAAATATAAACTATCTACTCACTTTGCCGTACTCATGATGGTTATTTTGATCGTTAACATCATAATTTGGGGTACCATAACTACTCAGTGGTGCATTTGCTTGGGCTGTCTGGTCATTTTGTATCCCACAAAGTGCATTAGGGATCAAGACAAGAAAGAGGAAAGGAAGAATCTGAAAAAAATGCACATTCAGATTGTCTCATTCAACCTTGAATTGTTCATAATACAATAATAAATAATATTCTATATATTGCTAATTTTGGAACAATAAATAAATAAATTGGCTTGCTTCATTAGATAGTCTGGCTCTGTAAGGCAAGGGTTGAGAAATATCTTCTTAGAATTAAATAATTGTTCTATATTTGATGACAATCCACTATGAATCTTTTTGGGCGCTCGTTCTCGAATATTTCCTAACGATGTCTGAAATCTTCGTTTTTCGAGCTGGAAACGGTCCCAAATGATAAGGTTCGTCTCCCTGACCAAGGGAGCGTATATGGTTAAATTCAGAACTCCCATTCCCGCAATTAGAAAATATCGAACGGAAAGAAGTAGAAACTTCACATTTTCAGGGTAGATTTGAATGACTACCTTTCTGCTCAATGTATTTATGTGTTGGTTCTATTAGACAAGTCATTGATTTTTCTTATCATTTCTTGATTATATAATTTTGTTGCAAACATCTTCGATTCTCTGAAGAAGTTGCATTCTATTGTGTAGAGTAAACTTCTGATTTTAAGTGACCCCAAACAAAATTATCGTTAAGATCCAAGTCGGGGCTCTTTGCAGGCTAGTTATGAGGTCCAACTCTACCTATCCAATGATTCGGAAAATGTTTGTTCAAGAAGTTGGTAACAATGGGCTTGAAATGTTTCCATATTTTGAAGGCTTTCAGCAGTAGGCAAGGCAATAAGTGTTTTGAAATTATATTTGTTTTTCAAGACGTGAATGTGTTCGTTTTATTGTTCATTCAGATAACTTATAAATAAATGTTATCGTTTTCAGTGGTAAAATTTCTTGAAATCATCACATATTCATCCGAATACAAATCTATTCATTCGTCATATAATTCAAGTGTGTGAATAAAAAAAATAAAGGCCCGATAACAGGCTCAAGGTTCAATTAAATCAAGAAAATTAAAGAATACCGATATTATATACCTATTCATTAATTTTATTAATATTTCGGTTACAGTGTCATCTGAATACTAAGGGAATGTTGAGAGTGATAAGTTCAAGTTTATGGGTTCAGTAAACCAGTTTGTTACCAATGATCCATCTTGTTTTGTGAAAACTCTAAGAAATGGGATGTTATCCTTTACCGATTTTTCCATTGTTAACTGCAATCTTTCATCGTGATTATTAAATTTTTGTAATATCAACTCCGTTTTATCTTCCGGAAGTACCAAAATCGTGTCACCCACATGAAATCTTAGTAAAGAAATTCTGAAAGGAAACTTGTCTACCGTGTATTTCATCGAAGTAAATATTACCAAATTCACTAGAACCGGGCTAGCTAGGTTACCCATAGCAGTAGTATCAAACGCTAAATTTTATGAACAACTTAATGGTACTGCTATTGGGTAACCCAGCTATTCTTGTTCTAGTAAATGGTAGTACTAGTAGTAGTAAATTTGTTAATATTCGCTTTGATAATAAAACCGAAGGCAAGTTTTCTTTAAGAATTCCTTCATCGGTAAATAATAGCATTCCAGTTCTAGACTTAGTTATCACAAAACAACAAGATGGATCATTGGTAACAAAATGGTATACTAAACCTACCAGCTCGAACAGGGTCATAAATTATCACTCCCAACATTTTTTAAACCAAAGAGTTGGAACAGCCAAAAACTTGATATATACCTATGGGCCTCACACTTACTCGAATAAACTTCTGTGGGATTTGACACAAAATAATTCCTCAACATTTCATCATTCAATGAAGACTGATTGTCAGAATATCAATTTGATCTCAATGTACAATTTTTCTGAAATGTTAGTGAAATTCCACTATTGAACTAAATTTAGGGCCGAAATTTCCGATAAGTTGAATGACGTGCAGGACAATAAAATTTACTGATCCCTATTGAAAGATTTCTGCTCTTTCCGAATATTTCCATCAAATTCCAATATTCAACTATACAGGGTGATAAGTTCAAAGATGAATCGATGGACCTAATGGCGTTGATTGCGCGTTCCAAATATCAATCAAATATACTGTTTGGTTTAAAAGTTATGACGAAATGAAAATATTGGTAAATTCATAAACCACCCTGTATCTCGGCTACGAAGTTGATTAGAACTATCATATATAGGTTTTTTTGGACTCGTTTAGGCTAACTCTACCTCAGGTTAACATATGTTCATTTAACAATGAAACAACCTGTATAAATATTTGTTGTGGAGGATATCTGATTGAAGACTTCTGACGTTTGAATTTTGATGTTATATAGGATTTTGATTGTGATGAAGAATTTTGTAAAACTTGAAAGACAGTTATAATAGCGATCGGTTGGTTGGAATTAATTGGTGTCAGATATTATACCTCCAATATGATCACTCGTGTGAATTCACATACACAACATGAATGAAGGTATATTTGAGATTGAAGAGATGACTATATTACCACATTACCAAATTTTCTGTTTTAAAGACATGATAAAGGATAAACCCATTAATTTGGATATAAATTTAAGATAATAAATGTCCAAACCGACCTAGTTCATCTGGATTTAATTCACCTCTCCCATAATAGTCTAATATAGCCAATAACAATAAATGAAAAATGGAAGATGGAAGGTTCATCATTAGAGACTTTTTGAACGATAAATCTGGTAATTTATGGATTAGTCGAGGAGGCCATCACAACTGGTCTTGCAGATCACCTGATTTTAATCCCATAGATTATTATGACTGGGGTTATCTGAAATCCGTGGTAGGTATATTCTACTGAATACAAACTCGAGATCAGCAAATTTCAGGAATAAGAGATGCTACAAGGGAAATAAAAAACAACCCCAAAGTAATTCGTAAATCAATTCGAAATATTCTCAAACGAGCACAAAAATGTATTAACTAAAATGGAGGGCATTTTGAGCAGTTCGTGTAGTTTGTTTATCTTTAATTTTGTATCTTTTTGTGCTATTCAATGGCTTCTTTCATCATGATGTTGTTAATTGTATGAACTAGTATTGAATCGATCTTTTCATTTATTTCATTGAAATATTCGAGTATTCAATTTTGAATTATATAAATATTTCCCAATTTTTCTTCTTTTAATTACAAGTAGGTGTACCTATCTTCCTGATAACAACACACTGGTTAGGTTTGAGGTTAAAAAAAATAAAAGCTCATGTTTTCGATAATAGTGATTTTAAACTGACGAGGAAACCGATAGTTTCAATAATTCATTAACAAAAGTCACCTACATTATAACCTCTTTTTGAAAACTTCTTGAAACACACAGGACCGCTGCCAGGACTGGCAAACCGGACATTTTGCCGGGCGCCAAATTGTAGGGGCGCAAAGTCAGTTGATAAAACAAGATACAAAAATGTTTTCTTAGTAGTAACATAATAAAATTTCCAAGAGCCAATTTTTACGAATTCAAATAGGCGCTCTCAACTAATGTTATGAAAATAAAATAGGCACTAAAATGCACCTTCAAGAACTACGTCGTCTTTTCACTACAGATATATAGAGCATCGTACTTTTAATCAATTCAGGACGTTTTTTGATGGAATCGACAAAACCTCCTTTGATAAATTTGACAAGGTGTTTTTCAGACGATTTCATATGAAATTGAAAAGATGCCTGAGAGGATTAACAGAGATAATTCAGATGAATAAGGTGACGCAAGGCGGCGAAATATTATTTTGCCGGGGCGCCAAACTGTCTGGCGGCGGCCCTGGTAGCACATTCAAGTTGAAAATTGGTGCAGCTCAATTGTCTACGCAGAAATTTTTAATACGAGACTTCGTTCAGTTTTGTATGCTCTTTCCAAATCTAAAAACGGATTTTTCAATTTTTTATATATAGTTGAATGTTGATTCCAAGATACAATTGTTTCATAATTTTTTGTTAATCCGGATCTGGATTTCCCTTGTAATCATTAGGTGATGTGTTTATGCTTCAGATAGAAAAGAGGTGTGCCAAATATGAAGAAAATATACTAGGTGGTTCGCTTATTATGACCTAGGAAAGGAATTATCAAAATTCATGAATCACCCTGTGTCTCGGTAACCAAGGCAGTCAGGCCCAATAAATGGGGAATATCTAGAACCACCTCGGTGAAAATTTTGTAGAATTTGAAAGACAGCGATCGTTTCAGCGTATTCACTCACATTCACACTTCAAGTTTTTCCGTTCACCAATTAAATACCCATTTTAAATATCTGTGGTTTCCAAAGACATATTAGGTTAAAAATATAGTGGAGCGGGGAATGAAGAAGCACATGGCAAGGTAAGAGGGCGATTCAAATATTTACTGTATTTAAGGTGAAAATGCACGTTTCCACTCGCCTCGTGCCTTTATCCTCCCCGCTCCCCTATATTTTTAGCCTTAGAAGCATGAATGAATGAGCGCTCCAGAGCTCCTGGACGCCACCAGATTTTTTGGTCTGTACCTCTGTCCCCGTAGGTACGGAATTACATTCGCTGAACAAAAGTGGAACAATACATCCGAATCTGATGGATTAAGGAAGACGAGTTTTTTCTCGAAAAATTTTCACAATCACGCAACTAGATTATATCTAAAGTTTTTTTTCGAATAGGATTATTGAGCTAGAGTATCTATGTCCGAAATTGAATACGAAAGGTTTTAAATGGCACTTTTTAAGTTCCACTCTATATAAAAGAATATTTGCACATTCTACACTATTTTCGAAATAAATTCCTCAGATAATCCAAGAGTTCATTTTCGGCAATAGTCAATGGAAATCGACACAATCTTCAACTCCACGTTCCAATCGTTCCAAAACTATTTTGACTTCCAATCACTGTCATAAGATGGATTAGTTCTAGAATATCCCACATTATCACAAAAACAACAGAAAATAAGAAATGAATCGAGACACAAGAGCCACTTTGCGAATAACATTTATGAAAATCACGTCCTCTCACGTTTCACCCTTAAGTAATTTAGATCTTCACCTTCGAAACAATTCTGGGATACATCTTATGATAAGCAATCAGAACACAATCAAAAACACCCAACACTTGTGAGATGTACAACTATACTGCAATGAAAAAAAGAACTCCGTGTTATATACCGCTCTGTACTTTTGCAATCTATTGTGTTTATCTATATGAACTAATACTTTTACTCTTCTTTACTCCCACGAAACCGATTCAGTTAAATTCCGCAGTGAATGAAGAAGACAAGTTACACTTCCTTATTCTTAAACGATGACACGAATCGGTTCACCGGTCGGAATTACTGTAATTAATCGTGTAATTAGTTTCTGTCAATGTATTCTCAACTGGTATCACTTTTTTATTCCTATTATATTGAGATACTACCTATGGACAAAATATCTTCTTCCAAGGTTTCACAAGATGGCTAATGAACAATGAGCATTCAATAAATATATACTATAGTTCTATGTCCCATCACGTTTGCTTTGGTGAATTATTTTATGTTAGATATATAGGTATGTATAAGTATATCCAAAGTCACTTGAACTAGTCCATAAAAACGCTTGGTCCCTTTGAAGTGGATACCGCTATCCGCTAAATACCAGGGTTTATTTAAAAATATTGTTAGGCAATAAATCCACTGGCTCTAAAGGAATTTCTGGAAACTTGGACAACCCTTATCTAATCGAAATATTTTGGCTTCCTCCAAGTGACTTTTGATAGACTTTACTAGTTCATTGTTGTTTTTCATGTTTTCGTTACAAATTGCATGAGAGTTTAAATACAAAAAAGGACACAATTTTACCTAAACGTAATTCACAAATTTCATACAGAAAATTATATTTTTCGACAACAGGGAAATACCTAGGGAAATACCCACTGACAAACCGTTTTTTCTTGAGAATGTAGCATTTTCTCGGACTAGACCGGGAATCGTTGTAGTAGCCAATATGTCTACTAGAAAAAGATTGTTTTTATCAACGGCGTAACTGGTTTCTCCATTAATTACCAATTGAAAATCCATATTTTTAATTTTTCGCCATTTTATCGTAAATGGTGCTGCTAAGGATAGAGTGATCTGAAGAAACTCGTCATTATTTGAGCTTGCCATTCAATTTTTGAATCCATATACAGGCTGTAAAAATACCTTCATTTACTCCATCAAAATGAGATCCGCGTCTGAAGTGGGCCAAATGGTATGTGTTCACTCACAAACAAAATTAAAGTTGTATAGACCATTCAAAAACTATCATTTGATAGTTTTTAAATAAGAATTCAAATGTTCGAAATTTGGTTCTACAAAGAAATATACTCGTTCAAAAAAACAGCATTTGCCAGATTGTTCAGTGAGGGGATCTCAGAATCCATTTGAGCTAGAAAAAAATGAATGGCACCTTTCCGGGTTCGATTTTTGAGAGAATTAATTTGGTGAAAACCGCAGCCTCATAAATTCAATTGTTATAAGCGAAAATTGGAATATAGCGTGAAATGAAAAGTTCTCATAACTTATTTATTACTGGTGCTATTGACTTGAAACACAAATATTCTACAGGCACTCTTTTTAGTAAAACCCATTGGTGTAAGTTTCTTATTGCAATTAATTTTGAAGTTATGATACAAATTTGTGTTTTTTTTTCAAATGTAAGCCATATGAATTTCTATAACAATGAAATCGCTTAATTTTTTCCTTCAAATATGTATATAAAATGATATTTAAATTTTTTATAAAACTATAAAAATCATCGAAAGTTTCTATCAATGATAATCTGTGGATCTCCGGATTTAACACCATTAGATTTATTCGATATTTCAACATTTTCGAATTCTAAATGTTGTTCTTGAAATAATAATAATAAATAAGTTTATTAAACATAAACATTGATCGCAGAGGCAAGAGTCTGTACGCGATTGATAATTCACAATTCTTCAAAGGTTTACAGTATATCTATAAAAAAAACATATATTCTGTTATCGCCTCCTCTGTCGATTTTCCCTGTCTGAATCCGTACTGTCTTTGTGATAAGATTCTGTTTTTTCTAAGAACTTTACAATACGGTTCTTCATTATTTTTTCGATAATCTTTGCAACATTAGATATGAGGCATATCGGTCTGTAATTTGTTTTTATTTCCTGATTTAAATACTGGCTTGATGATACCTATCTTAAAAATTTTTGGAAATTTGAAAGTTTCAAAGCATAGGTTGCTCAATAACATTAGTGGTGTTGATTTTTCCTCTTTTACATTTTTCAACAATTCAGTCCTAATTCCATCATCTCCAGGGGCTCCACCCCTTTTTAGTGTCATAATTGTATCCTCTATTTCGCTCGTACATGTTGGAAAAAGAAAAAGTGTTGCATCACAAGATCTTCCATATAGTTCTTCTTTAGGTGTGTACGGTATATTTTCTGCCAGTTCTTTTCCTACTTCACTATAATATTTGCTGAATTCCTCAATAATTTGTTCTTTTCTTGTTAGTTCTTGGCCCTCAGAATCAACAATTAGTTTCATATCATTCACCGGTTTGGTCTTCCCACAAACTTTTCAACGAATGACCAGAGAGATTTTGTCTTTGACCATTTTTACTGATGAATCTACTCATGTAGTCCTTTTTAGCGACACTTATCAGCCTCTGTAAAGTGTTTCGATATTTTCTATATTGATCTTACAAGTTTCTATCGAGTGGGTTCTTCATCACTTTCTTATATAAGATGTTCTTCTTATTTATAGATTTTAACAGTTCTGGAGTGATAAAGTCTTTTTTTCCAAACTTTCTATAGGTCAATTTGATTTCTGTTGTGTTTTTTTGCGTATAATGCTTCCATAAACTAATGAATAACTCTACAAATGAATCCACGTTTCTGTCCCTTACTAAATTTTCCCAATCTACTTTTTTCAGGTCACTCTTTAATTGGGTATAATCTATATAATTTTTTTATTTTTTTTTTATTTTTATTTTTTTTTGGTGTTTTTCTAAATCTAGACACAATATTATCGGAAAATGATAAGTAACATCGGTGTACACTATAAATGATCTTGCTCGATTAACTATTGGATGCCGACAACCAAGGAAAAAATGATACAAACAAAAACGACTTGAAGGTCTAGTTACATCATTTATGTACGAGTGGTAACCTAAAGAGCAGAATAAATTCTTGTATTCGTCAACAATCTCATTGGTTGACCAAAGATTTATATTCATGTCACCTACGACCACATGATGATCACATATTTTCATCTTCTCAATATAATCCGCCATATCTTCGGTAAATTTTCTTGCACATCCCTGTGGTGAACGATAAATTCCTGTTATCTTAACTTTCCTATCTGCTACCATAGTATAAGGAAAGGATAGTAAGCCAGTGTAGTGCTTTTTTCGATTTTGTTGATGTTGAGCGCCCTCTAGTTGCACTCACGTTAAGCCTCGAATTTTACTGTCAAAAAATTGGTCCGTAAAGTGGAGCCCTCTGAAAGAATTGGTGTTATTTTGAAGAACTAAAACATTTGAAATAGAGTGGTAAGAAGATTTCTATATTTTGATATTTTTTCTGCTCTACAATAAGAATTTACGCCAGTGGCGTATATTTGTGATAAACAAGTACAATGCTACAAGTTATCATGAAATCACTAATCAGGTCCAGTCGTCATGAAATGATATCTCTAGGTTTTTTCAGGATTTATGAATGGAATAAACTCCATTTTGCGGGATATCGATATTGCAATTGAATGTATTTGAAGAATATTCGATTGACATCGTTTTGTTATAGATTGAGTGAGAATAGGTAAAGTTTCTATCAACATTTATTTCCTAATGTCGTAAGTTCCAATGAAATTTCTCAAAAGCTATATTTAGCATTTGACAGTTGGTTTCGATCATTTTTTCCCAACCTTTTACGATTCTTAGAGTTATGTATTTTATTATTCGACTGTAATAATATTTTCTGACCAAAAAATCAGCCCATGTTTTTATGAATATTTGAAGAAAAGTTTACCTTAAACAACCAAATTATATTGAAATATCTCAATGATGTTGAAAATAAATAAAATCATGTTTTATTTTTATATTTACCTTATATTTAAAATTGAAATGAATATTTTCGGGTTGTAGTTTGTGGATTGAACATATCAATGGATTTTTCATATAGCTCAGGAGCTTGAAATATTAGAGGTTTCCTAGTAATACATCTTTTTTGGTAAAAATGAAGGAAAAAACTTGAAAATTGGAAAATTCAGTTTTAATATCAAATAAAAGAAATTTTATAAAGAAAAGTTCAAGAGTTGGTAGAGACAGATGGAATTTTAGTTCTTCTATACATACTAAGCAAATAGCCACTCTTAGTGCTGTGCAGTTTTTTTCATAAAGTAAATAAGCTACTTTATTAAATCCAAGCTCAACCATTAACGAAGAAAGAACTGAAAATGATTTTTTAAATCAGAATCGTTGTTATCCGTATTTAATTAAAACTCTTAGCTCTCTGGTTAACATCAGTTCTACAAGATCTTGTTCTAAATCTGTTATTTATCCAGCATTTGAGAAAGGACCTATTGCCTCAATCCCTTCAATATTCAAGTAAATGGTAACAAGTGAGTATCAAGGTGAATTTAGATGTCAGAAATACATTAAAGAATTTAGCTACGACCAGGTCAGAAGCTTTCGATTTCTAATTCAATAAAAATTTAGAGAGATTTCCTCAATTTTTACTGAATTAGAAATCAAAAATTTCTGATTTTTTTTTTTGTTCTTGGAAGGAAACAATATGATGTATTTTTTCGATACTCTCTATCATTTGAATTCAACCCGCACCAATTCTTTACAAAATAATTTTCTATGGGAATAAAGCTTTTCCGATATAAGACACTATACGATATTGATGAGGGTTATTGAGTCTCAGTGCTGCCCTGGTGATAATGAATTTGATGCTTCGAAAAGCACACAGTTTCAGTCAATAAAACCTTGTAATCATGAAGATACTGAGCGAATGCTCTTGCAACCATCAATAATCATTATGAATTAACTGGCAATTATTTCTTTGAAGTTGGCAAAAATAACAAATTAGGTACCGAGACCCATATATTTGATGGTTTCCTTGTCACTATATATAAAAACCGTGTAGCAACTTGCAACGGATAAAAAATGTGGGCTCAAAAATTCATTGACAGAAAGGCTTATTCAAGATCGACTCAAGAATCAAATCCCAATACAATACAGAGAATGGAAATCCCACAATAAGCATTCAAAATTAGCATTGTTACAAATTACTTC
Organism: Harmonia axyridis; assembly: GCF_914767665.1. NCBI lineage: Eukaryota > Metazoa > Arthropoda > Insecta > Coleoptera > Coccinellidae > Harmonia > Harmonia axyridis. The sequence continues at coordinate 36,595,071 of NC_059502.1, read as the reverse complement.
TGCAACAGAGTCTACCTGCAAGGTAGTCAGCCATATGTTAATGAAAATATTTTGGTAGTATGACAACAATTCCGTTTATGATATGTTGAAACTCAATGAAAGCCTATTGTGCTTCTATATACCTTCTCTTATACCTGCTATTGAAATATGTAGATGACACGAATATTCTGTTGTGGAGTAATAATCTCAATGATATCGAGAAAATATCCTCCGAACTACTCAATTTTGATGACGCCATTTCATTATGATTTGAATTATTGTGGAATAAAGAGAATTATTTATTTATTTTTAGTAGTCCCACAATCGAATAGCTCGAACCGAAGTGACATTAGAAAAATATTCTATTTGATCTTATATTTTGAATGTTATTTGGACTTTCCTTCTGTTCGTACAATATTAAGGAGGAATGGAAAATATACGAGAAACAATTTCATTTCACGATTTCTTTCTCATCCTTCTCAAGAAATAATATAAGAATGGGCAAAAACTGCAGAAGTGCAGAACCATGATTTCTGGTTTTAACTTTATTCTTATAACAAGAAAGGAGAAAATAAGATATTTACCCAAGTACATGTTGAATTCTATAGAAAAACTACCGCTCAATTGAGAGTGAGCAAAATAGGTACCAAATGGTATTTTATGATCCGGTCCTAGGGTCGTAATGCGTTCAATAATCGTTCTGACCTTGTAATAAAAGAAATTGGAGGTACACAAGAAAACGCTCAAAAGATAGAAGTGTCTAACGACAAGAGATGTAATAAACCATAACAGGCACTTTGAAAATTTGCCGCCTGGCATTTCCTTATCATTTTAAGATAAATATAGTTAGTATGTTTCAGGATATACTAAAATACATATTTAATGGATTCGGTCCTTACTTGGCGGAAATTCATTATAAATAAAATAAAACGAATTAATGTCCACTATATTATTTAATTGTTAGCAACAATTGTTTCGCCACACTGTGGCTCAATCAGGCTACATTTCTGAACTGATAAGAGTACAAAGGTTTTCGGAATCTTATATAGGAACAAAATTGACACAAAAATATTCGAAAGGGTATCATAAATTACAAAGTTATATTGGACAATTTACCGGCTGGGATTTCCAAACTATCGGAAGAAATTCAATAAAGGGGATGAGTTTACATCCGTTTGTTCGTTCAACAGAATATTTTGGGTATTATACCTGTTTATTTCTAGGGATTCTAAGAGTGTTATAGTCTTAAGCTCTTGTTTTCTAAATGAAGGATTTCAAAGTTATTATTGAAGGTATGGTCCCATTCTTTCAAGTGATTCGCGTAGGTTGAAAACGAACTATCAGATGTATAACTCTTTTGGTGTTCCTTTATCCTTTTATTGAAAGATCTTTCTGTTTGTCCAATACCTATAAACCATAGGGCAATCATTACAGGTTAACTTGTAGACACCGGATTTATTTTCTTTATCTGTTTTGTCTTTATTGTTTTTAATGAACATCTCTAAGTTGTTACTTGTTTTGAAGGATATTGTGTAATTAAATTTTGTCTTCAGGTATTTAGCAATCTTTTCAGAAATATTATTAATTTTATGGTATTGATACTTAATTTTTTTCGTTAACTTATGTTAATAATATTTCTGAAAAGATCGCTAAATACCTGAAGACAAAATTCAATTACACAATATCCTTCAAAACAAGTAACAACTTAGAGATGTTCATTAACAAGTTAACCTGTAATGATTGCCCTATGGTTTATATTGGACAAACAGGAAGATCTTTCAATAAAAGGATAAAGGAACACCAAAAGAGTTATACATCTGATAGTTCGTTTTCAACCTAGGCGAATCACTTAAAAGAATGGGACCATACCTTCAATAATAACTTTGAAATCCTTCATTTAGAAAACAAGAGCTTAAGACTAACACTCTTAGAATCCCTAGAAATAAACAGGTATAATACCCAAAATATTCTGTTGAACGAACAAACGGATGTAAACTCATCCCCTTTATTGAATTTCTTCCGATAGTTTGGAAATCCCAGCCGGTAAATTGTCCAATATAACTTTGTAATTTATGATACCCTTTCGAATATTTTTGTGTCAATTTTGTTCCTATATAAGATTCATTACAGGTATACAGATACAAAAAGAATGATAGAGCGGATTTCGAGAACATTTAATCCTCCAAGAATACACTTCGTCCTCAATTCTATGAATGATTCAAAACACTTTGTTTTTCTGATTCAGTTTAGTTAGAGGAGGATGTGTGTACATTTCAAGACCCCAGGTTTAAAAGAATAGAAAGATTCGTCGGTTCTCAATTCAGAATAAAAAAATTTTTGACCACTGAAATAGAGAAATGTCTAAAAATCACAATGCATAGGGATCAGAAAAGCAAGGTTTCAAATGAAAAAACTTTACCAACGATTTAAAAGACGGCATTACATTTCGAATGTGGAATCTTATATTATTATTTTTAGAACTCTTTATTGCTAAATTCATATGTTTGAATCTTATATCCAATTTTTATATTTTTTTCATTGATAATATCCCAATTCTATTCATATTTCTTCGGATGAAACCACTTTCTACTATTATATGAATAATTTTAATTCAATTGTATCTATCAATTTGTTGTAATTATTCCTGAATAGAGAGTTAAGTGATCATTCAAACTTTTATCGTAATGCAAAACGCAATTATTCGAATAAATATTCAATGAATATTCGAATATTCAAATGTAGTGGTAACTTAATAATAACATGAAAATTGTTGGCAATGTTATGCGACCCCTTTTCAACCACGCCACTGAATGAATTTTCGTATTATTTCTGCGCCATCTATAGCTCATGATTCAGCGCCATCTATTATCGAGTTACTTCTCCACTTTGGGTAGTCAATAGTGTTCGATATATGCAACCCGTAAAACATTGGTTCCAACTACAGAAGCGACTCCAAGTGACCAGCTCCTTGCCGTCAAACGGCGGTTGGCTTACTATCCTTTCCTTATACTATGCTGCTACTAAAATATCCAATTCGAGAGCCTTAATATCCCCAATGTGTATTGCACATATTCCAAATCATTTCGAACATACATAACTATGCCATCGTTTCTGTTGTATGTTCCTTCGTTATAGGTACATGTGTACCCTTCAATTTTATATAAATCTAGGTCTGGTATCGTGAATGTTTCCGACAATACAATTACGTGGAATTTCTCGGAATATATTCTCAATACTATCTTAAATTCATCAAAATTCTTTTCAATACTTCTGATATTATTATGTATAATCTTGAATTTTGTTTCAACACTGAAATTATCCAAATCTCCCACTTGTTCTAAACATTCTGCTCTGTGCACTTCCGCATCAAAATCCCTCAAATATTGGTCCATACAATTATAAATGAAAAAAAGAATCTAATTCAAAATATGGAAAAAAAAATTTATAGAAACCAAACAACGGAAATCTAACTTCAAAACAACAAGAATAAAATAAAGTGAAAATTACTTAAATGTCTTAGCCACCCCTCTTCGGTTTGTTTCCGGTGCTCTCACTCTTCTGTCCCTTCTTAATACTTCCTGAGGATTGTGACCTAGTCCTAGCTAATTCCTCCCAATCCTTAGTTTTTTCCAACACTTGTTTAATGGATGAGATTTCTTTGCTGATTCTCGAATCCTCCACTTCTTGTAGATGGTCGTGTTCACCCAACAATTGTTTGTATCGCACAATGGGGGCAGGGCTATTTGGTGCACTGGTTGTCGCTTCAATATCTACTGTTGTCTTTGAGCTTGGCAATTCAATTTTCTTCTTAGGAGATGATGGTACACTAGCAACTTCTCGTTTTTTCAGTTGGTCAATAGAAAACGTATACGTTCTTTGAATGCTGCGAGCATTGAAAGAACGTATACGTTTTGAAAGATCACTTGTCGAGAATACGGTCCCTGGTCAGAAGAATCAATCTCCAGTCCGAAAATGATGTTGTTGTTCTTCAAAAATCTTCGTTTAATATCCAGAATATCGTACTCCACTTGGGTGATTCGTTCTTCACAGCTTTCTATTCGAACTTTCGTAGACTCTCCCAATAGTCTTATCTCCTCTCTTACCTTCGCAAGTTCTTTCTTTATTGTTTCTTTTTGATTGACAAATTCATCCTTAATAAGCTTAGATAGGTCCCCACTAGCCATAATTTTCTCTTCGTGATGATATCCTGACGTGTGTGATTCACTTTACACTTTCGATTCGCAGAACGTACTCACAGATGTTTTCTTGCGGTTATCTGAATATTCACAATAATAAATATAGGAGTTGATTTAATCAATACAATCGTGAAAATTAATGCAGGAGAATATTTTTTGGACAAAATGACCGCGAGCACCAAAATCGTTCACTTGGATACTTTTCACCAGTTTTGAAATATCTCAAAACAAAACTTATCCGGTAATATTGAAGATGACACGGAAATACGTCTACCTTATACCATAATAACATGTGCAATTCATGTGACCAAAGAAAAACTCTAACGGTGTTAAATCCGGAGACCTTGGTGGTCACCAAATATTCCAATTATCTTAAGATCACAGATTATCAAAGATGAGCACTTGGTTCATTTTCCTTGAGAAACTGAAACTTTTGATGATTTTTATAATTTGATATGAAACTTATAGAGTGATTCACCGTGATTGTCTATTAGACGTTAATGGAAAACTAATCATAATTTTGTGCTGAAAATTTGCATGTTGGGGTTTGAGATAATGATTTTTCTCCCTAAAATATTTTCTGATCTCTACAACTTTCTTTATACCGGAAACATACTAATACTTCTTCACTTCAGATGGCACACTCAGTATATTATTACATAATCGAATAGCTTTTTCGATGGCAATTTCATCAATATGCCATTCCTCAGGTGAAAACTCAATGGTTCATGAGGGATTCTTATGAAAAAAATTGTGGCGACAGGGAATCACATTTTCTTGGATATTTTTGCAGAACAAGTTTTTTTCGAAGAGAACCTTTTTCATTTTCGATTCTGCAAATACGTAGTTTTATAAAACTATTCGCAGTTTGGATCAAAAATGTACAAGGTGTTCATCAGAAGATCATGAACTTGAACAACTTAAATTCATCAAAAATCAAGATTTTTAAATTAAAACCTATATTTTTTATTATTTCAGTCGATTCTTCCTACAGAAAAGTTATATTCGATGTTTGGAAAACTGAATTTGACATTTAAATGAGAATTTTTTTGGCTCATGGATCTCTCAACAATCCCAAAGAAAAATTATATTAAATTATAATTCATGAAATGTCGAATTCAGTTATCGAAACATCAAATTTCAGTTTCTTTCCTTGTTTACCGAAAGTTACAGACTACTCACCACGGTTAAAAATTACAGCTTTTTCTCATTTAAAGTTCTTCCTCGACAATTCTTGATGTATTAATTTTAAGTATAGGGTTTGCTTTAGCAACCCCCACTCTTTTTATACGTAAAATCGACTGAAATAATGAAAATATAGGTTCTAATTCGAAAATCTTGAGTTTTGAATGATTTGAGTTCTCCAAGTTCATGATCTTCTGATGAACACCCTGTACATTTTTGGTCCAAATCGAGAACAGGTTTATAATACTACGTATTTGCTGAATCGAAAATGAAAAAGGTTTCTCGAAAAAACTCTTAACAAGGGTCAAGAAATTCGAACTCTGCATTGTCATAGGTAGGTAATAGTAGTTAAATCGGTTATACAACATTATGAGCCAATTTTCAGATAACAATACCCTATTACAATACAATTTTAATTACAGATGATAGATAACATTTTGGCACGAATTCATAGTTGTGAGACCTAAAGATTCGTTGATTATCTGATTGATTTTTGAATCAAGTCGTTACTTCTTAAAATGAATGATCTTAAGAGAGCGTTTCATGAAGCGTGCCGTCTGTAATTTTTATGTATTAGGTACCTTATTCTCTTGTGAAGTGATATAATCAAGAACGATAACGAGAAAAAGATTAATGTTATAAAATGCTTGCAAATCGACATTGGCTTTCCGCCAACGACTTCAACTTTGGTAGTTGAAAAAACTTGATTATGGTAGAGTATTTCCAATAATAGTTCGAGAGAATCGTTTTTCAGTTATGTGAAGATTTGTTATCATAAAACGGAAAAGAATACCTTCATCGGGAGCTACTCACGTTGAGTATAATTTCATTAAAATTATTTATCTACAAATGTGCGCTTTCAACCCTTTTCCCGCTCGCATTTTAAGTCGCAAAGAGTCACTTTCTCACACAGTATGAAAAAAATTTCCGCACGGAAGTATCAAACAATAAATCATGTCTTATGCACCGAACGCCCAATTAACGTCAAGGATGAAATAACTATGGAAACGACATGCAGAATTACGTCCTTCATTTATTTGTGTATGACTAATTAATCAAATATTTTGAGTTTCAATTTATTTCATGCGCTTGTAGAAAAAATGTTGTTGCGGAAAGTGTCTTTCTCTAATTCTGTGGTTATTCCGTTCATTCTTCCACATCTTGTAGAACAAAATCGTGCGAGAATATGTCAGAAACGCACAGTTTTCATGGTTATATTTTATTATTCTATGTTGGCACTCCGAACTTTCCGCTACGGCTTTATCTGTCAATTCATCAAATTGCCTTAAAGAAATCAGTTCTGCCAACCAACATTTTACAATGCAAAAATCACTAAATGATATTTATGGAAATATTTCATTAATTTCAATTAAAATGCAATGAATTAGAGAAAATAATGTATAATACTCGTACAGAAGGCTCATTCTACCACTCGTTCATTCCAAAACTCGCCACTTCGTGGCTCGTTTTTGAATTTTGAACTCGTGGAAGAATATCAATGCCTTCTGCACTTGTATTATAAATAACTATTCTCGTACTCAAATGCTTGACCGAACTCCGCTTCGAGTCGTTTCGTGCGGGAAAGTAGATATTACTTTCCGCACTTATTAGAAAAGTGAGTAAAATAACAAAGTATTTTGTTTAGGAAATGGAATCAAATGAAATGACAATATTTGGACCATACACCGCATAGGTGAATTTGATCGAATTTTTCATATGTTATAGAACTGGTAATGCTGATAAAATGTTTGCATTGCATTACCTCTCAAATTTCAACCGATTATATTAGGTGACTATACTATAAAAAATTTACTTTTCTAAAACTCAAAATGGCCAATGTGAATATACTTTTTCGAATTTATGTATAAACCAAATCGAGTGTGCATGGATTGTTGATTCCTGCTCGAACAGAAGATACACAGGATGAGTTCGAAGATATCAAATTCTTCAGTGGTTCCCAAAAAATTGAGCGGTGGAGTTTTATTCATTTTCAGATATTTTGTGATGATGTCTGACTGATCTATTATATATCTATCATTCGTATCACAAAATATTCTACTTAATGGATAAAATTATATGAAAAATCTCATGGCTAACCAGAAAAGATTCGAGAATACTATCGAAAAAAAATTGCCAATTGACCAGAGAACCGACGGAGTTGAGGTGTTGATATAAAATTTTAATTTCAAGCTGAAGAATTCAGGATGTGCGGAGAGTTCCCACTCGTCATGGTCCTCATGTCTTCGTGGTCTTACCTGTCCTTATGTTTATTTTTTGCAATAGATTAGGGATAATAATTGGTAAAGTTCTTGTAGATATAGTATTTCCACTAGCGTTTCATCTGATTCTTATGTTTTTATGCCATTTCACTTTGTAGTTTAATTGAGTAGGTTTATTATTTGATGAAGAAATATACACGAATACGAATTTGAACAAGCACACAAAAGCTAAATCTAAATCAATGTTCCTTTAATTCTTTGAATCAATATTCATATTGAATTTTCAAAATAATTGAAGTGAAATCTATCTAGAAATATAATGATCTAGCATTCAGACATTTCTCATTCTAGTTTTATTTAACAAATTCAAAGATGGGCGGTATCTGTATCCGTATCTTCAAGCATCAAACGCACCTGACTTTTCTTCTTCTTCGGTGTTCAATTTTTTTTTTGTTTCGGATAATGCAAGTTTCAGGGTGAGTAATTTTTTTATCTCGGAAAATTCTAAGGTTTAATTATCGAAAGTAACAAATCAAAATGAAGGACAACATTTCTCAAGAAAATCAGGCCACAAAATAGATCAAGATCGCTATAATGAGAGCACTGTTGGACCAGTTCGCTCGCTCTATATTTCGCACGATTTCAAATCCAACAGAACATGACTCTAAGAAACGTAACACTATTATATAAACTAATTATGGGAGATCGTGAATAATAACGTCCTATGTTGAACAGTCAACCAACAATTTGAGAATGAATGCGTTCAATGAAAATCAGATTATACACTATTTCGGAAGGATTGAGAAATCGTAAATTTGACATAATTTATATAAATGGTTCAGAATAAATACATTCTAGTTCGAATTTGTTGCTCAATGATCCATTTGGTCGAATCACGATCTCTTAACTTATTATGAAAAACTTAATAGCGGCGATGAATGGATCATTTCATTTTGACTTCATTGTTCGTGAAAAAATTAGATTGTCTGAATTTTGGTACATTAGCTCTGCAAATTTTACACCAAGGTTTACTGTTTTTTTCCGACTTGATTTAAATTCAATGGCGCAGCCAGGATTTGGTTTTGGGGAGCTAAACATCGAACGACCGCTTCAAGGGGGGGAAGTTGATGTTGGCTGTATAAAAAATTCAAATATGCAAAATTCATTTTATAATTCGGAGATTGAACTGGAGGTCGGTTCAACAATAAATAATTTTGAATATTCTGTTTTCTTTCAGATGCTCCTAGGAGATCTAATACACTGTCAATATCGTACCTATATATTCGTAAATGCGTTATTAGTCTCTTGAGGGTAGAATAAGTTCCTTTCGGCGTGGCCGTCGATATGGTGACCTAAGAAATATATTGCGAAATATAGATATGTTAAGAAATAACTGCAAATCATATTTAGAGAATACCCATATTGCACTAGGTTTTGAACCGAGAATTGGCGTTAATTTCTTCTTCCACATCTTGAATTCACATATAAGGGTTATTTCGTTGGCTCTTTGTAAAATCAATTTCATATAATTTTGTTAATTTTTCGAGATCACTTGATAAGTAATTACTCCGATCAATCAAAAATGTGTTCGATGTTTGAGAAATCTGTGATTTGATCGGAAATTTTGAAGCCATATGTTTCGGAACTTTTTCCGAGTAGCATAATTGGTAATTTCTCATCTCATGACCGAGCAATCCCAGCATTCATCGGCTTGACTTGGTAAGAAATAAGACCATAATTACTTGTTATCAAAGGAATTGTAATTTTTGGTGGAGACAGCTGTCAAGTTTTGCCGCTAATAAACTCGAAAAAACTGCTGACAGGTGCTGTCAGACAGTTGTTCCATGTAGAAACCATTTGTAATTCAAAATTGTGCGTTTGTAATTGGTAGAAATTAAAACGAGGGAAATTTTAGTAATATTATAGGGGCATCAAATTCTTTTTCAGGAGTGGAGTTAGAGTGGTTGGCGCTGTAGAGATATTATTGTGCAGCGGGAGGTGCGCAAAAAGTGAGAACGTGGAGAGTGAACACGTGGTGGAAGTACGCGTTGAGATAGTGAGACGTAGTTTGGGTAATTCTTTTTTATTATTTTTCATTGAAAATGTGCATTTTACAATGATTCTTGATGGTTTTCGATGATGGCAAACAAGTATTTTTGCTGATTTGTTGAACGGGATAGGGAGTGAACAGGGGTGCTGGGTGGGTAAGAATTTTTGAAGAAACGTTATGAAAATGGTGATTTTTATGCACGTTTACTCTTAAAAATATCTAACATGTAAATTTTGATGACGTCATTCTCAAAAACAATTCAAAAAATTCTACAAATTATATTCAAAAATATTTAAACGTAACCTAACATAACTATAACCTAACATAACCATAACCTAACAAAACCATAACCTAACATAACCATAACCTAACATAACCATAACCTAACATAACCTTAACCTAACCTAACCTAACATAACCATAACCTAACATAACCATAACCAAACCTTATATAACTGCACACCCGTGATTCTGCAAATTGACGACGTTATTATCACAAACAATTTAAAAAAATTCTACAATTTTATTCAAAAAGATTTGAACGTAACCTAACATAACCATAACCTAACCTTATATAACTACACACCTGTAATTCTGCAGTTTGATGACGTTGTTCTCAGAAAAGAAATAATTCAAAAATTCAAAGAAAAAAATATCTAAAGTAAATGTTATTCAGCATAAAAACTAGTACGCGCCCTCATCTACCTTGTAGGTAGATCAATATATCCTGTAGATCTACCTAATAGGTAGATCAATGTTGCTCATAGATCTACCTTGTAGGTAAATCAATGTTACACATAGATCTACCTTGTAGGTAGATCAATGTTGCCCACAGATCTACCTTGTAGATAGATCAATGTTGCCCACAGATCTACCTTGTAGGTAGATCAATGTTGCCAATAGATCTATACCTTGTAGGTAGATCAATATAGCCCATAGATCTACCTTTTAGGTTGATCAATATAGCCCATAGATCTACTTTTTAATTCATTCATAAATACTCCCATATCTCCTGTAAAATCGATATCGCACTAAGATAAAGCGAGATACTAAGGATTCATGAATATACGCGTGAGTAACGCGCATCTTGTATGTAATTTGAGGATTGGAATAATATCGAATAATTCCTATCAAGTGACAATCAACTCGACCCTGTATAAACTGTATATTTACATAAAACATCCTGAATATAAAGTTCTTGTTGAAACACATAGAAGAAGCTTAAAATGCCAATCAACATATGTCTGATAAGTTAATGAATTATGCATTGGAAAAATAAGCAAAAGCTATAATCTCAATTTTCAGATTTCATAATTCAGAAATGGCTAATTGCCACTAAATTGTACACCCAGTATAAAATTCAAAAAAGCAATCAGAAATAACGATCATCATGTCCTACCCGGGATTTCAATACCTCCTAGAATTATGCAATAGCCGAATAAGCAAAAACTTTAATCCTAATTTTCGAGAATGTCTAATTGGTACTGAGTTGTACCTACACCCGGTATTAACTTTACTCATATACTGTATAATTTCACAAATTATGTAAAAGAAGACTAACCTAGAGCTAGTATCCCAATATTCAGATTTCATTTTGTTTAATATTCCAGAAATATCAAATTGGTACCTCAAATTTGTACACCCTGTATAATTGTAAATCAATTATAATATATTTCCTCACGAACAAAAACCTGAAGCTTATAATCCGATGGTTCAATATTTCACATTTCTGCATAAAAATCTAATTAGTACTCGAAAATAATACGTATATGATCGTCAGTCGCTTACTGTATACCTTCAAGAATTATGCAGAAAAAATAACCTAACATAACCGTAACCTAACATAACCATAACCAAACCTTATATCACTGCACTCCTTTGATTCTACAAATTGATGACGTCATTCTCAAAAACAATTTTAAAAAATTCTACAATTTTTATTCAAAAAGATTTAAACGTATCCTTACATAACCATAACCTAACCTTATATAACTACACACCTGTAATTCTGCAGTTTGATGACGTTGTTCAAAAATTAAAAAAAAATATATCTAAAGTAAATATAAATCAAATAATTTGACAACTTTGTGTCTAATCCTTCACAATAATATATCTGTATGATATATTCAGTTTATTTTTGTCTTGGAATATATTCCAATTCTAAAAATGACAAATTTAATAATCAACCAAAAGAAAAATAAATATAAACTGAATATATCATACAGATATATTATTGTGAAGGATTAGACACAAAGTTGTCAAATTATTTGATTTATATTAAATATCCTTCATCAAGAAGACTCATTAAACTTTTATAATCTAAAGTAAATGTTATTCAGCATAAAAACTAGTTCGCAATCATTAATTACCATCAAAAAATAATTCCTAAACCTTAAGTCAGCAACAAAATAAAAGAAGCCCACAACATCAGTTCACCGTCCAGCACCAATACAATATCAATGATAGAAAACAAGTAGGTATTTTTGCTGATTTGTTGTACGGAATAGGGAGTGAACAGGGGAGCTGGATGGGTAAGAATTTTTGAAGAAACGTTATAAAGCACGTTTACTCTTAAAAATATCTAACATGTAGAGTTTGATGACGTTTTTCTCAAAAACAATTCATTCTATACGAGCAAATTACTCTTTTTCCCAAACAAATAAATTAAGCAAAATAAAAAAAATATTAATACCTTATGTCAAAAGATGCTCTGACATAAAAATCACTTTGCGGCATTTAAAAAGATTTCAAAGTCCGCAGATACTCTTGACCGGCATTTTTCGCAAAAAGCCTGACACGACAACAGCCCATGAGCTATAAGGAATTGCCGCTCCACAACTTTATTCAAAATCATCTGGTTAAACTCAATATTCGTGAAAGAACTCTCTTTGCAGACGTTATAGCAACAACTCTTTACTACTGGCTGGAGATCAATCATTGTAATCTGCAAATGATTTGAAAAAAAATTCAAGCGAACTTTTCCGAAAGAACAATATTTCAAGTTAGAAATGTTCGTAAGTTACTTACATTTCAAATAATAGCTTCAAAAACACAAATCTTGTTTGCTTGTGAATATATTTCAGCCAATTTTTTAAAATGGCTACTAGCAAAAGAACGTTTCCAGGCAATGATAATATTAAGCGATGGCCAACTCAATATCTTTTCCTTTATATATATTTATAGAATAACATCAACTCATAACCAATAAAAGCTATAATGTCAAAATGAAAGCCGAAATTGAAATCCCAATTTTTTGAAATTACGTTGGAAGACATACGGTCATGGTTTCATATCTGCTATCACATTTCAAGGATATCCAATGAAGATATATATTCCTATAAGTGTCGCCCAAGTAAGACACCATTGATATATGCAGGATCCTTTCAACCGAAGGCACTTGTTTGCATAAGCGCCAATACTCAATCCGTCAAGCCAGGACAACGGATTGAGGAATTCCCTAAAACAACGAAGGATTTGTACCGAGACTCGTGAATTTCCTGAATTAACATCGAAGTCTTTCACCACGATTGATAAGATAAAGTCGCCGAAACTATCCGAGAAAAAAATATCTTAAGAGAGATGATTTTTTGGTAATTTGAAGGTGATTCTCTTGTGAAAATGTGTTGAAACCGTAGGAATTTATCAAATTAGAATGTGTATTATGTGCTTAATTTGATGGAGAAAAGTATGAACATAGATATTCATAGAAACATAAAAAGAAATTATCAGGCCCGTATTGAGTAAGTGTTAGAAATAGCAATTTTCTTCATCGATTATCTCGGAAACTATTTATTTGCCAGTGCTCTTATTGGAAATATAGCATGAAAACATCATAACGAATCACTATACGAAAAATTATCGATATAATTTTTTCAAAATGGAGATGATAACAACCAGCGCAAGAACCCCTGAAACGAAGAAACGCTCAGCTCGAAGCGAGGCTCTCTGAGATCTTCCTTTTGTTTAATGACCGGAATTTACATTCCCTACGCCTCTACTTTGTTTTATCCTATTTTCTACTGTTGTCTAATCGGAAGACTTTCCTCCCTACTTCATGTCACTTTTCTCTTCTATTCAGTTCTTTGAAAGATGTATTTCCTCTTATCTGTCATTCTTATTTTGATTTGTAGTATCTTTCTTAATTCCTTATTCTCATGCTTTTTCAGCGTAACTATTGTCTTCTTTCTTTGTTTGTTGACTATTTCCTCAATAGTTTCAATTTTCAGTTCTTCTCTGATTTGTTGGTTCGTTATAAACTATGGGGCGCCAACCGCTGTCCTGATTATTGCATTTAGCGTACTTTGCAACTGATCCTTATTGTTGTCTTTCGTATTATACTAGGTTACTCCTTTATACGTAATGCTTGGTATTAGCACTATTTTTATTATTCTCATCTTGTTTCTAAGGGAAGTTTACTTTTAGGGTAGCAATTGCCTTGCTTTTTTTCTGTTTTTTTTCTATCTGTTTGTTAAAATTCATTCTTTCTTCTAGTATTACTCCCAGATATTTTGCTTCCTCTTTCCATTCCATCGTCTGGTTTTCTATTTTGACGTTTCTTGCTTTCCCTTTCTTTACTGTTGTTCCTCCGAAGTAGATTGCAACTGTTTTCGATGTATTCACTTTGAATCTCCATTTCTTGAAGTATTCCATCAGCTTATCTAGGTCTATCTGTAACTGTCTTATAATTGTTTTCCGCATTCTACTGTGATGCAGTGTCATATGCAAAGTGGGCTATCTTGCATCTATTCATTTTCGGTATGTCTGCCATGTATAAGTTGAACACCAACGGTCCTATCACTGATCCTTGGGGAACTCCGGCTTCTATTTCTCTGATCGTTGACCTGGTACTATCGATATTTGCCCTAAATTTTCTATTTGCCAGGTACGATTGTATCAATCTCGTAAGTTTGATTGTAATTTCATCAACCTCATTTTGTATATCAGACCTCGATGCCACATTTTATTAAATGCCTTTTTTATATCCAAGAATATTGCACCGATATCTGTCGTTGAATGCTCTTTACGAAACCCAAACTGCTGATCTGGAATTATTTTGTTTTCTTCTACTAAATCTGTCAGTCTGCTGTGGGTTAATTTCTCTTCCACTTTACCAATTTCCGATAATAGGCTTATGGGTCTATAATTCATTGGGTCTTTTTTGTCTTTTTCTTTCTTTCAAATTAATATTGTATCCGCCATTTTCAATTTGTTGTTTGCTTTTAGTATGAATTTGGCTATTTCAACGATTTCATCTCTAGCTCCTCCTGATAAGTTTTCAATTGCTTGATTGAGTATTCCGTCTATTCCTGTCGCTTTTCTATTTTCAATGTTTTGATAACTTCTTCAATTTCTTCTTTAGTCACTTCTGTTGAATCTTCTTCCATTTCATTGTGATCGTCGTGTTATATTTTCGTGTATTCCAACTGATTGGTTGAATTGGATTTTCGGATTCGGCTTAAATTGATGTTCCACAGATTCTGCAAATATTCCTGCCTTTTCTTCATTGTGATAGCTACTTGATTTCCCTTCTTCAGTGCTGATATCTTCGCTTTCGTTTTTCTTCCAGCTACTGCTATCGTAATTTTTCATAGTGATTGGTCTTCCGTATCTAGTTCTTCTAACTTCTTGTCCCAGTCTTCATTGAACACTTGTCTGACACTATTTTTCACATCGTTCGTCAATTTATTCAGTATAGTTTTATCACCGGGGTTTAATGTGTGATTATACTGTTCTTCGTCCTCTTCTTTTCCTCTTGTTTTCTATCTTCACACGTTTTTTTTGAGTGATTTCTTTGAATTTTGCCCAGTTAATTGACTTTCGTTCCTTGGGAGTCTGTCTGTTCTGATTTCTAATGTCAAGACTACTGGGCTGTAAAAAAAACTGTAAAACGCATACTTAATATTGATGGTTTTCTAGATATTTTCAATTCAGCGCTTGATTATCCAAAAAACCTCCGAAAGTCCTTTTTTTCTCAACTTTTCAAATTGATATAGACAACGAAAAATGTTCTTTTCCGAGAAACCAATAGCTACTTCTTATAGAATGTTTTGAAATCTTGAATCAACAATTCAAGATTTCAAAACATCCCTTAAATTCTCTGTGCAATCATTGATTGGTGAGATATTGATGGTTAAAGACAAAAAAGTCCTTTTCAATTTAAAATTTAGAGGGATATTGAAGCTGAGTGAACAAGTTATCTTATCCATATAGTGGTTGAGTTGAAAAAAAGTTTCCAATTCTGTAGACCAAAAATAAAACTGAAAAAATTCCGCAGAAATTTCTATTACAGTATTCTTTAGCATGGAGTAGTACTCTTTGCTCAAACAATTTTTTGATCAGGAGATTAGTAAACTATAAAGTTCAAGCTTTAAATATTTTTTTTAAATTTGGATTGGACTGCCTTCATCGTAAATACAGCCATTTGAAAAACCGCTAAAAATTTCGAATTGTATTTTGATCCTTCAACTTATTTCCCTAGTGTATTTTTCCGATTATCAATAAGAATTATCCTTTGATCAACTGTTTTGAACTTGTAACCAATTAATTTCATGTAATGTTGTTTTGATTTACTGAAATCAAGAAAGATTGCTTTTTGGTCAAATGCTATCAAGGCTGATAAGCGGCCCACATACGTGCAACTTAGTTGCCAACCAAGTTGTCAACTAGGTTGGCAACCAGAAGTGGATGAAAATAGCGGTTGCGAACTAGGTTTAGGTTGTCAACTTCATTTCAGTGGAGATTTCCCGTCGAGTGAACTAGTCAGTTGATTGAGTCGTAGGAATTGTAAGAGTTATTGTATTAAGTAAAATAATAAACAAGTTTTCAGAAAAATATGAAAATATACATGAAAAATATTTAGACTGACACATATCACAAAATGATATTGAGCCTTCTGGATGTTTTCGAAGCCAATAAATCGACGACCTTCTCGTTTTCAATATTTATTTGTCTCAAACCTCTCCTGAATTGTGGAGTCTTTTAAATAAGTTTTGAGGGGTTTAAGAAAGGAAAAGTATCTTTCCTGTTACATATGTAGCAGGTATGGTTGCCACTTGCCAATATTTTCAGTTTATAAATATTTGGAAACAATTCCTGATTTAAATTCTCCGAATGTTCCGATAGGTCTAATTCACCTTTCAATAAATCCTATCCCCTAAATTTTTTATAAAATGTAAAATCGTTTTCCTCAATATTTTTCATAATAAACTAATAGGGTAGAGAAGTATATAACCGATCCCGTAAAACATATCTGATTTCATTCATTGCGCTCGAGAAATACACAATTTCCTATAGACCATCGTCAGATATTTTTTCAGAGAAATGGCAAATAACTTGAGAACCATACTTAACATAAATTAAATAGTATAGGAAATGAACACCAAATGAATACAGACAAGCAACTTAGTCGCCAACTTGACAAGTTGGCAACTTGATTGGCGACTAAGCTGCTCGTCTGTGGGTCCCATAAGAATGATACAACTTTTTAGTTTCACAATTTCTTGGATCAAAACAAATAACACTATCAAAAAGAAACTGAACTAAATATAACCTTCTGTTAATGACATTTCCTATACCAACCCGAAATCTGCAATTCAAAATATTACTGAATGAGCCAGCCATTTCCAAATTAATTTCGATTTTCCACAGCCGGCCGGGATGTCAATAATTCCTGAGCGGACATTATATCTCTTGATATAATGTTACTTTATTGTATGTTGTGGATAAATAAAGATTATTATTATTATAATATTAACAATTTTTCCAGAACCCTTAGTCAGATTATAGCTGTCAACGAATAGCACAGCGGCATTTAAGATCCGAACCCAACCTCAAAATTTAAAATTCCTAAGTCTTTCCATTCAAAAGTGATGGAGTTTACAGAAGGACGGACAAAATCGAATTTATGGACTGGCTCGTCGGACCTTGACGTATGCGACCGGCTAAAATTCGAAAATTACAGATATTGTGACGAAATAATGTTCGCCGTTCGGTGGCGAGCACTCAGAAAGTAAATAATTCTGTGGAACATACAGTGATTAAAACAAGACCAGTTTCTGTGGACCAGTGGGTTCATCGTAGCTACAACTGAACAAAGATATTCATTCTCACGTTCAACACGGTTTGGAGCATATACAGTTTATAAAGAGGGTATTGTTACGAATACCGATAGGCATAATTAATCAGTCAACTGAACAGATTCAAAATATTTCAACATCCTTTTTGCGTTTTCCCATACTGCGTTGAGTACTTAGGCATCATTTCAGAATTCCACGTTGCTCAAACCATCGTTACGACATTGCCAATTATTTTACACGAATTGTATTATTCCTTGCACTCACCAAGGATCTATGGAGGCGGGGTTCTTAATTCTCATCATGTTTTGAATTCAATGATATATAGATGTTTCATTAATATGGAGCATTTACCATTATTCTCATACGAATAATTAGTAGAGATTAGTATTATTTGGTTGCACAACAAAGCATATTCTCACTCTCCACCTCATTATTGCATTTCTATAGTTAAGATATCATTAAATTCTAATTTTTTTCGTTTCAATTTCAATCTCAAATTTTTCTACTAGAAATATTGAAACTTTCTAATCTCGCAACCACCCTGATAATTGTAGATCATCTTATTGGGTGATTGTGCCTTTCTCACAGTAATTATGTATAAATATCAATATTTTAGTGGTTATTTCATATATAAATTGTATGTATAAAATGAGACTCAACCCATTTGTTCAAACTATTTTTTTCTATATTCTGCTAGAATTTACTCTGAAATATTTAGTATTTTTTCTATAATTTGCTTGAATTTTTTTTGGTACTGATTACGCGTTGGACATTGAAATTTGCACGAAACATGAAATTGCTATTTCATATCATAGTATAAGGAAAGGATAGTAAGCCAGTGTAGTGCTTTTTTCGATTTTGTTGATGTTGAGCGCCCTCTAGTTGCACTCACGTTAAGCCTCGAATTTTACTGTCAAAAAATTGGTCCGTAAAGTGGAGCCCTCTGAAAGAATTGGTGTTATTTTGAAGAACTAAAACATTTGAAATAGAGTGGTAAGAAGATTTCTATATTTTGATATTTTTTCTGCTCTACAATAAGAATTTACGCCAGTAGCGTATATTTGTGATAAACAAGTACAATGCTACAAGTTATCATGAAATCACTAATCAGGTCCAGTCGTCATGAAATGATATCTCTAGGTTTTTTCAGGATTTATGAATGGAATAAACTCCATTTTGCGGGATATCGATATTGCAATTGAATGTATTTGAAGAATATTCGATTGACATCGTTTTGTTATAGATTGAGTGAGAATAGGTAAAGTTTCTATCAACATTTATTTCCTAATGTCGTAAGTTCCAATGAAATTTCTCAAAAGCTATATTTAGCATTTGACAGTTGGTTTCGATCATTTTTTCCCAACCTTTTACGATTCTTAGAGTTATGTATTTTATTATTCGACTGTAATAATATTTTCTGACCAAAAAATCAGCCCATGTTTTTATGAATATTTGAAGAAAAGTTTACCTTAAACAACCAAATTATATTGAAATATCTCAATGATGTTGAAAATAAATAAAATCATGTTTTATTTTTATATTTACCTTATATTTAAAATTGAAATGAATATTTTCGGGTTGTAGTTTGTGGATTGAACATATCAATGGATTTTTCATATAGCTCAGGAGCTTGAAATATTAGAGGTTTCCTAGTAATACATCTTTTTTGGTAAAAATGAAGGAAAAAACTTGAAAATTGGAAAATTCAGTTTTAATATCAAATAAAAGAAATTTTATAAAGAAAAGTTCAAGAGTTGGTAGAGACAGATGGAATTTTAGTTCTTCTATACATACTAAGCAAATAGCCACTCTTAGTGCTGTGCAGTTTTTTTCATAAAGTAAATAAGCTACTTTATTAAATCCAAGCTCAACCATTAACGAAGAAAGAACTGAAAATGATTTTTTAAATCAGAATCGTTGTTATCCGTATTTAATTAAAACTCTTAGCTCTCTGGTTAACATCAGTTCTACAAGATCTTGTTCTAAATCTGTTATTTATCCAGCATTTGAGAAAGGACCTATTGCCTCAATCCCTTCAATATTCAAGTAAATGGTAACAAGTGAGTATCAAGGTGAATTTAGATGTCAGAAATACATTAAAGAATTTAGCTACGACCAGGTCAGAAGCTTTCGATTTCTAATTCAATAAAAATTTAGAGAGATTTCCTCAATTTTTACTGAATTAGAAATCAAAAATTTCTGATTTTTTTTTTTGTTCTTGGAAGGAAACAATATGATGTATTTTTTCGATACTCTCTATCATTTGAATTCAACCCGCACCAATTCTTTACAAAAT
The DNA here is from genome assembly GCF_914767665.1 of Harmonia axyridis. NCBI lineage: Eukaryota > Metazoa > Arthropoda > Insecta > Coleoptera > Coccinellidae > Harmonia > Harmonia axyridis. Next base: position 36,575,071 of record NC_059502.1, on the reverse strand, counting down.
AATTTTCTATGGGAATAAAGCTTTTCCGATATAAGACACTATACGATATTGATGAGGGTTATTGAGTCTCAGTGCTGCCCTGGTGATAATGAATTTGATGCTTCGAAAAGCACACAGTTTCAGTCAATAAAACCTTGTAATCATGAAGATACTGAGCGAATGCTCTTGCAACCATCAATAATCATTATGAATTAACTGGCAATTATTTCTTTGAAGTTGGCAAAAATAACAAATTAGGTACCGAGACCCATATATTTGATGGTTTCCTTGTCACTATATATAAAAACCGTGTAGCAACTTGCAACGGATAAAAAATGTGGGCTCAAAAATTCATTGACAGAAAGGCTTATTCAAGATCGACTCAAGAATCAAATCCCAATACAATACAGAGAATGGAAATCCCACAATAAGCATTCAAAATTAGCATTGTTACAAATTACTTCTGCAACAGAGTCTACCTGCAAGGTAGTCAGCCATATGTTAATGAAAATATTTTGGTAGTATGACAACAATTCCGTTTATGATATGTTGAAACTCAATGAAAGCCTATTGTGCTTCTATATACCTTCTCTTATACCTGCTATTGAAATATGTAGATGACACGAATATTCTGTTGTGGAGTAATAATCTCAATGATATCGAGAAAATATCCTCCGAACTACTCAATTTTGATGACGCCATTTCATTATGATTTGAATTATTGTGGAATAAAGAGAATTATTTATTTATTTTTAGTAGTCCCACAATCGAATAGCTCGAACCGAAGTGACATTAGAAAAATATTCTATTTGATCTTATATTTTGAATGTTATTTGGACTTTCCTTCTGTTCGTACAATATTAAGGAGGAATGGAAAATATACGAGAAACAATTTCATTTCACGATTTCTTTCTCATCCTTCTCAAGAAATAATATAAGAATGGGCAAAAACTGCAGAAGTGCAGAACCATGATTTCTGGTTTTAACTTTATTCTTATAACAAGAAAGGAGAAAATAAGATATTTACCCAAGTACATGTTGAATTCTATAGAAAAACTACCGCTCAATTGAGAGTGAGCAAAATAGGTACCAAATGGTATTTTATGATCCGGTCCTAGGGTCGTAATGCGTTCAATAATCGTTCTGACCTTGTAATAAAAGAAATTGGAGGTACACAAGAAAACGCTCAAAAGATAGAAGTGTCTAACGACAAGAGATGTAATAAACCATAACAGGCACTTTGAAAATTTGCCGCCTGGCATTTCCTTATCATTTTAAGATAAATATAGTTAGTATGTTTCAGGATATACTAAAATACATATTTAATGGATTCGGTCCTTACTTGGCGGAAATTCATTATAAATAAAATAAAACGAATTAATGTCCACTATATTATTTAATTGTTAGCAACAATTGTTTCGCCACACTGTGGCTCAATCAGGCTACATTTCTGAACTGATAAGAGTACAAAGGTTTTCGGAATCTTATATAGGAACAAAATTGACACAAAAATATTCGAAAGGGTATCATAAATTACAAAGTTATATTGGACAATTTACCGGCTGGGATTTCCAAACTATCGGAAGAAATTCAATAAAGGGGATGAGTTTACATCCGTTTGTTCGTTCAACAGAATATTTTGGGTATTATACCTGTTTATTTCTAGGGATTCTAAGAGTGTTATAGTCTTAAGCTCTTGTTTTCTAAATGAAGGATTTCAAAGTTATTATTGAAGGTATGGTCCCATTCTTTCAAGTGATTCGCGTAGGTTGAAAACGAACTATCAGATGTATAACTCTTTTGGTGTTCCTTTATCCTTTTATTGAAAGATCTTTCTGTTTGTCCAATACCTATAAACCATAGGGCAATCATTACAGGTTAACTTGTAGACACCGGATTTATTTTCTTTATCTGTTTTGTCTTTATTGTTTTTAATGAACATCTCTAAGTTGTTACTTGTTTTGAAGGATATTGTGTAATTAAATTTTGTCTTCAGGTATTTAGCAATCTTTTCAGAAATATTATTAATTTTATGGTATTGATACTTAATTTTTTTCGTTAACTTATGTTAATAATATTTCTGAAAAGATCGCTAAATACCTGAAGACAAAATTCAATTACACAATATCCTTCAAAACAAGTAACAACTTAGAGATGTTCATTAACAAGTTAACCTGTAATGATTGCCCTATGGTTTATATTGGACAAACAGGAAGATCTTTCAATAAAAGGATAAAGGAACACCAAAAGAGTTATACATCTGATAGTTCGTTTTCAACCTAGGCGAATCACTTAAAAGAATGGGACCATACCTTCAATAATAACTTTGAAATCCTTCATTTAGAAAACAAGAGCTTAAGACTAACACTCTTAGAATCCCTAGAAATAAACAGGTATAATACCCAAAATATTCTGTTGAACGAACAAACGGATGTAAACTCATCCCCTTTATTGAATTTCTTCCGATAGTTTGGAAATCCCAGCCGGTAAATTGTCCAATATAACTTTGTAATTTATGATACCCTTTCGAATATTTTTGTGTCAATTTTGTTCCTATATAAGATTCATTACAGGTATACAGATACAAAAAGAATGATAGAGCGGATTTCGAGAACATTTAATCCTCCAAGAATACACTTCGTCCTCAATTCTATGAATGATTCAAAACACTTTGTTTTTCTGATTCAGTTTAGTTAGAGGAGGATGTGTGTACATTTCAAGACCCCAGGTTTAAAAGAATAGAAAGATTCGTCGGTTCTCAATTCAGAATAAAAAAATTTTTGACCACTGAAATAGAGAAATGTCTAAAAATCACAATGCATAGGGATCAGAAAAGCAAGGTTTCAAATGAAAAAACTTTACCAACGATTTAAAAGACGGCATTACATTTCGAATGTGGAATCTTATATTATTATTTTTAGAACTCTTTATTGCTAAATTCATATGTTTGAATCTTATATCCAATTTTTATATTTTTTTCATTGATAATATCCCAATTCTATTCATATTTCTTCGGATGAAACCACTTTCTACTATTATATGAATAATTTTAATTCAATTGTATCTATCAATTTGTTGTAATTATTCCTGAATAGAGAGTTAAGTGATCATTCAAACTTTTATCGTAATGCAAAACGCAATTATTCGAATAAATATTCAATGAATATTCGAATATTCAAATGTAGTGGTAACTTAATAATAACATGAAAATTGTTGGCAATGTTATGCGACCCCTTTTCAACCACGCCACTGAATGAATTTTCGTATTATTTCTGCGCCATCTATAGCTCATGATTCAGCGCCATCTATTATCGAGTTACTTCTCCACTTTGGGTAGTCAATAGTGTTCGATATATGCAACCCGTAAAACATTGGTTCCAACTACAGAAGCGACTCCAAGTGACCAGCTCCTTGCCGTCAAACGGCGGTTGGCTTACTATCCTTTCCTTATACTATGTTCATATCTATATAAGCTAAATCTCAACTTGATCAGATATGTTGTCACCTAGTTTTTTTTCCGATATTCTTCTTGATCTTTTTCTGGTTCTGATGACCCGATCAATGTTAAATGTTGAGTGATGCTTGAAATTGCTATTCTATTTCTGAATATTTCTGAATCTCCATCGAAATTTTTCTTTGAAATCAACTGCGACATACGAAATCTGAGCCAACGTCGAAAATTTGAAAGGTTTCTTCCTTCTGGAGTTATGGTCTACGATTTTCCACTCGAATATTACTAATATGTCGAAGGTGTTGAAATTTCCCTTCCTAATTTCTTCTAAGAAACCAATAAATGCATCTGGATATGAAAACGAAATCGATGAGAATCCAACTTGAAATTCATGCAGAATATCATCATTAAAATACCATAATGTTCTACATTCTTCTGGAAATAGAGTTTATTTATTTGAAGAATCTAGGTTTTAAGCAAAAATCTCTTCGATCACTGATTTACGACACTGATCGTTCGGCAATCTTCCGAAAATGGCGAGATATGAATGTATATCTCTTACCGCGTTTTACCAAAGTGCGCTTCTGACTACAGAAATAGGTAGATAGATAGATATAGGTATGCTTTTTGATGCCAAGCAATAACAATGTAAATGGAACAAGTCAAAACAAACAACAAAATACATTAGATTAGTACAGGTCTGTGTTTACAGTAGTCCCTGAATTCAGCAAGATTGTAAGACTATTTACACTATTATATAGTCCTTCGAAAATGTTCCATGACTTTAGGCATTCTGGAGACTAACATATTATCAGTATCTACCTATACAGTGGCGACTGTTGACATACTAAGGCTGAAATAGTTACAAGATTATCAGAACTATAATTTCGATTAACTTTGGCGCCCCAAAAAAAAATCCGTCCACCCCTGTTTTTGAAAGCTGGCGTCGTCACTGTACCTATGTTTTTTTAAGCTTAGCTTGAGGCTAGAATACTCTTTTTGGAGCACCTTTGTACTCATTTCCGCTCTTCTTGAAAAGAAAACTAAGGTTGAATTCCTCAAGAATTTTTCTCATTCATTCAAATCTATAATATCTAAATCGTTCTATTTCTCGAAATCCTTCCTAATGTAATATCACATCTATCAATGAATATAACGTGCAATTTCGGATTTTCATCGAAGGTTGTTTGAAATATTAAGTCAACGTGGAACGTGAAAACCGCAAGGCTCTATCTTAAATAACAAGCGACAAACCTGGCTGTCTCACCCAAAATGGGATGCACTGTACAACGCAAGCATAAAAACTAAGGATATGATTTAGAAAAAGTAAAAAGTATTTTTTTATAATACTCGACACAGAAATTCAATCAATGTTATCTTTTACATTCTGACTAACTACGCTGCATTGATCAAACATTGTTAGACTCCCTTCAATCATGGAAATATTGAAATTCTTACTGATATTCTTCAATCAGAAACATGAACTCCCTATGAATGAAGATTTGTAATGAAATGTACAATTTCGAATTATCATAATAATATCTACTGAATACTGCATTTAAAAAAATTTGCTATGAAATGATTTAAAATTCAATATCATATTCTACTTTTTCTTAACGAATGAACTGATGTGTTAATAAATTCAAAAAATATAAATATAAGACGTAAATTTCAAGGTACATAATAAACCTCTTCAGATCTATCCATTTGGATAGATCAGTAAATTCATGCAAAAGTGGCAGCGTCAGATGTTTATCACTGTAATAAATTTCAATACACGATCAAAGACTATGTAATATGGTCATAGGGTACCAAGGTGTCGGCGCATTTTCATGTTACGACAAAAATTCAGAATTACTTAGTGCTTAGTAATCCGCAAAACTGCTCGGGAGCACTTCTGGGATTACTAAGCACTAAGCCTGTTGTTAAACTTTCAAGAAGTGCTCGGGATCACAAAAAGGTTTCAAGTGCTTTCGAAAGCACTAAGCACAATGCTTTGGCGAATCCCTGATCCATCAATTGCCAATTATTTGTTGTCGATATCATCGGTAATTCTTGCTTCTGTTGAACATATTACATCGTAGCTGTTATTCAATAAGAAATTCTCCAGTTCCTCTCTTCTACCAACTGTTAGTAAGCTCTGAAAATGTAAACACATAATCTGCAATTGCTACCTTTGATAAAGAACTCTATTTCTTACTTCCCCTTCATTTTTAACTAAGCACTGATATTTTCTATCCCATGCAGCATACTCAAAACATCTACAGGAATTGAGTCCGATGCTAACATTTCCTACTCCAAGTAATTAGTTCAAGTAATTGTTTACATGTTTTGAAATTCATTTTCGCAATTTTAGTGAGTTTGTTGTTTTTTCACTTATGGCATATCCTCATTTTTAAAATTCAATTTCTCTTGATTTATTCCTATCCTGTTTTGTTTTATTATTCTATCTTTCAAGATATCTTCTCCATCTTTCACTTTCACATGAAATCTTACAGGGGCATTTATTATTTTTATTTAGGTTTACCTTTTTTAGCCTGTGTCACCAAGTTATTTCTGAATTTCAGTCTTTACTATACTTAACTCTCTCACCTTCTGATTATCATATTTCAAAATTAACCTCCGTTTTTCATATTCCTTCCTATTTTCGTGTCATAATCTAAGTCGACTGGATCTACCTTTTCAATAACAATCTTCCTCACCCCTCCTTGATCAATGTCAGAATTTGGTTTTACCATTAAGACCTCTTCCTTGTTACTTTCAAGTTTCTGACTATATAAGTCTGTACCTACTTCCTATCTGCTTCAATTTAGAATGCTTCTATATTTTCTTTATTGATCTTACTTCATTCTTCAATACCCCTATCGTACTGATCATATTTGGTAACTTCCTCATACAACCACTGCATTCCTTGCAAAGCAGGAATATATTGACTATATTTTCTTTATTGATCTTACTTCATTCTTCGATACCCCTATCATACTGATCATATTTGGTATATTGAATATATTGACTATATTTTCTTTATTGATCTTACTTCATTCTTCGATAATCCTATCATACTGATCAGATTTGGTAACTTCCTCATAAAACCACTGCATTCCTTGCAAAGCAGGAACAACGTTCTTTTTTCAATTGGCATGCATCTCTGTTCGGACGGAGCAAGACCAGCACATTTAACGTGAACAGAAAGAATATCTCCTATATTCCAATTCATATAAAGGAAAATTATATATCAACTTAGACTTCAACACCAAAATGTCTCTCTGATGCTGAATATTCTAATCATTTTCAGTTATTTATATCCAAAATTACATTCAAAAATAGAGCAAATGTTTTTACCTTGAATATACATAACTTATAATCGTAACACCACCTAGATCTTCCTTTTCTATTATTTTTGGAGAGTGTAAAATTGTTTTCTTCTGGATCCCAAAAATCTGGTAATTTTCCTATGGTACTTCCTTGAGTACCATTCAAGTCGACATTCAAAGCAATCAAGGGATTGCGGTTTTACTCGAATGTCCTCCTTGTTAGACAAGGGTCAAGGGTATTTCATTCCTTTATGTTTTTTTTTTCTGCTGCAAGTCAGGGAGAATGGTTTCCTTCAGTTGGCTGATATCGGCAATCAGCGCAGTCATATATTTTTTTAGCTGCTCAATTTCTGATTTCTGCAACTTGAGCACCTATTTGGCTTTTATATCGTTTCCGTCTATTTGTTCACTGAAAAAATAGAAACTTGATCATTCCATCAAACGTTTCATGTGTTACCAGCAATCTATTGATCTAGCCTCGATTTAGGAATTAAGAGGTGATTACACGCCCGCAATCTTTTAACTTTTGTGCAGTAGAAAACACAATTGAGATGTTCCGAGAAGAACATGTTATAGTTGCCAACAAGATCAATATGTTCCTATAGCGAATTTTGCAGTAAGAACTATAAAATTTAGTTGTTCTGAAAAGAATACAGGTAATGAAATTATGTCATTCGCCGCTTTACCGGTGCTCAGAGGTATTTTTTTGCGGTGTCTCGCACTAGTCTGGTGATGAATTATTATCAATGATGTCTGGATCTAAACTGAAGCTTATAGGTATAAGGTATAACTTGTTATGAGTTTGCTTACTGTCACATATATAAGGCACTGAAATCGATTTATAATTATCTAATGGATCGAATCGCATCAATTTTCATGAGTGAGAAGTGAGGAATTGTAATATAGTTATGAGTATACCTCAAAAATCAACCATCAATTTTCGTAAAATAATAGGAAATGCGTTCACTCATTCTCAAGAGTTGTAGCATGCACATAGTGAAATATCAAATTTATCTATGGAAAACAAGTTTGAATCTAATTTTTTTCGTTCATTCAATATCGTTTTTAAAATGTGGCATTATTCGTTAATATTTCCAAAATATGTTTATGATCGAAGAAAAAATTATTTCATATGGAGAAATGATAAAAAAAGGTTGATATTCTGTTGTGTTGTATTCTTCTTTACACTGATAGCTGCATTTACGAAGCCTTCTGTGCACAAAACGGAATTAGAAACTATTCTTTCCCAAATATATAATGTGTTTCTTTTTGTTAACATTTGGATTTCGATAATTACTGTTCATAGTAGATCGAAAGGCATAGAAAAACTATTGGAGAATATATATATGCTGGAAATTAAGAAACCAAATAAATATAGACATTTTTCGTTTCCAAGAATATCCTGGGAAATTTTCTGGCTACTTTATATTGTAGTAATCGATTTCATTTTATTGAGTATGGAGATTTGTATGAACCTCAATATCAACCCTACACTTGGAGACTTGCTTTCTTCTTCTATGTTTTATTTGCATTCAGTCGTTTCTATTCAACTACAACAGTTCTATGTCACAATCCAATCAATTCTTTTATATTATTCGAGAATGTTCAATTATTTGTTCACAAACAAGGATATCTGTCATGGAAAAATTATTGATATCACTAGATTTGATGACTTACTCCGTTCTACCATTTCAGAATTCAGGGAAGCTTTCTCATCTGTCATTTTGATAAAATGTGTTTTTATTTCGAGCAGCTTTTTGATGATGATATTATGTAATTTAACTGCAGAGTTATACAATGAAACTTTTTCCCTTTATATTTCTATTCGTATTTTCATCGTTTGTTGGTTCTTGAGTGAAGTATCTACGATTCTAATTGTGATCGTGTACAATGTTAAAATTGAAAAACAGGTAAGGAAATATTTCTATTCTCATGGAAAATTTATATGACTAAGCTAATGAAACAAACTTTAGGAGATAATAATGATAGATTATGATAGAATAGATAGAATATATATGGTATATTTCAGATATAACAGGTAATTATATAGGAAATATTTGGGTTTAATCCTTTATTTTCTGAACGTTTCGGAAATATGTCTTCTTCTTCAGTAGTATAAAAGTTCCTTGAAAATCAGGACGATCAATTCACACATTACAACAATAAAAAACTATTATTCAATTAATTAAAATAATATAATAATTTTCAAATCATAAATTTAGATATCTCGACTCGATATAGTAAGATCCGTTATATACAAATCTGAAATATACCAAATATACTAAACAGGTAACCACTACACAAAAAATTCCAATGAAAATTTAAAAATAATTCAATTCTCAGTTGATTTCATAGATAATATTTGGAATTGAATTGTAGTTGATGAAATGTTTTAATATAATTTATATGTAAGTGTTGATAGGTAAAATGAGTTCTAGAGGCACAAGAAGAAGATTTAATAGGAAATTAATTTGAAATTGGGTAACAGTAGTGCCATAGATAGTTCACAGACAAAAAATAGAATCATTGATGGCAGAAAAAATCGAAATCCACTAAAAATCGAGAAAAAATTCGAGAGTAGACGCCAATACAGAAAATCTAAAAAAGGAGAAGTAGAAAGTTGAGGTAAATTGAAGAAATAATAATAAGAAATTACGTAAATAAGAATAGTTAAAAAACCGGAGAGCACAATTTAAAAAGTGTGTAAAATTGAAGGAGAATAAATTGAATAAATAATAATATAGTGAAAAACTTGGATGCAGAAGAACGTTATAAGTTCGAATGAAAATAGAAGGAACAAAATAAAATTCGAATAATCCGAAGGATGAATTCACTGAATTTCATAAAGGAAGATTCTACGAAAACTAAAAGGAACATTGATAAACAAGAAGTATAAGATAAGTGTAGTTGAGTATTTTAATTGGTTTAGAAGTTTTTTATTGTTTGAAAGAAAAAAAATTAATTTTTATATTTTTCTGAACCCAACTGAAGTAAGGTTATTGCAATTTTATTTATTATTTATTTATAATTTCTTTTTGAAGGTAATTGAGAGATCCATAACAATTGGCGCCCAACGTGGGGCTAAAATAAATCAAGTTCTAGCGTTACCAAATTTCTATAACATATTTCAATTGGTTTTGAGAATTTTTTTTCTTCATTCATTATTTTCACCTAATTTAAACCTGAATTCATGAAATGGTTCATCAAATGGAATTGAGAACCAAACATCATAAAGAAGATGAGGCACTTAAGAAAATCAGGAGAACGAAAAAATGGAGACTTCTAAAGAACTAACATGCACAAATAAAGTGCTTTCGAGAATGCTTAACAATTTGATGAGACAGCAAACCTAAAATGAGAGAGCATTTAAAAGAAATGGGCAAAAAACAGAAGAACATGAAATAGAAACGGAGAATAAGTTTATTGAATTTGAAGATAAATAGAATAACAAAATGGATGAACAATATAAAAGAAAAGATCAGATTGGAGTGAAAGCAGAACAAACACAAGGAAAATTAGAATTCATCAATGAAACGGTGGGAAAATTTGAAGACGAAATTGAGAATTGTGAAGAAAAAAATGAAAATTTAACAACAGGAGAGAAAATTCAGAAATAATATTAGAGAAGAGATACAACAAGAAATAAATAGGAATATAAATATACAAACACCAAGAGTTTCATTGAATACAGATAATTTACAAAAATTCGGCGGGAATATCAGAACATTTCATCCAAAAGCTTTTTAGAAGATATCAAAAATAAATTAAGGATCGATTGGTGTATTACAAGATAAAAAGGAGATGTTGAAGAATTATTTAACAGTAATGCTTTACTTTGGTTTGCTTGTAGGGAAGAAGAAATACAGGATTTGGAGACATTTGAGAATAAATTCATGAAATATTTCTGGGGAAACATAAGATAAAGGAAAAAGATTATTGTATTGGGAAAAATTTGATTATACCGTGTGGTTCAAAAATCTAGAAACGGTGAATTTATTTCGCGCACAGGTGGAAAATCGGAATTCTGATACTGGGGTCTTTAGTAATTTTTCCCATCAGATTTTGGACCCAAAAGGTCCTTATACGAGATATGAGGCCCAACTCTGAAATTTCAAATGCAAACCCATCTTTTTTATTGAAGATTCGGATTCAGCGGAAAATTTTACATCCAAATTGGTTGAAACCAAAATTTTTTCCCCTTTTTTGGGCCCTATGCAGCGTTTGTTGTTCAAAAATCCGGAGATCAAGATGCAAAAATTCATATTCTGATACTAAGGTCCTTACTAATTTTTCTAGTTGAATCGATCAAGCCCATCAGATTTTGGGTGCAAAAGGGCCTTTTACGAGATAAGAGGCTCAACTTGAAATCTGCTAAAAAAAAATGGGTTTGCATTTGAAATTTCAAAGTTGGGCCTCTTATCTCGCATAAGGCCCTTTTGCACCCAAAATCTCCGGAAAGTTCCGATTTTCCTCATGAGCGCGAAATAAATTCACCCTTTCCAGACTTTTGGATCACCCAGTATATTATATATTTCAGCAAAATTCTAAAAGTTTTCTCAATAAAATGAAAAATAGGCTGATACAAAACAGAGGATACGACAATAATAATAAAAGGTTTTGCATTGATAGAAGAATTAAAGATTACCAAGAAATAATGATTTTAATAGACCCAGGAGATGGAATAATAATAATAGAGGATCAATAATAGAATCTAACAGACAGAAATTTTGTCAATTGCAATGAATGGAATAATGATAATAACAGAGAATCAAAAACTGAATCCAACAGACAAGAAAATCATGAAAATACAAACAACCAATCAAGATCGAAAATGTCGAAATACAAGATGTATCAATGATCAAGACGAACATACAACATGAAGAATGTTACCGGATTTTTAGAACCGCACAAATAAATATAATCTTCAATGACATCAAATATTAAAATCCAAGAAAATTTATTCAGTTAATAGAATAAACAATGCAGACAGAATTATCAGAATTAATTATTATAAGTGGACAATTTGAAAAAGTCCATATCAATTTTGATAGACTGTGGTTCAGAAATATATCTTATTAACGAAAATTCAGTTGAAGGTTTTGAAATGAAATTATGAAAATTCCAAAGATGAATTTAGTTAGTGCTAATGGAAAGAAATTAATGTCAAGTTAACAAATCAATAATAGGGAAATTAAAATTGGAAGAAGACAATCTTTGGGTACAATCCCTAATAATAAAAGGAATGGAATATGATATAATAATGAAGAATTATGAATAAAAAAAAACAAAAGGATCATTGAATATTTAAAAGATGAAAGGATATTCTTTATAGCAGATGATACTTCAAGGAACACTGAAGTTATACAATTAACTGTAAGAATGGAAAATTAGGAAGACAGAATAAAATTTCCAAACGAGCGATGCCGAGAAATTTGGAAATTCAAAGTATTGCAAGCCTTCCTTAGAATTCAACAAAACTTTAGGGCGAGAAATAATATAAGTAAATATGTTCAAGCGTGCCATAATCTAGTCATAAATATTTCTCTCGGGCGTCAGCATGTTCAAACGAAATAAAATAATGAAAAACGAAATAATAATGAAATATAAAGATGTACCTGAAAATGGAAATGGAAAAGCGAAAAATTATCTGCATAAATTGGAAGTAAAAAGTATTAAAAATTTTAAATCAAAAATGTATCCGATATCTTACAGATATGGTAAGAAAGTATCGGAAGAAATATATAAGATGTTGGAAGATGTTGTATAATAGAAAAAAGTACAACAAGATTCATCAATCCTATCGTAGTAGTTGTATTTTTGACTGATCAGTCAAAAATGTAGCCTGGTGAAGCCACACTGTGGCGAAACAATTGTTGCTAACAATTGAATAGTTTAGCGAAAATTACCTTGTTTTATTTTATTTACTAACGAATAGTTTGAATAATTGATATGGTAGCAGGATACATAGATGGGCCATGTTACTTATAAAAGGAAAATTAAATATAGCAGAAGATAATTCAACAAGACGGAATTGTGATAAAATCACATTAAAAAAAAAAAACTTATATGAATGTAGGGTTTTTATATCGTTGTCTAGGGGTATATGAAAAGGCCGCCGGTACTCAACTATTGTTTAGTTACACTATGTACAATTCAACTTCAATTGAATGTACAGCCACTGAACTTTCGTCTATTGTCTGATTATTCGAGTAGATCCGTCTATATCTAACGTCGAATTATTTAACTAGCTGCGTCTAATATATTTTACGTCGAATCAAATGCGTCTATCACGTCGAATCATCTAACTATTTCCGTCTGATCTGTAACGTCGAATACCAACAATCTCCGTCTAATCACTAACGTCGAATTCTTTAACCTTTTCCGTCTAATCTGTAACGTCGAATACTACCCTCGTTCGTATCGTTCTCCAGTCTCCGTCTTCAGTCTCAAGTACCTCTTCCCCTTACGTCTCCCTATATCGATCAAACTGCATGGTCCACCGTTTTAGGATCGATCCCGTAGTTTTCGTATAATCAAGTCAGTAGCGTATCATTCAGTTGGGTGTTAAGAATTCGGATCCCACATGAATATACAAAATGAACAACCCAGATGGTATTTTTTCAAGAATTGCTATATTAAAATCCCAACAGAAAATAGATGAAAAAGAAAAGGAGCGATGTTTCAAACATGATAATATTTATTTCAAAAAAATCAATGAGAGAGAATTTAACTTGATGGATAAAGATTCGATAAAAAAGATTGTTGAAGTTTTTCATTAACATAATTTCGTAAAATCTGTCAATTCGAAAAAACAAAAAATTAAATGACTAAGAAACAATCAAAAACTATAATAACAACTGAACCATTGAAAGCAATAGCAACAGATTTCTTGGGTGATTAGGAACCTAGTACAAGAGGCAACCAGTATATTCGGGTAATAATAAGTTTAATAATAATGGTTGGCATATCTTGATGGTTGATGGTTGGCATATATTGATGGTTGGCATATCTTCAAAATACACAAAATTAAAAAAACGAATAGAAAAACGAATTGAGAAAAGGTAAAGAAAAAGTTTGTTGAAAAATGCATTGTTGATAATGCTATATATTTTCAAAAGAGAAGATTCGATAGATTTTGTCGGGATAACAACCAACTGCAATTCACGAATATTCGACATCCGTCCGCTAATCTCGCAGAACGTTACATCAAAGAAATGATAAAATTTTTAAGAATACTAAATTCAAATTACCACCAAGAATGGGAGAATAATTTGACAAAGGTAGAAAAATATACCAAGTGATAATACTGAAGAATGCCCAACATTTTTAATGACAAACTGAAAACCAGAAATATACTGGGAAATTCATGAACAATGATAATATCAGGAGGTTCTAGAAAGAGTCAACAAAATAATTCAAAGGAACGCAGGAAAATGTCTTAAACGAATGAATTGAAAGAAACTTAGAAAGTTAATGATACAAAAAGGGGATCTAATTATAATTTAAGCGAGTGTTAAATAGAGAAAGATACAAATGTGTCAACTTCTTATTTTCATTTGAAGGACCATTTATGAATGAACTTCCTATAAACAAATATTTAGAGCTAAAAAAGGCATTTTCAAAATAGAAAATATTTTTGAATATAAAGAATGATTGAGCAAGAAATAGATGCAGCTGCAGAATTTTTCGAAGTGTCAACAAATATTGAGGGATTTTGTTATAGATTTCTCGATCAAAAATTTGATAGACATTAAATTTCAATGAAAATTGAAAAATAATTCAAATCTTGGTTTCATAGATAATATTTAAAATTAAATTGTAGTAGATTAAATAATTGTAATATAATTTATAATCAAGTGTTGAGAAGCAAAAATATATTTGAAAGGCACAATATAAGATTTGATTTAATATTGAGTGACAGTGATGCCATAGATAGTTCATAGACAAAAATTGAATAATTGATGGCAGAAATGAGAATCGAAATCCACGATAACGAGAAAAATATCGAGAGAAAACGTCAATATGGAAAATCTAAAAAGGCAGAAGTAGAAAGTTGCGTTGAATTGAAGGCATAAGAAATTACGTAAATAAGAATAGTTAAAAATCCTTAGAGCAGAAATAAAATTGCATAATATTGAAGAAGAAGAAATCGAAGGAAATTTGAATAATCAGAAGAATCTATATGCTGAAATTCATAAGGAAATATTCGGCGAAAACTAAAAAGGACATTGTAAAACTAAAAGTATAAGATAAATGTAGTTAAATATTCAGATTAGGTTAGAAGTTTACTATTATTTTTCTGAACTCAACTGAAAATTTATATTTGTTTCGATCTATTCATAATTTTTTTTAGAGTATAATTGACATTTAATAACATATATATAATATATTCATGTAATTTTACTATTGCTTCCTTCAATAGGAAGTATATTTCCTTATTGTTTGTATTTGTGTATTGTCTTATAGTTGTGTACATTTTCTTATTGTTTCAGATGAATATTATAGATGAAAATATTCAGAATTTGCAGATACAAATAGGGCACAAATATTTACAGCATAAAAGCGTGAGTTGTTACACAATCAATGTTTCTACAAGTGAATGAATATTTGAAAAGAATTAAATAATTTTTGGAGACAAACTTCCTTATTTGGCAATCCTTAACTATTCATTCAGATGAAAAATCTATTTTAGCCTTTATTATTCATAAATCAGTGAAAAATCTTTGGGATTTTTTCAGGTGGAGTTATCCCTACTCAATGCAAGAATGAACAAATCGAAATTTTTCATTTTTGGATTTTTTCCTTTGGACTGGAGTTTGGTCTATGGCGTAAGTAGTTTCCAATAACGTTAATATATGTTTCACTAACTGATAACAAATCCGTGGTCAAATTCAATTATATCCGTCAGTTCGTAATCACGGTGGTCATTCGTGCTCCTCAGAATGCTTTGGAATTAATGAATCAATTCCAATTATCTAAAAGGAGTTATCGAGGAAAAACTTGAAATGAGGAAAAACCGCAAATTATAACTGTGTGGAGTAGTCTATGACTTCCGGAAAACACAGAAAGAAACTAAAATTTGAAGTTTCGATAACTAAATTTGACATTTCATGAATTGTGAAGGATTTTTTTATTCGTGCACTTCGGACTATCTCTTCAGATTACGTTACTATGAGACATTCTGAAGTAAAATAATGCGTGGTATGAGGTATGACATTACCGTTGTTTCCAAACTAAATTTTTTATGGTTGCTCATAATGAATGAACAAGAATTTTGACAATTTCTTCATAACTGTCTCCACATGCTAATTGAATTTGAAGTTATCCAGTACCAACACTCCCAGAAACTTGGCAGAAACCTGCACTTGTTCTCATGTACTTAGCCTTCTCTCGATTTTGAATAACTCTGTAATCCCTTTCACATTCAGAAAAGATGTATGGTCAGTATAATTGCAGAAATAGTCACAGATGACAATCGATGGCAAATCATTCAAAATAACAATATAAAGAAGAGGTCCTATGAGGTTCAATGAGACCCGAGCACTCCCGATTTTACTTTTTGAGGGCAAGAAAACTGGCCACCACAATTCAAATATAATATTGTAGGTACTCGCTCTTGCAAATATGAAGCCAGCAAACGTGAAAGTCCTCTTCTACGTCCTTAATAGAGGTGTTTACGGACATTCTTGAATTTGACCACGAACATCTAATGGTGGATTTATGCACCAGTCCTAAGAACTAAGACTAAACCTAAGAACTAAGACCTAATAATTGAAGGCTAACAAATCAATGAGAGCGTTCATGCACGTTTCCTAAGAACTAACACTAGCAGGCCAACTGTTAACTAAGAACTAAGGGCTCAGGTGTTATATAGAAGTGCACGTGCGACGCATAGAATTTCAATATTAACGAGTACCAGTTTCTATCATTTTATGTTCTTTATTCGTGTTTATCGATGAAAGGTATTAGGTGTATTTGAAAAAATTAAATTTAATATATAGAAGAAATAGAAAGTAGTTCGAGCACGTGCGCATGCCTTAACTAAGAACTAACAAGAGAGTGCATAAACGCCACTGAATTCTTAGGTTTAGTTCTTAGTTCATCGTTCTTAGTTCTTAGGTACGGTGCATAAATCCACCATATAATATCACTACTTCTACAACTACGCAATCGCTTTTAAATTTCAATCATAAGTTGGCCAATTACAAAGAAAAATGGAACTGTTTCAGGATTTTTCCAGAAATTCAAAGAATCTTAAAAAAATACATATGTTCCACCATTCATACCTACTTATACTAGATAAATATTTTATTTAATATATTTTCTTTCATTTCATATTTCTTCTTTATTCTAGATGGTAGCTGAAATATCTACGTATTCGGTTATTATAATTCAATTCCGAGAGATGGAGATGAAGAAATCATGAAATTCAATAATTTAAATTTCATCACGTCCTGATGATTGTGAATCACAATAATACTAGATATTCCCATATTCAATTTAACACTTCTGGCACAATGATTGCTTTCAGTGTCATATTTCTCTTATAATTATAATTATAAATTTCAATATTAGACTTCCTGTTCCACCTAAAAATACCAAGTACATCAAAAAACTTTATATTCATCGAAAAATGCAAAAAGAAAAATTCGAGAAAAGTAAATTAAACTGCCATCAGGTGCTTTTGAGAGCTCGTATTTTATGAGCTGTTGGAGACCACATAACTGCATATGGGTAGGTATATATTAAATTTGATTTATCAGCCATTGTTGTCAGTTAGTGTATCCAACTGGGTACTGAAGACTAAATTTCATCCTAGTCATATACGCAAATTATTTTTTTTCGATGTCTGCTCAAATTGCGATGAACATGTAGAAGAGTAGTGTCCGCTCCGATCAGATTAGATGTTATGCTAACAACAAATAAAGCATACGCATTAGCTCATGAACAGATTAAATAAATTCAAAGTATGTAATTGTTAGTAGTCCTATTCAAGTGAGGCTCGAAAGTTCCCCTAGCAGCTGATACCCGTTGCTGTGGTTTTTCTTTATTCCTAAATTCTGTGATAACAAATTGTAATTACTCATTTTGTCAATCACCGAAATCCAAATTTGGTTCATGAGACAAGACTCAATCAGGGATGGGATAAATGCATTTATAATGAAAAATTCGCACCCAAGGCCGCCGCCAGACATTTTGGCGCACCGGCAAAATAAAATTTCGCCGCCCTGCTTTGCCTAATTTATCAGAATTTTCTTTGAAAGAGCCTCTGTTATTTCTTTACGGCACTCTTAAAGGTGCATTTTGGTACCTATTTATATTGGCTCTTGGTAATTTTATTATTTTACTAAAAAGAGTGGTATTTTCACTAAGAAAAAATTTTTGTGTCAAAAAATATGTGTCGTTTTATAAATTGACTGCGCCCCTAAAATGTGGCGCCTCGGCAAAATGTCCGGTTTGACGTTCCTGGCGGCGGCCCTGTTCGCACCGTCATATCCTTCAAATTACGGGAGACATTATAGGATTTTAAATCATTTTTCAGAACCAAAGATTGAATTTTCACATGAGCAAAAAATAATTAATCTTTTCCGCAGTTCAGACATGGTATAATCAGATAATAAACAACAACAAAAAAAAAGAAAAATATCCCAAAAAAAACTACGATACAATGAAACCAAACTTCAGACAAAATTTTCTCCCTTCCATTTTCCGACTTGTTAAAAATTCTTCCATTAAAAGTCCATACATTCTTGAATCCAAACTTATCGGATGCCTCCTGTACTATCTTCAATCTTCCCAGCGTAAGATCTTCTTTCATCGCTATCCCGGTCCCTTTTAGCAACTTCTTCCTCGTATAGTCGTATAAATAAGTTTTTTTTTGACTCACTTCATTAAACATGACCATTAATTATCGAGGACGTCCTTCTTTATTTTTAAGTAAGCAGCGACAATTTCCTCACTCATAGATATATTTTTAGACTACCTCGATAGCGCAGTGGATTAACGGTCGGCTGTGGTGCCGTAGGTACCGGCTTCGAATCCTGGCTAGGATTTTTGTGAAATTTGTGAATGAATTTGATAGAAGTTTATGGAATGAATTTGGATGATGACTGGATCACAGTATAGTTCCTATCACGGGCGTAGCCAGGGGGGGGGTTTTGGGGGTTCAAACCCCCCCCGAAATGTTAAAGATGTCAAAAAAACTTATTTTATTTTCAAAATCTCGAAAATATTTTTTAATGGAATTTGTAAAAAGTGAATGAAATTATCACTCTCAGTTCAATTAATTTGTAATGTAAAATTTGAATTAAATTACCTCTACGTAATCCAGTCAATTTATGCTCACATATTCCCCTCAAAGGAAAGTTATGGGTTAGTTTGATTTTTTCGATCGTATATAACGGGTGTTTTTTTTCGAGGTATATAACTTTAAGTTGGCATTACTGTTCAAGATGGCAACCGATTTAACAGATGTCAAGTGATTTATTCTCAGTTCGGTTTGGCAATTCATCATGAAGAGACTCACGTCTGAACAACGCTTGAAAATAGTGCAATTTCATTTCGAAAATAATGGTTCTGTGCGGAATACGTATCGCGCACCACGTCCATTAGCGATGAAGCGCACTTCTGGTTGAATGGCTACGTCAACAAACAAAACTGCCGCATTTGGAGTGAAGCTAATCCTCAAGTGTATGTCGAAACACCGTTACATCCAGAAAAACTGACTGTTTGGTGCGCTTTATGGGCTGGTGGAATCATTGGTACGTACTGCTTCAAAAACGATGATGGCCAGAACGTTACAGTCAATGGTGATCGGTATAGAGCCATGATTACTAACTTTTTTATTCCTGAATTGAACAACCATGATGTCCAGGAGCTGTAGTTCCAACAAGACGGCGCAACATGTCACACAGCTCGTGCCACAATCGATTTATTGGAAGACACGTTTGGTGACCGCCTAATTTCACGTTTTGGACCAATTGGCCTTCAAGATCTTGTGATTTAACACCATTAGACTACTTTCTGTGGGGCTATGTAAAGTCATTGATCTATGCGGATAAGCCACAAACCCTTGACCATTTGGAAGACAACATTCGCCGTGTTATTGCCGATATACGGCCACAAATGTTGGAAAAAGTCATCGAAAATTGGACGTCCAGATTGGACTACATCCGAGCCAGCCTTGTCGGTCATATGCCAGAAATCATATTTAAAATGTAATGCCACAAGATTATCTTGCGGATAAATAAAATTCATATCAATCGAATAATCCATCGTTGTTTTATTGCAATTTAAAGTTCTATAGCTCTAAAAAAAACACCCTTTATTTTTTTGGGTTCTGAATCCGAATCTGAGGTTTAGCACCAAAATTCTGTGACGGAACATTAAAAAAAAATACAAAAAAAATTAATCTTCTGACGTTTTCTTCCATAAAGTTTTTTGTCCGAAAAACCTGGCTCAAACGATAGTTCAAAATTGGCGTATTATATCTATCTCTGCTAAAACTCAGTTGATG